>NC_141707.1:20994211-21594211 GCF_971803275.1 Cyanistes caeruleus | reverse complement strand
TGCCAGTTTCTTATCCTGATGACTTAAACATGTAGTTCAGAAAGCAGTGGATAAAGCCAGCCTCCCTGTAGCCTTGTGTCTCCTGATTGCATTAGCCCAGAGCAAAAAGGATGGCTGAAATTTATGGCTGGAATATTCATAACAATCTTCTGTGAGTTTTCCACTGCCGGATATCAGGGTTTCTTTTACACTGAATTCCTTGTTGCCATGGAAGGCTCTCTATTTACCTGCTTATCTTCACAAAATCTGTAGAAATGTGGTATCTCTGAGACCGCAACCACTCGGTCCAGTTCAGTTGGAGAGTAAGCAACAAGTTCAAAAGGCATGGTGTGGCCTGACTAGTCATATTTCAGATCGTATAAACTGTGTTTCCATAGGAAAATGTGCTAAAAATTACCCTGGAGCACTTTAAAGATAAAATAATCTCTGTATGATGATTCTGGGATGGAAGCAGAGGGAGGGTGTTCTGGAAGAGTATTTTGTTGTGGTTTGGGTTTTTTGAGAATTCATGAAGTCCAACTGAGGTCCAAGAAGACTAGAAATGATGAAAATACTTCCTTAGGAAACAAAATGCCATTGACCTCTCATAAATAACCATGCATCTCTGAGAGATACTGTCATAGGTTATTAGGCAGTTAGTGTATAGGCATGAAGAGAACAATATGTAGAAAACAATTAGGTAGTAAGGCCTTAAAATGTAATCTTAGGATCATTATTGTGTCAAACCTCTCCAATTTCCTTCCTAGAAAGGAAAGGCAGGCCTATTGAATACGAAGGAAGCAGTAAATGTGATATCTGTACTTTAACAAAGCCTTTAGTTACTTCCTCTCTAATTTTGCCTGCAGTACAAAAAATGGTGTAGACAAAGTCAAGTAACAGTTGACACACAAGTAGTTAAGTATTTCTCCCAAAAAGTATTTATTTAATGGTTTTCTGACAGAGTAGGATGGCACTGCAGTAACATCCTTCAGGGTCTTCTCATCCATCCTATTCTATTCAATTTTTCATTGAACAGTTTGGAAAATAGAAAAGGGAGTAAACTTGTAAAATTTGCAAAAAGCCAGAAAGGGAGTTGCAAACACAGGTAAGCAGATCAGAATCCAAAATATTTAGATAATGTGAGAAACTACAAGTGCAATAAGCTCATACTAGATAAACTGAAATTGACAAAACCAGAGTATATTAATATAAGCTCATGATGCTTTAACAAGGCAACAGGATTGCAAAGAAAGATAGGAAGGTTCAAGTGGATTTCAAACTAAATATGAGTCAACATGATGATGTTGCAGAAAGGCATTTCACATTCCAAGATGTATTAGGAAGTGTGCAGAATGTGAGATACAGGACCTAATTATTTCGCAATCTTCAGTGCTGCTGAGGTCTCAGCTGGCACATTCTGTGCAATTTTGGGCAATGCACTCCAAAAACAATTTCAACAATTTGGATGGAGTTGAAATGAAATCAACAAGAATGATATTTTGAGAATATGACTTACAAGGAAAGGTTGAAGAAATGAGGCTTTGCTTCCTCAGAAAAAGAAGACTGGATGGAAAATGCATAAAAGGTTGCATACAAAAAGTCATGGTCAACAGATCTTTGTACACACCTGAATTATAACAAGTAACTACTTAATTTGTAACGAAGAAGAGTGGCCTAGATACAAAAAATGAAACAACAAAAAAAAATCCTTTCAACCTAAAGTCTAGATTAGATGGAATAGATTTATGAGGTTGTGGAATCCCCTTCATTTGTGGTTTTTAACAGCAGCCTATACAAACATCTGTCAGGGGTGACCTAGTTACCCATTTCCTACCACAACAGGGATAGACTGGACCTCCTTTTTTTTTTTTTTTTCCCCCCACTGTAATGATTTCATGACTGGAGAACCTGTTTCATTTAACTTGGTTGCTACAGATTAAGCAGTACAACTGTTACAACTGAGGAGCCAAGGCCTTAGTAAAATAAAACAAACCTCCACATAAAATAAAAAATTATTCAGGGGAAAAAATTGAAAAATAAAATTAGCTTTAGCATTTTTTAAACATATATTTGTCAAAAATAATTGTTCTCTATTAATTACATTATTTCTTCCAATACAATTCTATTGTCAAAAACATACCTTTTATAACCATTAAGAAGTCAAATTGAGATTTTGAATTCTTTTAAAATAACCGGGGTACCAAAAAAAATATGATGTTAATTCTTAATGTCATTATTTAAAGCGAAGTAATACCAATGATTTTCATCAAGAAAGAGAAGTGATATGTGAAATACAGAAAAACAACTCACAGAAAAACTGTGAATGAAGCTCTGTCAGCACCTCAGGGATATGATGGTATTATAAACATAAACTGCACAAGAGCTTTTCTCCGTACTTAAGGTGCTGCCATCAGAAACCTGTGTTTACCCACAGCAGCTTTAGGTATCACTGTTACCGATACTTAGATAATATCAAGCTATGCACATGCACAGATGCACTGAGTGTCAAGCTATAGTTACAGTTGATCTGATGACACTTCCATCCCAAGTACTCATACAATCCCAGTTAAAGAAATCAACACACCAGTTATGTTGAAATCTTCATGACTACTATTAAATTTTTAGATTACTTCCAAGAGTTAATTTTTAAAAATACATGTTTCTTTTTCCATTTTTTGTAACTGCCAAGAAGGTCTCTTCCATTTTTCTAAGCATGAAAAAAAATCTGCTCCAGAACAACATTTTGAATTATTTATTTTAAATTACTTGCCTAAAACTCTAAACCAGTTATGTTTTCAGAGCAAGCTTGTAGTTTACAAAATGTACATAGCATAAGAAGGTTTTCAGTTGTTTTAAACTCACCAATCAAGAAAAGAATCCAGCTCCTACTACTGGCCTGCAATGGGATGAAAGGAAACGAGTCAGTAAACCACAGACATCTGGTTCAAAATATGGGACGTGTGGCCAAAGGCTTTAGCAGGTTCTGTATTACTAAGATCCCCATCAGCCTTTACAAAATATGTGAATTATTAGAACTACACTAAATGGTAATTGATCCAAGAATAATGTAATTCTTTCCCATTTCTGTAGACAGGTGTGTTTAATTCTCTGTGTGTTTCCCAGGCTCTGATAGGTGAAAAAGAACTGTAGAAGAATTCACTAAAGTAGCAAGACAAGAAAGCAAAATGCCATTGCTTCACGTGCTGTATAACATTCATAAGGCAACTGAGGAGATTAGCTTTAATTTCCAATCTTAACACACAATTGCATGCTGGGTTTTTACAATGCAAAAATGTGAGCTGGAGGATATTGCAGGAATACTGATACACCAATGACTTCTCCATTTTCTGGATTAGATTTTTGATTGCCCTGCATGCCAAAATGTAGGGTTTTCTCCCCCTTCCCAACTTGGTTTAAAGCACAAAGAAAAGAGATTAACTACATAATGTAAGAATTAGCATAACTGTTCAGGTAATACTAAGAAGAAAGTACTATAGTTGTGCCTGTAAAAGTAAGTTCTTATGCATGCAAAAAATCAAATGTATACAGCTGTGCAGTTTCTACCTACAAAGTAGAAGTCTGTGCTTATAAATAAATGTTTTTGTGCCTGCAATGCATGTAGAATTGCTTCTTTTTAAACCAGCTTGAAGTGAAATTGAGTTTTAGGCCTTCCCATTTTTCCACCAATATGGTATAATACTGCATATAGAATGAATGGCATCATAAGGGAATTTTTTTGTATCCCATCTCATTTTTTTACCAAATTGTATTCCTAGACTGTTCCCAGCAGCTGTTCATCTAATGCATCAGCAAGAACCATATTCAACAAGATTATACTGCCTTTATTTGTCCCCTTCAGAGAAGCAGTGGAAGAGCAGAAAAGTAAGAGAGGTAAAAATGCAATAAGTGAGCCTATAGGAAAACACAAAATTCCCAGAGTCCTGCAACTCAGTTAAACCTTAGCTATGAGCAAAAGACCACAAACTGCCCTTTGATGTGTTAACTGAAATTAAGCTTTCCACACAGTCTCATTTTCTTCTCAGCACAAGAGACACTAGCTATTCTTGAGAAAGAAAAAAATTAAATGTCTGTCATATAGTTTTTCCTTGCTTACTTCAAGAGCAAAGGGTTAAGACAGGAATTGAAAAAGCATCCAAGAGATTAAATAAACAAAAATGCTTATGTACATGTATATGTGCATGATAATAAGACAGTTCCTATGTATCTTTCCTTCTCCCCTTGCTGCAACACAGACAAAACACAGCTTCAAGCTTGCTAGGCCTCCTCCCTTTCTCTTCTGCAACAGCTTTCAATAGGCACAATGCTTATTTAGTACTACAAGAAATAGGGATTTTGCAGTTCAAATGAACCACATGTTCTGCGATGTAATCAACGGCTAAATTTAAAAAAAAAAGAAAAGGTAATAAGTTAAGGACTGAAACTGCAAACAAACCCAGAAAGGAATAGATGTTAAACATGCCACAATATGTAGAGATTACATTAACTCTTACCTGCATCTTATCAAAGAAGCTCGAAGATCAAACCAGACACATTTGTCTCTTGCTTGTAATTTGCTGTATGGCAGTCCAGCAGCATTGCACACAAGTATTAACAATCACAAAAAATACAGATGGGAAAGAATTCTGCATGTCCTTCAGCCAATGCAGGATTTTTCATTTTGTATTTTTCTTTTCATGGTTCAGTATCAAGCACTGGAGATTTTTAGTGGATCTGCAGCCCAGTAGCTCTCAATACACTGGAGTATTCTTCATTATGGTCTAGCTTTGCTGATTTTTCTAGAAGGCAGAGATTTTTTTTGCTACACTCTCTCATTAGCCTTCTAATTCTCCAGTAAGTACTAAGGGGGTTGGGTTCATAATTCTTGCCAATTTTAGTAGGAAGCAGTTACTGTCCCCTAATAATAAATATTTATATTTGCAAAGTTGTTTTTTCTGTTATGTTACATCTTGACCCATAGCTGTTCGTTTCACAAACAATCCATATTTGTTGCATATTCGTAAAAGTCAGTATCAGTATGCAGATACTGTAGCATATTTTGAGGATGTCCTGTTGCTGTCTGCATTGCTGTGCAATTTATATCCTCCATTATGCCCTTATTTTGAGATATATTTCTCGTCTATGTTATATTTCAATCCCCCTTTTTCAGATTGTCCCCTATTTGTTGGCTCTGTGCTGGTAATGAAGTGGCTCTAACTGAATGCTTTCAGTCTTGTCAGACAGATGTATGCCAGGATGAATCTAGTGTCATAGCTCATATATTAGAGAAAAAAAAATCAAAACTGCATCATCTGCAGCATTGATTAAGGGACAGCTTGAATCCCTAAGGCATTTCAGAGCATACTGCTAAAGATATTCCCTGTCAAAATAGGAAAATTTAATCTATTGCACAGAGAATAAAAATCCAAGTTCTGGACATATTCAGCACACAGCCTGAAACACACTAGCATGAAATGAGGCAATGAAGTGGTCTCGCTGTGCCAAGCTGAGTATCTCAGGATGTTGACATCTAATACCACAATGCAGAACTTCGCCCAGTCTTGAGTAAAACTTCCAGTACTTTCAGACAGTAAAAGGATAAATAATTATTTTTCACTTTATTTTTTGGAAATGACTCAATTAAATCCTTTTCTTGACTTCTCAAGTTCCCTCTACCAAGTACACACTTCAAGTGTTTTCCCATTTGCGATCAAGAAACTTCAAGCTTCTCAGGGAGGATCATTGCAAAGAAATTCTGGAGGCATCTTTAGTATGAGTCTTGTTTTCTTTTTTACAGTGACAGAAAAATTGCCTAGCACAGACTACAGCCACTGCTGAGCCTAAAGCTACAAGGCACCCCTTGGTCTGAGAGTCAGCTGATCTAAGGTGTACAAAAAAAAATACAGGCAGGTATAAACTGAAGGATGTCTCAGAGCCCCCTTTATTTGGAAGAGGCTATTACACAATGCACTGAAACACCCATAATGGTTCTATTCCTGCGTATATGTATAAGCTCAGCAGAAGGTGATCTCCACTGCTCTGGCAGGAGGCACTCAGACACTATTCAGAGAAAGAGTGAGTGTTCCCATGTCATTAATCAAGCTGGTAACTAACATTAATACACTGATTGACAGGATGCTCCCAGCAGCTATTATTGGCTATGGATGTCATTCAATGTTATCCTTTTCCCATCATGTTGCCTTCATGATGTGCTGGCAGAGGCTGCATTTTATACATCAGCTTTCCTAGAAAAGCCCAACTGCACCATTGGAGTAAAACTATGATCATCCTGAAGTCAGGAGCAAATCTGTCATTAGAATCACATAGGCCTTTAGGATCACAAATGCCAACTATTAACCTAGCATGAGAAACAGGGCTAGAATTTCACAGTAGGAGTTACTAATCCTTTATTTCTTTTCTTTCTCTCTCAGGAAAACTTATTTTCACTTTTGAAAAATCTTTTATAAGATGCAATACTGACACATAAAAAAGGATGTCTATCAGACTTGACCACTAAAAGACAATGCATCTCATCTTCTACCTTCCAAAGACAGATTCACCATTCACATTCATCTGTCACAGAAACAACAGTGAAACTAATGCCTATCTCAGATGAAGGGATTCAGTCAATGTTTAAGGGTCTAGGGAGGCAAAGAAGACATGGTCTGCTATCAGATTACTTGTCATGCATGTGCTTAATGAACCTTATACACCTCAGAAAGAGCCAAAATTCCAAGGTAATTTCATTAACAAGAAAACTTAACCTTAAACCACTAAAATCAGTCCTAAGACTCATACAGACAACTTTGTACACAATTTGTATTTTTTTCAACAGAAAGTCCCACCCAATTTTCCTATCAGACAATTCCACTTCGGGTAGTAAGGGTAAGTGCCTAATAACACACAGAGTTCTTTTAGCTGCTTGCACGCTAACAACCAGTACAATTGTGCCTAGCTTTTTATTTCAAATGGAGACTACCTGCTTCCCATCATAATGGTCCTTCATTAGAGGACCTATTCCATCATGATTTATATGATACCTACGCAAGTTCCCAACGGGAGTTGTACTTTGAATAATAAAGGTAACTTCTTTGTTCCATACAGATTTTGTGCCAGTTCTATCTGCTTTTCACTTATTCTAGTCACTATTTTGATCTTCTTTTTGATGACAGTACCACAGTACACTCATAAATTCATATGCCAAGTTATTAAAAAGTTTTTAAAAATCCAAAGAAGTTATGAAGTATGCTGTAAAACTTGTTCCAAATTTGAGTTTTTAGATTCTCGTGTATGAAGGATAATCCATGGCCCATTGCACACACTCATTTATTTACAACAACATTTAGAGAGAAACAAAATTGCAGCAAAATATTTCTGCACATTAGTTTCTTTTTTCCATTCTATTTTTAGTGTATTTCTATATTGATTCCTGACCACACCTCAGGCATGCACAAAGCAATACAATTGCTATCTCTGTAGTTCTATGATTCTATGTCAAGCTAGGAAGAAGCAAGTCAACTTGCTTTGTTTTGGAGTTTTCATTTTGGTTTACACCCACATGCACACAAATATGGATACTTATGTTCCTTATCTGTAGTTTCTGAGACAGTGCTGAGCTGTTTCCAAAGAAAACACTGTCATGATCAAGCTTTGCTCTTACCGCAGAAAGATCCTTAGGTCTAGATGACCTATGTTTTATTTCGGAGCTTTAGTAGATCTCTTAAGTACTTCACATCTCATCCTTGGAGTGCCTAGAGAAAATAGAGCAGAATAGTGATACTGAATTTATTTTTCTTTGAATAGGTAGAGCAAAGAACAATTACAAAGAGCAAAGACAGATGAGCTGTATCCTCCATCTCTGAGAATACACAGCATTCTTCTGTCTTAACTGCTAGTCTTTAGTGCCAAACTTACTGCTGTGCATGTTACCTTATCCCCCTCACTAACCCAACCATGAGCAAGCAACGACTTAATGAGTGAGGTGAGATGATTATTCACCAGGGTGGGACAGCTTCTTATATAGGTTCATAACCAATTACAGTTTAGCAGCTGTACTGAACTCAAGGATTGCAGCCATCTTATGGCTTTTTTTGTTCATGGGACATGTACAAAATACCCAGGTTGTCTGAGAAGCCTTTGTTTATATATGAATTTAGCCAACCTTTATTATGGTGGTCATCTTATCCATGGCTCTTGTTATTTAATCCTGACATTTAGCAATAGTAAACTGTTTACTGGATAGTTTCTTGTCATGGGATTCAACAAAATGAAAGCAAAGATGACACAGGAATTTTTTGGGGAAAAGCTATGATTCCTCTTGTATAGAAGCTTTCACTTTTCAGTACTGTCATTACAAACTCTAGCCCTTCTACTGTTACGTGGTAAAGGGTAAGAGTAGCCCTTTTGACAAGGAATGCTGCAGAGGAGTGGAAGAAAAAATTCCATCTGGGGACATAAGGTGCCAATAACTGAGGCTAATGCACATTCAGAATAACTCAGAGCATCCCAAACTCCAGCTGAAACAGTAATTGCACTGTTATTGCTAAGATCCCCTAAAGACAGTGTGAGTGCAGAGTCCACAAAGACATCAGCTTTTTCCAGCTTTTCAGGATGAGAACCAATCTATCACCCTGCCCTAATACAAACAAGTACTTACTGCTAAGAATAAACTCAAAAACTCTACTTACCATCTGACGTGTCTAATGCTGAGTATATTAAATAGAATACGAAATATTATTCCCTATTACTGATTTGGGTACTTTTCCACAAAGCACTTCCTGAGTGGAATTCAGAAATTAGATTCCTGTCTGTTTTCAGTATGATTTTGCCTTTGCATAAAAATCACAAACAAATTCCAAAATTACAAGTTTTAAGCACCTTGTTAAATACTATCTTGTCCACAAAGACTGTACAAGATACCTGGGAGATCTACACACAAAGACTGAAACAGAAGGAGACTGAAATAGGTATATTATTAAGAAGTCCCACATACAAAGCAAGATTTCTCTTATTCTTCTAATACTGTATTTTGTGTAACCCCCAAGGCATAACTTCTTATAACCACTGTCTCCAGGAAGAATTTACTGCCAATATATACTGTACATTAAAGGAACAAAATTACCTCTGTCCACATTCACATCAACCCCACAGCTCCTTAAGACAATCATTTTCAAAATATCTTTGTTCAGTAAAATAAGCATTGTTTGAAATTTCTTGATGGCAGACTAGTAGAATCAAAATGAAGGCTCACCACTCAATGCACTTGCCTTCTTTTTAATTTCTCACAGGAATTAGAAGTCTATTCAGTTTTTCCTCCTTTAGCACCACACTCTGCCTTTGTAGATTACTGAAACATGAGTTTGTGAATGCTGTTTCAAGTAGAAGGATGTTCCTATGTATAGGAATGATGTTAATTCCTGCCACTTTGAACATCCAAGTGAGATTGTTGTTAAAGCTGCTTCCAAAGGACCAAGAAAATTTGTGCCATTCAGTTTGATGACTTTCTTCACCTCTATTAGACTAAACATAAATGTAATAAAGCCAAGACAGATTCCAAAGGTTAGTCTTTCATTTAGGCAAGATACTGGAGATGCAAAACCTGTGTAGCATTTACAGGAATCTAGCATGGATTCAATAAACCAATTGAACATGTAAGGAACATCCTTTCTAAATGCAAATTATTCAGGCATAATTTGAGTTCCTTAAAGGTTACTCTTCAGTACCTTCTCCCTGTCTAATAAATGAGAATGCAGAATAGCTTAGCTTCTTTTTTCAAAATTCTTCATATTGAGTCATTCTGCTGCTTCTGTTATGGGCCTTTTCTGTACTGAGCAGATACAGGCTCTGGACTGCTTCTTTTCTGTGACTACTGAACAGAACATTCCATGTTATTATTTTATTAAAGCATTTATTATAAAAACTCGAAAACTAATTTTAAAAGCAGGTCTGACAACACAGCAATGTACAGATATACTTAAACTGCAGCATTTTTTGTTTCCTTTGCATTTTGCCAAAATAGTCTACATATTCCTACCTGGAAGCATAAAAATATCAAGAATGTCCCAGAAAATACAGTCCAACAAATATTGATATTACACTCATCAAAGTATCAGCAGATCCCTGAAAAGATGTGCACAGTAGTCCTAGATCTGACTATGAAATTTATTTATGATGAGATCTTGTCTTAAATTAAGGCTTTGGCAAAACTTTTACTTGATTCCTGAGGGTCAGAACAATATTTGTCATATGAAATTTGAGACAGGGTCATCCTAGGAATCACATGAAAGAAAACATGTCATATTATACTCTGAGTGTCATAATAGAGGTGTTCTCAGAGAGGAACTTTATTTGTGCATAATAATAGTCGCTGACCAGTCAGCTGCTGTGGGCCCTTTGTGGCAAGGCACATTCACCAGAGAAATCCAGGTATATTTTATATCCCAAACTTGTGTTTTTTCATGGGAATTTAATTTTACCATAAGTCATGTGGCAGCATTGTCAGAATTTGCAGGGATAAGTGAAACTGGAAAAAGAAGCACTAGCAGTTTTGTGAACACAGTAAATATTTTGCTTTTTTTTTTCTCACATGAAGTTCAACAAGACATACTAACTGGTCACATAATGTTAAGACTTTAAGCTGGAAATGTGGCTATATTTCAGACAATCAGTAATTCATTCCATATCTCTGTCTCATCTCATCTGTATTCTATATTTTTTCAATTGTATCAAGGCCTCACCATTATATATTAATGGTAGAACACATGAAATAACTAGTATTTAGTTATAACTAGTATTTGGAATGTTGTAGGTAGAAAACAGACAACAGTAAAAGGCTCCATTAAGAAAAAGAGATATATCATGGTTTTCAGTCTGTGCAAAGACAGCACCCAAAATAAAGATAATTATAATAGAAACTAGTAATAAAGTCCCAAATGAATACCTTCAGCATACCATGCATAATTGAAAAAAGGATTCAGTCTTCTCCAAAGAGCATTAGGAAATGGGCTGGATAATAAACATTTACTGATTTTTCTACGAGTAGAATAAACCAGGACTTTCTTGTTTTCTTTATATCTACTACAGCCAGTAGAAATACACTTGTAGGTCACATATCAGGCATTTCTCTTCTGGAGCCCAGAGACCTTGACTCCACCTACATGCTGCTGAGAAACTCCATGAGACTAACACACAAGATGTTAATGGCTAGGGCCAGACCTTGTAGCACAGGTGTCAGAAGATTCCTCTGCCCTAGTTCAGTCAAAAAAAGATTCTTCTCATCAGGCTGCTATAATATTTTCAAGAAACACCTTTGTTTTGTAAAATTATCTTAGTCTTACACCAGCTGGAAGGAAACTGATAAAATTCAAGTATTTTGAAGATTTAATGAGTTCCTATTTTGTTGTGGCTTTATAGCTCACATATGGCCAACTAACTTTTAAAACCTCAAACTTTGCCTGTTTAAAGTTCTCACAGAAAATGAGGGCACAGTCTCATTTTGAAGCTCACATCTTATAGTAAGGTAACGGCTGTTTCTTTGACTGATGAATCAGCTGCACATGAACTGCCACTATACAAAAGCACTGCATGTTGGATGCAATGGCCAGAGTTTTGTCACTTAACATAGCTACAGGATTTTTACATCCTGCTAAAGAGTTCCATTCCCAGCTATTTCACCTACAAAAAATAGCTCTTGAAACATACTGTGTATACTCAGGATGAAAGTTTGACAAAAAGTTTAAATTAAAAAATTATTTTTCCTCAAAACAGTCTTTCCTCTGCTGCCATCCACTTACTAGCTATTGTTTCCTTAATTCAGAGTTACAAGGAGTTCTGCCCACTTGGACTGTAAGTGATCTAAATAATGAAGTATGTGCTTCACTCAAAGCAGAGCCAGGCACTGAAACGCCCCTGGGCCATACCTGGCCTGCCAGAACAGTACCCATGGGACCTCACAGCTTGTTCAAGGACTTTCTTTCCTGGAAGACCTTGGTAGCTGGATGGGGAAATAGCACCTGTGCTGCACATGCTCTGCAGCAGCAGACTTGAGCAGAGAGAGCCAGGGGTGAGTCAATGGCTGAGGTCTGCCCTGCCAGAAGCATGATGCTGCTGCTGGTAACGAACGCACTTAGCCAAACTGACATTATTGCAAACCTGGCAGGATTTCTCCCTCCCTGCCCCACATTTTCATGTGGCAAAGCACTCAGCAAGCACCTCTTCAGCTAGGATCTATGCAGAAGGCACAGAATGCTGTCAAAATAAAACACTGAACCACCAATTGCTTTATTAAGAATGAGCTCCTACTGCACAATACTGAATTATACAAATTTATCTAAAGTGAAAGTGAAAATGCCTGTTTTAATTCTGTTTCTGTCACAGCCTTTTGAATGTCAAAGGTCCTACTGCAGCAATGTTTTCAAAGAAACCAAGTGTGCAGAACTTCATCAGAAATAAAAAAAACCCATACCAATCTATTTACTGAATGTTAGTATAGTTTACCAGTTGCAAAGGTGATGTTAGTATAAATCTTCAATAATATTATTATCAAACTGACAACTTCCAGGCAGACTCCCACAAACTCCTTATTCCCTGAATACAATAGCTAAAACACAATTGAAGAGTCAAAATTCACTCCTTCTAAGGCTTATTCTAGATTTCCTTCCTTAATTTTGGTTGCTCTTATGTTCTCCCCCCAAAGTCTACTTTTTCCACCTCTTCTGCATATAGCAGAGATACACAAAATACCATGAGAGGGTTCTGATGTTTATCAAAGACTAAACTTGTTGCTCTTCTATATTTCTTGTAATAATTTTTAATTAATTTTTTTGTCATAGAAACCATAGTTCTTCAGGAGGGCATGCCATGCGAGCACAGATTTGGTTTTGATATAACCCTATTAAGAATGAAATCATTCATGTCACCAACACTGCATATGAGTGTCCATTGTTAGCAGATTAGGGCTTTAAATGTTCACCTCTATATTTAGAAACCAAAAACCAAATGGCCAGCTTTCCTGATGACTCAGCATCCATACTGACTGCAGAAGAATGTGGATCCCCAGCAGGCCCCTTGCATAAAAGTGCTTAAAAAGTCCAAACGTGATAGTTATGGCTTGTATACTTTTCCAGATTAAGAACAGAAATATCTTTATTGATTTTTCTTTTACTACTCATTCCATACAACCATTTGTTTAAAGAAAAACTTCTAAGATAATAACCTTTCCCTCTTACCTTCTGTAAAATGCCTATTTAAAGAATTTCTTTTTCCTCATGCCAGGACCTTTCTTTACTTGGATGCCAGCCAATTTCCATTTCTCTACCTCTCAGTCTGCTAATGTTCTCATTTTATTTTTATACATACATATAATCATATGTACATGTATGTATATATATATATCATGTAAGCCTGTTAGGCTTATCTTTGGCAAGAATAGTTTTGCTGTGGTTTTGCTTTGTTTTGTTTTTAAAAGAGGGAGTAGTGAAACTCTCAGAAAGATAGAAAAGGTTGCTCTAGGCTACCCTGGGGAAAGTTTGCACGTTCATTACTGATCTCACCAAACAAGCTGGGCATGAAAACCAAGAGGCCTGAAATTGTCATTGTTCATGTAGCTACACATAGATACACATGCATGTTTATGCTCAACTTTTTATTTATTCACTTTATGAATACAACCAGGAATACTTATGTAATGTATACTTAAAATATCTAAGTAATACTTACTTACACTGCACTTGAGAGTCTCCAAAAGCTTTATTAAGATAGATCAGAAGGTAGTGTAGCTGGAAATAAGAATATAAAAATTATATAAAGTATGACAAGCATGCATATAGCATACCTCTACTAAAAAAAATGCTGGTACCACACCAGATAAGACTGCTGTAGTCTTGATCTCATATAAGAAAGGAAAGTCCACCAGAAAAAACACTTAGCTAATATTTGCCTGCATTACCTTCAGCTATCTGTGACTTCCAAAGAGTATCATGTTTGCTTTCTTTTTTAATCTGATTGACTAATTTAGAAAAAGGAGAATGAAGAATTGGAAAAAAATGGAAGCCCCAAGCATAAGTTTAGATTATATTGTCTTATTGGTATTTCCTTAGAATCACATACCATTGTGTGAAGTCTTTTGGTAATGAAATAGCACAATGTCTGTGAAATGTAAAAACATAAGAAAACATAAATTGTCATTGTCACTTTCTGACAATGCATTAAAAAAGCCATTTTTTCCCTTATTGTGTTTGGGTTTTTTTCCTATCTTCACAACCTTTGTTATTTTGGACTTCAAAGGTCTTTTAAGTTGTAGAATAGACATGCTATCTCACAGGAACTTTCTCAAGTATTTGAGAGGAAAACAACAAATATGAACATGTCTTAAGGATTTTATTACAAATCATTTATCCTAATCAATCATACTTACCTGGTTGGTTATTAAGTTTCATAAAATTTATTACCCACTACAAGATTTTGTAGGACAAAAAATTCTGAATATCCTACACAAAAATATAAACACATATGTGAGCAAACAAAATTTCAGCCCTTAAACAGAGTAAGAGTAGCAAACAAAGTATTTTTGTACTTCAATGTTAGCAATTTTACCTTTACAGGTAGTATTAATATCATGGATTTACCCCAGCCAGCAACTGAGAACCACCAAGCTGCTCACTCACTTCACTCTGGTGGAGTGGGGGAGAGTCATGAGGGTAAAAGCAAGAGAAGTCATGGGTTGAAATAAGGACAGTTCAATGCGTAAAGCAGAAGCTGTGCATGCAAGCGAAGCTAAAGAATTAATTCATTCACCACCTCCCACGGGCCAGCAGGTGCTCAGCCATCTCCAGGACAGCCAGAGCTCCACCACACGCAATGGTGACTTGGGAAGACAAACACTGTGACTCCAAATGTCCCCCCCTCCCTCCTGTTTTCCCCAGATTTATATGCTGAGCATGACACTAGGTTTGTAACATCCCTTTAGTAAGCTGGTGCTGTGTCCCCTCCCATGTCCTTGTGCAACCCCAGCCTCAGCCTTCTCAGTGGTGATGCAGTACAAGAAGCAGAAAAGGTCTTGATACTGTGCAAGTGCAGCTCAACAATAGCAAAAACATCTGTACATAACCAAACTGGTTTTAGCACAAATCTAAAGCACCATAAATAGCACCGTACCAGCCACTGTGAACAAAATTTACTCAAACCAAAACCAAAGCAGGCACCATTAATTTGGATTCCAATTGTGAGCAACTAGTCAATATCTTGAAGAATCTCTATAGATTTTAAAAGTCTTCTGGACTTAAACTGACATAAATGACATTGGAAATTTGGATCAAGGATTCAAAGACTTTACTTTTCTTTCAGATTAAACCCTGAGGCCTTTTACTAACATTGTTTCTAAGTAAAATAAATATTTACTGTTTCTGATACTCTCCCCCTGGCAATTGATGCAAGAAGAAGAGTGTGATTTAGTAGCTTGTTAAATATCTTAAATGATATAATAATACTTGCGTGTTTTTAGACTGTGTACTGTGCAGCTTCCTTTTCCATCTGCTTTCTTTTGCTACTAAAATAAGTACACGTAAAAGAAAAAGAAATTAAACCCAAGGTTCTTGTTGATTGTATTGATTCATCATAAACTTAGGTAAAATAAAATGTAGACTTACTGTGAGGAATGTTTCCCTTTTCTTTCTTTGTATAAGCTAGCTCAGACTGTTTCTGATTTTAAAAACAGATCTTATTTCAGAATTTGGTAACTATAGCTGAAGATTTATTCAATTCACTAATATTCACTCTTGAATAAAGAGATGACATTTTTATCTAAAATAAGATAAGTACTGTGTTTGTTGTAATTTGTATGTCAGAGAAACCTATGGTCAATGACAATAGCTTTTTAATATCTTTTCTTAACACAAACGTCTCTAGCTGTTAGATCACAAAAATTCAAAAGGAATTAAATGAATGATTTTGAACAGCATTGTGTGTCATCTCTGGGTTTAGCTCAGCCCATGTATAGACAGGCTTAGCATTGTCATTGAGAACTGCACCCATTTATGCCAGGGTCATGCCAGCGTCTCTCTGTGAAATCACAGCTCCATGCTAAAGATGCAGCTTCTTGCTACTGTTATTTTCTTTTCATCTTAAGTAAATGCATGTTTAACTATGGGCTGCACTGATAGTTTGCAGGGATGGAGATTAAATCTGAAGTGAACAAGGAAGATTCAACTCTGCTCCACTTCAGAGTGAAAATTGTTTCTCTGAGGGATTGTCACCCACATGCAAACGCTAGAGTGCAAATCTCCTCCTTGAAATGCCTCACACTGCTTTTCACTTCTCCACCCACTACTCTTTCTCATGCTCTCACTGTTGAGACATGTAATCAATGTCATTGGAAGCTAAGCTGCCCGATTCCTCAGAACAACATCTGACTACTGTGCTTAGTAGGGAATGTAGCAAACAGAGCCATTTAAAATGGCAAAGCCTTTCCTAGTGTAAAATGAAAGACTAGTGGTAGGTTTGGATTCTCTAAGCCCATCTGCTAAATCCTATACTGCACAACAACCCTTTTATTCAAGTTCAAAGATGCACTCCTCCATTTAAAAAGGACTTGCTATATCAGAAGGAAATGTAGGCTAGAGTGTGCCTGATACTAAAGAAAGAAAAAATTAGTGCTGGCTTTGCAATGAAACCCTCCAAAACAGTCTCAACCAAGCATAATTAATCAATTGTAACTCTTACAGCAAATCAATTACCCTCATTCTTTGGCTTTTGGCTTGTCCACATGCCAGTTTACAGTCGGGAGTGACAGGCAAGTGTGGCAAGATGTCTCTCTCCTGCTCTCTCAGGAACTGTACTGAATTTGTCATTCCTTATAAAATACTAAGTGGTATATGATTGCTAAAGGACATGTTGTCATGCCAATTAGTATGTTCTCTGCTTTTCTATCTTTTTCCCCCTCTATCTTTTCTTAATTTGGTAACTAGACCATTTTGTATTCAGGCATATTCTTCAGCTCTTCTGTTGAACAATGTTAGGATCTCATAAAAGGTAATGAGAAAAGTTTTAGGATTTTTTTTTTTTTTTTAATTGGAAGCATTTAAAAATCTTGAACAGTAAATATGCAAAATTTCCCGTTCACACATATAAAAATGAAAATGGAAAAAGTCTAATACAACCAGTAACTCACCAATCTTTTAGCCTAGTGAACATTGTGATTCCTTATTTTCATAAGGCATGGTGATAATTGTATACAACAGTTTGTTGCCCAACTTGACCAATTTATCTTGCTTTTTGTGTCATGTAAGGTATAAATTAGATCTTCTAAATACTAAAACATAACATTATATGCCATTCTCACATTGTCTATCATTCAATTCCCAAAGCTGTCTTCATATAAAAATTCCTAGAGACATGAAAACACTCCACTATCTATTTTTACTGCATTTTTTTCTTCTCGCTGAACAGGACACACTATAGAGAAGACTATATATTGGATTTATGCAGTAGCTACAGAGCATTCTATTTTTATATCATACTCAAAAATTTTAACATTTTGGATGTTTTTATAACTAGCAGTATACATCAAGTCTGTTTTTCTAATGAACTTAAAATTTCATTTAGTATCAAAACACAAGAATTCCTAGATTATTCTTAATCTATTTATTTATTAATTGCATATGTCATCTGTGGGTTTTAGCCTTATTAAGTTAATTCACTTGCTTCCTTAATCTTTTGAGTTCCCTTCAAAATTGTAGTGATCATAACCAAATCAACAAAATATCCTATGGAAATGAAACTATCTTGTTGCTAACTCCTTTTTCACAGCAACAATTGACAAGATATCTTTAGCTAACATTAAGTATACAAAGCTTCAAAACATTATACTTCAAATAAGTGAAATTTTCAGCCTCTTGGATAAGTGCTTCTCTGCAACCATAAGTGTTTTAAAATAACAAAACATATTCCATTTCTAAATTGCTGTGATCCCAGATGAAGCCTTTTCTGCTATTTTTCTTTAAGTTTATACAAATTCATTTTAAGTTCTGTTGAACAGATGCAAGTATAACAGAAACTGATATTGGGAGGCTCTTCACAGTGATAATCTGCAGATATTGTCTTGATTTAAATGGGACATCATCAGAACACATGGAGTAAATTTAATTGTTCTACCTTGATTGCACACAATCAGGATACAGACACTTCTGTTATTCTCTGGTATTTGCTTCCCAGGAGGCTAGGAATGTAGCTTCTGTCACTATAGGGTTCTACTTGAAAGAAGATAAAAACATTGTTCCCTAAGGAGAAAGCAAAAGCAGGTGTATCACACACTTGCCTGCACAGTTAAAAACATGTGCATAGGACATACAAACTACAACAAATGAAACATTCCATCTTTTTAATATATTGAAATGCATTGTGCACATATGGATGAAAGAAAAAACCTGAAATATTCTGCTAAGATGTGAAAATACATTACCACTTGGGAGAATAAAACTTTGAAGATAGGTTCTTCTACCTGCAGTCCTTATACTGGTTGCTTTGCTTATCCAGATTTCACCCTATTTTTGTGATGAATGTCTCTTCCCTTTCTCTTCTCACCTCTACTATTTAATTTAATTTCATTCATTTCTAGGCCCAAGGTCCTCACCCTGCCACACTGTATCCTGTTAAAAATCTTCTCCATAAACTGTGCCCACAGTGTCCTGTTCCTAAGTTCTGCATCTCATTTTTCTTGGTCAGTCTATCCAAGCTTCCTCCTCACCCGAGTTCCCAGAGGAAACACTCAGTCCCTCTCTTGCCTGCCTTTGATCTGCATCTTCATCTTTCTCCCCTCTTGCATGTATGGCTTTTGCTTTCAAGTCAGGCAAATTCTCCTTTCAGTTGCTTGGTACTAGCAAAAGGTGAAGGATGGTCTCTCAACAGAGAAGTTTCCTTCTCAGCTCAAAGGCCAGTCAGGGCATGACCCATATACCAGGAGGCACAGGTAAAATGAAGAACCTCCTAAGATCCCATGGCAACCCATGTAGTTCTTATTGACCAGATATGAAGTGCAACTGCATATAGGAGACTTGTCCAAATTCTGGATGATTCTTAAGAGAAGGGGAACTGGCACATAACTGATGTAAAAAACCCCTCATGTGCAATCCCTGTTCCAAATATCTACATATACTAAAAGGCAAAGCGAACTGTATTATTAACAAAAGCAGTGTTTAATATTTTTGCAAAATGCACACGTTTTATTCCCAAGGTTGTTCAACCACACATTATGAAGATGCTCCATGGACAAGAAATGGGTCATATAAGACCATATCATAGACATCATACCCATATTCAAGGACAGGTTGGATGGGACTTCGAGCAACCTAGTCTAGTGGAAGGTGTCCCTGCCTGCAGCAGAGGGGTTTGGAACAAAATGATCTTTAAGGTTCCTTCCAACCCAAACCATTCTATGATTCTCTGACACTTGACTTAAAATTATTAAAAATACAGCCACCACCACTATATATAATTTAGCATCTATACGATTTTTAGCATTCACACAAAAAGGAAAAGCAATCTGTACAGAAGCAAAAAACTCCCTTTTTTCAATTCTAACAATAATTCAGCCAACTTTACTGCAAATGTTTGTGTATATAGCTCCTAGGGAAACTGCTCAGTTGTCCACTACGCATAGGAAAAAGAGGAAGCAAATCATATGTCAACAGACCAAAGAGCACAGTAGAACGGTGAGTAAAGTTAACAACACAAATGAAAATGAACTAGCAAAATTTATGTTAAGTGATTTCCGCAGTTGTTTAATACAAATTCTGGGATTGTTTGCCATCAATATTTAGTCATTATTAACTAGCACAATCAGGAGATTAGCTGTGCAGTTTCCAAGACAATAAACTTTTCCCTAGAGTTCTACTCAGCATGATGAGTCTCTTCATCATGCCTGCATTTGGTTGTCCTCTTCAGATTTGGTGGATTTGTGAATATGGCACAAGCATCTGCCTTGGTTTTGCTAAGAAAAAAGCAACAGTTTTTTCATATGAGCCAATTGTTATTGACTAGATACTTCAAAATTAGTGTAGGAAAATAAGTTGGTCACTTTCTTCACTTTTTAACTGCCTCACACTTGCTTAAAAACTAAGCAAGATCTAAACTAGCAAGTACCATATACATCTGGGCAAAAAAATACATGGTAATCATAAAGCAAGCCAAAACAAATGAAGCCAAAGCTCAGTTCTAGCAAGACTACCTTTCTCTAATTGCCATTAGGAAGCTATGCCTGAAACAACAAAAAATACTTTCACAAAAAAATTAAAAGAAAACTTGCAATTACAAATTAAAATGTTCAGTATTTATAGAATGTGTATAAGTTAATTTTAGGTACACATCAGATTAAAGAATCAACTTCATATGTCAAAAGTGAAACTTAAGTGACTTTTTCTATAATAAACTAGTTTTCTTTCCTCCAAAAATTAATTAACAATAAGCAATTTTAAACTGCCTTTCCTACACAGATGTCTGCATCTCTTTTTCTTCCTTTATTTCAGTAGTCCTTCTTGCTTAGTACAGATAATTTAGAAGTGTTTTAAAAATATGTCTTTGATTAAGCTTTTTGAAAATTGAAATGTCATAAAGCCAAAACACAGAAACTGCTACTCAGATTCAAAAGTTCTTATTGAGAATGATGCCTTTTTCCATATCCCCTTCTGTGAATCTTACAACTGTTCAGACAGTGGATATTCTACACTTAAAATAGCAGCTGATCTTATTACTTCCAAATCAGGCACCATTATTCTAAAAGAGGCAGCCGATACTTAACACTGCAAATTGTGGAGAAGAAACAGCCAATTTTGCTTAAGGCCATTCAAAATTCAAGGTTTGTTTTTTTGTGATGTCACACTTTTGTTTAACCAACAACATAGTATATTAAAATCTTGCCAGAATCAATATATCCTTGTGAGTGCCAAAGCGAACATTACGTTAGCCTCTACAAATGGAAAATTTACATCACGCATATGAAAAAGACTGCATGATGCCCAAGAACTTACCATTATCACCCCCCTGGAAAATTCTACGAGTGAAAATGATTTGCACTAGCTAAGAGCTATGTATATTCAGAAATCACAATTAATAAAACAGACTAGCAACATTATTTAAAACATAAGGAGACATTTATTTATATTTTCCATGAGAATGCTACAATCTCTTAGATTAGAGCTTTAAGAAATACAGCTGTGTTTTAACCTTTGATTTATCCCACAAGGGTTTTATTGCAGGTTACAATAATGCCATTGCTAACCAAAGCTTCCTAAGCCTCTTAATTTATAAAACAGTATCTTCCTCTAATGGGAGTATCAAATATACCAAAAATGCAGGATCAGACCCCTTACTGCAACTCATTCTTGAAATACTGGGTTAAAGGGGATGAAGCTACGTGGTCTCCCCATTTCGATAATTTAGGGTTTTCTTCCTAGAAGGGAAAACCTAGTGTCTTCTTCCTAGAAGACCATCAGTCCTCCTTAGCTTAGCCACCAACAACTTGCAAAAAGAACAACGGGCTGTGACACATTTACCCTTCAGACTAAAACAAAAACAACAAAAGACAACAGACTTTGAGTGTCAATGTATTAACAACACTCAAAACTACATGTTATAGATTACAGGCATCTCATAGCCTTGTTTACGTAAGACATTTATCTTATTCATTCACCTGTTTCTTCTTCTCTCCTCCTAGTAGCAAAGTGATTTAAAATTACATTTAAATAGCAAACTGGCATCGTGGCACCTTTAAATACAACCTCAACAGCCTCAGGATCATGTTCTACATTTGAAAACAGTGTCTGCATTTTTCTTCTTAAAAGAATTTGAAGTACTAATGTAGTCCTGTCCTTTACTGTATTCCCACCTGGTCAATAAAAAGCATTGGTTTTTTTTTTCTTTCTAATATACAATCCCGAAGAAAGCAACTTATTTTTGTAAATGACAAAAATATCTCAAATGCCAGGCAGATTACCATTCTAGTGTGATTACATTACCCCATAATAATATTAATAAAATGTACTCAGAACTACTGTTTCTGCTCCTCCCTCTAGCATGTCTAGCATATCATAAAAATAATATTTGTATTTCTTCAGACAACAATCCAATATTAACTATTTGGTTTCAGAACTGTTTTGGCATTTTGGTAATTCTTTTCTACATGAAACACGTTCAGTTTACAACCTAGAACAATTCATATGTAATGCACTGTATTTGAATTTGGCATGTTCTTTATGAGCATGTAATTGAAAAGTGGAGACCACAGCATAATAAATCAGTCACAGTGGAGGACAAAAATCACTGAGTAATCTGATATGTATACATATCACATGCAGTTAGTGTGAAATGACAGCTATATGCAAATCAGAAAGAGATTTTTGTCTTCATTATTTATGCACCAAGAAATTTCCCTCCAAAGAAGAAATACAGTTGTAAGACACAGTGGTTGAAAAGGATGTGACTCAGAAATTAGCACAGTGCAGCCTGTAGTAATAGTGAGAACAGATATTCTGTTTCTCTAAACCTCTGCAACAATTATGCTTCAGACTAAAGACTAAAGCTTTTTACCTACTGTGAATTTCAACAGTAATGAGGTATATAGGTATTGACTATTCATAGTCAAGGGGGTGAAATAATGCCTGGCCACAATTTTGAAAAGATTACTGCATATAAAGCAGAAGTCAGAAATGGCCTTTTTTTCCCCCCAGATTTTTCTCACACATATATATTTACAAAGATAAGAAAATAAGAAAAAGGTTTTCAGTTCAATATATTTATTGAACTATTTTATACTTATCAGTGGCTAACACAACATTTACTGGAAATATACGTACTTAAATTTGCTCCAGTTTCTGAAGTTCAACTCTGAACTATATTTCTGGAATACAATTATTTACAAGGGTGCCTTTTGCTGGTTTCTTCAGGATTATGCAGAGATAGCAACGGCTTCTGGAACTTGCTTTGTATCCAAACTCGCTGCATTTTCACTTTTTTCTTTCTGTTTACTTGTAGTCGCCGATCAACTAAATTCTGTACTTCAGTTAATCCAGCCACGTTGAACATGTTCCATACCTCATCTATTTTTTCATATGAAGAATTATTGCAATTTAAAAAAAAAGTAATTGGTAGAATGTAGTAATTACCAACCTGTAGTTCACCCAAAGATGGAAGTAAATCTGTTTTGCAATTTGAAAGCTAAAGGACACTGCCTGTAATAAGGCTTTTGTTAAAATTTCATTTTCACAGCTCTTGGTTTATATTGCAGTAAAAGTCATTATGTTGAGCCCCAAACCATGTTACTTATTATTAACAGCATCCACAGATCCCCTTTCTTCACAGAGTTCAAGATGCCATAGTTGAGTAAACAAATGCATGCCATTTGGTCACTGTTCACATATTATTGAGGTAAAGCTATTTCCCCTGACAAATAACAATCCAGACTTTTATGCCATATATAGCTACAGACTCTCCTTCCAAGAATGTTTAACTGAATTTTAACAGAGAAATCATGTGCATGTTTAAATAATAAAATTTGAGTATACAATTACACACAGGGTATTTAAAAAGAAATTTCCAGTGATGTCATTAAGCAGACTTGCAGGACCCCAAATGCAACAAGTGTGCACACAAAGGAAATTATTTTCTTACTACCGTTAGCTTTGGGCTTTTTAAAAGCAGAGAATTTTTTAAAACGCCAATAAGACCTTCTATAAATTAATGTTTTAAGATGAACTTTCATAATCCAAATCACACTGAGAAACACTCAACCCTTTCTATGAAACTATAACATTACATACCTTTGGTAAAGAAATATACTCTGGTTCCATCTCCTCTTACATAAAAATTTTCTGACAAGCAATGACCTAAGAAATTAGAGCAGTAATGAAAAAGGACGTGTCACTTTTTTTTCCCAGAAAGAGCTAAAATGAACAGTGAACTACAAAACCATTCAGGAATTACCTTTTTTAAAACGAAGTTGAGCTGTATCATATCTTCCGTAGTCTCGAAATAACAACATTCCTCCAGGCTTCAGTAGCTTAGCCAACCTATTTACAACCCCTTGCATCCTTAGAGAATAGATGAGATGCTGGTGAAGTTTGCAAACATAAGGAACCAAGTTTGCTGCCACAGACCAAAAAGGCAGCACCACCTAGGAATGTGTAGGACAGTAGTTGTGTACAGAATTACAGCCTTGCCTATATAAAGAGAAGTTTTGCACACACAGTAAGAAATGTACGTGCACAAAAATAAAAGTGCTTTGAGAAATTTCATCCAGCAGAACTAGAAGACATTAATTATACAGCTTGAAGAAACTTTGATACTTCCAATCCTGAAACCAAATTTTATAGGTGCCTTATAGGAGAACTGAAGTGTGTTAAAAATTGACTACAAGAGTAGCAATTATCAAAAACTAAACACAACAGCCTAGACAGAAATTACTAAGTAATAATTTGCTGAATATATATGTGTCCCTTTCACATGTATTTTCCATCTTTTCAAGGTACATACATTCTGCAGCATGAGTCCCTTGGTTTTCTTTTCATTTGCCACTTTAAAAGTTTCCAGAAAAAAATGTATATTGAGAAAGATGAACCTGGATCACATTTCCCTTTATGCAGTCATTTTATTCCTATGAGATGGCAGTAATGACTAACACGTCTTTGGAAAGTGGGTCTCACAACACAGATAAGTACATGAAAACCTTTGTGTGTGTATACACAAACAAGAACACAAAAGTATCCATGTCAGCCCTGGGGGAAAAAAACCCAATACAAACCAAAAAACCAAAACCAACAATGACAACCCCCCCCCCAAACAAATGAACAACAAAAAGTAAACAAACAAAACAGAAAATCAAACACAAAACCCTCAAATGTATTCTTGAAAGACTACTAGGAAGGATCCACAGAAATTCTGACAGAACATCAGATTACTGCTTCTACAGGCACAGTGACTGAATGAATCACTGCTGTCCAATTTCTTTTTGGCAGCATCACTGGAGTTATGAAGATATGAAGTCTCCTGATTGAATTGTTTTTGAAACCTGGACCCTGGATTTGTGTGACTTGTGATCATCTCTGAATAAACAGAAAAGAGAAATAGCCTATACAGGGAAGATTTTTCTGTATAAAGCTAATCACTAGTAGCAGGAAAACAGTTCTCAGACTTAGGCAAATACTGTTCTGTATGCCAAGCCCATTTTAATGACATTCTTGAGGTAATAAATGTATTATCACACAAACAGCATGTATTTCCCTTCATGTAACCTAGTTATAGTCAAGAAGTTTAACTTACATGCTCTCTTTTACATTTTTGCATTAAAAAGAGCATTTTCACAATCAGCCATAAAATTTGATTCATTAGACATCGAGAGGCATTAGCAAAGGCTAACAGTACACAACATCACACCATACATGAAAATTAGATCAAATGTTCTTAATCCAAATGAGTTACAAAATTACAGATGTATTTTAGTTTAAAAGGGCTGCATGTAAGCATTTGAACGTGGCCAAATCAGCAATCCAGGACTATATCAACATGTTGTAAGGTGTTAAATCAGGAATGTTTGGTTTTGATCACTAAAAATAACTGCCTTCTAGAAGACTGACAGTCTGGTTTTTTAATTTGCTATTTTTTTTGAATCTGTCACTTCTAATAGAGTTGTACTTAATTACAATATACCCCTTGTATTTTGATGGAGACTGTAGACTCACTAATTATAATTAGCTTGACCAGCTTTTCTCCTGAAGCCTGAAAACGGTAAACAAGCATTTAGAATACCTTACATATGCTGTAGCTTATTAAATAACAAAGATTCATCATCTTCTTCTGCTATTACTGAAAACCTCCAGTTAAAAAAGAGATTTAACCCATTTGCTTTGCCCTTTAGTCTTCATTTACCTGTCAGGATGAATAGTAGAGAGCACAAAGACAAGGAGAATGACATCCAGGATCTCATCTGGAAAAGGATAGGGTAAAGCATCATCACACACATCATGAACAAAGGCAGAACACCAGGCTGAATTGTAGGACGAATGTGACTGTCAGGAAAAAGATGAAAAGAGGCACAGAGAGAACAGTAGTAGTTAATACGTTTACTGTGACTCAAGAAACATTTTTTCTTCAATTATTCTGCATTGTAAAACATCTCATATAAAAGCCTATTCTGTCCAGTATCTTAACTCAAGCTGAGAAGCAAGCCCACTGATGGTATTCATTCCTCTCTGCATACAGTGTGACTTTGTTCTTTGGAATATTGGAAACTTCAGTTAAAAGTTGTCAAAGCCATCACATTCTTTTTCATGAAGATGGCTTCCTGGCAGCCTCCTGAATTACAGGCTTGTAAGGTACTCAAAAGCGAGTGTATGAATTACCTTTACCAGCTCCACTGCTCCTGAAGCAAAATCACAACAGTATAGAAAGGTTCCAGGTGTATTGCTAGGAAAACAAAACCAACATCAGTTAGAAAATTATTAATGTATAAGATGAAAGTCTACATCAGTGTTCATGAAACTTCAGAGGGTCCTCTAGGGTTCTCCACAGGTTTGATCAAGCATGCTTTATTGATGTCTAGCACATGGAAAGCCACATAGGTTGTAATGAACCAATAGGGCAGACAAATTCATAAGAATACCAACAGACAGTTAGTACAAAAAGAATTATAGCCTTGTCAGGGAGGCAGCAAAAAGGAAAAGAAGGTCACAGAGGGCTGTCAAAAACTGATGACAATGTCCTGGTGCTGTAATGCATAAATGCACACTAATAGGTCACATTTTCTTACAGGAGCACTGCATTATTAGCCCACGCATGCACTTTAATTAGCAATATGATTTGGGCAGGGATGCAGAGCTGCAAAAGTCATCCAGTTCTGTAGAAGCTTGGGTTTCCATGTATCACCTTGCTGTTCTTTTGTTTTGATTAAGCATTATTGGTTATTGTACTTCATTATCCCCTTTGTTTCCCAGCTAGGATGAGTAAGAATTTCCTGTAACACTTTTTTCCCTTCTCTTCCCATCCAAGACTCAGCCAGCTGCAAAATTTCTTGTACCTTTCATCAGATACTAGAATTCTAGGGAGAAGTTTTTTCACCTCTGGAAGATAAACTGAGAAAGCCACTCAAAACTTACTGAGAGATAACCTCATGATCAACTCATGATCAATTACTCCAATTAAAAATATACTTAAGATTTTTGGATAGATGGCTTCTTTAGAAGGTAACCAATAAACTCTACGAGTGCCTGTAAGATCTCACATTATACACAGCTAAGCTAGTGACTTCTGAAGGCTCAATAGGAAAATGCTTCTGGAACAAAATATAATCCATGCTTGTTGCCGAATAAAACCTTTATCAGCTCTGTGTCCACCATAAGAATTGATGAATTTTCATATTTATTAAGAATGAGGACAAGCAGCCAGGCCTTGGACCCAGGCAGTCCCTTGGGAAAGGTTAAGCTGATTACCTAATCAACTTGTTATAATGTTGGGGGGGTTTTAAAATTTTTTTAAGAGCAGAATAAGAACCACATAGAAAGTCCACTTAAGAAAAGACATGGCTTGATCAGGATGGTGTTTTCATGACAGGCTTGCATTAAAAAGCACTAACTTAAATTTTTAGGGAGGGAGGGGAAAGAGGTTTAAGAGTTACATTACTAACCTTAGTGAAATTTTCTTTTGTAGCCAGGGCATACTTACTTGACACTGGCTTGTTTTAATATGCATATAATTATATGCATATAAATATATTATTTTATATGCATATAATTGCCAGAATGGCAATTTTTATATTATTAAGTTCAGACTAAAACCAACTGTTCTATAATGCCAAGCTTGCTTAGAGATAAGAGATCTTTCCATTGGGTCATATACGATACAAACAAGCAAGTTGTTTAATGTATCAACCAATGTGATTGATTGGAGGATTTACATACAAATAGAGATCTCCAGGAAGAATACCTAATGAGTAGATTCCTAATTATTAGAAATGCCAAACTATGACTAATGACTCCTGTGAGGAAAACACAAAAGTTTGCCTCATCTTTTTCAAAACAGCTACATTATATGTTTTCCTATATAGTGTTCCTTTCAAAGTTTTAATATGAAACCAGGCTCTCCTTTCACTACATGCTGTCTGAAGCAAAGCATTTGCTGTGGGATGAAGATGCATTGCTAACACTTAGAGGTTTCATGTATGATCCTGGTGCATCACTCAATTCCTCCTGTTGTGTTTCCATATCTGCAAAATGGACTAATTTTGTATAATGGTGATACTAGCAATCAGAATTCATTGATACAATAATGAATAGTGTTGTTCTCAAGCTCTTAAAGGCATGAATAAAAAGAAATCTATTTCAACTCTTGAAACATACACTGCCTTTCCAATAAAACCTTCCTGCCTACATGGATGGGAGGACAAGCTGTCACAACAGATTTTTCTAAAACTGGAAGCTAAATGGATTAAGATGTTTCAATGAATTAAGTAATGTGATATAGGACCTGTGCCTTGGCACTAAAACCACAAGTAATGTGACAAATATACCAGGCAATTCAGAAAAAATAGAACTTCTTTCCAGTAGGTCACATCTATGGTCTCTATCATTTTGGCCTTTTGAAGAGATAGCTGGTAGCTTTACAGTGTACAAGACAAAAGAATATCTCACCTGCCTGAGATTAACTACAAGAAATCAGCCTGAATGCACCCAAACTTTGTCAGCAAATATGATCCCTCAAGACCAGGGATGAGCAATATGAGGAGTATCCTACACTGATTCTACCAACATTATTTGTGGTCTGACACATTAAGAATCGTAGGGCTGTAAAATGGTTCACTCAACACTTCCTGCAGCACTGATCCAGCACCAACATTTGGTGAAAATGAAGATGTGAATCTTATTCTGTGAATATTAAGAATATTATTCTTTCATTAATATTTGGAAATCCAACACTATGTACCATAGAACTTTCAGAATAGGAAAGACACTGTTTCCAGCTCCACAACCAACCTAAAATCAGAAAAGAAAGATCAAGTTAAAATAAATGAGCAAATAACACCTTTTTTGTCTTAAATTAGTCGGCTGGTAGGACTCATTAAACTTGAAGGTATGTTGGAGAGAAAAGGTATATTCTTTTATAAAAAGCTCATACCACAATTCTCAAATCATTTACATGAACACTGTCTTTCTAAAGTTAAGAGAGAATCTGTCTCTCAAACTGCATTAGAAAATGCAATATTATTGTCCAATTTCACCATTTGGCAAGAATGCAGTAAGTACTTGCACTTTTAGACAAAGCACTTAAACTCACACCTTTCCTTAGGAAATAAGAAACCTGACTTTCAATGAAAATGAAATCTGACAATCTAGCCCTATTCTGATTTGGGAAAAACTTTAAAGGGAAAACCAAGATTTAAGTTTCTCTGAAAGTTTCTGCCACAAATCAAGGTAGTATGTAAAATTCTAAAGGCTTTCTTTCTTGATACTTAGCAAAGGTCTTTATCAGATTTTTGAGTAATTAAGTGGAGCTCTATATGATGGGCAGAACATTTGCAGTGCATTACCTCTAATATTCGGTAAGTGGCATCACAACCAGGGAAGGATTCTACCTTGCAAAGTTCTTCTCCACAGGTTTTACCTTGAGGATTGTCAGTAAGAGCTTTTACTTGATTTTTATTATATGCATATCCTTGCACAGCAGTAGAACCACCTCCATAATATTTCTTCCAGTATTTTTCTCCTTCTTCAAACATTCCATTTTTAAGTCGAAAACTGTTGTCATTATTTATTTTTGCATGTTCTGAAGATATTTCTTCTGTTTTGAACTCTTGTCTCTTTTTTTCTGGAAGAATTTCTGGAAACTCCAGAAACAACCAATTGCGATCCTTGAAAAAGTTATTTTTGTGTGTCTTGTAAAATTCATTCCAATATTTACTGGCTTCTCTCTCATATTTATCTGAAATTAAAACAGAACAAAACCTTGGTGAATATGAGCTTAGCTAAAAAATACTCTAAGAGAACATATAATTTGGACCTGAAATATACAGTTCAAAAATCCATAGTTCCACACATTATACATTTAAATGAAAACATACAGATTTTGTGTCTCACCTTAACTTGTGCTCAAAATAACTCCTATGAAGGTTTAATTAGATTTCATGTCACTTAGGAAGCGGTAGACAGGCTTACTGCATTGTTTTAAAAAGGTAGTGACATCATAAAACAGCACCACCAAAATATGCAATCTGAAGATTCTTAGACAAGCTTTCATGTCTCAAATTATAAAAACAATGCATCTTTTCAATTACTTAAGAAATAGTAAATTTAAATTCTTTTATGCTTTATGAAATTCTGTCATCAATTGAAAATTTGTTGTTACCTCATCACCTCTTAAAAAAAATTCCAGGTTTGTGAAGTGGATGGATAAATGCTACTGCATAGCAAATAGAAAGTAATTCACACTTAACCATTCAACAACAGAGAAGGAACATACTTGCTTTCTTATTTTCAAAGCATTTCAGAGTCTTACAACAGACCTTTGTGTTCACTTTTAATTCACAAAACATTCTAACAGTGTTAGAGTGTCAAAGAGTAGAACTGGAAGGGATTTCACAGTCAGGGAATTCATACCTCTTCTCCACAAAAATCTGTCCAGCTTTTTCTTAAAATACCACTTTTCACATACAACTTTCTTCAGTAATATATTACAGTCCTTAATTTTCTACACAGTTAGAAACTTTTTCCACTAACTAAACTAACTAAAAACTTCCATCTTGCAATTAGGTCAAGCAATTCTTGTCCCAACTAGATCAAGCAGGCAAAGCATTTTCTCTTCTCTTTGTAACACCTATTTATATATTTGAAGTATTTTACTATATATTTACTATAGTATATATAAATATACAGTAATACATAATACTGCAGTATTTACTATACATTACTATTTATCTTTTTGAAGTATTTTACTATCCCTCCATAAACAATCTCTTTTCTAGATTGTCTAAACCTATCTTCTTTTAGATTTTTATACTTCTGATAATTTCAATTTTTCTTCTCTAGATTCTCTGCAATTGATTTACTACTTTTGGGTGTTGCATTCTGGCAAAGGCATTATCATTGCAGAGCAAAAGGAGTATTTTACAAAGCTTACAGGTTGTAATCCTGTTTATAACTCCCAGCTTGCCATTTTGCAACAGCATGACACTGCTGATTCAGCTAGTGATTCACCACAATTCTCAGATCTTCTTCTGCAAAATGACTACCAAGCCAATTGTTCCAAAACCTATTTTTTTTTCCTCAAGGAATTATTCTGAAGCAAGGAAATCTGCACTAATTTTTAGCAAATTTATATATTTCAGGTTATTTTTTTCCACTGTTTGTCCAGATCTTTCTGAATCTTAATCTTGTCCTTCACCATACTTGAAACATCTCTTCACTTAACATAATCTTCAAGTCTCTAATTTCCCAAGGTCACTAATGAAAATAACAAGCAGAACTGGACACAGAATAAAACATTCCTCTGCCCAACACAGCCTTCCATTCTGAAAGGATCTCTAGGCATTCATTCACCCAAAAGCAGTTTCATTAGCTCTTGCTTGCCTAACTTGCTTATGAAAATGTCTAGTTAAGCAAGTCAGAAGCCTGACTAAGGATAAACTTCAAGACATCTGCTGCTTTTCCCTTATCCCCAGGGCTTGTAACCTTCTCCAAGAAGGAAATTAGTTTGATTTTACATGATTCATTCTTGAAAAAAGTATTTGTTGGCCAGTATTCATCTCCTTTGTTCTTCTGAATCCAATGTCTGCAAGCTCTGGATGTACTTTTCCAGTATTTTTCCAGGAACTGAAACTAATTATCTGACTCCTCTTTTTTTCCCACCTCCTTTTTTAAAGAAGCAAATATTCTCTTTTCTGCTTTTCCACTCATCCATGTACTCTATGGATGTACTTTGTAACCTGTTCTTTCTCAGTTCAAGAACAAAATCTTTCCTTCTTCTCACTAGCACTAATTGTGCTAGCCACTGGACTGGAGCTAGCTAACCCTTTCAAATGAAGACTGATAAAAAGATAAGAATTAGAACTTTTCAATGTCTCTTTTGTTGATGGTTTTCCCTTCCTTATCCCTCCTAAGTACCAAACCAAATCTTTTTTCTTGTTTTTTCCCCCCTTATTTCCAAAGCATTAGCAGAACTAGCTTGCTACCCCTGACATCTCTTGCAGCAGAAGTGTACCTCATATAATGTGTTGCCTTTATTATTTTGTTCTCACTCACACCAACACATTAATTCTTTTAATATAAATGCACAGACTAAATGTACAGTGCACTTCTCCTACTACTCTCTTTAAATCTTAACATATTATTTCCTAAATTGCTACAGCTTTTCAGAGATAAACAAGCCTGAGAATTATCATTAGAGGCACAGACAGGCAGTGGGAAGTGGTAAGGAGGTGGCAGAATGCCTTGTCCTAGAAATCAGCATAATGTTTTAAAATTAACATTTAATACATCCAATTGTATTATTAAAGGGCAAGACCCAGCCATGTAATTGTAATTGTACAGGTCTGTTTTATATTAGAAGTTCAAAGTTGATTGAGGTCATATATATATCATATTTCAACAGTTTAAGTTGCACATTTATAGACTGCTCAGCATCAGTGTGAAAACCAAAAACCCTTCTAGTCAAAAGGTTCTTTAATTATTATCACCCCTTGCTATAGTCACCATTTTCCTACAAGTCTGCTCAGAACCTTTGTACTTAAATTCACATCAAATTTTCTAGGTTTCAGAATTGAAGGAAAGCAATAGCTAAAGTCAGATTTTCAAACTTTATTAGTATGGAATGACATGGGTTCAAGTGAAGGAACATGTTATTTGCATTGTTGCACAGGTTATTCCTGCATCTCTGTGGACATATACAATACCTGTATGCAATACTATCAAATTTTTATCTGATTTTGTGTATTTAATTAGCCTACCCAGGAATTTTTCCAAAGCATCTAAAAATTACATAACTAAGAAACATAAACTTCCAAGAAAAACAAACAATCAAACAAAAACCCCAAACAAGCACAAAACTAATCAAGAAAAAAAAAACTTTACTATGTCAATCGATTTTTCTCTGTAACAGGATCTTCCACTGCTAGCAAGCATGCCTGAGAAGAAACTGCACATGCTAATAAGTAAATCAAATTCCTAAAGGTAGTATCATGGGTTCATTCAGTTTAACTTCTCTTGCTTTAAAAAAGTTCACCAGAGCTCCCCTACTTTAGTAATACAATAGCATTGTTGAAATCTCTTTTCCCCTTACTGTAGTCTTCAAGGCCCCAAAATAACCTGCTCATTAGCATTGGTCTAGTTCATTGTTTACACAAATAGGCCAAAATGTACTTCCACTTGCAGAATGAAGCTGAAGCTTTCTGAAGGAACACTATCAGCAATGCTCACCTATTCAAATTCTAAACAGAGGGGCATTCATAGGAAATGTCCTTGGATTCTTGTGTTTCATGGCAATAGACAAATGCCTGATTATTTCATTTCTCTGCAGCACAAACCAAATTCTAATTGATTGTAGATGAAGAATGAAAGGTTCCATGAGCCACACGGTCACACAGCTTACTTTTCAATTACAAGCTCTTTTTCAGCTTTTTATACAAATCAAATACAGATATTAGATGTAATTTTTGAAAAAACAAATGTTGTACTCCTGTATGTAGATAAAGAATGTGAGAGGTAACAGAGAAAGTCAGGTTGACAATGTCAGAGTATTCAAGGTGATGAAGGGCACACAATTCAAGGCACATTCTCAGGTAATTGAAATAAACTCCAATATGTGCCTTAGTTACATCGTGGCATAGGATCAAAATGACACTATGACAGATTCATGACATGCTAAGTAAACTGAGGCAGAGGATATCCAAGTAACCGCATTCAGAATATATTTTTAAAATATCTTTCTAACACAATAACAAATTAAGAATCCAGTCTATGCCACTATCAAGTTGATATTCCAGCTTTAGCATTCATAACTACCCTAGAGTTTAGTCTATGGTTTAGTTTGCCAGTTTGAACATAGAGCTACCACTCTTCAGATTCACAGAATACATTAAATTTCCCTTCTGAAGACAGGCACAAAACTCCTTAATCCCTTACAGAGCAAATCCTGTGCATCCTGTGCAGGATGTATTGGAATACCTTCCACACAAAGTGCAGACATTGATTCCTGAAGCACTCCCACCTCAGCCTGGCAAAGGCAGCAAGCTGGGAACAGCTGGGACCACTGCAACTTCCATGGCATTTAACCAAAATACAGTGCAATGTACAAACACAAACTCTCTAAATAGTTCACAAATTACTAAAAAGCATTTGAATATTGTACATGGGAATCTTCATCCCCAGCACCCAAGCTGAAAGCAAATTAATTCCCTTGGTTCTGTAAAAGCCTTGTGTAGTCAGAGTTGTATTCTGGAGGACTGCAAAAGGGGTCAGAACAACTGCACCATATTTGCACTTGTTTTACAGAGAGTCTATTGCCACTCTAACTGTAAAATTGCTCAAAAAAGTATTAGAATTGTTAGAAAAATACACTGTGATATTTTTAAGGCAACAAAGGGAAAAAAACCAAAAACAAATAAAAAAATTTAGACAAAAGAATGCAGAAATAAAAAGAGTGTTCCTGAATTCTACAGCATCTTTAAATGTTTTAATAAAGAGCATTAAAATAATAATTTTTATACAATTCAAAATTTGTTACCTTGGTCTTCTGATTGAACTTTCACAACAGAGTTTTCTGTTGCTTGTTTCTTGGCATTCTCCTCTTCTTCTTGTGACCATTGCATGTGGTCCCTGCAGAAGGAAGTTGAAGCACCAGCTTTTCAGTAGGGTTTTTCATAATATTTTTCATGAGCTAGTCATGAATTAGTTACACTGTCTCAAATACTTTTTTTAATTTTTTGAGCGCAAACAAATAACTACAAGGAGAATGACAGTTAAAACCTAAGTTTCAGTGTATGATAGATAAAAATTAATTACTAATTAGGTAAAACTCAAGAGATTATGAAACATGTCCCAACTGCAAAGAGACTGAAATAGAATGTATTTCTTTTATTAATAACAGGATTATATATATTTTGCAAATTGAGTGTTTTTACAGAAGTGTATTTTGAGTATCCCATTAGAACTGTATATAACTGAATAAAATAATAGACCTACCAACAAACAGCCTAATGCAAGAAACACCTCACATTAATAGTATTTATGATAAGGAACTAAGGACTAGAAAAGAAATCAGCTGTTCTGAAACAAGAAGCATAATCCACCTATCAATTGGAACAGGTGGAACTGATGAACAGGGTTTTACTTTTCTGGGGAACACAAATAGGTACCATTAAAAAAAACATAATGAGATATTTGTAAGAAAAGTCAAGCAGTGCCTCAATGTTTCCAAAGTCTATGCCATCTATATTTGAGTAAAGTGGTTACCTAAATGTTATGTTAATCTATGGTCACAGAACCAAGCCCAGATCTGACCCTGATGACTAAACTGCCTTCCCTGCAGATTCTGGATATGGATCAGACCACAATGGGGAGTGTCCAAAAATGTGCTGCAGGACGTTTTCCAAAGCCAATCAGCTGTCCCTCCAAATTGTCCAGACAGAACAGATTAGATAATATAATTCAAGTAATCTATTAAATCCTAATCCTACTGAAATCAGCTAACTGAAAGCCCATGACTAAAATTCCATTGGTTACTATGGGAAAAGGAAGAAGGTGCCAGCTTGAAAAGAGTTGATTATCTCTAAAAGCTAACGAGCATCTTCCTTTTCCATACTTGGTGACATATAGGTAATTTAATTCTTAGACCTTCACTGTTCCTCCTGTTAATTGGGGGAGACTAATTGGTATGTATTTGTCTGCTTGCCTCAGACTTGATTTCCGTCTCTCTACAGAAATATTTCTCATTATTGTCCTCAGCAGGTTGCCTCTCCCCTTCCTGTATTTGTTCATATACCAAATGTTCCTGTGCAGTGTCATGGCTCTGAAAGACACGCTGCAGTAGAATAAAACTGAATGACCGAAGCATTACCAGGCAGACATCCTCTTGGAAAGACCTGCTTCCTTCACTGCTATCACCGGTTTTGACCTTGCCTATTCCAGCAAGCTGAAACCAAGGACTATTCAGATGGCAATAATACACAGTCAGCCCTTCTGACAGATGACTTGCTGTGCTGTAATCTTTAGCTTATCAATTTTAATCCATCATTGCATGTCTTTCAGCGCCCTTAGGGACTCTACACACAATACTAAAGGTGCCTGAAGCCCTCCATCTTCATTAACAGCCTTTTTTTTCCCTCCTTGGAAATTCATTAAGCCCCTTTTGGTGCTTTTGTAGAAATTTCTATATGGTAGATCCCAAACAATACTGCTCCAGCACTACTTGATCAAAATCTACAAAAGAGGGGACATGGCATAGCTCTTACACAAACTATTTACATAGTAGAGATGCTTCAAATGAGGCTTCAGCAACACAAGCCAGTATGAACACAGGACAGCTAAGAATTTTAAGCACAGAAATGTTCAAACACAGAAGTGTTTTAAGGTGAAGACTGAGTAGCAAAGCAAGCTATCCATTTTAACCACACCAGGAACTGTTAACATAAGTAGGCCTGATATAAGATCAAACAATGCTGCTTTCAGTTCAGCCTATTCAATATAGTCCTTTTCCACTAACTTATTTGCTAACTTAGGGTTTAATGATCTGTGTGATCATGTGAAAAATGTGTCAATACAAACCTGTATAGAAGCAGGCATTTTTTGCTCCAATGTTTAGCACCACAATAAAACATTAGAGCATTAGTTCCCAAATTTAATTTACTTGCTATTTCTAGCAGCAATGGTAGCAGCTCTTGGCTCTCTGCCAATTCACACAAAAAGAATGCCACTTTATGAACTACCAAAGATGATGAGTGGAAAACAAAAAGACATCATACATCAGTGCTACAGAAGATGAATATCTTATGCTCACTTATGTTCCTCTGTATAATCTATTTAGCACTACCACCATTCATCCAAATTCTCTTTATCTCCCTAGTGAGTACCCTGCCAATACTGTGAGCTTCAGAAACAATGACCTACCCCACACCATAGTCAGGTTCTTGATTTATCAAGAACATCATAACTTCCATGCACCTCTGCTTCAATTCAATTTCACCTGTTTTCCCATCTGAGCTACATGGATTCATCTGCAGATCCACTTTCGGAAAAACCCTGTTTCTTTCACTTCCATCTTCACAATCCATCCAAACCACCTGCATCAAAGTTTGGTAACTGTGTTAGACTGTCACCAAAGGGTAGCAGGAAAAACTGAAGCTACATATAATCAATTTTTTGGAAGGAAATTATAAAACAAACAAACAGTTTCATTAAAAATCAATGTTACAGAAAAAGGGTGGGCCTTTTCTTAAAATCTTTTCCTACCTTGATTATATAGCCTACATGGAAGTGTTGAAAGAAGTAATTTTTTTTATAGTTTCTATGTTTCCCACTTCTCAACAAATATTCCTTGGGTTTAATGAAGAACTTTAGAAATAGAAATTCCTGGTCTCCAGTCTGGATATTCTACTTTCTAGATATATAATCTTCTATCACTTCCTGTATCACTTACTGTTTTGTGTTCATCTCCATTCCACAATCAAAAATCTTTGGCTTTTCAGTCTCATTTTTCCAACTCTGTCGACTAGCAGTCTCACTCTTTTCTGAGCACCCATTAATCACAAAACCACCTTTTAGAGATGGAGATGTTGCAAATCAGGGCAATTCTTATTCTTGTCAGCATTTACACATTGATGTCTTCTCTATTACATTGCTTACTTATGTTAAGATCCAATTTACTTTTCTTGATAATTGCTGTATGTGAAAATTTCTTCTGAATGATCTGAATTTTCAGTATACCTTTAGAAGAACATGAGTAATATGAGTAATTTATATGGTCCCTTCAAAATGGTGTCAATTTTAGACTAGCCTGCTAATCCAGTATGCAATATTATTGTACCTAGAAACTTCTGTATTCTTTGTCTCCTAATTGATTACTGATCCGTAATAATATTTTGCCTTTCCCTCCTCGACTATTTGCTTGGCAGCTTTTAAGGCAAGTCACTGACAGCTTGTAACTGTCAGATTACTTGTGTCTCAGGTTTCCTCTAGTGCTACCTTCATATGCCTATTCTGGCAGCACCTTGTTTTATACACCCATACCATTGTTCATCAGAGTAAACAGTATATAAAATTATCCAAAAATCAGCCTTGAAGAAACATCTCACCACATGTTATGCTCAAAGACCTTAGAAGGATCAGTTAAAATCCGTGATCCGAGTGGAACCGCTGGTCGTCTATTACTTTGGTACCTGTGTTGCATCTTGTTTTTCCTCAGACATAAAGCAGAAAGCCTTGTAATGAAGTTTGTTGTGTTGAGAGACCTGAAAACACATTTAACTTAAGTTACAGTTTTACAGTAACCTAATTGTTTATGTCACTTACATGAGAGACTGGTCAAATAACCAAGAACAGGTATCAGATTTACTAAAAATCATTTACTAAAGTATCAATTCAAATGCTTTTTAGAAAATGGCAACATCCCTCCAGTGTGCTGAAAGCCCAAATAATCCCAAAGTAGGCTACTGGATTAAAACCAGTCAAAAGATAAATTATCTAGTATCATTTCAAAGTCTTATCAGGGAGGAGAAGGAAAATACACAGTAAAACAATAACCCAAGGCTGATATTGTACCTTTATGAATCCAAGCAAGAAATGATCAGTAAAGAAACCACTTCTTTTAGTGGGTACATACTGTCAGCAAACCTGACATTTTTCACCCCACTCATTTTCTTCAAAAAATTTCACTCTGCAACTGTGACTATGGTTTTATGCTTTTAAATAGAAAATAAATATATTTTTAAGTGTAAACATAATGCACATAAAGCCTTCTAACATTTCTGCCATGTATTTTCCTGATCCCTGTACAATTCCGTCTTTGAAATGTAATGTAATTGTTATACATGTTTAATCTCTATCAATGGAAATTATAAAGTGATTCACATTTTCCTATTACATGTATAATTTTATCTTATATTGCTATATTTTACTTTACTTAGAATATCTTCATAAAGGATGAATATTGAAAGAAAACAAGTGTGTGTAGGTAGTATTAGCATTTTTGGTGGGTTTTTTTGCATATTCTTGTTAATGTAGGCTTTCTATGAGATGAGAAAAATGAAATACCCCTCCTACTACTTTTACCCTGATGGGCTTTTGTTCTTTTTTCCTTAAAATTATTCTAAATTCTATTTTTTCCCCGCCTTTTTTTTTTTTTTTTTTTTTTTTTTTTTTTTTTTTTCAGTGCTGCCTCTGTAAAAACCACACATACAAATTTAATGCGCTGGAAATACAAAACATAGTTACTAAAGAACAGGCACAAGGCAGTACTAGAAAACATTCCATGCAAATTGGTTGCAAAACAAAGATTTATATCTCAAGGAAAATAGTAGCATTTGATCACAAGCCTTGTACTGTGAATTGAAAATTATTAATCTGTACACAACCATACAAAGACTGGGAAAGGAATCACTTCAATTAAATGAACAATTCCTCCTTCAACATGTACTTTTGAATGAGTCATGCTTTAAAAAAGACATTGTTTATTCATTTTAAGCCTACAGGGAAAAAAAAAAGGGAAAAAAAGATTAAAATTTCTTTTTATTTGTCAAAGTTTAAATAAAATGTAGTTTGCCTTATGGCTGAAAATGCCAAATAAAACCACTGTTAATTCTGGCTGCTGAAACTGCAATGTTACCAGGACATGGAAGCACTGCCATACAGTGAAAGAGTAACATTTAGACCAATTTAAAAAATCAAAACTTCTGATGTTAATGAGTTTATTGTGGCTTTTTTTTAGCTGTGGATCAGCAACTAAAACAATTCCAATTTATACTTCAATTAGTACAAGTTGTTCATGGTCTTTATTTGAAAATATGTATGCATATTTCATAACATAATCCACAATTATTAACATATATGGGATATAATGAAATAATAATTATGAAACGTGAAAATTAAGACATAATGACAATTTCTGCAAAATGTGTAATTTACATAAAGGCAATGAAAAATAAAATTTTTGAAAATAAAAACAAAGTCCTCCAAAACCCAAAACCACAATCCAAAATTCTCATTATTAAATTATGTAAATGCTTGGATAAAGATTGCATTATAACATTGCAAACTGTTTACAAATCCTCTTCCTCCCTCCATCATTTGAAAAGACCTGAGTTAGTATCTTGCATTTCCTGTGCCAGCATTGATATTCACCATAAAATACAATGATTCAGCTGCTAGGCTAGTCACATAATTTTTCTTGGCTTTCTAAACATCTCAATAAGAACATGAAAAGATGCACAGATGGGAACTATAGTCAGATGTCTAAGATGATCTTACATCAGTAAAATCCAGATATGCAAGCCTTTCTACGAAAAAGTGAGCCTTTGAGTGATAATTGAACAATTTTAGTAGATAAATTCTGAAAATGCAAGGCAAGTGGGTGAGGAAGTTTACTGTTGCAATCAATGTTACATGTGAATTAACTCCCTGAGACATCAGAAGAAGTCATACACAGATCATGAGATTAGTGGACAACATGGCTACTAAAAGCTCAAAAGGCATTAAATCACTTGAAAGCCTAAACGACATTTTCTGAAGTGAGTCACTGCTCAATTGTTTAACTGAAGTTTGTTAATGAAACACCCTTTCTTGTTAGCAGGTAGGATGATCTTACCCTGAAGTTATGACAGCAACAAATACTACCTGAAAGAATTTGGAGCTCTTCCCTGTTCACAGTCACAGTTGGGAACAGTTTCAGTTTGATTATTAATCAAAACAATTCAATTTTCATCTTTAAGGAAATTAACATAAAACTGAATTACATTAAAATTTACTAGATTTTGTGGCAGGCAGAATAACTATTTTTCATAAAAAATCTTTAAAGAAACAATGCACTTGATACCCATGTTGAAGAACAACAAGGAAGTCTTTGTTTTCCCATGGAGCATCGTCTTTTACACTTTTGTAACAGTTACAAGTACAGATCAGGTCTCAGTTTAATTTAGAAATTTTAAGAAACAGCCTTAAAACTCCTTTCCTCCTCAAACAAGCAAACACAGCATCTTTAGTACAGCTTTTTGCAGGTGAACATGCAGAAGAATGTACACACATCAACTCCTAGCCAGACCTGAAGTTCGAATCAATTGATGTTGTCATTAAAACCCTGAGCAGTCACACCCATAGAAGAAAAATTAGACAGAGAAAAGAACTGCTCTAAGATTTTTTAACAGTGAATTACACCTCAAAATATATTAAAACCACTTAACTGATGAGGAAAATTCTTTAAAAGTATCCATTCTGAGAGATTTCAGAGGAAAAAAACCCAAACCAAACCAAACCAAACCAGAAATAACCTATTACTTTTATCCAAGAACCTAATTTAATTAATTTATTGTATGAAAATATTATGACATTTGGCTGATCTCCAACTACAAATCTAACAACTTCTTCCATCTCCAATCACTAAGCCTACTTGTAGAGTCTCTGTTACAAAGGCAAAAATAGCCTATATTAGGAACACTATGTGCAGCTTTTGTTACATTCCTAGACAGAAAAGTATTCTGGAAACAATTAACTTCATACAATTACTTCTGCTTGGTACCTAGAAGCTTATCTATACAACATTTGACCGTTAATCCTCAATGCTCTTCTGAAAAGCTTTACTACTCTGTATTATCACCATCAAACACTACCAAAACTCAAAACACCTTCCACAAAACAGATGCAAATGGCAATTAGGGACAGAAAGGAAAAAAAAATCAAGATTATGGTGACATAGAAGGTATAACCATGAATTACAAGTGGTTATTTTCAAAATACATACACATTTATAGTTCTTAATATTTCCAGTCTGGGTGGGGGTGACTTTACTGTCAATCAGACTCATTCATTAACTGAGTGCTTAATCCTATTCCATTTGACCAAGTGACTAATCATGCCCTCTTGGGGCTTCATGATTTGTTTTTCAATCATATACTTCCAAAAAATTATGCACATTTGAATCAACAGGGTATTTCACAACTTCTCAAACTCAGCAAATCTAAAACTTTCCTTTCTCGTGCAATAAGAATGATGTAGACCTCCCTGTGGGCATACAGCAACTTCAGTGAAACTGCTGCAGAGGAGTGCCTCCCAGGGGAAAAGAAAAACAAAAGAAAAATTATTTTGATTTATTCTGATTCTGATTTATTCTTATTCTGATTTATTCAGAGACAACAAAATTAAAATTAGTTAAATAGCAAAGCAGATAAAAACAAACAAACTTGCCCCACCAGATATGACTTTAGTGACATATATGTGTGCTGAGTGAGAAGTGCCTGTTCTTCCACAAACTGAGAGGTATCCTGTTAAAAACAGTCGAGCAAAGAGGAAATAGTTTATGCAGTGAGAGAGAAGGGAAGATAAATCCTGCAGATTTACTGGAAACATTTACTTGAATAATCAAAGAAGGGCTCCTTGTTATCCTGCACACCCTCTGCTGGCTGCTGCTTACACGGGAAGGAGGAAAGAAAAAAGCTATTGAGACTTTATGTGTATGTATACACATACTTGCACAGTGAAGATACATCTATACCTCCAAATGCAATCACTTAAACTATTTTAACCATATTATCTACAAAATACTGAATATTCAAATGTATTGCCTAAAAAGAGATAATTTCTCTCAAAACAAACTATGGGTTTTTTTATTAAAGCTGATGAAAATTGGGATAGACCAGCATGAATTTTACTACTGTCTACAGCTTATATTGAAGAACCTCATCCATTTACATTCTTGCAGGACTCTGGATGTCCATGCAGACTTTGATGAGCTACAACTTGCCTTGCCATCTCTGAAGTCACTGGGATGTCGCAAATCCAGACAGTATGCTCCACTTACTGCCCTAATCAGCTCTTTGAAGGAGCAATTGCAACCACCGTGGTTGTGTTTAGCTCCCTTCAAGAAATAACTACAAAGCACCAGAAACTTAAAGACTCTCTCTTTCCTTCAGTATCAGTGAAGATTCAAGGTTCCACTCACATCCTGAAGAACAGACACGGGCACACAAAAAGATCAGCAACTTTTGATTACCCCATTTGGGCGCTTGGCCTCTGGCAAGGACGAGAAACAAGTCTGTCCACGGACTTCAGTCGCTCTGCCGGCAAGTAACAATTAATGACTATGACAACATTCGGGATGTAGCTCTAAAAATACAAAAATGAAGTGTCATACATCTTAAGAAGTTTCTGTTGACCTTGGAGTTTTAAACGGGTTTCAACAAATCCCTTAACCTTCCCCCCAGGTCTGGATACACTCAATCCCACACCGCCGTACCCGAACAGGCTCGCGGCCGCTGTCCAAAGGCTCGCAGGTGCCAGGCCGGGCTTTCACCCCCGCGAATGCTCCGCGCCCAACCCCGAGGGCTGAGCACTACAGCAGGAACATTTTAAAAGAAAGAAGATGCCAGTTTCCCACTTCTATTTAACCAGCTAACACTAACAAAACTTTCCTGCCTTTATCTAAGAAAACAACGGGTAAAATGCTTCCATCTGCACGCCCCGTACGTCGAGCGCCCGCTTCTTTCAGCGCAGGGGAGCCCGGCCGGGGCAGAGCTCCTGGTGCGCGGGCGGCTCCGCGGTACCGGCCGGCGGCCGCTGCCGGCGATTCTCACCAAGCCCTGCGCAGCGCCTGCTCCTGCCCGGTCCTCGGAGCGGTGCCTCGGCAGCGCCAACGCCGCAGCGCTCCGGTTCGGGAGGGTAACCCCACTTCGCCCGCCACCCGCGGGCACCACGCGGCCGCCTCAGCCGGCCCGACCCGCCCAGGAGCGGCGGCGGCGCTCCGCGGGGCGCGCCGGGAGGTGAAGTCCGGACGTCCCGCGCGATTCCGCTCGCGGAAAAACTACAGTACCCGGCGGGCCGCGGGGGAGGCGGCGCTGGGCTGTCCCCGCCTGGCGTCTGCGGAAAGCGGCGCTGCGGCGGCCGAGGAAGCGCGGGGCGCGGACTCGGGAGGCCTCGATTTGCCTCGCTCGGGAGTCAAGGAGCAAGGGGCCGTTCGGGCCTTTTCCCGGTTCGCTTCACCTCTCGCCGGCAGGGCGGAGGTTTGAGATAAACCCGGCGCGGGCCTGGCCGTGGCCCTGCAAGGCTGCACGCCCTGCCGAGAGCGAGCCTGGAGCGGGGGAGAAAGGCGATCCCGCCCCGCGGGCCGAGAATATGCCCGCAGGCGGCCGCCCGCGGGGGCAGGGCCTCCCTCCGGGCGTGCGGGGTGCACAACGTCTGCCGCCTCCTCACCCGCAGGGCCCACGGCTTCTATGCCAGAGATGCTGGTGTCGCCCACAGGAAGAACCTGGGACTCCTCAGGAAGATCATGTGTCAGGTAACAGGCTGCGTTCCGGCTCTGGCTGCAGGCCTGCGGTTCGGGCTTTCGGCCGGGGGCGCTGAGTGTCGGTGCTCAGCCCAGGGGTTCGAGAGGTCCCCGGTCACGTTGGAAAACAAGTTTGGGGAGAAAAAGGTGTAGTTTTAATGAAGAGTTAGTAATGGTTAAATTTATTTCTCAAGGCTCAGACCTAGAAATGTAGAGAGGATTGTGCTGGGCAGAAACTGCAGGGGCACTTATATACCTAATAATTCTGTTAGAAATTACACAATTTATTATTGTGTAATTTATATTAGGGAAATTATATTTATATTATATTTATATCCCTAATTTATATTAGGGAAGTATCACCTATTTCCCTAAGATGCCTTCATATTTAATACTAGTCTTAAATTCTTAGTGCTTCATGTTAAATTTGAAAGGAGTTCACATAATAAGATAATCGGCAGAAATTTTCAGGTAAACATAACCCCAGTTCTCAGTGAAACTGATGTCACAGAAAAATGAAGAATTAAACCAATTACAAACTGAAGTGAACTCTTTTTTTACTTTTTTTTTAGTCAAAACAGTTACTGCTTCCATACAATGGTTGATAAAAATACAGTAGAGAAGAATGTGGAAGTGAATTGGCAGTTATCTTATATTGAAAATACATTCATAGGAAGTCAGCTGAAGTGTCTCCTTATGTAACTAGATCAATAGGCATGCAAGGTTTACTGAAATAAAAATAAGTATGTCTGACTTACACTTCTTTTTTCTAAGACTGGAACCTTTCTTAATGATATAGAGCTCCTGGTATCTTGAATGCAAGAAACTTCAATGTTAGCAATTTATTTCATTAACGTTTCAGGTGCTTATTGCAAATAACAGTAAATACATTTTCTATCTTTCACACCAAACTCTACCAGCAGAATAGAATTAGGTGTTCAATAAATCAAATTAATTACATATAATTCTGAGACAAGAATTCTCTGCATATTTATACTCTGGGGAGTTTACTTCTTGATTTCAAAAGTCACCATGGAAGTTTAGTTGCCAGTTTTAATACAGGCAAATTAATGAGAAAATATTCTTTATCCCTGCTGTCCATAATAGCTAATTAAAAATATTTTAATTTGGTCTTTAAAAAAGACAAAATATTATCATAAAAGTTCTGTTAATTTTATCTATAAAAACCAAATAAGATTCTTGTGTATTCAGCAGTGAAGTTTTTAATTTAATGTAAATTATTAAGTTCCAGGAGCCAAATAAAATATTTTTCAGAAGTGAAATTTCTTACAAGCAGCCATCACTGTTAAAACTATTGTGTTTCAGGAAAGTACTAAATTCAAGAATGTTTGGACAACTCATTCTGCATCTCCTATTGCATATGAAAGAGGAAGAATTTACATGGACAATTACCAATGCTGTATTACCAGGTAATAAGTTTACAATTATGAGGTGCTGACTTACAGATTTGAAACTGATTCTGTGTTATATTGCTAACTTTACTCATACAAATAGCTGCTGTGAATTAAAATGGAGTGTACTTGGGAACAAAAAAAAAAGCTGGTGATAAATTTTTGGTTTACAATCCTTGAATTGCATTTAGATGCTGTTGTATCTTAATGTAAAACAGACAATAACTATCAGTCATTTTCCTCTAGCATTGCACAACAGCCAAGACTAATTTATCAAAAGTCAAAATGTGCCAAGTCTGAAAAAATAGAAGATGCTTTATTACTGGAGTGTCCACTGGTAAGATTACTTTTTACTAAAGCATTTTTGTGGGAAATACTAAATTAACATCTTTTGATGAAACGTTTAGAATGGAGTGCTTTTTCCTTCCATACTATCTTCTCAATGTTTTTATGGACTTAGGTCATTAAAGGTTTGCAACATGTGCCTTATTTATATTAACTGAACATTTAGAGGTATACTTCTCTGAATTTCTCAATAGTGTATTCAAATGCTTTTTTCATAAGCTTTCATGGAAGGTTTTAAAACCAGTGCTTTTATTCTTATGCAACTAATTAATAGTTCCTTACAGAATAAATTCTACTTATATTTTTCTTTATTTTTTAAATGGCAAGGACAGTAGCTGGGAGTTTTACTTTTCTTCAGATCTGTTGACATTAAAAAAACCAAAAAGCAGGTACACTGGAGGCCCATTGAAGCAACCCTGCCCAAAAACTGTTCTGCTGTTTTACCTAATAATTAGATAATTTCTCTCCTTTACCCAGTGTCCACAGAGCTTAGAAATATTAGCCCTATCCTTGAGGTGCCTAAAACTAAAGCAGTGTAAATACCATTTGTAGCATTTGCTGTTGAATTACTACTGAATGTCTTGTTTTGAAATACTGGAACAATTTTCTCTTCAAGATTGGTATCAATTAGATCAATAAGCAGTTAATTTTTGTAATGCAAGGAATTTTTAAAGGCTGCCTTTTCTACAAAAGGTAACTGTCTTGCAAAAAATGTGACTGCAGATTATTTATGTCATAGGTAATTATTGGGCAAGGACATGAGCTTAGAGATACTGATCTGATTAGCAGGCAGCTTTCCTTCTTCACTTTTTGAGGAATGTGTATTTACTTTTGTGTTCTTCTGACTGTGTCAAAATGTTTTGTATCCTCCTGATACAAACTTTTTTCTAATAGCCTTTTTTTACGTAGGGGGAAATGCTACCGCGTCCTTCAGATTATAAAGCTTCCCTGATAGTCTTGACAGTGCAGAACTGGCTTCTACGTCTCTCTGCTGATAGTGGAGAAGTACTGGAAAAAGTGTATCTTGCTGGTTCCTGTTGCAAATTCTTCAGGTATTAAACAAGAACTAGGCTTTATGTCATTAACAGTCAGTAGTAGTATAGTGGAGGAGGACAGCTTAATATAATTAACAGTGATTAGTACTGTAGAGGAGAAGGGGAATTGTGTTATTTTTGTACTACTCTGTGGCTGATAACAGGCTTGTTAATCTAGAACATTACCTGGAGTACTGTTCCTGCATGCTCTTACCTGTAGAAGAATTTCATCTACTTAAGTATTATGGGGTCAAATTTGGTATCAAATTCCACAAAATCTAGCCTACTATTTGCTATTCTCTGACAACTTTACATCCTTTAGTATTGCAATGGCAACATACCAGGAGGAGACTTTAAGAAAAACAAACCTGCTCAAACATACAAATAATGTATTTGAAGTTTGAGCTGTTTTTAATTTGCAAAGGTTCTTTTCCATCGGATAGTCATATTTCTCTTTTTAAACAGGGCAGTTACTGCTTCTGGTAAACTACTTATTTTTTTTTTGTTTTCAGAAAAAAAATATTTTCTTTAGGCTGAAGGATAAGAAAGTGGTGATTATGAAAGGAAGGAGAAAAATTAAGATAGTGAATACTCATGCTTTCCAAATTTTTCTCACAATCCTGCATGAAATAAGTCATTCCTAGTTCCATGGATTTCTGCATTATTGCAAACAACAAACATCTTGAGCACCTCTTCCAAATCAGAGGTTTGCCTGGGCATAGGCATCTGCTCAGTTATAGCTGATTATATTTTATGTGAAGTAATATATTGATAGGTGGTTTTTAAGTGATTAAGGCAGGTCTTTCTTGTCACAAATAGGTATCTGAGCTGGGATACCCCTCAAGAGGTAATGATTGTAAAGTCAGCTCAGAATAAGCTCCCTGCAGCAGCACGGCAGGTAAGTGTGTTGAAAAACTCATTTCTATAACATTTACATAAAATTTACAAGCAAAAAGATTATACTTGGTTATTATGGTAGAAGATAAAGATGTCCTACCTATAATAACTATATTCAGTATTGTTCCTTCCCAGGCAGGAATCCAACAGACTGTGTTGTTTTATCTTGCTGTATTCCAAGTTTTGCCTCTTTCATTCATTGGAATGCTGGAAATAAACAAAAAGGTAATTTAATTTCTCTAATAATATGTATTTGAATGTAGTTCTATGACAGCTGTAGTTCAGGCACTTATTTCAGAATTTCAGAAGTCGTGCTTTGAGCTTGTAAAAGCAATTGAAACATTAATTAGCAGCAGTGTTCTTGTGTCTGATAGGGGCATTGGGGCAAATAATTCTAGAGACTAGAAGAGAAGATACAAATGGATTCTGTTACTGGGTTACTCTTTGACATGCGGCAGGACTTTAGCCTTTTCTTAGAGCAATCTTAAGAATTAGGGAACCCTAAATATTTGTACACTTCTTTTCACCTCCTTAAAGAAAGACAGATGTGCCTCCGACCTAGTCTTAGTAAGTCTATGAATTCTACATGCAGTTACAAATGTTTCACACTTTTATTAACACTGTTACTGAATGACAGAAGTAAATATGTCTTGCTTTATCAGTCAAGAACAACCAAACTGAGTTCAGTTTCTGACCTATAATAAGTGTATATACTTAGGAAGAATCTTTGAGCCAGATTGTAATTGTTACTGTTTTATTTTAAGTCAAGAAAGCTCTGGATCCAACTTACACATGTAACAGTACAACCATGCAAACTTTGTCTTTTAAGTTCTGTGAGGTACAGTATCTTTAGGGTCCAGAGCTATAAGCTGGAGTTTTAGCTGGTGCTAGGTTGGGTTGAGGCTGTTATTGAAACTGGGCCTAGCAAGTGAAGTCAGGGGGTTAATTTTATTCATTTGAGCCCATGAAAGCTTGGGGGTACCATGTAATGTTCTGTTCAAAATTAGTATTTAGGACTGGAAAAAATGTTCTCAGTATCAAAGGTATATCTAGTTAGGAATGGCATGCCAGGTTCTTCGTGGTCATAGTTGGCAAGACATGAAAGAGCACTTCTTCAGCGAGGTCTGTACCGAGTACTCATCAGCAAAATTGTTAAAACTGTTACGGAAGGGGCAGCATTTGGGATGTGAGAATACACCCAGCAGGAAATGCAAACAGTAAAGGCAGTGCCAGACCCTACACAGATCAGTGGAATGTAACTGTTAGATTGGAGTTGGTGTTACTGCTCAAGGCTGCAGAATGCACCTCATGCCTCAGCATTACTGTGAAGGTGTACCACAATACGTTCTGAGTTCAGAGTGGCTGAGGTCTCAAGGACAGAAAGGAAACTTTTGGGTTGGAACACTATTAGAGTTTGTGTCTGAAAGACTCTTAAGACCTAAGCTAACAAAAGTATTGAGAAAGAGCCATAAAACTAAATAAAAGACAAAGTCTCAGGAATGAATATATCTTTCAGAACCAAACAGATCACAAAATCGCTGGTATTGCTAAGACATAGATGTCTTACAGTTTCTGGGTTTCTTTAGCTTCTTACTGTTTTTAAGCCTGTTTTAACTGGTTTAATTCCTTTTTCACGTAGTGAGTCAGATTAAAGAAAACTACATTTTTGAGCATTTCTATAAAAAAAAAACCTATTGACATGTTGGTATTAATTAAATATTAAGTATTAGTTTGTGGGGTTTGCTCAGTGATGTGTTAAGCAGTGGCATAAATGAATAGTGCATAATTATTAAAAAAGCTAAGTCAGCTTCTCATGTATATGTCAAATTGGGATTCAGAGCGAACCCTGTACTCTGTGACAGCTGGATAATGTAGTTTTAGTACAGCTGTACACAGTCATAGAGTTGTGATTAGACTAGTATTTTACCCTGGGGATGAAGAAAGAACAGAAGATCTGAAATCAGGACTTTTAGATTGAGTTGCTAGTTTTGCTAACGTTCCTGTGGAATGCTGAATAATATAATCTATTCATGTATGATAATAACTGGGTAGCATGATATGAAGCTATACTGAGAATTGATTAGAGCATGAATCTGCTTGCAGAATATGACTGATGTAACCTCAGGTGTTACTGCAGTGCAATGGATTAAAGAAACTCACAACAGATGAGTTACAGAAAACTTGAACTTAAACACTGATTATAAGAGTTCAGTCAGAATGAAAAAAAATAAAGTGATTGCAAAATCAAGGACATAATGTCTTTTATTTGTGTTTTCTCACAATTATTTATTCTTTAATAGAATATTTTTTGCTTCATTTTATTCCAGATTTTTGGTAATAGTGTGACAGATGTTGCTGTTTCTAATGGAATTCTGATTGTAATGTATAGCATGGGTCTGGTCAGACTCTATAACTTCAAGTCCATTTTGGAACAGGTAATAAAATAAAGTTTTCATACATGCTATTTTTGGGCAACAAGTCATAAATATTCATGTACTCTACATAAGTACATGGGGTATGTAGGTTCCTGCCTAGATCTATTTATGTCAAAAGATACAAATGGATACACTATCAGAAAAGTTACAACAGTTACAGGTGTCAAAATATAAGAGACCCAGGGTCAGACAGGCACTTCTGGGGAGTTATGTAAATGTTGCACCAGATGTGCTTCTCTCTACACACCTAGTCTGTAGTTACAGATGATTGTTAATGCCAGAAACTGGTGGGCATGGGGAAGTTTGATCTCAAACAGACCTGCAGTTAGACTTGTGAGTTTATATCCTTCCAATCAAAAATCAAACATTAATTCAAAAATAAGATCTCAAGCAGTATCTAACAAGATAAAGAATGCAGTAATAGAGAGTAAAACTAAACAGCAAGTAAATATGTATCTGTAAAGCTAAATTGTTCTGTGTTATTTTAGTTCATGGAACAACCATTTGATTTGGGACAAGAATTCAACTGGAATGGTCAGGTGGGAATTGTAGGAAAGTATCCATTTGGTCTTCCATGTAACATTAAAATAACAGGTAATTATGATCTCTGTATTGGCTTGACTGTGGCTTTTATGGATTGATTGTGGCTTATTTCACACTAAGAAATAATATAAAATTACTGTGCTCATATTGTGCTGTAGCTGTATTTCTGGATTTACATTATAGTAAAATGTGCTGTGCTTTATTTCTAATTACCATTATAATTACGTAGGATACACCGAGAACACTGTTACAGCAACTAAGCTATCTGAAAAACTTTATAATCAATGCATGACATGAAAACCTCTTTCTTTATTTCTGAGATGCAATTGCTCTTGAGAAAGATGAAGGACTAGGAGAGCTGTTAGTAGCACCCAGAAACAGTATATGATATGTAAGCAAAAGATGTGAGAACATTAACTTGCAGAGGAAATTCAAAGAGACTGAATACAGTTTGTCTGACTTGCATTTTGATATTCTAGGTTGTCAGAAATGTGCCGGTATCAGTAAAATTCATTCCTGAGAAGAAGAAAAATTATCAAAACAATTCTAATCAAAACATTAACTTATAAATGTTCTGCATTATGTAATGACTTCTTTCTCTAAAAGCAACCAGTGGCTTCTGTTGGTGCACTTGAGATTAGCATTTGATGCTAAGAATCTTAATGAACGACCAAAACCCGAGACTTTTTTTGAGATTTCTTTTCTTACTTTAAAAATACATTCTCACAAGTTTACACATGAGGCATCTGAAAAAAATTAAAAGGTTGGTTTCACAAATAGCAAAAAAATGCATTTATTTGTTTATTTTATTTTGAATGTTTCTGAATTTAATGTATTTTTCAGGTGATTGTCCACATAAAAAATGCCTTTTTATATAGTGAAGTTGTGATGCAGTGTTTTATCAGAACAAAGCAATAGACTGCTATATTTGACATCTCCGTTTTTGCAAAGGGACATCTTCCCCCACTTTCCCCTCCATCTCAATCTGTGAAACCACCATTTAATTTTAGGGTCCTGTGGAAAACCTGCTGTGGGAACTTCAGTAGGAAGATTTGATCTTATGGCTTACACATCCATTGTAGTTTTTAGTTTTGAGATTTAAAAGCAGTGTAGTGAAGAAAACCTTTTCAATCTTTAATCATATTCAGTAATTTTTGGTTAGGAAGTTTTGAACCCATGACATATTTTTCATGCTTGCATTTTTGCAAATAGTTGCATTCCTGTGGTTTTTGAGTTGTTTTCTTTCAAGAATGAGATGGGCAAATGCTTCAGTGAGCAAGATCTTAACAGTTTCAGAGTACAGGCTTGTATTTACTATAATTTAACTGTGCATAGTTTTCTTTCTTACTTAAGTTCTAGCCTCCCTACAGCAATTGTTGAAGGGATGGGCATTATTACAGTTCTGTTTTTAGGGTGTAAGGTATCCAAAAGGAAGTGGATAGACATCAAAACTTACAGACTAAGATGTTCTATGCTACAGCTCTTAACTGGTGAGGAATAGATTTTGGTCACAGTGTGTGATTTTTCAGAATGGCCTAGAACTTAAAATTGTAGTTTGATTTATTGTTAGCTGATACAGTAATTTCAGGAAAAAAAGCAAGGAGAAGGATACCTCGTAGGAAGCTTTTCTTGTTGTTGTTTCTTTGGTTTTATTTGCATTCAGAACAATCACTTGTTAGTACTGCCAGGAACAACTTTGTTTAGATTAAAGTTTGCGGAATTTAAAGTAAGTGAACAAAGAAGCTCAACTGGAGATTGAAAACTGGCAAGACGTGGGAAAGGACTTACAAACAAAACAGGAGGTGATAAGCAACAACAGCAAGTGACATACAGCAGGAAAGACAGAGTTGAAGCAGCAGAATCACATCACAGTGATTTATGTGGCTATAATCTTGCAAATCTTTGCTAAATGAACATAAAAGGAAAGGCAGATTTTATAAACAGCCTCTACTACTCAGTATTGATATCCCAATGAGATACATTTAATTGTATAATTTAGTCCATCTACCAGAATTTTTGAGGGGCCTTGGTATATAAGCTCTATTTAAAAAGTTGTTTGGGTAAAATGTCACAAACTTTCTAAACTCATTATTCATTTTCTGACAGATTTTAGTATCAGTAGGTCCTTTGCTTATGCTTCCATCTTCAACATTCTCTACATTTCCAGCAGATGCATGAGTTTTTTAAAACCTATCATTTATTATCTCTTGCACAAAATCTCCCTTTTCCTATGTGTTACTCTGAAAGGCAAATGGGACACAGACACTCTCCAGCTTAGGAAAGGCTTCATTTCCATTGGCAGTGAACTAATATCATTCAATCCAAATGGCTAAATTGATGGAAACATGAACAAAGGAAGAGGCAAGAAGCACTCCATAAACATAATATCTGATGACATGTGACAGCACCATTGGCATTAGGATAATTATCTAGACAATACAGGATAAGATCAAATCAAAATTTGGATAAGATATTTGGGACTCAAAGTCCAGATAAGGACCCTGTTCTTCTTGCACTAATTCAGTTTGGGTTTTTAGATTCTGCCTGTTTAAATTCCCCGTGTAATTGCAGATTTTTTCCACGTTTTGTCAGTTTTTTCCCCAGCTTTTCTCTGTTAGAAAGAGCTGATCTTCAGTCTAAAATTGATTCAGTTATAGCAGCTGTAGAAATTGCTTTAATTTAGCTAGTTGGCAGAAGTTTTAAAGTTCTGTGCAGTCCATTTCATTCAGAGATGCCTCTGATTTAGCAAACAGAAGATTGGTACTAATAACCTAGTACATCTCAGTAATTTATCCCAACTGAAATGACAGGAAAACTAGACCTTTTGCCATTAATTGCAAAATATTCTATATTTTGATTGATTTTTGTGAACTTAGCTACAGATTGTATCCATTGTGGTCCACACTATTTAGTTGTATTACACAAAAGGAGGAAGCAGCATCTGAATATTCTATCTTCCTGCATTTAATTTTGTCATTTGAGGTTGCTGCTTGCTGTTTCCAGTTATTTATCACTGTTTTTCCCAAAAGAATAGTGACCATTTTGATATGTTCCTTGATCTGTTCATGTGTGCATCATTTCTCAATCAGATGAGCTGGAATAATTTTAATTATTTGCTGTGTCTTTGCTCGTAAGCCAAAGATACTAGAAGAGTATTCAGCCTCAAGATCTGAGAAGGCAGTAACCCTCCAGAGGGAACTGCAGATGTGCACTTGAATGCTGGGTGAGAATAACATAGCTGGCGCTGGCAAAGAGTTCATAGCTAATGTGTTTCCACCAATCTTCAAGAGTTCTGAAGAACTAGTAGCTTAATTGGAATTTAGAATTGTAAGGATCAATGGAATTATGACTGTTCTGCTACTAATGGTGTTAACGTTACCGAATATTTGCAGATACCCCACCTTTGCTATTTGAAGCATCTTCTCTGGAGAATGCATTTCAAATTGGAGGTTACCCTTGGCATTATATCATCACACCTAACAAGAAAAAACATAAAGGAGTCTTCCATATTTGTTCTCTGAAAGACAATGCTTTGGTAATATATTCAGAAAGCAGCTTCTCTGAAATTAATGTGTATTATGTTTGTCTTCATCTCTTATTCTGAATAGGTTATAATACCTTTGTTTACCAATGCAGTGCTTTCACAGGGCTCACCCCAGTATCAAATTAGCTATCCCATGGAGTCATGTGTAAAATACTTTCTTCTGAATCAGTACTGCTTCTCATATTTCCTTCATTCCAATACAAGAGCAGCACTGTCAGAGCTGCACAGCACTGTATTCATGACTTAAAAGTTAAGTCTCATTACCTGTTTCCTTGCATGGTAACAATCTAATGCTTCTGACTAGTCAGCCTACTAAATGCTGAGTACAGAATTATTTCAAATTTTAAGATATTGCAGAATAAATATCCTTAATGTTTGTAGTTTATCTTTGACTTGTACCTTCTCTCTCTCTCCCTAAAAAGATTTGATTGCTCACTTTAATCCCTTTCTGTCCCTAGAAAGGTTTTATTAGTTAGTTTAATCTGTTCCTAATTATTTTTGTTTATGTACTATTTATCATATGAATACTATTTTGTGTGAGATCTCCATCTCAGCTTTTATTTTGAATCTGGAATTGACCTGAAGATCATTCTGTATTTCAAGCAACTTCTGGGCCTGTTCACAGTTTCTTGACTAAATAAGTCTCATCTGTAAATGTCCTTATCTCTTTTGCTCGCCTGATCAATTATTTCCCTCCTATGTTATTTTCAAAACTGATGTTTCACAATTGTAGCTGAAGATCAATTTTGATTCAAATGGACTTGCAGAATCCTTTCTCATCTTTTTTTTTTTCTGTGTGGGTTCATATATTTGGCAATTTGAATGATTGACGTAGCTAAATTTAACAACAGAAAGCCACTGCCAAAATCCTGAGATTTTGACCAGCTTGCATCTGACTGCTGAAATCACAAGGTCTTCCAGGCTTACATGCTCGACAAATAATTTGCACAAAAGAGGCTAAGCCTGAGATTTGAAGCTCAAGTCAAACTCTGTGCTAATTTTTGTCACCTGTCTTGACACATCCCATGTCTTGGATACTCAAATAGCTGGAATTGTTGAAGTGTTTGCACGGTGTAAATTAAATCTTCATTCTGCTTAGTTTCAGGAGAGATAGGACAATATATCACTAAGGTACAAGATTATTGCTTATTGCTTATTAAAAATCTCTAAACTGCTCCACTGAATTTCTTGAGAATTGGAACCGAGTCTTTTTATTATTGTTGTTGTTGTTGTTTTTATTATTGTTCCACTGCCATCCTTTCTGATCATGTTTAGGAGCAGTACTTTAAAACCTCCAGAGGTATATAGTGAGGAGCTCAGTATTTCCTCTTTAATTAGATCTGTGAGACTTTAAAATACTAATATTCTAAGCTTTCCTTTTCTTCTTCAGGCAAAAAATGGCATACAGGATATGAAATGCTGTTCACTTGAACCTGACTGGATATATTTCCACCCAGATATGTCAGGTAGAATAATCCACGTGGGACCAAATTTGATAAAGTATGACCCTTTTTTACTCAAATCTTTTATTCATTAGAGAAGTTCCATAACTGCATGAATTCAATAGTCTCACAATTTGCAGGCCCAAACACTCATCAGACTATAGAAAATGTAAAATCTATTATTTTATCAGAATCAAAAGCTCTTTTAGAAACATCTGCAGATTTCTCTGTATGATGAACGTGGCACTAGAGGCCACAGTTTAGATTTTGGTATGAAAAATACTCAAGGACCACTGTTTCAAAATTTCTGATAAACATAAATTACAAAAATAATTTATTTCCATTTTATTTATTTACAATGTTTTAATGTACTAGATATAAAAAATTATATAGAGATGTTGTAAGCAAATTAGAATACATGACTTACTTTGTAATTTATTTCTTTTGTAGAGTCTTAAAGCTTAAGGAAGTTAAAAATCATGCAGATCAAATGGAAATTGCAGAAGATTTTACAATCGTAGCCAACAGAGAAAACTGTGTGAGTTTAGTGTCTGAGATCACAATGTGTGATTTTTGAGCTATAAACAGGGGGTTTGCATATTTGAGTAATCACTGTGTTTTATGGGCTTTTACCCAAGGTTTATTGAAAGACATTCTCCATCTTCACTGGACATTTAAGTGGTATGAAAAGAATTTTGAAAACAGTAACACTTTCAGGATAGATTTCTGAAACCTCCAGTCTTTTCTTTAGTTTTCAGCATTCTTTAAGATGTGCAGTGTAACTATGTATCATGGGTATAAAACATACTTAAAAGATTGGGACAGATTTCCTTCAAATGAAGGTGCCACCAAGTGATAATTGTGTGCATCTCTGGTGCTCAGGTAAGTTGATCATACAAATGCTAGAAGTGTTTCAAGTCTCTCATAACTTAGTGGTAAGTCTTCATAAGACAATAAAGACGTTGCAATGCTTCCAAAAGTCTGTTCCTTTTCCTGGCCATGCACACCTGTCATTCTCTTGTGACAAGTCTGGCATTGATCCTAACCCTTGGTGAGCCAAATCAGTGCACTAAAATAACAGAATAATAACCTGTCAGGAAATGTACTTTCTGCTTGCTTGTTTTGCTGAACTGGAGCAGAACAGGACTGAGTCATCAGTGGATCAGAAGAGTGCAGAAAGGTTGAATCAAGTGTGAGAGGATGATTTAAAACTAATGGTAGAACTGAGTTCTTAAATCACCTCAGTTGTTTCATGAAGTCTTTTGTGATACAGAATCACAAAGATAATCTAATGTCAAAAAGTTTAAAGAGCACACATGAAAAAAATTCTAGGTAGTGCCTGGACCTGTCATTTTGATTAGCAGACAAGGTTACATCTTATCTAAAAACAAGTTTTTATAGTTTGAATACTGTAAAATGTGTGAGAATCTGTGATGCTAATTTTTAAGCTTTTTCAGGAAAAAAAGGTTTGTTTAGATTAAAAATCGACACAAACTCAAGAACAAAACTTGCATTGAATTAATAAACTAAACACCAGGTCATCTAATAACTTGCCATGTTGCTTTTTGAAAGTTGTGTAGGTAACTTGTGTTACAGTAAGAAGAAAGAAATATGAGTTCTAATCCTGCCTGTGCTCTGCTTATTAATATTTCTGGTGTTAACGAAGCCCAGTGAAAGCAACCATGGTGGTTTAAGATGCTAGTTTTCCCATCTTCTGGAAGTAGAAGTTTAGGGGAAAAAATGGTGGTGATTTAGCAGTCTTAATTCTCCTTCAAGCATCTTGGTTCTAGTCACTTCGGTTCAAAAAATTATGGTAGCTGAGAACCTTTGCCACCTCTGTGGGACACCTCTGAATATGAGTAAACATAATATCTCAACTAATGTCACCAATTTATTGAGCTCATAAAGAAAACAGCACCAGGGCTATGTGTAGCTAATGAGTAAACCAAGGTCAGAAAGCAAAATATATGAAACAGATACATTGTCAAATGGATAGAAACTAAATCACTCCAAAGTCTAGAGATACTTTTTTATGTTTCTCCAAAGGTGAACAACAGTGTTACTGTAACAGCTTCTGGTCGAGTGGTGAAAAAGCGTTTTACTTTGTTGGATGATGACCCAGAACAAGAGGTAACTGATGTAAGAAGAGCCTTCATGAATTATTTTAGTGTTTAGCTGGCCAGAAGCCCTTCTTGTTTCAGGTGCAGTGCATGTAACCATTAGCTGTGTGTATTCTTGAGTTCTTTACTCCTCTTCTCTTTGTCTTCTTCCAATTGCTTCACATGCTGTTTATCATCTTTTTTCCTTGGTTGACATTTGAGATTTGCATTTTTTCTTTCTTTCAATAACTGATCTTATGCCCTATGATACCATAACTCCATATGATTTCAACAGCACAGAAAAGATGTGTTAATGTGTGTTAATGTGTAATGTGTGTAAATCTGTAAATTACTCTTTCCTCCACTTAAATATCTTCTTTGAATATTTCTTAAAAAGCATTTTATGAGATGAAAGAAACTTTTTCTTTTCCCCTGCTTTAGGATCCTCTTGTCTTTTTTACAGTGTGTCTAAACTTTATTTTTCTCTCCCCTTTTGATTGGATTATAGGATAAGGTATTTAACACTTTTCCTTTAAGTAACTGCTTCTTGAGAATGAAAACACTTGAGTTCTAAAAGGTTATGAAAAATATTTTTTAGCTCTCTATCTAGAGCTGAATGTATAATTGACATAAGAACAACAGGTAAAATTAATTGGTTTCTGGCAGTAACTCCTATCCTTTATTCTGAAGAAATAGATTTTACTATGGTAAAAGTACAGCACAGTATGACCCTTAAGGGTCTGCAGTTTTCCTATTCACTTTTTCTTTTAACCAAAATAAAAATAATTGCATGCTATTTTTTTTCCTGCTGTTACACTTTGTATTTCCAGTAAATGTTTTTACATTATGGAAGAAAAAGACTGGCTTGAATTTAAGAAGTATGTCATAGTGAGATAAAGGCAATTAAGAGGTTCACAATCTTCACATTTTGGTGTCAGTTCTTCACTGACATATAATCTGTAGAGCAAGAGAGAGATCTGAACAAAACACACAGAAATTCATGGAATTACTCTAATGTACCCATTCCCTCAAAACCTATGATAGTTTAAAGCTACCTGCCTCTTAACATCTCTGCTTCAAGAGCCTAAATATACTTCTTTGGCCACTTTAAAAGTACTTCTTTTCTCTTTTCATATATCTATGTTGCATATAAAATACATGTACTTGCACTTCAGGATTTTTCAGGACATTACTTCCTTTTCTCCTGCTTAAGGAATTTTGCTGAAATACCTTGACAACTCATATTGTGGGAAAATGCCTGTTGGGTATTGGGCTCCCAAAGTTTTCTTTTGGATAAGAAGACTTAAGAACTAGAATTTGCCCAATTCTTCTTTCACATGAAGAAAAGAGAGCTATGCAATTTAGGTAAAGGGGAATGTGAATTTCTGTTTGATTTGTAAACTTGAGGTTTTGTTTTTCCTAAGACATTCAAAATTGTGGACTATGAAGATGAATTGGATTTATTATCCACTGTGGCAGTTACTCAGATAGGAGCTGATGGAAGAGCTCACCTTGACTTTCACTGCAATGAACATGGCATTCTACTTAAGAGTATTCCATTAAAGGAGTCCTGGGATGTGGTGAGGAAAATTCTTGTCTTTTGTTCCCAGTGTCTCTTCCCCATACTTAATTACATACCATTTTTCAGATTTCAAGCAGATGTATAAGTAGTGTTGCAAGGGGATGAGATTTGCATAAAATAATAATTACAACTCTAAAATTGTAAGTACTCCATCAGACAGTAGTTAATTTACCTGAAAGTCCCCATTGTTTAAAATAGCGATTTGTTGTTGTTGTTGCTGGTTGATTTGTTTGGGGGTTTTTTGGTTGGAGTAAGGGTTTTCCTTAATGTATTTCTGAAGTATTTATCAACTTACATACTCTGTGTGTAGTTATGCCAGACTAACTTTACAACTTGTGAATAGTCTCTCTAGTTTAACTTGAAGTACTCATGCATAAAATGAAGCATGGACCTCATTGTATATATATTTGGGAAGATGGAATGGAGTGATCATACAGTCCAAGTTTAGCTGGACATCCAGCTTAGATGGTCTGAAATTTTCAGCTGAATTTTCAGTTACACCTCTTTTCTTATTGACTGCGTAGTCAACTTGTGATCTTAAATCAGATGCTCTGAACCTAGATTCCTAAAATAGGGATATGAGAAACCTCTCAAACTTTTAAAATTCTGTCCTTTATGTGGAAGAGTAATCTCTGTGTATCCACACAAAATTTCTGTCTGATCATGGAGTTCACCACTGTTAAATACTTTTTGTTCCTCGTGGAAAATGGTAGGGATATGAGCAAGCTGTGGAAATAGAGATTGCAATCTGAACTTTTTTTTCTCTCATTTCAGACTTACAGTCATGAAGTTTACTTTGACAAAGACCTCGTATTACATATAGAACAGAAGCCTAACAGGAGATTCAGTTGTTATGTTTACCAGATGGTATGTGATACTGCAAGAGATGATGATCCTTAATGCTATAAAAAAAAACCAGAAAATGTTTTGTAAAAAAAGGAGGGAGAACTTTTGTATATATTTAAGCCATAAACACCAGCTACAGAGACTTTTGGATGCTATTTAAGGATTCCATACATAGTAATCAACTATTGTTTTTCTGGCTGGATTTAATCTTAACATTTTGTACTATTACATAAAGTCTTGTTTCTTTTTTCTTTGTGACACTGTACACTTGCTTGTAGTTCATACATCGCCTTTCATGTATTTACCAGTTCATCATTAATGCTAGATGCAGGATTTATTGCTTCTCTTCAGCAATAGGACTGAAATACTGGGCATCAAGGAGAAAGACATGGATTTACTTACTATCTACCATCTGCTGTGATGTCTTATATAGTTTTACCTATGCAACTGTAATACAAACTCTTAATCAAAGTATGTAAAACTATCTAGGATAAATTTTGTATGTAGTATGAAAATTGTAGTGCTACCATTAAACCACTTAGACAAAATCCTTCTCTTGGTTTTGTGTGAGAAATAAAATCACTCAGGTTTTCTGGTTGTGTGTTTTGATTTAAAGATAAATATTAATAAATTATGTACTTTACTGTTTCTTAATATATTTTCATATGTTTCTACATATATATATATATCCAAACAATTCTGTGCCCTGTTAAGGTCAGGAGTTGTTTTGTCTAAGCTAAAGCTCCCAGCCATTTACTCTTATTACTGTGTGCAGCCTATCTGATACACTGGAGTTCTATGTGGTATATTCAGAATCTGCAGAGTGAAAGCATTCATTTTAAGGTAAAAAACACAACAACAAAACACAGGCTGTAGACCTCATGGTGATTAAGTTTTTCCAAATGCAATCCAAAGATGGGCTTAGAAGCATAGCTCTTCAAAACAGCTCTTCATTACCATCACTGTCATCATAAGCATGGTAACTCTACATGCAAATGTTTCTTTTTGCTCCAGGCTTTACTAATTAAGTTGGATCATTCTAAATGATGCAACAGAGAAGAGCTCTAGAAAACTGAAATAAATTTTCTATTGTGAGTTTTTAAAGAAAATGTAATGTAAAAGAAAAAGTGAATTATAATTTGGGAAAGATGAAACAACACAAAAAGGACATTTTTTAAAAAAATAATGAAATAACAGTAGAAATAAAGGGCAGCAGCAACACCAAACTTCCACCCTACCTTCCAGAAGTTTTCACTTTGGGAACAGCTAATAAATTCATCTGGTTCCCAGTTATAATAAAGATTGTTAAAAGGAATACCTGCTAGAAAGGACACCTGAGGGTAGGGTGGCATGTAGGCTGAATGTTTTCTGAAAGAACAGTTGTGAGGAAGGTCTCTGAGCACTCTGCCTGCAAGAAGCAAAATCTTGGTCTAGTAATTAAAAAAGTCATGGACTAGTGAATTCATGTTGGATTTCACCAAAGGTTCTTTGAAACAAGCTTCCTGCTGTTCCCAGAATGAACAAATCCTAAATGGAAAGTGCAAAAAAGGGAAAGTAGTAAAACTGGTTTTCTAAGACTGAAACACAAAAGAATATGTAGAACAACAACAGTTCTTTTCTAACTGACAAGTACTGTTAAACTACTCTTTAAAGAGCTTATTTTTTCTGGACTTGATCTGGATATGTCTGTAGCAATGCCTCACCAATAATAACTGAATTGTATCAACAATTCAGAGAGGATCAGAAGAGATTATTCAGAGATCAAAGCTCTCTGGTTGCTAGACTTGGTATTTCTATAGTATAACAGAAATAGAATAGTATAGTATAGTAGAACTATAGTATTTATTTCTGCTTTACTGAAATTACAAAATGATGACTAAAATCTTCAGGTTATTATATTCTTACAGAATATAAAAATAATTAGAAGATAGAAAATAATTTTATGGCAGTGCACTCAGATTTAATAAAGTAGTTGAAGTGCTTGCTTTGGCTAATAGAAGATTAACAAAAATAGATTGCTTTTTTTCGGGGGGGGGAGTTGATTTTTTTTTTAATAAAGAGGACTAGGTATCCTAGCAGAGTGAAGAGTTACAATAATGTGATTGTTAAGAACTCTTGGTATAGCTTAGTAACTCATTTAGTAAACTGGGAGTATAAATGCCTTATTCCTGGCTGAGTGGAGAAGGAATAATGTGTTGTTGAGAACTCTGTATTTTTAGGGAAGAGTAAGGGCACATTCTTCTCAGGAAGGAAAAAAGGAAACATGGTAGGGAAAGCTAAAATTCACTGGAATTACTCCAAAAAGTGACTCAAGAACTCTGGCGTACTTGAAATGCTGCAGGAGAAGCAATGCATTCCACATGATAGGCTTGCAGGCTCTCCAGACAGTCCAGTAACAGCTTCTTGCCAGAAGACAGGCAGGAAAATTGTTCTGTTAATGTGTTTACTTGGATGTTCCATATTCAGACTCATACATTGGCAATTTTCCCTATTATCTTCTGTATCTGCAGTTAGTCTCAACTTTGGATGTTGCCTGCCTCTAACATGCAATACATAGCATGGTTATACACATTTCCATGCTCTGGGGCAATGGAAATCTAGCAAACTCCTGAATGTTGACACCATGCTCTTCTCATTTTAGCCCTTTGTAATGTCCCTGCCTCTTTGTACTGCCTGAAAGCTGGCTTGATTTTATGGCTGTCTCAGGAACATTTTGTTTTTGTGGACCAAAGCAGCATACTTCCAGTATTTCTACTTCAACAAAATCACTTTTTATTTGCAACTTTACCATGACATCTCAATGACTGGCTCAGAACAGAGAAGCAAAAATAGGATCTCATAAATGTTAGCCCTTTATTTGTTTTTGATAAATATAGCTGTTTAGAGACCCAGGTGGAATTTCCCAGCCTAGAAACTTAAAAGATATGAAAGGAGTGACTTCTCTTGATAAGATTTGCTTCAAGCATAAAAAGAGTGCAAATCTTGCCTTTCTCTTGTCATTTGAGTACATACTCACTGGCAAGGTTGGTGAGTGGTAGAGAAGAAAATAAGAAAGCACAAGCCAAATAAAAAATTAAAGCTGTAAAACTTTATAATCTTGCTCTGACAGTTCCAACTACTGTCCCACAGTTCCACAACTTTGAAAAGCTTCTAAAAAATAATTATTAGAAAATATCCTACAACTCACAGAGGCAAAATGTTTATAGACTAAACATCAATAGAGAGTCTTATTGCACAGGTCACAATGACTGGCCTATGACCAGTATAACATTTTGGACAAAAGGTGGTTTGCTTGTGGCATTCAAACACTAATTACTTGAACACATTTGTCTGTATTAATCCTGGTAAGATAACTTCTACAGAAGTATTTCTAAAGCTTCCCCAACCGTCAGTTAAATTAGCTGCCAGAACAAAGCTGACTGGACAATCTTAGCATTTTTGTTTGTTTATAAAATGAACAGCCATCAGGTTTCTGAGAAAGTAATCCAAATGCTTTAAGGGATACTGTAACTTATCTGGAATATCCAGGTCTAAGGCTTAGATCTTAAAGGACTTGTCCAGCACAAAGAGATAAAGTTGTAGCTGGTAAAAAAAGACTAATATTTTACATCTCTGACAAGTCAGTTATTGGTCACTTGAAACTAGAAACACTTCCTGTATTAAAAAAGTTACATCATAAGCACAAAATAGTGGCCTATGGTGACATGGTGTGTTGCTTAGATAGTAATTTTATTTACACTTATGTTCAGGCTGCTGCTCTCTAAATGAATGAATGGTATGGCAATAATGACAGCAGTTGCCAAGTACCACTTGTGCAATACTGGCAGGAATCCATTGCTACTTCTTCAAAATAATCCTTGAATCTTCGTCTGTTTGGTAAGTCTTAATTTTGTCTGTCTACTCTGAAGTTCTTCCAGGTCTGAAGTCACAGTTATCCTACAACTGACAGTGCAGCAACGCAAAGAAAGAACTGCATGTTAGATCATGTCCCAACAGAACTGCAGAGTTGGTAATGTACTGGAAAAATATCACTGTCTTTAGGAGACAGAAGCTCTGGAAAAGAATAGGGATTATTAACTGCGGTAGAACCTATCCACAGTAATGGTTAACAAAAGCAGGTGTTCACTGATCCAAGAGACTTGAAAGCTCCATACAAGATAGTGCATTTTTATGCACTAGCATTTTTATGCTAGTGGGGGGTTATTTTCCACGCAGATTATCAAGTGCGTCATTCAGCCCTCAGCAGTCAACTGTATCGTGCTCGGTTCCCACCCCCAAGTAAACAAGAAATCCACTCAGACATCATAGCTGTGCTAAGGATTGCTTCTGATTCTGTCCCAATCTGATATTTGCACCAGGTGGGCAAGAAGAGGTGGAAGAACAGGAAATGCAGAGAAATACAGGCCAGAGTTACTAACAGGGCTGCCTGAAATCTCTTCTGCATTACAGATGTTCCATAAAGAACATTTCACTTTGTCTAACAATTTATTTTGCACTTTATTCTGGTTTGACTTATTTAACAATATCTAAGCTTTAGAATTTCTTCAGTTCTATTTTTTACAAAAATTGCTCATCATTACTTGGTAAAACTAGACTTCATATTCAGTTCAATAGAATTTTGTGTCTGCTCTTGTTATTTGCTGCTTTAACAGGGTAAACCAGTTTGAGCTATAGGAATTCATGGAAGTCTTGAGAGATACAGTTTTAGCTTAAGTAAAGTCCACTTGAGTAGAAGATTCCTAAATGGGACTATTGGGATAGCTGATATAATCAAAGCTTGTTGAAATCAGTGGGAACTGGAAGCTTTTTGCCATTGGGTGATTTAGGTTCATAGGAGGCAAATGAAAATAAACATTTATGTCAATTTTTAGGCTTACAGAGACCAAAGTAAAATTTTTCTGACCATAATATTGAGATAACCTGTGTGCCTCATAAACTAATGACAACCTGGCACCTTGAAAGATTATGTGTGAGTGCATTCATCAGAAGATTTAGGGCTTAGATCTTCTCTTAGATACTGTGACTTATGAAATTTAACAATACAAGTGTTCTACTTACCATTGTGAGTAGAATGAGCAACCAGTTAAATGCTGAGGGCAGGTCTCACAAAATCCATGCAAACTAAAGCTAAATAACTTTATACAAGTGCTGCTCAAGTCAAGCTTTTCTTTAAAACATCAGCATCTACTCTTAGGAGATTAAAGACGATAATGAAGAAATATATTTGTATTCCACTCCAGTCTGGCTTGGTCTTCATGTCTCTATGTAGGTATTTCCAACAGTTTAGTAAGTACAGTGTTTGAATTGGCAGAATTCTACTGAAACTATTTTAAATTTCGTTAAACTGTTCCCATTCATTTGCTAGGCCTCAGTTTAAGTGTGAGATACCAGAGAGCTCAAATGGTAGCCAGAGTAAATAATATTTTTTTCTCTCAATCACTTAACAAACTTCTAATTCATATGTAGTTCAACACTAATATATATTTTAAAAGTAAGCTAATCGAACACCCAAAAATTAGTGTTGAATATATGTTTGGGCGTATTCTCTTACTACATTTGACAGGCTTCAGAGCCAGCTGCATGTTCTACACCAAAACAAAAAGTAACTGCTGACTACATTATTTGACCAAACTGGTCTAATCTCTCATGTTATATTTTTGGCAGGTTTCCTATTATTTCTTTTGCAATTCCGTTTTGTTTACTTCTGTTTTCCTCTCTAAATTCCCTGCAATGGGCCCTTCCATACCGATTGGAATTGTCTAAGTTTTATGCATTCCTTTTCTTTGTTAGCGGATATTTGACATATTTTTGCTATTCAACAGAACGATGTCCAAATCCTTCTGCATACTTAGGCCAGATTCCACATATGAACCTGGTTAGTATCTGTTCTATATTTGCAGCACTCAATGAATCCAGTGAGAAGGGGGTGATCATGATGGCAAGACTGCTCCGGCTAAGTACATTAGTGTCCTTACGTGCCCTCCTGCTCCTCTGAATTTTCTGTATGCGCTGTCTCTTCATCATTACAGCGCTCCTGCCTTATCTGTAAGTGCTCATGACTGTGGTGGCTTATCTTTATGGTGGGTCTGTGAACTCTCCAACCTCCACAACAGCCTCTCCGCACAAATCCCGTGACCACCATCTCCCTTCCTTGGCTGCCAGGGGGAGCGCAGTCGGGCTGCCACCATGGCAGGGGACACAAAATTCTTTCTAAGGCGGAGTTCTAAACGCGACGGGACGCTCGGAGCGGGCAGGGTGGAGGGGCGCGGAGTTCCGCCCTGCTCCCGGCCCTTGCTGCGTCCATCCCGTCCCGTCCTGTCCCGTCCCCGCCGGACCCGAGCCCACGCACGAGCCCGACCCCGCCCGGCCGCCGTCTCGCCCCTCCTTCGCGGCGCTCGCTGCCGCGCACGGGGCTCGAAAGATGGAGGACTACGGGCGATTCTTGGCGCTGCTGGCCTCTACGCTGCTGGTCGGCTTCGTGTCGGTCATTCTCTCCCTCGTCTGGGTCTTCCACTACCGCGAGGGGCTGAGCTGGGACGGCAGCCCGGGAGAATTCAATTGGCACCCCGTCCTCATCATCACGGGCTTCGTCTTCATCCAGGGCATCGGTGCGTCGGGGGCCCGGGTCGGCACGGAGCTGCGGGGGAGCAGGGGCTGCCTGGGGCCGGGGCGGCGGGGCGCGGGAGGCTGCGGCCGGCAGCGGGTGACAGCGAGAGCGCAGCAGTCGGTCCGCGATCTAGGGAAGCCAGTACTCCCGGAAAAGGGATAAAGAGTCCCTTGTAATAAGCCAAAATTGCTACATATGGGTTTTGGGTTGTTTTGGGGTTTTTTCTGCAAGCACTTGTTTATCCTGGCTCGGGGATTGCCGTGCACTTTGAGTAATGCTCGCGAGGTGTGTTTTTCCTAGGCAGCAGGAATTTATGCAAGTTGAAAATCGAAATGCCAGAAATGCCGCCCTAGGAAAGTTTGTCTTTTTGCTCTCTTCCATGACACAAGAAGAGAAAGGAAAGTTCAGTACCACAAAAGCTTGATCCAGGAGAGAGGTTTTTGCCAGAGAAAATGTAGTACCACAAGCACTATGAAAATGCAATTCTTCGGGTTAGACTTAGGATTAAGTGTTTTGTAAAGAGCATCTCTTAAATTAATTATTTATTCTGTTGCTTAAATAACATAATTATTAGGATACAGGGTTGTTTGGGGGGTTTTTTGTTTGTTTTTGTTTTTGTTTTTGTTTTTTCCAAGAGTGTATGAACTTCGGATTTCATAGAGTTCAGTCATGGACTAACGTTTTCCCATTACACTTCCAACCCAACCAGTCAAAAGGCTGGAAGATGCCAAAGGCTGTCTAGTTCTGGCTAGGAAGAGAATGATGTGATCTCAACATACACTGTAAATTTTTGTTTTCCAGTGGGAGTGGGGCTGTTCTGAGCCTTCTTGTAGCTTCAAGCTGCAAACTACTATTGAGCAATAAACCATATTTTGAAGTTGTTTTACATAACATTGCTCAATAGGAAGTGTAATTTCAGGCTAAAAATAAACAATAAAAATCACGTTGACTTCACTAAGATCTATACTACCTAATGTGCTCAACCTGTTTTTTTTTAATATAATCATAGAACATTTGAAGATAATAGGGAGAGGCTTCCTGCAGCTTTTTCTTATATATTTGCTATTTTTTTCCCTCTGAAACTCATTTTTTTCCCTTTATCACAGAGAGAGGGGGTTGCCCCAAACCTTGTATGGGTAAGGATATAGGTAAAGTAAATGGAAGTTTACCATAGCTAAGAAACTATACACATACAAGGAATTCACTAATAATACAGCACGATTTAGGGAGGAAGTCCTATTACATAATAGGAAAAGCAAAATTGGATACTGAAGGGGTACTGTAGTAAATCAGATGAAATCTTAACAGATAAGATACCACTGTGAATCTGATTCAAATTTGCCTGATGGAAGTCTACCACTGAATTAAAAGCAATTTGGATGAGTGTGGGAAATCAGATACCTCTTTGGACACATACAAGCAAAAGAAGTCTTTAAGTAGTTGAAAGTAGAAAGGTGTAGCTAAAAAAAAAACTTGGTTAAATCTGACCAAAGTTAAATTTGAGTAGAGGATTTTAAATAATGATTAAACCAATTGTTGTCTTCAGTTTGTTAGTCTATATAAAGAATGGAAATGTTGTATTGTTGGTCAATAACTCTAGAATTCTGCCCTGTACATTTGTAAAATGACAGATGTCCCATGCCATATAAAGATGTTGCAAGGTATAACTCTGCCCTGAGTGACACATTTTAAAACCATAGTTTAAAACAGGAGTAAGATCTGAGTCAAAAAGCTCAGTCTAGGGTACCTAGGCTGTCAAATTTCTTAACAGTACTAGAGATCTGTAGAACAGAACAAGAGAGTTCTGCCTTGAGAAAGCTCTTCACAAGGCTGCTTTACCATGTCACCGCCAAACATTCTAATTATATATGTGCTTATAACCTAGGTTGTTTTAATTTTGACATGAAATTACACATCACATCTGAGTAAGTTTTTATGAGCTTGTACTCACTGAAAGGTGAACCTTCCTTCTCTCCCTTTGTTCCCCAGATTGTCTTCTTTCCTCCTGCAGATCAGAGAAGCACCAGTTACAAGGCAGGGAGAAGCACACAGAAGTGGTGAAGGGGAAATAAAACTGTGTCTTTTCACAATGATGAACTATTGCAATGAAATTGCAATGTGTAACTTCATACAAAGCCCTCACAGAAAGATGATAAACCAAACTATAATATCATGCATATGGCCTGGGCTGTGGCATGTAACATGGTAATGAATGATATTGTTAACAACTGGCCAAGCCATTAGTCAGTTATTCCTTGGTTTCTATTGGGATGTTTATGGGAAACAACTTAGAAAACTCAAGGCCCAAACAGATATCTGAGAGTATGTGGACAAGTGACTAGAGAATTTTATAGTGCTTTTGGAAGTTAAATCATCTAGATGACAATAAAAAAAAAATTATATAAAAATTTTAGTCCAGACTTTACCCTCTGAAATCAAAGACTAAAAACTGAGACCAGGACATATGCTTATTTAGTTTTCTTCATACAGAGTCCAGTACTCTACTGCACTGCAAATAAATTATTGACTGTGGGACATATGGTAAGGAGGATATACTAGGAATATCCTCATGGAATGTTGCAGCTTGTTTTGGGGTCTTTTGATACATCTGCTTTACAAAATTAGAAGTCATTATCATTAGTACTAAGTTGATTAATAATAAGCTAATGCAGGATATTATTGCCAGCTGGCTGAACATGAACTGGTATGTGCCCAGGTGGCCAAGAAGACCAACAGAATCCTGGCCTGTATCAGGGATAGTGTGGCCAGCAGGAAATGTGGCCAGGGCAGTGATTGTTCCCCCTGTACCTGGTACTGGTGAGGCTGCACCTCAAATCTTGTGCCCAGTTTTGAGCACCTCAGTACAAGATAGACACTGAGGTGCTGGAGTGTGTCCAGAGAAGGGCAATGAAGCTGGTGAAGAGTGTGGAGCACAAGTCTGAAGAGAAGCAGTTGAGGGAGCTGGGGGTGTTGAGCCTGGAGAAAAGGCTAAGAGAGGGACCCTATCATTCTCTACAACTGTCTGGAAGGAGGGTATAGCAAGTGGGGATCGACCTCATCTCCCAAGCAACAGGTGATAGAACAAGAGGAAATGGCCTCCAATTGCACCAGGGGAGGTTAAGATTGGATACTTCAAAAAATTTCTTCACAGAAATGTTGGGCAGGTATTGAAATGGTTTTCCAAAAAAGTGATGGAATCACTGTCCCTGTAAGCATTCAAAAAAACATAAATGTGGTGCTCAGGACATGGTTTAGTGTAGAAGTGACAGTGATAGGTTAATGGTCAAACTTAATTATCTGAGAGGTATTTTCTAACCTTAGTGTTTCTAGGATTCTATGATTCTAACATTATCACATAATGTCCCTTTGGGGAAGTGTTGAAGGTGATAAGCTTGGTGCATGGAATCACATTTATGTAATCATATTTATGTAATAGATTGCTTTAAGACAGTCTTATTGATATCAGTGTAATAGAGAGTCATATAAATATGCAATTAGAGAACAGCATTATCCAAACTTGGTAAAGAGAATAAATATTATAAAATAATTCTACACAGTTTATCAACAGGCGATCTCCTCAATATAAGAATCAGGCTATATTGCTCCAATCTGACTAGTAGCAGAAAAATCAAAATTCCATGTGAAATCCCTATTAGATCAATTTAATGCCTGAGAAAAAGATCACATTCAAGTCATTTACCAGGGTTTTTTTTGAAACACATTTAAGTTTGTGGAATTTTTTATAATTGAGAAAAAATCCCTTAAAAGCTATATTTAAGGCTCGGTTGTATTTTCAGAGTATGCTATGCTAAATGTATGAGAAAAAGCCTATTAATAGACTTTTTAGAAGACTTAAGGTTGGATTTTGCTGTAATTTACAATGTAACTATGTGAATTATGCATAACTATTAACATCTGAAAGAAATTATCCTATAAAGCCTAAAATCTTGTTTCTCTTCTTTCTTCAGCTATTATTGTGTACAGATTGCCCTGGACCTGGAAGTGCAGTAAACTCCTAATGAAGTTCATACATGCTGGATTAAACACCATAGCTATGATTCTTGCAATTGTTTCTATGGTAGCTGTGTTTGAATTCCACAATGCCAAGAATATTCCTAACATGTACAGTCTGCACAGCTGGATTGGGCTGACTGCTGTTATATTTTATTCTCTACAGGTCAGAATCTAACTATATTTATAAACAGGTTGTAAATTTGAAGAATGTTTTGAGTAATTCAGGCACAATAGGCTCTTGCTAGCACATTGTAACTACTGGGATAGCCATTTTACACTCTGATTAGGCAAATTACCATGTAAATGTACAAATACTGGATCATTGACTTCGAAGAAAAATGCATTTTTAAGCATATTTTGTTTATTTGCTGGCATAATGGCCATTAACTTTACAATACAGTTACACAGTAGTGTGTTTCTAAGCCCTATTAACTCCTGAACTTACAGCAAGTTACTTGGTTTATTGGCAGCATATTTAGATATAGGTAGAGCATTTATTAAGGAAGCCTCAGATGAAGTAACAAGGCTTTTTTGTTTGGTTGGTTGTTTTTTTTCCAGCTATCATAAATTTAAGTAGTCACTTTTTGGCCTTAAGACTTTGTTAATCAGCAGAGCAAGTGCATCAGGGAGCAGTAGAGACGTAAAGGATCTGACATCTGAATGAGCTACTACTGGCTAACCAGTTTTCCTGAATCAGCAGAACTTTGACAGATGTTCCTGGGCATGATTTAACTGCTCTTGGCAGAGAATTAGCATTATTGTAATGTAAAATGAGCTAACTTAGTGTGTTTGGCATTTGGCAAAGAACAGCAACCATGCCCTGAAATTTACAGAACACAGATAGAGATGCTTCTGCACATATATTCTGAACTCCCCTATGTGTTGTTACATAACGGAAATTTATTTTGTACTTTCAAATATTTTTTTCCCCAAAACACTAAAAAGAAAAAAGAGTTATCTATGATCAAGCACAGAAAAGCCTCAGCTAAGGGATTTGGGTTTTGGATTTTATCCTTCACTGCTCAGGCCAAGATAGACAGGAAACAGTGTTGAAATAGTTTTTTAACATTTAGAGAAAAATACAGCATATTGCAGCATTGTCAAGTATATTATCTATAGCTAAACAAATTAATAAGAATGAATATGAATGAATAAAAAAGAACAATGTTAATTTTAAGTTTGTCCTGATAATGCAGGTATTTCAAGGAAGCCTGTGCTGCCACTACACTGAGTATCAGTATTTTATCTAATGGTTAAATGAAGAATTGTGACTAAAATCTTAGTTCTACTTTTTGTTTTGCTACTATAAACAAGATCAATGGCCCTTAATGCCTTACCTGTCACATGAAAAGATCCTTGGTGTTCCTTTCTCCAACCTGGGATGTAAGTCTCCAGTTAGAGACTGATGTTTATCAAGTGACAGAGCATCATAAAAAATAGTCATAAAGTTGTATCTTTGTTAACAGAGAAGACACTTGGCACTTACCAGAAGGGGCATGTCAGTCATACACTCACATAATACTCTGCCTACAATATTGTAACTATATTCTAATTAAGCCAAATGTAGGTTAATACAATATAGCACACTGTCATGAATTTAAGAATAGGCCAAAAATGTAAAATGAGACTGTCTCTTGGAAAACCATGTCTCTGGAAAGAAGTGCTCAAAAATGACATGAAGCTCTAAATGAGTTCACACAATGCTGTGACGACAGGAAAAAGATGGCATTAGTGAAACTAATATGAAATATTATGTATTTTTTTTTTAAATATAAAAGACTGATCAGAAAAATAAAAAGCAACAAACCCAAAGAAATTCTGTAAAAGTAATTTGAGAGCTGGGAAAGCTATCTTCCAGTGCAAGACTTCAAAAACTGCAGCTATTTAGCAGATCTAAGATTAAGAGATGATTTGATAATGGTGTGCTAAAAAGCCTCCCAGGGAGAAAATATCAGGCTCTCTAATCCATTATGAAAAGATAAAACAAGGGCTAAGACTGAGTTAAAACAGAATGAAATACAAATTCATTCAGGGTGTCTAATTTAGCAGCAGGGAAGAGTAACAGTAGAACAAACTAAAGAAGGGATGCAACCTCAATGTGACTGGGCAAGCCTGTGGATGCAACCATGGGACATGATAGGCTATTTTCCACCATAAATTAGTGCTAGTAGGAGGACTAATGTCCCCTGAATAACTTGATGCTAGCCATACATGTCTTCACTCTGCAAATGCCATGTGATTGATATATTGAAAGACCACTCTCCTTCTAAAGATAGGCACTTAAATTTAACTGAAATTCTAACAAGATATTTAATCCACTCAAGTCAGAAGGTTAGACTGCCTTCTGATGTTCCTTTATGTGCAAATCTGCAACAGGAGCAGAGAGTAAGACTTGACAAGACTGTAAAAGTGTGGGTCCTCACACCTTTATTATCTTAGTGAATTAATGACACTGAAAACCTGTGTTTCCAGTACTTAGTTTGGTTGGAGTTTTAGCACTATCAGTAAGTTTGGACACCGATATTAGGTAGAATGATTTATAAAATATTTAATGTCTATTTCCCAAGTGCTAATCCAGAATTTTGCTTTGGTTTTAATGGGAAACAAATTAAAAAATGAAAATGCCAATTCTTTTCAATTTTTTACCTGAAGACACCTCAGAATGGAATTTTTATAATTATTTTTACTCTGCTTGAGAAGTGCAACTTGTTTTCCATCTAGCCTTAACTATGAATCTATTTTGGTTTTAGCTTTTCTTGGGTTTCGCTGTCTTTCTGCTCCCATTTGCTCCAGTTCATCTCCGCGTAGCTCTCATGCCAATGCACGTTTATTCGGGTCTTACCATCTTTGCAACAGTGATTGCAACAGCTCTCATGGGAATCACAGAAAAGCTTATATTTGCATTGTAAGTATTTGTTTCCACTTGTTTATTAAGGTTATTCATTGCAAATATACATCCATTTGCCCTGAATAATAAGCATCCAGTATTGGGACACTGTTTTGTTTTGCTTGTATTAAAATGAACTACCTAGCAGGACACTGTTGTTTTTAGACCAGGATTGTCCTTAAAACAATCTTTTCTAACCTCTTCTTTCTTTTTCCCCTTTCAAAGGAAAAATCCTGCATACAGTACATCCCCACCAGAAGCAACTTTAGTGAACTGTCTTGGTCTTCTGCTTGTCATTTTTGGTTCACTTATTTTGTGGATGGCAAGCAGGCCCCACTGGAAGCGGCCCCCAGCAGAGAATGCTAAAATTCTGAGGCCCATTGGAGCAACTTTTGAAGACACAGAAGTAGAATCCACAATGACAAACAGCAGTAATGCAGATAAGTCTGATCTGAGGAGCAATACTGAAGCAGCCAGGAAACAAAACATCAAATTTGATGAAGCAGGACAAAGATCAACTATGTAAAGAAAATACACAGAATAAAAGTACTATTATACCTCCAAATTCCCCCTGGTGAGGGTCCTTCTAGTTTAGTTATATTGATATGTAAGTAGGTGGGGGTTCATTTTTAGTATGGCTTGCTGAAAGATACTCAAGTTTTCTGCATATTGATTTAAATTCCTGTTAAGTCCCAAACTTATTTTATTGACTAGTCCATGCCTTGTCTAAAAAAACAAGAGCATGAATGACATCACATAACTGGAAACTGTTTTCCATATCACTTCTTAATTTAATGCTTATATCTCTTATAGTCATGAAAAATTTAACATGATTCAGACTAAATTTTGCTCTTGAGTGATTTTGCAGGTTATGAATCAGCCATGAAGTATACCAGATGGAATAATTCAGTTTGTCACACATAAATTTTCTGGTAATGTTCTTTTAAGCATCATAAACTTGTTTTTAAACTTTTTTAAAGCTCTAATTTCTCTAGCTGATTAACCCCCTCATCAGCTGCTATTTTCTTTGGGATTTGAGGTCATTCCGCACTTTACAAAGTTGCTTCATAAGAATGTTTATTCTAAAAATTTTAATTAAAAAAAAGAATTTAAAAGTTTGCTTGATATGTTCATAAAATGTTATGTTTCCTTCAGAAACTTCTGGGGGTTTTTGGTCTTGTTTTTTTAAAATCAGAATGTATCTGTTGACCTTTTAACAAATTCTACCAAATATATTGTATACAGACAATATTTGGCTTTGAATTACGTGCAATTATTACTGAAATCTAAGAAAATTTTAAGACACCCAAATGCAGAATTTATCTTATTTGAAAAGCTATAGAAACACACTTAGAAAAGTGTATCACTTAAACTAAGTCTTCCTTTTATCCCAGAAGGCAGCATTTTAGTGTCTTTATTTGATTGCACAGTTCTGTTGATTTATGATACTAGACTAGAAATTAGGAGGTTAGAAACCATAAAAATCTGCTATCAGACTCACAGAAAAAAAATTAGCTTCAAGTCGGAAATGCTTTCTCCAAAAGACACAGGTGAGCTTTTCTGTTTTAATAAAATGCTACCTGTTAACTGAAAGCCAATTTGGGTATCTCCACACTGACAACAAAAGCATTGTTATCATGGGCTTGAAGACATGCTTTAGTCTATAAGCAATCTATACAAACTCTATGACTTTTTCATTTGAAATTACAGTTCTAATAATGCAATTTTCTTTAAATAATAAAGAGTCCCTACTAGCACTTTACTATTATAGCTCTTTCTTGTAATTGAAGTATTAATGTATCATGCTCATTCATTAATTTCACAGATACAAACAATATTTATACTTTTACTACTATGTAAGAATAATTATAGTAGATTATTTGGACTGCTCATGTCCAAAATGATAAGCCATTCTATTATCTCTTATAAAAGCTGCAGAGCCCACTAGAAATACAAATTTACCGCTGTTCATGTTGGAATATAGACAGTTTCAGACAGCATATAATTTCCTATTTTTTAAATACTACATAAATTTTTATCTACTTCAGCTTTTAAAAACATTTATATATTACCCTTCAACAAATGTGCCATTTTTGTAGTTCACTGTGTGTAAGAACAAACTATTTTGGACATGAGTTATTTTGGGTTGTCTCTGACAAGAAGCATCTCAGTTCCTGTTATTTGATTTGTTATAATATTTTATTATTTGGTGAATGCAGTACAGAAAGCTAGCATAATAAAATATTTTTAAAACTTCTGTACAATTTGGTACTCAAGGACTACATCCCAGAGCTCCATGTTTTCACTCATAGGTTTGTGGATGACTGGGTCCAACCTCACATTGGTGTATTTTTCCACTGTAGAAAATACCTGCTTTTAATGTACAATTCAGGTATGTCAGAAGGAACACTAACCTAAACTACTAAACTACTGCGTGAGCACTCCTCCAGTCCCACTGTGTGCAATGAATCAAACAGTGAAGCATGACAGGGGAAGTGAATAAATGAGTTCACTTGCAGTAATTTACTATGCAGCTTTCTATACTGCACTCACACAGGCAACAGCATTTTAAATTGTTATGTATTGGCCTGTTACTGTGTCTCATCCACCTGTGAAAATGAGCTTGCTCAATCCTTGCATAGTACTAGGTCACATAATAAAAGCATATGTTTGTATGGAAGGCAGTCAGCTGCCTAGGGATTGTTCTGGAAGAAACTACATTGTACATTGTACTAGAAAAAACACAAAATCTATTACTTCTTTTGTTACAGCACTGAGTTGAATGTATTGAAATAAACAACTTTTAGGTGGTTGGTTCTATATGCTGTTAAAGTTAAGCTATAATAACCAGTATGCATTCTGGTTTCCACTGTATTCCATGTACTGTTCAAGGGGAATGCTACTTGAAATAAGAGTGGTGGCATTTCTTTATTTCTCTGTTCTCATGAAGAGTAAGGTACAAGTAGCACCAAGGTTGTGGGTTCAAACGCCATATGGCACTTTTGCTTAAGGGTTGGACTCAATGATCCTTCTGGGTCCCTTCCAATTCTAACCATTCAGTGATTCTGAGATATAAAACTAACTGAAAATCAAGGATTAGCAACCTTTTGAGGGCAGCCTCCCAAAGCATAAATTTGCTTTTCAACTTAGAGGTCAAATGTGATAGGAGAAACTCAGCAGAAGCTGTAGGATTACATTTGGGGAATTTATAGTCAGTGATATCTCATGTGTATGAACTGTGGAATTCTGGCTGCTGATCTTTGGAAGGTCCCCACAAGATGCAGTAGCTGTGAGCTCCTAAACCGTGATCAACCTTGGTGTGTGCAATTTAAATCTGACAAAACATACTATAGACTTTTGGCTTAATTCTAAACAGATTAAAAAGGCCTCTAAGTATGCTTGCAAAAAAATTAGGTTAGTTCAATGCTAAGTAAAAATATTTAGGTGTTTGGAGAGTAATAGTCTTAAACCTGCTTCTCAAAGTGGCCTTCCACTAATTTTCCTTTCATGCAAATTTTCTTAGCTGTATTTAGGAGTAACATAAATACAGTACCAACATAGGAAACAAAAAAATTGTATTTTCAAAGATACAAATGGAAGGTAGAACTCTAGCTTTTTCATTGGGAATTTTCTGCATGTTTGGAAATCATCTACATGGTTGTTTTTACAGGAACATGGTTGTAGAGCTCACATTCCAGGTTTGGATTCCTATAAAAAAACAGGAAGTTAAAAAACCTAACATTGAAAGGGCTATCTTTTTAAGATAACTGGAAGAAGAAATACTATCTTTACATGCTGTCATGCAGTACTATGCATAGAAGCAGAAGAGTGTTTTTTTCCAACATTAATGAAACTGAGAAATGATGGTGCAAATTAGATTCTGAAATTGAATGTAATTACATGTGTACTTATTATTACATGTAACCAAGAATATGGCATATGATAATGTAAATATCGATTACTTGTTTACATGGATATTTTATTGAGTGACTTAAGAGATATTGCCAAATATTTTCTATTTCAGAAGTCTCTTTTGCTTTGATTTCAGAAAATTCCTTCCTCTGTTTTTAAGTTGACAAGAACTTAAAAAAATATTTTATTATCCAAGGTACTTACTTGTAGATGAGAGCAAATATTTAATTACTATGTCTTTTTCCCTTATTCTTTTTTTATATATTAATAAAAATGATTTTTTGAGCTTGTGATACAACTGAGTACAGATTTTCATTCTGGTACTAAAATATAACTTTCTAAATTTGGATAAAGATCCAATTATTCCTAAATTACTTTTTGAAAACAGGAGGACAGTTGTACAAAGTTTCTTAAATATGTCTTGACTTCAACTATGTATTATTTATGATGATCTTTATAATGAAATTTGTGCAGTTTGTAGTTGTAGTGGTTTAGGTTCACTGATTTGAATTTCCTGGCCAATGCACCAAATAATGTGGGTGGTTTTTCCCTCCTTACTAAATATCAATTAACGTAAAACCAGCACAGTAGTCTTAGGAACATAATCAGTATATAACGGAAAGTGAAATAATTCACCATATAAACAATTCATGTCTCACCTTCTAATCTGGATTTTCTCAACATTACCTCTTCCCTTCTCTCAGCTGAATTGCCTGGAATGGTCATCATCCGTTTTGTTGCCCTGGACTTGAATTTCTACCTGACTAATAGTTCACCCCTCATTACTGCCCACTAGTCTTGCAGAGATCACAAGTGGGGCTTGAGTTTACAGCTGAGTCCATGGCCACATATACTGATTACTTATTGGCTCTCAAATTCCATATTTTGCTGGTCACCAAGTCATAGAATAGTTACAAATACAGCTGTCAGAAAATGGATAAAAACTTTGAAAATCTTTGCAATTTTTAGTTCAATTTTCACAAGCATTTAATTAAAAAAAAAAAAACAACACCAAAAAAACCCCACAGAGTAATACTCAAATTCTGCAGGATATAATTAAGTATTAGTGTGATAATAGTGTGATGGTCAAATATTCTTGTGACAGATGATCCTGCTCATAAGTGTATACAAGCAGGAATCCACTAGGTGGCAAGCACTACCAAAATGGCATTTGGCAGATGCTAGATCAGCCTTACTTTTAGGTGATACAATGAGCCGTCTGCCTCAAAACAAAATCAGGTTAGTAGTCATAAAACACATAGCCATGTCAGAACTTATATATTCACTTCTCTTTTCTTTTAAAGGACCTGCTCTGCCAGCAATCTTCTTGCATGTTCAGCCTGTACTCAGAATTGGGTAGATCAGTTTACATGAAGTATTTGCTGTAGACAGACAGTAGCTTCCCTATTTATAGCTGTTTCTTCTCTTCATATTGTTTTATGGAAATACTTTGCTTAAAAAGCCTTAAAATTACATTTTAGTTATAATCTACAAATAAGGGATGAAGTGCATGGAGTGAACAAAGATGTTTGCCAGACAGTTACTCAACAACAATAAAACACCTTTTTTTTCTGCATTTCCAATTATCCTGAATGATACCATCATTTTGCAGGTCTCCATACCTAACAAAGGTAGCAGCACAAAACATCCATTTCCACATAGAAAAGTATACATCTTTTAAAATCTTCAGCAATGTGAAATCAGAGATAAATCTTGTCCTCACCTTACTGCATATTGTAAGCAGAAGTTGCAAGAGCCTAGCGAAACACAACTGCTGATCACAGAAACACAACAGATCTCAAAATGCTGCAGTAGAAGTTTTCCTAATGCTTTGGTCTGTACTGACAATTATGCAGCTGGTGAATGGAAAAAAAAGTCTGCAGCTTTTGAAAAGAAGGCACTGTTATACATGGATTTGGCCGAACTCTTCCCTGCTACCAAACAGTGGAAACCTGATGATGACACTGCAAAAGCCTGAGAATTTGCCTGTCCATGAAACTGCAGCTATATAACCATAAGCATTATTTGAGTGAACAAGTTTGCATATAGACCTAAGCAGTGCTCTCCTCTCCTCAAAGAAATTAAAGAAAATTCACAGGCAATACAGGCAGTCAGCACTTCCCACATTCAACAGCTATTCAAATCCCCTCCACAGAGTTACTTCATTTGGGAAAAAAAGTTATCTTTAAGTAAGAATTGCTTCCAGAGTTTTCAACTGACTTCAGGGACAGGAGAGTTCCCTGTTACTCCAGTCTCTGACTGCACTTGTACTCCATTTGCAGCTGGTTTTAATAAAAAGTCAAATATTCTGGCACAGAATGGCATGGAGTGCTTTTTTGATTTCTTCCTTTGTAAGCCTATGTCAGCCATCATGGAGTCTTGTGTACTCTGAACATCTTTTTTAACTTTCAATTGTAATTCAGGTACTAACTATAGGAACCTCTATCAAGGAATCTACACATCCTTTGAGCTCATCACAGCAATTCCTCAGTCTTCTTCTTAAGTGAAGAGGTGATTACAGTCCTGTGAGAGTTCAGATATTTTCCACATTTTCCTACAAATAGTATTATTTTGCACTTACTAACATTATGCTCTCCAAGCCACTGAGTTACATGTACTCCATTCACTAATTAACATTTCCTTCTTATTCCAGACTCCTTTCTCCAGTTCTTCTGAGGACATTTTACTGCTATCTTTGTATTCCCTGAATCGCTGCTCTAGCAACAAAATATTTATATTTCTCAGTATGTTTTCTCTGGTTTAAAACTTAATCAATCTCTCATCCTGGGGAAGGTAACTCAGTTTAATCTGAGCAAGACAGTTCTTCCTAATGCCTTAAAGAACTAATTCACTCTGAAGTAAGTTCTTGTGGAATGTAATAACTAAGATACAAACACATTTTGTACATCAGTCTAATAAGTACAAATTCAAATTATATCACAAACCCTACTTTTAGTTTTATTACATTGTCACCATCTTTATGATAGTTATTTGTATTATATTTAGTCTTCCTTTGCCTATCTCTAAACATTTAAAACATCCCTAAACAAATAGTAACAATAATAATAAATACCTGGGAGTTTTGATCTAACATTTGAATTTTCAATTAAAAATATTTTTGTGGCTTTAGAGCCAGTCTTTAGGTAAAATACATAAAATTAATTCCACCAGCTACATACAACAATTTTTGGTTACCTTGTAATTTCAGGTCTGGCTCATTTTGAGAAAAGACAGCTTGTGTAGACTCTATGCAAAACACTAGGAAAAGCAGAAACTTCAATTTATTCTTGTTATAGATTTGTTTATTCAGAAAGAAGCTTTGAAATAGAAGGCTTTGAAAGGCTGTCTGAATAATGAGTTGTTATTCTTTGAAGGCATATTATCTTTAAAAATACAAGAAAACCTGAGGGTTTCTAATGAGTAGAACCCTTTATTTTTGAAAGAAAATAAATGGAAGTATTTGAAAAGATTTTTTTTGTAGGTTTTTTTTTTTTTTCCTCCTGGAGCTGCCTGTTGCTCTTATTTGGAAGCTTCCTGCTGATTTTACTTTTTATTCTGCTGTGAGACTGATGCCAAGATTTACATGATTGCTGTGGATAGGAACTGGATTTAGCATAAGGAAGATAACTGCTTTTCCCCTAGGGAGAGGCAGAAAAGGGAAAGACAGACTGAGGCACACAGACAATAATAACTGAAACTATATTCTTGATCAATTATTTTATTCATCCTCTATTTTAGATTATGCTCCAACTAATAAATGGCAAAGCTACTAGTCCCAAGCCAGAAACACAGATAAGGAAGGAAACTATTTGTGGTTTCATGCAAATGTCCAACTATAATGGAAGCAATGTACTGTTTTTATATAGAACTGACATAGTGCCCCTTGTAACGTAAGTGTAATTAACTAAGACTCTCATCAGAATCTGTCAGGCAGAGATTTGCCTTTTACACAGAGTCCTTCAGCAGAGAGAAAAGAGTGACTGTAGAACTGTGCATCATTACAATCATTTCAACAATTCATTGTCTGTATAGTCCTTTGCACATTCTTTAGTTTTTAATTACATTCTTTGGACATTTAAACAGGTAAAGATTTTGGCTTACAAGGCAGACTTGTGCAGCTTGAAATCATTTACAGCCAGTTGGCAGATCGTCGTCTTCTGTTAATGTACCATGAAAAATGCCCAATGAAAAGTGCCCATGAAAAATGCAATTATTTGAGATACTGGGAAAAGTTTGCATCAAAATGCAGGAAACTTCCCAAGCAAGGCAAGCCTCCATAGTAAGCACACAATAAATACTGAGAGCAGAAGGCTGTTAGAGGGATCTTGGCACTGAAAGGGTATAGGTTTTCAAATGTAATTATTAACGGATAATTTAATTTATTTCAGTAATTTTTCTAATTAAATAATATACACCTAAAAAATCAATTTAGATGCCATAACTGAATGAAAAATAAGTACTATCTACTTGGCCTAAAAGTTTAAATTCAATAATTGGAAGATATTTACTGAGGTAAATATTCTGGAGTTCCTGAACTAGATGTATTTAATAGAAAAATGGGTAAGAATTAACTTTGTTCCCTTTTCCTTCAGTTAGTTACTTAAATAAAAGGTTATTCTGACATTTAAATCAGATTATCTAACTACAACAAGTGACTTCATAGTTTTGTAATTTTTTTATTACAGATTTATGTTTATCTTGTGAAATTCAATTATTAAGAATAACTGATCCTATAAATTAAGTCATTCCTTTTGCAGTGCTGGTCTTGCTGCTAGAAAGTAGCATATTTGAGATATTCAGTTATCACCTGCAAATCCTCAAATGATTTCTTGAAATAAAGTGTCATCTTAGGGCCACTGATAATAATTGCTCAGTATTTTTGCATTTGCTAAAGATTGCCTCTAATATCAGTTTCTTGAACAGAAATTCCAGTACAGCCTCAAATTTGGGGTATATGGACAAACTTTCTGGAGTTTACAAGTTTATCTGGACACCCAAGGTCTCACTGAACCCACCCATCTATTGAGACTCCCCTGAATACAGAATTAATTTGAAGATAAACCTAATAACCTGATTCATAACTACAATATTACCACGAGGGCTATGTTATACTCATTATCATTTATCTACATTTGAAAAGAATTTAGTTTCTTTGTAAATCATGACAAATTGAGACTTAGTTTGGGGTTTTACATTTTGCTCCCCTGCTTTTAAAGTGAAGTGTTGGCACAGAGTTACCTTATTTCAAAGCCTCCAATATTTTTTACTATCTCCCACTATGTCACATTTGAGTTTAATTTCTCTTGCTTAAGGAGGGAACAAGAAGTGTTTCTATTCACTATTTCCTCACTATTTCCCAATGGTTGGCTAATGAGATTTCTAACAATGAAATTCAGAGCAAGAAGTCTTACCAGGAAGATCAGAGTGTGAAGTGCAACCTCTGTAAACTATTGTGGTTCGCTTCAAATCAAAAGTCGTAGGTCTTAGTCAATAACTCCCATATCAGTTCAGAAATTGTGCATAAGCATACAGAAAAAATGTCAATTAAAGAATTTAGATAGAATAGATAGAATATTCCTCTTACCCTATATATATTGTTCCAAACTATAATTAATAAAATTTCTGAAGTACATAATTAATATATTAATCTACCTTTGATTTTTGATCATTGGGTTTTACACTTTTATCTAGTAACTAAATGATCCTCTACTACTAGCTGTTTTCCTTCAAGATAGATATTCATAATTATGACTTATCTTTTTTATGAAGCTAAATGTGGAGTCTGCATATCAAGCAGATAGACTGCTCATTCTTCTGCCCAAAATGAAAGAACCTACCTCACAAAAAATTGACTACACAGAGCATCACTGTACACCCTTCCATGGGGCTATAACCAACTTTAATAGCTTAGCCTTGCTAGCTCAAACCGTTACCATGTTCATTGTGTTCCAGCGGAATCCAGCAGGCTCAATGCAGAGACACAGCAAGTTCACTTTTATTCCTACAGAATACAATATAAAACTATCCTATACATGATAAAGGTGGCTTTAGGACTTCTTTCGAATAGATGTGCTTACATAATTTTTCACAATTTCATCTGAAAAATAAGGTATTTTTAGTTTTGTAAAGTTTGGAATAAAACTGACTTTCCCAACAGAATATCATGTTACCTTACTTCCAGTAGCTCTTTTAGCCATTTCATTCATTTATACAGTTAAGTACAGGAATAGGACAAAACTACCAGCAGCTGACAACATCTCTTTGCCTCAATTCTTTTCCATAAGTCTTGCACCACAAGTCAGGGAGGTGACATTATAAACATGATTCATCAGATTGGTTAGAAAGACAAGACATCATATCCTACTCTGACCCAACACAGAAATCTGTACAATGAGATTTTTTTTAAGCAACCAACTGGCCATGATTAACCAGAATATAACAAGAGACCTTCTGAGAGGAAAGGAGAAAGTGCCGATGAAAAGGAAACAGTGTATGCAACCATACATACACAGTATCAGTGGAATCTAGCTAGAAACATAGTACTTTGCTACAAAATCTGAAAAAAAAATTTGTGATAACTTGATTTCATGCAGAAAAAGAGGTGTTCTTTATTAATGGAGCCCCCTAAGTAGCTGTCTAAGCTGTTGGGATCCAGTTTCACCAGCCCTTCAGAGCTCTTCCCTTAAAACTGTCTTGTTCTATGATGCTTATCAAAACCTGACAGTGCTTCACTGATACACTGAATTCGCTATCATACCAGCCAATACTGTCTCATGTTTTTTAAATATTAAGCCTGAAACTAAGCTATCTACCTCTGTCCAACCTATTTTATACTTGGATTATAGGATGTGCCAGTGAAGAACAATTCTTTTCTTTTTTATTTGCATAGCTCATTGTACCGCAAATTCCTCGTTCCGTACTAGAGTCCCTATTTATGTCAGTAATACAAACATAATGTGAAAAGAGGACAGCAGAAAACATCTCAAGTATTGACTTCAACTGAGTTATACCACTGAAGGTCTAAGGGGATCAAGCCTACATTTCTGCAGTAGAAGTGACTGTAAATCCACCCAAAGATAAAATTATGGATACTTCTTCGTTGCTTGAAAGAATGAAAAATCTTATCTAGAAAGTGCACTTAATGTTCCAAAAGTCAATGTTGTTCATACAGTGTTATCTTACACATGCAGCCATTTATTATAGAATAAACAAAGCGAAAAATCTTTTATGCTTCACTAGGTCAAGAAGCACTGGCAGAGATGTGCTTCAATTCATCACAATGTCACTTGAAATCTAGCTTTCAGAAACATGAAGCTTCCTTTCTGGATATACAACCAAATCAATTGAATTTGATGTCAGAGAGCTCATCTAATTAGTTTTCATTGACTTAAACATATATTTATGTTTCTTAGCTGTTGTCATTTTTATAACAGTATTTTTTATTTAAGATTGGCAAAAAGTATTTAACCATATCTTAACTGGGCTTGGCTGCACAGTTCTTGTTGCTGGCAGATTCTGCTAAAATCTCTTGATTTTCCAGAATAGTTTTGTGTATGATAAACCCTAATCCACTATCTTCATGCAGCTGTACACAGGATGAAATCAAAATCAAGTTAAGAAAGCTTGCAGAATGAATCAGTGAAGAGTGTTTAAGAGAGAACTGAGTCACTGTCTTTCTAAAATAAATTTTAAAATGTGACACAGGTTTCCTGATGATATAAGTCTAACACTGTAGTAAGCCTTCCATCTGAATGTGTGGCTGGAAAAATACAAAACACAAGGTTAAAAAATCCATTAAAATTGTGAAGTCTTTTGTAGCATTGATTCTACAGATCACATTACCTCTCAAGTTCACCGACAGAATCTCATAATGCAATCCTTTTCCAAACAAAAGAGGCATCCTAGTTATGTATGGTCTAGCACAATGTTCTAGAAGTTGTTTGAGATATATGCAATACACCTAGGATGTTCCTACATCAATGTGTTCTAGCATCATGCTCCTGGCACAACCTTCAGTACAAAATCAGTTCTAGTTTATACCTAACATCTTTATTTAGCAATCTCAGAAGCTTCATCCTGCCTTCCCCAGTCTCCTGTCACCTAGTTTTGCACACCTGGCTGTCTTTCTGTTATTCCCTTGACACCGTCTCTTTTCACTTCAAGCTAAATATGGAATAAAATATTTCTTTTTAAACTCTTATCCTCTCTCTTTTTCTGTGGTTAGCCTGCACGCTTGGTGGCATTCTATTTACCTTTCAACCTATTTCAGAATATAACAACATTTTTGCTCTAATTTTAGAACCTTAATCAGAAGTTCTTTCTTGCATTCACATGCAAAACAACAGCAAAGAGAACCTCACTGTACCTTTGAAAATTCAGAACATCAAGGTTTGATTGGTATTCTGAAAGAAGTCCTTTAAAAATGGAAATCTGAGGAACATTTACTCTTGAGCACTACAGTACAGAGCAGAGATCTTTGGAATACTGATGACAGAATCTGCAGAGTCCCTTTTAGCTCTCTAGGGAGTCCTAAGAATTTCAGATGCAGTAGCCCATGGTTCAATTTCTTGCTGGAATGGATTCTCCACAAGTAGGGATAATCCTTCATTTAATGCTTACTCACTTGGATACATTTCTGTATTCCATGCTGGCCATTCCAGGCTTTGCAATGCTTATTTTTTCTTCCCAGAATGTGTTTCTGCATTAGCTGATATTACCACACTTATTTGGTTGAAATGGCACTTTTCTTTTATGAACTTCTCATTAGCTTAAAATAACTTCTCAAAATATCTCTAGCCCAATACTTATCAAATTTGTTCTTGGGCTAACAGTAACATTTTTTCCATTTTTAGTTTGAAGAGAACCACTCAGTAGTTTGTGAGGATTAGACTTTCAAGTATATACAGATACAGCTGGTTTCATTAAATACTTATCAAATGCAGTAGTTCCTTATTTTAACTCTTTTTAAAATATTTTCCCTCCTAATTATAAGTAAAAAAAATATAATAGCACCTCAAATACCACTTTCAATTTATTTTTTTTGTTTTGAAATTCCTCCTGAAGTTTATCTTCTCTCTGGTTTTGTAACAGCTCTAAGGTATTTGACTTGACTCAGTATCTGAATTTATTAAATAAAATTAATAACCTCAATATCCTTACTATAAGAACTATGCATAAGGTAACATGCATATTATGTGCACATATTGCTGTTGCCTACATTATATAATTTATATAATTATATAATTATTAATTTGATTTAAATAATATAATTGCAATAGTAAATATGCTGTTTCATATCTAGGTAAAATACAGCTTAATTATAAATTACAAAACACAAAATGGATATTGATGTTGTAATTTTAAATCTATAAAAGCAGTATAACTAGCTAAGATTTCAAAATATGTTCTGGGTAAATAGAGCACAGTGAAGCATACAACATGTTTTAACCTCATGGTGAAAGGATATGTATACATTTAACAATAATGCAGTTTGAGGAAAGAGGTTATGGCACCTGAATGACAGGAAATGAAGATGGGAGAAGAAGAAAAATCAGCTTTATGCAAACCTTATGCTGTACCACCTGCCAGTGTATGTCCTGTACTCTTCAGCTATCACTGAATCTCCTGTGAACAATGAAAGATTCAAAATAAATACAAATCAGAACAAGCCACAATCTTTTTACCCTAAATACTGTTTAATCTTCCTTAATAATTATATTTTTGGTAGCCACTATTAACGAACTTCAGTTGGTTAAGAAAATTCTAAAAGCATTTCCAACATTTTCTTAGCAGACACTGAATTAGAATTTCCAATTGCTACAGTATTACATAAAAAGTCTATTTAAAATTAATTTTAGTCCATGTCCTGACAGAGAGATTTTCCATTGTTCAACTTCCTAGTACCAGCACTGTTCTTCACAGTGCAGAAATAATTCAAAACACACAGAGTCACATCAGCATTCTGTTGAGTCCTACATGTTCTAGCAAATAAAACAAGGTGGTTTGACAATCACAGATATTGCTTAATCTTTCTGGATAAATAAAAGCCAGTAAATTAAGTATTATATTTCATTTTGTACAATATTGTGGGACTTATTTTAATAAAATGAACTCTAAGGTCTAATTGATTGGTTCCCATCTGTAATTTAGAGAAAGATTTTCAAAGGCATGAAAGCCTATTAAGAACACATTTAATTGATTTTCTGAAAGAGCTGAGGTCTTGATGCAGCATTTACTGCAGTCAGCAGTGAAATTTCCATTGATTTAAATGAGAACAGGTTCATACCTGCAGAGACCTAGCTGCTATTTATGCATGTCACACTAGTCCTTCCATAGCTAGAGATTTCTTCCCTTTGTTTTTGTACAAATAATCTACACACTTTGGTACATACACTCAGTATAATTTACTTTACATTAAAAATAAAAAAATGTCACATTTCCAAAGGTAATGAAAGTTTTAACACTGAAGAGTGAACACAGTGCAACTGCCAGTTTTATGATGCCTTTCTTCACAGAAGTCAATGGCATTATTTATGAGTAAAACAACCAAAATGTTGAATATGTAGCTTAATTACTAGATGCTTAGAAGATTAGTCAAACAAGTTTGAGCAATTATAGATAGAACTATTGTGTTACTGCTGCAAAAGAAAGGAAAATATTATGAAAGATTCAATGCTATCAATAAATGAAACACTGATTTTATTCTGGTTTATTTAGCAAAGAAATGCAACTGAGTATTTTTAAAGTATTTCTGTCTATGGAATAAGGCTTTTCAGAGAATTGTCTCACTGATATGTGCAAAGACCAAAGAGGGGTGGTAGTGTTAGCATTCTAAATTCATCTAGATGAAACAATAAGATAATTAGGTGTAAAAAATGCACAGTCTTGTGTTCAATGCAGTAAAGGATCAATTTCATCTAAAGGCAAGTGGAGTGTACACTATATCATCTGATCCAAAGGAGTGACCTTCTTGATTCAAATGCAAAATGCCTGTGCCTATTGGAGATGGAATTTACCAGGACAAAATGTTCAATAGAAAGATTACATTTCCACTGGGGCAGAAAGGTATTTGTCAGTGTCTCATTACAGCTTTGATACAAACGTCTTGGATTTCAATTAGCTTTGAGATAGAAAAATAATCCAGCATTGAAACTACCAACAAACCTTTGTTTCTTACACCATTGTAAGAAATGTGTATTTTTGTTTAATTTGCAGTAAGATATAGTAAGATTTCCAAAAGAAATAAATACAAGTAAATACCATTCCAACCATTTTAATGTCAGCAGTATCACTTAGTGATTGTCTGTCTGATAACTTTGCACTAGGAGGCAAGGGTGACATAATTTACATTTTTTCCAGCATAAATGAAAAGTGCTGAATTCTTTGAACCGTAAGTGTCCCATCAGTTCTTCTACCCTCACTGTCCCACCTCCTATTATTAACATACCATATCCACTGTGATGCTTTTGATCCTTTTCTATGAAAAGCAGTTTGCCTTCCCAATGGAAATAAATACGAAATTTTCTTTAGTGCATATCAAGAGTTCAAACAATGGCACATACAAATTTCCACCCTATGGAGGTCATGTTTTAACTTCATAAATTTAGAGCTTGCCTTCATTTAAAATGTTTACCTCCAAATACTGTTTGATATTTAAGAAAACTTGTATGTGCTTCTGAATTGATCACAGGACTAAGAGATGGAAGGGCAAATTTTAACCATCAATTGAATATCTGTGGCCAATTTTGAGTTAACTCCTGTAAAACTCTGTATAGTATTTGTCACTTTTACTTCACACTTGTGTCACAAGGGTAACTCTGTCAGCTTTTGAAATGTGTCAGGAAGAAAAGCTCAGAAACCATATTGCTATGATTCAGTTGTTGATTTCCTTGTTAGGAAGAAAGTTATGAACTATTCTGTGGAGGAAGGCCAGTCCTCCAAAAGGCTTCCTCCTGGAGATCTGCCCCCTAGGATAAGACAAAAGGACTTAGTCATGGTGACTAAGCTGTGGACCCCTTCCTGCTTCGGGACCTCATGTTATCTCCCTGTAAACTATTGGTCATTTTACCCCGGTCTTAAACCATTGGTCCTTTTCCCAATTCTCCCCTTCCCTATAAAAACCCCAGCTTTTGCCCAGTTCAGTGGAAGTTTGTCACTGGTCCCCTTGGCTGAAGCCTGCCAATAAAGCACTCTGCAGAATGCTACATGACCTCCCGTCTCTCGTCTACACATTGGCTGAGGTAACCCATGAACGAAGCTGGGCTGAGCTGAGCTGATCACAGAGCTGAAATTACATCTAAAAGAGCTGATCACTTGAAGCCTCAGACTGTGCTCATAAGGGTTACCCTTGGCTGGAAACTGCCAGAGACCCCCGGACAGCTGCTCCTTGATGGATTTTAGTGTTCATCTTTCCATTGAGTCAAATCTTGCCATCTCCTTTCTGCTCAAGTGTTTTGTAAATATGGAGCTTGGCTTCTGCTAGTGACAAATGCATTTTCAACTATCTACTGCCTTGCAACTTATGTTAAAAGTAAGGATTTAAGCTAAGAAATAGGAGATGTACTGAGAAAAAATTCTTATGAAAAACTGATGATTATGTGTTTGCTCTATAGCTTAACTGCACTCTGAATGCATGTAATTTTTCAGGCCTTCTTCCAACACATTAGCAAGTTTCTTACGAAAGAACCAGAAAAGGAACAAATTTCTGTTTTCAGTAAAATGACTCCACGGCTTTATGGAACAGATCTGACTGCTGCTGTGAGTCAGTGACTCAACTAAGCTGAAAACAATGTGAAAGTACTAAAATTTAACAGTTACAGTTACAGCAGGGAAAAAAGTGCACACTTTCTGCCTCCTTATTTATGCTCTTATCTTTCTGGCTAGTAATGCTAACATAATCTATACAAAAGGAATCTGTTATCATCTTAACAAATATTCAAACATATTCTCCTCTTTTGATGAGTACACAAACTTCCATAAAGGCCAGTGGGAAACAGGCTGCACAAACTGAGGGCAGAATACAGACTAGCATACAACAAATCTGAAAGTAGCTCATTTGGGCTGATCTCTTGGCAGTTCTCCTACTCTCTCATAAAACCACTTGAACTAGTGCAGGTTTTGGTGAATTACAGTATCCCTTAAGAAGCTCTCATTATCTCCTGTCTTAACCACATAATAGAAAAAAATTGAGAGTACCATATGGAGACCACACTGAGAAAGGAGAACTTGGAATTTTTCAGCTGGTAAACCTATTTTCTGTAGTGCTTGGCAGGGAATCACTCTCAAGTGCTGGACCATTTACTAGCGTGTGTTTTGTGCCAAAGGTTAGCAGACTGCAAAAGGGTTCTCATCTCAGAAAGGACCCATCATTTATCATCACCTTATTTTGACTTGACAGAAAAAAAATTGTCCATCTATCAGGAACAGGAAAGAGGGGAGAAACTTACAAAATGTATGAAAGTTATTAAATGATCAGAAGACATCTAAACAACAGAGAGCTTTTCTAAATTTTTTAAGGTACAGTAGGAACTCTGACTCACATGGAACACTGCAGTAAATAATCAACAGTGAGTCCTGCAGCAATTGAAGTTTCCCTCACAGCTATCCCAGCAAAGTACCAACCAACCTAAACATAAACTTGTTCAGTTTATTATACCTAACAGGATTGCAACAAAGCTGGACTGCAAATGAAGCCTTTTTCCAGGGCTTGTTGGGACAAGTTTCAAAAATACACTCACTGGGCATAACTATTTGTAGATCTAGTCATTGCAAATAAATGATTACAATTCTGTAGTAGCAGAAAATTTAACCTGCTCTGGAGTTGACAGTTACTGCCTCCAAAAGCTTCATTTCATAGGGTGTAGTGAACACATGCTCCACTTGAACTACAACCGTCTTCTCTATAATTCTGCTTTGCTAAGCACAGTTCTGGCAGATCAGCAGGTCGGGAGACCTAGCACTTCACTGAGATAGAAGTCAGTAGCACTAGCTCAGCAGTTGCCAAAATCAGGTACAGGATTTTGATATAGGTTTCCACAGGGTACAAATGACAATATAGTTATTTATTTAGGACGAGTGGGAAAGAGCAAAGTCACTTGCTACCAATTTGGTGCTGTATCAAAGCGAGCTGTGTAACTTCAGTCCTGCACGGCGCTCATGACGGGAGCTGCCGTGTCGCCAGGGCAGCCCAAGGCCACCGGCTGACAAGCACAGAGCACCACCTGTGGTGGCCATTTTGCCACTGGCTTGCCGCTCACACCGCATCAGGCTTTTATACTTGTTATCTCCAGGTCACTGGAGGGATTATGGCTGCCGGCCGCACGTGGGCCCCGGGGTTAAAACCGTACAGTTCCATCAGCGTCAGCATCGACACGACTGGTTTTCACGCTCGGCTGCGGGAGGGCGCTAACGTGGATCGTCCCTCATTGCCCGGAAGCTAAAGCAGAGGCGAAGGTGCCGTCTCCCACACGGATCCTGCCACGGCCCGCTCCGGCCTGCCCGGGGTCGCTGCCGAGGCCCCCGTGAGGGGAGCTCGGCGCGCGCCCCCGCCATCAGCGAATCTGGGCACGGCACGCATGCGCGCGCGCACTCCACGGCAGGCGGTGGCGCTCGCTCCCCGTGCGCCTTCATGTGTCCTCATTCCGGAAGACTACTACTTCCATCATGCAACACGCTCCGCCCCCGCCGTGCCCACGCCCTGGGAACGCCGGAGACGAGGCCCATCCAGCGGTGCGCACTGCATGCTGGGTGTCGTTGTTCTCCAAGCGGCGTCGCCAGTCACCTCCCCGCGGGAAAGGGTGTGGCGCCGGGCCTCTGGAACCGCTTCGTCCCCGAGTCGCTTCGCTCTCGTTCCCCGTGTTAATTCCTTTCTGATTGCCGGCCGTGACGGTGCGGACGAGGGGGACATTGGGTGTTTTACTGCACAGATCTCCGAGTCTTTCCACAGTGCCCATAGATTTCTGCGCATCCCGCAACGCCTTCGGAGCTGGTTTGACCCTCGGCGTCTGCCGTCGGCAGCCGCCTGCCAGCTGTCGGCGCCTTTGTGCGGCGGCGGAAGGGGCGCGGGGCCGAGGGCGGCGGGCGCAGGGCCGGAGCCGCGGACAGGAACCGCGGACAGGTGCGCGGGGGGCCGAGCCGCGCCCAGCGCTGCTGCCAACCGGTGGGAACGCGCCTTCCTTCGGCCTCGCTCTGTGCAGCGAGGGCTGCGGTAGCAGGGTGGGGTCGGGGGCGGCCCGGGATTCAGTGAGTGGCAGAGGCTGGGAGCGCTGCCTGCTCCCGGGCCGTGGGGCTCCCGGGCGCTCTCCCCGGGCCGGCCCCTGTGGGATTTGGGTGGGGTCTTTGGTTCTGGCGGCACCAGGTTCGTACCGCGGTCATCTCCTGGCGGGTGCGGTGGGCTCCCCTCCCCTCGGGTTCCCTCGGTTTGTGCTGCTTCGCCTCCCCGGGGAGGCACTGGACGGGCGGGAACCCACGGTGTGACAACGCGCTTTCCTAGTGCTTTTTAAAGGGACACGAGAATGCCATTTGAAAATGCTGACTAGATTATTTATTTGTTAGTACTGTAGTGCTAACAGACGACATGAAGGAATACATATATTTATTCCAGTATACATATTGGTAAAATGTGGGGTTAGACGTATGAGGCTTGCAACATTTTGCATCCATTTCTGTGCTTAGCTGTGCTATGCAAACACTTGCAAGTATTCTTTATTTTGAATTAGCACATGGTCATATTCCTAGTGCTTAGTCTTGTATCCTTATTGTCAATCTTACTGTAAAAGCATTTATAGTTGCCTCATTTGTTGTAGGACTGCTTGTGCATTTTCTTTCCTGACTTGACTTTGCTTAAAACCAGTACAATTAACTTCTTCTTCACCTAACTCTTTCACACAGTTTTTCTTACCTTGTTCTAAATCTCTGTGAAGTACTAAACTTACAGGGTTTCCACCTTTTGTTGTTGACCTTCTTGTTTGTATTTAAGTTACATAGCAAAACTTCTTGTAGCATTTTTTGTCTTTAAATGATCCACCAATTTATTAGCAGTGTAATAGTTTTGAGAAAAAAAGTTATAACATACGTGTTTTATAGTTTTCTTTGACCACCACACTTGTACTTACATTGTCTTATAATTTATGGTAATCCTACTAAATGTTTTAATAAATCTTTACTTTGAACTATATAATTGTCTATAGAAGGTTATATAGCTTACATACTGTTAAGTTATAGGATGCCAGTATTTAGATGTTGAAGTGAAAAGTGAAAGAGAAATATTATCTTGCTGCTTTTCTTGCTGTTTTCAGTCATGAATGGCTAAGGTTTCTTCCAAAGTAGTTCCTTCAAAGAGCATCAGACCTACCTTAAAGATGGATGCTGTCATCATGTCATGGTTCTATCTGTTTTAAATCAATCATTTTAGTACTGAGAATGTGTTAAGTGAAAGAAAAATAGAAATAGGAATGTGGGGTTTTTTTGTTTATCATTGACTTTTCAGGTTTCTGGTAAGCTGTTTTTGCTAAGTTAGTGTAATTTCTTTGTAGATAGCTTCTGGAAAGAAAAGCTGCAATCTTAAAAACCAAACCAAAAAAAAAACCAGAAAAAAATCCAAATAGATCAAAACAAAACAAAGGCCAAACAGTGACGTGATTTCTGTTGATCAGTGTTTCAGCCATGTCTGACAAAAGTGAGCTGAAGGCGGAGTTGGAGCGCAAGAAGCAACGATTGGCTCAGATCAGAGAGGAGAAGAAGAGAAAGGAGGAAGAAAGAAAGAAGAAGGAAGTAAGAAATCGTTTTTACTTTGAAGATTGACTTGCCTATGTAACTTGACAAATTCACTTGCATATGTAACTTGCCCAGAATTTAAGAGTAGGTTCACATAATCATTTTCTATGTCCTAGTCAGGGAGTGTCTATTTAATGGTTTATGCTAATATAAATGTAGCACTTTCATTTTCTGATAATGTAAACACCTACTGTTTTCTTTTCAACTGTCCATATGATAAGCTGAATTAAAAAAAAAAAAAATTAGTATCTTAGACTAGCATAAAGTTCAGATTTCTAGAACTATCTGTGTGCATGTGACATAATTAATCAAATCACTCTGATCCATTGCATGAAAGCTCTGCTTAATGAGTTGTGATTTGTGTTATTTAAAAAACTCATTTCTGAAGTACAATTCTGAGGATGTCTGTAGGAATTATCTGTCAGTATTATCATTGTACAAACAATGTGCTGTGTTCTTCTGCTCTTTGGCCTATCTATAGGCTGAATTTTAAAATTAGAGCAATGCTCAGGATATATGTGGTACTTGTGTGTTACGTTTAGTTTGTTAATAGTCTTCTGGATTTCTCACTGCTGAAGTATATGACAATCAGAGATAGATTACTGTTTCTCCTGAATGCAAATTGTATCTCCTAAAAGCAACTTTTGGTCCTATGTTTTGGGATATTTTCTTATTGCTTCTCTGTGTTTTGGTTATGATCTAGCTGGTGTTCTGAATCAGCATATGACGGGAGACTGGGCAGCTGCCAACGACATGATTCAGACAAAAAGGAGAAAAAAATAGCTCAAATTATGTACTAATGATCTTGTAGCAGTGTATTGCCAGAATTGCTTTTTAAAAAGCAGCTAAGAGTAGAAACATACAGAGTATGCAGCATCTTTTTTAATAGACCTTGCACTATTTCTAAATGAAAGAGGGTGGAGGTGTACTTTTTTTTTGTATCTAGCAGACAACTAAAAGAAAGTTACTTTTCCTTGATACAGTTATTGTCATTTTAAAATAGGAACCATATGACTGTCTCTAAAAAAAGATAATCTTATGAAGTGCTAGTCATTTTGGTAAATATGCAGACACTTTTTGCATGTTTATATATGTACTTTAGTGACAGTACCAAAGCTTTGGAACATTGTTATTCCTGTCTGTTTACTTCATCTACAAAAAAGAACCATCAGAATTATTGAAATTGAATATCAAACCTACTTGATGATAGGTTTCAGTTTTACAAAAAAACCCTGTGAGGTCTCAAAATAAATGAAAGATTAAGTGCTATAACTTAAATAATTTTTAGACTGACCAGAAGAAAGAAGCTCTTCCAGTACAAGAAGAATCTGATCTTGAAAAGAAGAGAAGAGAAGCTGAAGCATTACTTCAGAGCATGGGGTTGACACCTGAGTCTCCTGTTGGTAGGAATGTTACTATTTGAAATAAATGTTTGGGAGTTTTTTATTTAATCTTTTTTTGGGGGGGTTTTGGGGCTTTGTGTTGGTTTTTTGGTTTTTTTTGGGGGGGGGGTGGTTTGTTTGGTTTTCTTAGGATTGAGTTATGTCATTAACATAATAATTTTCTGGCCACTTTTTCGGGGGTGAAACATGTCTAGGTTTTATACTCTTTTGTCCTTCATGGTCTGTTACAAATGTCAAATTATGTGCTTCAATACACATTACATAACATAATATTTATATTATAAAATAACACCATTTACACTTAGTGGATTATTTGAAGTATATTAGTTAAAATATGTAAGTATCATGTATGCATTTTCTTCCCCCCCCCATTTTTTTTATTGTTTTATTATCCTGTAATTTTTTTTTTCATACTCTTTTCCACAATGCTAAGTTTTAATGCTGCTAATTTCGTAAGGAGTTGGCTTGTTTCTTTTCCACATCTTTTACACCCTAATTTTTCTTATCTCAAATACCTGACTGAGTCTGATGGAGCAATAGCAACACTAAGTATAAAAATTAGCTTCCAAGGAAGATGATCGGTATCCGTGCAGCTCTTGGCTGTGTTAGCATCTTGGCTCTTGCTATTTGCCTTTACTTAGGCACATCTCTATGGAAGATGAAAGCAAGAAACATGATAATGCAACTGTGTCTTTTGTCTCCAGCTCTGAAATCAAAGAGATTTAAAACTTATCAGTTTGGCTTCTTGGTGGGGCTCTATTTAACTGTTTTTTAAATAAAAAAGTAATAATAATTTCTTACAGATATATCTGTGATTGTGTTTTCATAATTGCTTTTGTGTAACCCTCAAGTGTTTGGAAGTGAACACCATTATAGCTGCTCACATTCCAGCAGCCCCAGCAGTCAATTTTGGTAATTCAAACTGTTTTAATAGTTGAGAGACTCTGTTTCCCTGTGTTAGCACCAGTGTGCAGCTGTTTAAGTGACCTGCTATGGATTTTCTTGGCTAGATTAGTTGAACTAGTTGAACACCTCCCTTGCATGATATTGTGCTAAGCAGCTGATGAACTTTTTGTAGGAATGTATGTGGTTGTTGCTTTTTTTCACATCTAGCAGAGAATGTAAAAACCGTAGAAGAGGCAGTCCTCAAAGCAAGTTAATGTGTATACTTAGAGTAGGTGTTCATGAAAAGCTCAGAGGTGCTGACATGCAAAAGTGGAGCACAACCATGCATGTTGTGTTTAATTCCACTGAGCTGCTACTTAATCACACCCTTCAGTGTATGCAGGGAATTGAATCTGTTTTCTTTCAAGATAACCAGATCTGATATGGATCCTTTATCAAGTTAAAATGTCCTACTTGCTGCCTGCTGTTAGCATGCATAAGGCACAAGCTCCTTTTCTGCTGACTGGATGCTGGCAAATACAGTGATTGCATGCCTGAACTAATGCTAACTTATGGCTGAGCTCTCTGGTGTGCAGCTGAGGTAGCTTGTGCTCACACTGGCAGTGGAGGGCGGTTGTTTGACATTAGATTCTTTCCTAGAAAATTGTGTTAATTCCTGAGGCAATTCCTGTGCTGTTAACTGCTAGAGAGAGAGAGAGAGCACAAGCTCTTATGGGAGAAGAGACTGCATCAGTGTTAGTGCTTTTGTATCTACCATACTTACTATATAAGAAGCCTTAAGTAAGTGAACCAGAATTATTTTCAAAAAGTCATTATTGTTTAATCCTCTGGGGTAGGTGAAATTCCATCTGGTCTTTTTGTAAGACTGTCGGTTTTTCAGTGGGATTCACCTCTTTTTGGGAAGGGTTTCCCGAGAATGGCTTTCCCCGCAAGAGAGCGCTGCAGCACCGGCACTGGGCCCTGCGGGTGGCGCTGGGGCCGTGACATTATTGTGTCCTGAAAACGCACACAGATGGCAAAGGAAAGGCCTGCGGGCAGCTCCTTTGCTGTAGATTGACCAGTACATGGCGAGGATGAGTTGAAGAATTTTTGTATTCTTATGCGCCCCCAGTTATCTGAATCTAAATGTGTGTATGTATGAAATACAACTCAGGACCTATAAAAAAAGGTCTCTCCCGTAGGAGGAATGAAATTTTCATACATTGAAGAATTCAGTGTTACTTTGGTAAAATTAAGGGAGTATTTTTGTCAATCAGAACCATGTCTCTGTTTTGAGATGGGGTAGAAAAATTCTTTAGAATTCATAATATACTTGTGATTTCAAGAAATTCTGTAGAAATTTCACAGAGTTCAGAGTTCTCCCATGCTTAACTGTTGACAGAGTACACAACAGTTTATATAAACTGTTTGTTTATATTTTTTTCAGTTGATTAAAGGCTTTTTTTAAGGATTGCTAAGCAGTGAATGCTTTACATATTGCTGAAAAACGAAGCATATAAAAACCTTCAAAGTACCCCTTGATTCTTGTGTTTAAGTTTCATTAAAAAATGACCATTTCTAAAAAGAAAGGTTGAAAGACATACCAAAGTAGCATTGTATTTTTCTTTGATTGCATGGTATCATTCACTATGTACCACTTCCAGACAGCATGTTACTTTTCAAATGGTAAATGCAGTCTTCATTTACAAGCAGAAAGTGAACTGACACTTAGGAAGTTTAAATATAGTGGTCCTAGACTGTTTATTGTCAAGCAAAAAAAAAAAAAAAGTCATTCTCAAGACCTAATACTAGAAACTTTTTAATACACAAGATTTATGTTGATTTGATTCAGGCTAGAACAAAAATAACAGGATGCTGTATGACACAGCCACTTTTTTAGCCCACAGTTTGGTGATTATATATTTTGAAATAACATTTCCAGTTAAACACATTCGTTGTCAAATCTTTAAGAAAGACTAATATCAGAGCTATAATAACAACTATCTTTTCTATGTTTAAGCAACATGAATCAGTGGAAATTACCCTTTGAAAACCAGTATCATCATTTGTCAAAAGTTCAGTTTAAAAATATTTTTTTCAATTCATTTTCTCTTAAATGTCTTCCCCTCCATGTCTTTTGTATGCTCCAGATGCATAAATGCCAAACAGCTGCATGAAAGTCCAGCATGAATTGTTAACATTGTCTTTTCCCCTCTCTTTCTACTGTTCATTTTCATCCATGTATTTTTTGTTTGCCATCACTTTTTTTTTTAATACTTCATTTTTAATTAATTTGAAAACATCCTAAGCTGTGCAACCTCTGCGAGTAGTAACAGCGGATACCTGTCTGTTTCACTATTTAGTCCCTCCTCCTACCTCTCCGTCTTCCAAATCTGTGAGTACGCCAAGCGAGGCTGGGAGCCAGGACTCCGGGGATGGTGCTGTTGGATCTAGGTATGTCACTTTCCTGGTCCTGTTCCTTTGCTCATTACTTGTATTCTGAATAATGAAGCTTGAGAAGAAGTCAAGGTTAACTACTTGATAATAATAATTTGAGGTTATGCTATTGAATCTGTCAAAAGTGACTGTTTTATGGAAATATTTTACTTTAAAATTTGAAATGTGACTAAACTTACTCATTTGAAGTTGCCAACATTAATGTGGAGTTGTTTAAACGTGCAAGTTTGAAGTAAAATGAGTGTCTTGGGACAACAACAAGCTCAAAGGGTCTAACTTCTATGCTCTTCCCCACTTTTTCTAGAGGAGGATGGGTATGGATTGCTATTTGCTTTTTCCTATACCTAGTTGATCTAATAAAAGATACAGTCTACAAACTTTGCATTACTTCTGATGTTTTTTTCCCCTTACTCAGAGCCATATTTCTCATTATTTTAATTCATCTGTGTAGTATAACTACAGCATTTGCAAGCTCTTATTTTGTCAAAGCTTAACTCTATGTTAGTACAGTCACAGTTTTTTTGGTCTTTCTTCAGTGCCAGTGCTTGTCACAGGTGTTTAACCATTTCTTTGAACATGATGATTTGAGACATGCTGCTCTAAAGAAGAGTCAGATAAATATTTCTGTTAAATTTCAAGTGGTGATATATGGGTGATAAGGCGGGAAAATACTACTTCCAAAGGGTATTTCTACTGTTTTCCATGCAGTCTGCAAATAAGAGCAGTAGCTGCCTATTAATAATGGTAAGATATTCTCATCAAGAGAAGTTTGTGTACTTTAAATTTAGTAAGTGTACACTGTGGATGAAGATTGGTTAGAGCACAGTAACTGCAGCAGTTATCAGTTACTCTTGTATGAGTAGTTGTTTTGGAAAAGGAGTCAAAGATTAGACTGCTTTGAAACATCTTTAAAGAGACTGCAGTAACATCTTGTGTGCATGTGGACTATGCATGCATAACTATATGCATCTTAATTGAAAATATTCAAGATACTAATGACCTGAACAAAGGTTACATGGTGCCTATTTCCAAGTAGAAATCATTAAGTTAAAACAGAGAATACATCAGACAGCAGATGTGAACCCAGACTTTTTTTTAATAGTGCTCAGGTATGATTTTGTTTGCCTGTTGTGTTATTAACCAATATAATTGTTCCTTAATTGAGTAGAAGCAAATTTTAGTTGTTTTAAATTGTTGTTTATTTCTTATTAAATTGCCTTTTTATATATTTATATATGTATTTATGTTTGCTAGAACAAAAAACAATAAGTATTTGATGATGACTTTTGAAAAGAAAATATTTTCTTTCCATTCACACCTGATTTAAATTCAGTATGAAACAGTATGTATAGGCCACATACCTGTAATGGAATGCCATGTTGTGTACTAAATTTATTTCCACCTCATCAGTGCACTGCACGCTGACTGTGTTCTTAAACTTAGTAATGCAATGTTGTATACATGCATTTTCTTATGAAGCCTTGAAAAAACCCATATCCTGAGTCTCAAAAGCTTAATGCATTTTCTAACTTCAAAACTACGTGTGTCTCGGGGTTGTGATCTTTAAGGCATGAAGGTATGAATATACAGCTAAATTGAAGGCATTATGGAGACCCTGCTGGAGTCCCCCCACTCCCACCAGTGGATTCTTCCCTTGCCTCAGGAAATGGGTGTCTATATCCTGGCTTATTAGCACAAGTTCATACATTTTGAACAAGAAAGTTGGACTATATGATATCCCTTGGTGTTACATGTGGCATTTCACTCCTACCAATATGAGATGTTTTATAAAGCATCCTCTGTGATGCTGAATCTTGTCAGGAACTCTTCTGGCAAGTAGTAGAGCAGTGTTCAGACTGTGCTCCTGCTGTTACTTCCATCTGTCTTTATTTTCATTAGTAAAGAGTTCTGTTTCTTTCTCTTTTTTTCCTCAGTCAAGAGTGCAAGTCCTGCACTAGAAAAGAAAACAGCTAGTTTACATTTAGGCCAGTGGATGCTTCATAGAATTAGTTTAAAAACAGAAAATATTCTAAGAGATATAGGAAGTGTTAGGAAAGTCCCTGAATACAGAGAAATCTAGAAATATGTGGAAGAATGGGAAATTTGTTCACTGAATCTTGTAGATAAATTCATTTAACTGAAGGCAAAACAAACTGGAAAACAAAAGAGACAGTATTTTGCATCATTTTGGTACATATATAATAGGTGAATTTTATCTTAGAATGTTACCTTTATTTTAATAGAATATCTCTGAAAAATATTTAACTGTATCTACTTTACTACTTGTTAGCTTCAGCTGTTTGAAAAGATAGACCGTCCCTGGTCCAATTGAAGCAACTTTTGAAAGTGAAAATAGTGCTTTGAAAGCAGGAAAGCTACCTCATTAAGGGCTAGATGTTAAACAGGTGCAGAAGTTGGAGCTGTTTATGTTTATGGCCTTTTCCCCAAGTTCCTCTCAAACACAATTGAAAAAGTTGAGAAAATATTTGACAGGTATTGTGGTGATGCAGCATCTGTATCTGAAGCTAAGAAAGCTATTCTTTCCAACATGTAGATTGCAGTGGTGGTTTGGTTTTGCTTATGATTGACCAACACATAAGCAATACCCAGCTTCAAGTCTCAGGGACCAAATTAAACTCTTAAATCTTTTTGGTCAAGAAAGATAGCAGAGCTCTAGTGAATAATTATGCTCAAAGAAATTAACTTTAGACTAAAATGATGTGTTCTCTGATGCACAAAAGATACTAAATTTTTTTTGAGATTTGAGTATTAAGCTATTGCTGTGGATGCAGTTGATTGGCTATGTATGAAGACAGTGGAATTGTAATTCCTAATTAAATTATAATTAATAGTCCTAATGCATACTTTGCACTAGAACAAGGTAGTGCATGGCACACCCATATTTATGGGCTTTTATGGCATTGTGTATATATTTTTCAAATGAACTTTAGGAATTCTGCACCTGATTAATAGAAAAGTTACCATGTATGGGATGAAAATGTTAAATTGTCTTTTATTGAGTTATCATAGTAAAATACTGCATAGTCTTTATTTTTTTATTCAGAAACATTATTTTTAAAAATGCAGATAACATATGAGAATGTCAAGAAAAAACATGCAGGGTAATCCGCTAATTTCTTACAAGTGTGTTCCTAAAATTCTGCCTAAGCCTGATAGCCAGTAGACTGCATGAAAATTTCTGAAGAAGAGATGAAGGCTAAAAATGAAAGTAGAGGGAATATTGATTTTCCCCTTCCTATTACTTCTAGTACAACTTGAAATGGATCCATTCTGTTTGTTTTTCCACATGACTTTGAAACATGTTATTAATATAAAGCCCACAATTTATAAGAGATTTTAAGTGTCTTAGATGGAGTTGGCTCTAACTCAGATGACACTTACAAGCCCAAGGCAGTGCTTAACCCATAATTACTGCAATGTCACATCTTGGAAACTCTAGCAGTTCTCTATCCCAGTGGAAATGGTTTTTTGCCCCAGTACCAAAAGGCTTATGTGTTGACTCACTTCCTTTACCAATATGACAGTTTCCTCCACATATTTACTGCTCTGAGCAAGTTTATGTTATGTTAACAAATCTGTCTTCATATAACTTGAACAAATCTGAACGTATTTTAAAAGGAATTTCAAGTTTTAAGTGGTTCTTATAAGTAGTTAAAATACTTTTGTTTGCCTTTCATTAAGGCAATGTTTGTTTGCAGACCTTTAATTTTCAACCTTTAAAATAATTCTTTGCTAATAGCTCTGAATTCTATTTGCTTCTTAACTTTTGTATTTACTGCATGTATTATTGCACTGAATGTTTGCAGAATTTCCCTTAACTGATGTTGCATTGCCTTGTTTCTTGTGAACAATGAAATAACTATAAGCTTGCTGTAACTCTAGAATTTCATAGTGTATATTTGCTTCACTAATCTCTGGCCTTTTTTGCTAATGCTGCATGATTGTTCAACCTGGGGTACCAGGACGCTGCATTGGGATACTGATCCATCAGTTCTTCAGCTCCACTCTGATTCCGATCTGGGGTATTGCATAGATTTCTTATATTCCCTCTTTCATGTGCTTATGGATAATAAGTATGAGCATTTTTTCCTTAAAGACTTGTAGTTGTTGTTGTTAAGAAACTGTTTTGTAAGTAATAGAAATTCGCTGTCCCTACCACAGTTTGCTTGCATTGAGAATTTTTTATATCATTTAATATACATTAGATGCTTATTTCTAATAAACACAAATAAGTTTTGTTTTCTTAGAGTCTTTCTTTGACAAAATACAAACTTTAAGGAGTTACTTATTTAAAATAAAAAGGTTATAGCATGACTGTAAATACAGAGCAACTCCCATCTTTTCTTAGAAATATGTTTATAAAAGCTGTAGCTCATTATAAACACTAACTAAAACCTGTATTGCATGCTAAAAATTATGATTCTGCCCACCAAAATCTTTCAAAAGGAGTTACTCTTCTGCTTTTATTTTGGGAGAGGAGTGGATAATAAGAAACTAAATCTGATCTAGGTAAATTGTTGGATCATTGCAGTATTATTACAGTACATACTGCAATTAGGTTTTACAGAAGGCTACAGTGGCTGAATTAATGTTGTGGAGGTATGATGTTAGCTATAGCTACCTTTAATAAAGTCAGAAAGCTCAGAGGTTTTCAGTATTGTGCTCTGAAACAATGTATTATGAATAAATCATTTGTCAGTGTGAGTTCCAGGTCAGCCTGACAGCTCTGCATTCCAGAGAGTACTTTAGAGGTGGACTAAAAAGAGCAGCAAAGTAAAAGACTAGGAAATGCTTTTTCCATCAGCATAACTAAATTGGTTTTCAAGCTTTATAATTCTGGAACTGTTGCTGTACAAGCATGACTTGTGAGTAGATCTGTACCTTTAATAATACAGATGTATCATATAGGTGGCAGTATTCTGGTCAAGCACAAAGGGCAAAAATCCAAAATTATATCATAATGTCCAGATATTTATATGTGTACATCGTCCTTTTTGTCACAGATCTATAAATGGTTGCTGATTTTAAATAATAATGATAAAATAGTAGTCGTAATCATGTGACTTGTTCAAAGTTTCCACTGGATTTAAGTTTGACTAGGCAGTGCTGTGACATAATGACTTGGATATTCTAGGAAAAATGTGATATAATATTTATTTTTATTTTTATTTTAAAATTAATTTTATTTAGACGTGGACCTGTTAAACTTGGAATGGCCAAAATTACACAAGTTGACTTTCCTCCTCGAGAAATCGTTACCTACACAAAGGAGACGCAGACACCTGTTATGACTCAGCCCAAGGAAGGTGAATGGTTAATTTATTACTATTGAGTTATTTTTGGTTTCTTTTAATATAATAATGATGACCACCAGCAATTAACCCCCCCTACTTCATAAGAATTTAAATTTTTATACCTGAAGCTTTTACTTTGAGTTTTAAAAGAAGGAACTAAGTTACTTATAACTTAAGCAGTTTCTGTTTTCAGCAATTGAACACAGGCTTTCTTTCAGTCATAACTTGTTCGCTTTTCAAAAAATAACTTTTTACAACAACATTTACAAAAATGTGGTTGGCTAGCAGATTTCCTTTTCAATGATGAAACACCTGAATTTATCTGCAAATGAAAGTATTAGTCCAGAACTAGATTGTGTGTATTTCTACAACAAAGTCTCTTGGTTGTTTAATATCACTGACTTTGAGTATGTGTCTATGTTAGCAATTTTAGGTCCTACTTCTACATTCATAATTTTGCATTTTCCTGCTCTTTGGTATACAGACTTTTGGGTATTTATGCAAGGATGTATCTTTCAAACTGAATTGCTCAGTGAGCCAGAGGATATGATTTTTCTCTAACTGTGTTTCTTTTCTATTCTATTCTTCATTTTATCTGTATACCTGCACAGGTAGGTGTTTGTGCTTTTCCTGCTCTCATTTCTCCCATGCCCTCAACATTTCCTTTCTCTAATCCCTCAGGTCTTTTTTCCTCCCCTCTGTCAGGTTCATGGAATCTGAAGACTTAGGTCACAGTTTATGTACTTGAAGAGTTCTACTTCTGCTGCCTGCTGACAGTGGAAATTGCTTGGGATTGTATGATCTGAGTTTCACAGTAGATAGGCTGTAGTTGAGGCTTGCTGTAGTGGAGTGGAACAGTGGTCATCTCTATTTCTGCATTTACCAGAAAGCAGTCTCAATGCATGTATTGTCTCCTGATCCATTCCATCTTACAAATGCCGATTTCTTGAGCCCCGTCATAATTTTTTTCAATATATTTATTTCATGTGCTTCACAAAATTCACGGGTGTCTTTTCAACATTTCAGTGAAGATCTTTTTAAGGTTTATCTCAAGACCACCTGAATACATTAATAACAAAGCTCTAAGTTCCCATATTACAATGATATCTGAAATAGGATGTAGGTTTAAAAAAAAAAAAGGAATAAATCATGCTGCATACAAAAACCGGAGTCACTAGGTAAGAGATTTTTCTTGGTAAAAGAATTTAAAACTCTTGAAAACAATTGACAAAAGCAATATGCTGAATTTATGGGATGCAATTAGATAAATCTAAATTCTGTAAAATGTATCTTATTGATTCTTATTTCTTCTCACAGTCTGAGTTGTGCTTATCTGTAAAAAAAAATAACCTAGCGAAGTATACTTGAAAGGGGAGCTTGCAACTGAACTTACACCTGCAGTAGCTCCCTTATCCAGCAGCAAGTTGCATCTGAGCTGGGTTGGCTCAGCATTCACAGCTTCCTATAAAGTGAAGTGGGCATTTCATAATATATTTTGAGATTTTAAAATGTTGTTGGAGCTGTGCTCTTGAATAAGGAAAATAGCAGTTTTATTAGATTGTGTTAACACTTGGTTTGGTGGGGAGGGACAGCACATGAAATAAAATTAACAAACCCACAGCAAATCACTAAATAGTTCTTTTTGTTCCACTTCGGTGTGCTACAGTGGTTATGTAGTTCCATCGTAAGCTGAGTTAAGAAACATTCAAAGCAGTCTGCCTGGTGGACAGATAGGAAGTAGAAGTAAACTAGTTTTAGATAAAAACCATTTCTAGTTGTTATGGAAATATTTGTGGCAACACATAATACCAAGTGAGTTAAATAGGAGAGACTTCATGTCTTCAAATAAGACTTGGCATTTTGAAATGCTGTTTTGGAGTCCTGTAACAGTTAAATTAATTTTGAAATGTGGCAGCTTCCTTAGGACATGAAGGCATTTAGTGTTCTAACAGTTTTCACAACTTCCATTATTTCATTGCAGTACTAATATGTTGATTTATTATGACTTCAAAGAATTTGAGAAACTGCCTTAGGAAGATTGATTCTTAAATATTATAAAACAATAAAATCAGAATGTCTCCTAGGAATCAGTTAATCCAAAGAAAGATGTGTGTATAGGGAAATATGATTGTGCTCAGCTGTCACAATTAAGGCTTTCCAGGACTAACTGGGTACTTGCTACTTAGTGCTGCTGTACAATACTGTGCATGTGCAGTTGCAGCTGACTGCAGACAGTGTTATTGCATTTATTTCACTCTTTGAGGAATAATTGTCGGCTAACATCTCCAGGACACAGAATTAAAATATTAAGCAGAGTAATAAAAATAGGATGCATAGGATTTGCTTCTTGGATGCTGGTACAGTGAATGCAGGATTTATACATTTTAATATTTTTTAAGAAATAACAAGGATCATGTATGATCTTTGTGGGTCCCTTCCAACTCAGAACATTCTGTGATTGTACATGCCTTAAATGTACAGAAATACAGATAGGGAACTTGATGTGAAGACATTTGGCTTAACAAAAGCCACCCATTTCACAGATGATTTAACTTTGATTAACCTTCTCTGCAGCAACAGATTGCTCAGACAACTGGAACTACACTCTACAGTGTTATTGCTAGGTGCAGCCTAATTTACAGCACTGTTTTTCCTTCTGTCTTGCCAAAATATATCACAATTTTTATGTTAACTCAAAGTAAAAATTCAGTGGTTCATTAGATCTGTTTTTAGCATTCATTGGCAAGACATTTGTTGCTATTAAAGTTTGCATAGAAATAGCAGCTACTTTACTGCTCAGTTTGTAACCTTAGATCCCCTGATTGCCTGTCAGAAACAACATGGAGTTAATCCCTTAGCATATTACAATGAATATTCATTGATATGTTGATGTGACATATGGTTCCATTTCCTGTCTTCATGGCCCTGGGACTTTTCCAAGTCTTTGCAGCTTTTTTTTTTTTTAATCTGAAATCATATTTGGTACACTGACAATTGAAGTAGCTTAAAATGCCAGTAGGTACAGTCAATAATGAGTAATAAGGGGGGGATGCAGTTAGGGAGTGCCCTTAAGGTTTCAAATTTAGGTAGCTGACTTGAGATAAATGCAGTGCATGATGGTATTGTGGGTTCTTGACTTACTAGACTGGGACTTTTTCAGAAATAGTATGTCCAGTGCTTCCGTGTTTGCTGGGTGCTCTGTTACTGTTATGCTAATTCCTTGCAAATTCTGGCATCTGGTCTGCTATTAAATAAATTCAAGATGAAGGTGAGACTGGAAAAGTAATTAAAACAAACATTACTTACCTCATTTTTCAGTCCAGCCGCTTAATGGTACCTTTTTTGTGAACTGTGAGAAAGATTCCTGGGTTTGGAATAGAAAGCATTCTAGTTTTAGATAATTAGGTAAAAAACTTGTATATTTGGCTATTTTTTTTATTTTGTCTTTTTTTTCTCTCCAGATCCCTTAATAAGAAAGTTTGCATGTGACTCTTCTTTAGAGAGAAGGTTTTAGATTTATGCAGTTGCAAATAAATCAGTGAGATGACATGTTCAATTTCAAGTCTGATACTTTGAGAATATTAAAATAAGTGCTGTATCCTGCATTTAAATACAGTAATATCAGCTGGCTGTATGCAGTAAAACTACTATGAAGGAATTTAGAGCTCTGTATAATATATGCCATTTATGTTTCAAACATTAAAAGGCAAGAGCAATCAACTTACATGATCTTTTGAATAAAATATGTAGATTAGAAGGTCATATAGCACTAAGGGGTTGACCATCCACGTTTGACAAGAATTTGACTCCTGTCACTGAAAATGGTACTTAGAATCAGTGTAGTATGACTAATGGGGGGTTGGGCTGAAATTCCTAATTTGGGACGTTCAAAGCTAGACTAATGTATCCAGAGTGACCCAGAACCAAATTTCTAAATTTGAAGGCATCATTTAATTCTGCAAGATTGATTGGCAGGGCGAAAAAGAGGGGGAGTTTTATCAAAGTGGCCGTAATTTGAATATGCGATCCTGTATGTGTTGTTCTCAAAGTCATGTGTGTTAACTCATATTACATTTTTTAATTAATCATTGTTCACACCTGTAGCTATTTGACATTAAGAATTCCCTTCTTTAAAATGGCCACAAGTTATCCAGTTTTCAGGTTACGAGTCCGCTGTGCATGCGAATCCATCGAGAAAGGAGCAGTGTCTTTCTGTTTCTTTGCGTGATTATTTTGCCCAAAAAAGCTTTCATTTTTTTTAAGTAGCACAAAAGCTGTAATTGGCATGCTTTGTAAGGAAGTGTCAATGTGCAAGAGAGTGGAGATCACTAAGAATTCTTTTACGGGTTCTTTCCCCTTTGCACCACCGCCTCCTCAGCAGGGTCACTGAGATCACTAGCTTTTCTTGAAATGGCCATTTTCACTGGCAGGTGCATTATACCCTGTATTTTCAGATTGTTTTTCCATTCTGAATGTTTGGCAGGTTGATTGCTCTGGCTGCATTGACGGAGAAAGGGCTGACAAATGCAGTTGGGCTGGCTGAAAAGACAGTGATTACTGTTTTCCTTTGTGGCTGATTGAGGCCCTTGAAAGGAAAGATTTTAACCTTCACCATTTGGTTCAAAAGTATGAGCATATATTGAAATCATTCATGCCATTTATCCTAGTTCTGTAAACTTGTCAGAACATAAAAATCGCTCAATTTCAAGTAATGTAGGATTGGCATACGTCATTATCATTTTGATTAAGTTGGAGTTTGTATTATTGTGTGCATTATACAGTGTCATTTAAAGCTTTCTTTCCTGCAGGTACAGTTATATTTTTATTGCCTATACTATGGAGTTAGAAAGATTTTCAGACCTCTTTAAACCTATCACTATGTGTGTGGTTTGGCAGCTGGTATGGCCTACAAGCTGTATTTTGTTTGCAGGGTAAAGGCTTGTCTGTAGACCTCCTGGAGTGCTGGTAATTGCACAGGCTTGCCATTGGGGAAAGACATGATTGGAAGCAGTCAGGCAGAAAAATGTTGTGCCATCCCATTGCCACCTCATAGCAGAGAGACAATCCTTGCAGTACCATCTGGTTGTTGCTATCTAGTCAGCTGGCCTGGCTGCTGGGACCATGGCTTGGCAGCTGGTTCCCATCCCTTGACCACTCCTTTTTTTTTACTCTTTTTGTGTGTATGCATGTGGATTTTTTATTTTTTTTTTTTTTTTTACTTTTTGTGTTAGATAACTTTGAACATGGGTCGGGGAGATGGCTGCAACAAACAAGCCTAGTCCCTGTTGAATACTGTCTCATTACTTGTGATGAGGCAGGCAGCAGTCTCCTGCTGCCATTCCCCTATAAGAAGATGACGTAGCTGTTTAACCTATAAAAACAAGTCTTTTCAAAAGCTTATTCTAGAAAGTGGATGAAGAAAAGCCAGCATATCCCACAATTCTAAGTAATTTCAAGGTATTTTCTGGTTTACAGTATTCAAAGAATAAAATGTGGAAATGCAGAAAGTGCTGTAAGCCTTGTCAGTATTCCTGAGCATTAACATTTTATGTTATTCATTGCAATTAGGGAAAACACATTTTCCTGTAAAGTTCTCATTGCCAAACATGATACAGATAATGAGACTTGCATCTAGAATGACAGAAAAAATGTAATCTCTCTGCTATTATCTTTAGCAAAATTTGCCTCTCAGAATAGCAACCTGAAAGCTAATGTAAGCCATCTTCATGCCATGTGCAGACCCATTAGACTGATGCTTTCAGATCATAAGTAAGCAGCTGCTCTGTAGACTATTTTAGACATCTGATTTTTCTTTATTCCACAGCATTAATGTGTCAGTGTGTTACACAGAACGTGAATCCACCGCATGGTTCTGTGTGGAATCATAAATGCCTGTAAGACAGATTTCCACTTTGGATTCTTTACAATTTCCTGTGTGTCTTACTTCTGTTTATGCAGTTACATAACTCAGTGCAACTGATACCCAGGTGGAGACAGTGTTCCAATGATATTTTGGTTTGTGATAATGTTATCCTTGGCACTACATTTCACAAATGCAACCATTTTAAGCTACATGATATCATTTTATATCAGCTTATTGAGATTCATATACAATGTTACTGTCCCCCTTTAGAAACACTGACGGTCTCACCATGTTTCTCCTTAGATGAGGAAGAGGAAGATGATGTGGTTGCACCAAAACCATCAGTTGAACCTGAGGAAGAAAAAACATTAAAAAAAGAGGAGGAGGAAGAAGGTACTGTTCACCTCAAGACATTCTGAGTGTGCTGTAAAGAAAGCCATCCATACATTTTTTAACTTCTTGTTTCATTAATTTAAAATTAATTTAATTGTTAAATACTAATGAGCCAGAAAACCATAAAATGCAAAAACTATTAAAAATCATGATAAATACTGCTTTTCTTTCATGATTGGTGAAAGCATGCAGTCCATAAAATGTCTGTATAAATTTATTTCAGCTGCCCCTCATGAGCTCACAGAGGAGGAAAAGCAACAAATTTTGCATTCGGAAGAATTTTTAAGTTTTTTTGACCACTCCACAAGGATTGTTGAAAGAGCCCTTTCTGAGCAAATCAACATTTTCTTTGACTACAGTGGAAGAGACTTAGAGGACAAAGAAGGGTAATGTGAATGTTAAATACTTTTCTGTGAATTTCCAATACTTTTAATTGAAAAAGTGATCTAAGATTAATGTCTCCTAATTGTCTTTATAGAGAGATTCAAGCAGGAGCAAAACTGTCCTTAAATAGGCAGTTTTTTGATGAACGTTGGTCAAAGCATCGTGTTGTCAGTTGTCTGGACTGGTCATCTCAGGTAAAAAATAATGTTTCAAGTAAAGAGTTGACTTTGTAAATTGTTGTAGTTCTGTGCATTTGATTCCCATAAAAGCACAGTTGATACAGGCTGTATTTCTAAATGTGTTTCTTATGTGCTCCATGGTTTGAAAAAAGTAAACAGAGCTCTTAATATTTTATGAAAGGTAGCAAAAGGTTTGTATTGTGAAGAAAGTTGGTTTTGGTTTATGAACTGTTTTGTGGAGATAACTCAGCTTCACTAAAAAGAAAACTCACTTAAAAGTCATGGGTTTTAGAGTTAAAAGAAAGTTATGATGAGAGAGCAAGACTAAATGTGTATGCTAATGCTGGTTTAGGAGCTAAATTAGCAACAATTGCAGTTTTAACTAACTATTTTTCATGCCTTTATAATGCAAGGTGTTTTTTTAACCCTATTTTGGCAAAAGAAAACAAAGATTCTAGGATTATCTGGACCATTAGCCAGTCATCTTGCTTATTTGAGTCTCTTTCACTTACCATGCAGTATCCAGAATTACTTGTAGCCTCTTACAACAACAATGAGGATGCGCCTCACGAGCCTGATGGGGTGGCCCTTGTATGGAATATGAAGTACAAGAAAACTACCCCAGAGTATGTCTTTCACTGCCAGGTATGATTCTCTCTTGCAAGGAATTTTATGTTGATGAATTTGTATGCACTTTCCTTATCTTTGTCAATATAATAATTTAATTGGGCTGGCATTTGCTTTAACCACATTTATTTGCCAACAGATGTTGATAGCTAGAGACTTCAGCTGAGAAATACTATTCTGTTTCAGAATTTCTGACATCATTCAGAATTCAGTCTTGTTTGAGAGCTTCTTTTCCTTTTTTTTACTTAAAAAACAGGAAAACTTTCTTGTGTACTGGTTGAACCACAAAGGTTTGTATATAAGGGGCTTCAGTGAGATTGTATACTACAGCTTAGTTTACTGAATAAAATGAAGACAGCCTGAGGAAATGGCACGAGGATGAAAGCTAGAGACATATGCATCAAAAAAAAAGGCAGATAGAGGTTTTCCAGTAGTTTTCTGAAAGATAAAAACATGCAAATCTCTTCCATTATGCCAAGCCCATGATATCCACATTTTTCCCATCATTTTGGAAAATTACACAGTTGAATCAAAATTTAACCTCATGTTGTCACATTACTGTCAAAGACCAGATTGCAAAAGTAACTCTGTTATATCAAAATGTATTTCTACATTCTCTAAGAAGTAACGACTACAGAATGTGGCAAAACATTATTAAAATTTTGTGTTTTATTGGGCTTTCCTTTGCTAATAAACTATGCTAGGAGGAATAGATGTATGAGTGTGAAAGAAAAGAGGAGCACAATTTCATTTTATAAATTGAAGCAAAAAGACTATTGAGGGGTTACAAAGGGTGGGTGAATCCTTAAGTAACTGGGCAGTGAAATCATGTGCTGAATAAATTTAGGCAAAGAAGTTTTTCTGATATTTGGCCTCATTTCCTTTAGTTTTAGACATAGTGTCACTGAATGATAGTTCAGTGTTTGGTGATGTTTTTCTTCCTTTCAGTCGGCAGTGATGTCAGCTACATTTGCAAAATTTCATCCCAATCTGGTGGTTGGTGGCACATACTCGGGCCAGATAGTGCTGTGGGATAATCGCAGCAATAAGAGAACCCCAGTGCAGAGAACACCACTTTCAGCTGCTGCTCACACGGTAGGAGGTGAAATATCTTCAAGGACTGTGCCCTGTTGAGATGTGTTTAATGTCTAGTAAATTCTGTCCAGTGCACTTGATATTGGCAGTGCTTAAATGTTTATGTCTATATTTTGACACTTAGGAACCAGGCTATTAATAAAAACCAGAGTGTCAGAAAAAACAAGTATCAGTTTTATAGGGGAATATAATTTGTACTTTTGATTGGGATCAATCTTTTGTGCTTTGTTAAATGGTGAAGTTGTATATTTTACTGTACATTAATTATATCAGAACTGGCTGTTACATCTAAATTATTTTCTGATAATACTTTGTTTTTTAGCACCCAGTCTACTGTGTAAATGTTGTTGGGACCCAGAATGCTCATAATTTGATTAGTATCTCAACTGATGGGAAAATATGCTCTTGGAGTCTGGATATGCTTTCCCAACCACAGGTAAAATAACTTTTGATATATATATATATATATATTGATATATATATATATATATAGTATCTATTCTAGATTAATATTCTGTTAGAAGTTCAGCTGATCTAATAAGCATTAATCAACATTTTTCCGACACATAGAATTAAGGTAGCTTGATATTTGATAAAATATTTCCCCAGCTGTAGAATCAAATATTTTCTGTTGTTTCTTTTGTATAGTTTTGGTGTACTTGTGTTAGTGGTGAACACAAATGTAGTAAGAAAACTTCCTTATTACTGTCCAACCTAACCAAGTAAAATAAAAAGAAATCCCTTCTGTTGTAAAATCTGAAAGATTTTTTTAGATGTAAATAATTCTTTTTATAAAGTAAGTTACTGATATTTTCACTACAGGATAGCATGGAGCTGGTTCACAAACAGTCCAAGGCTGTGGCTGTTACCTGCATGTCTTTCCCTATTGGAGATGTCAACAACTTTGTTGTTGGCAGTGAAGAAGGCTCAGTGTACACTGCATGCCGTCATGGCAGGTGAATACAAACTTTAATTCTTCAAAGGAAATAAAAATAGTGAAAGGATGAGTTGCTGAATGCTTTACACTCAAAATTTTTGAAGTTCGTACTTTATCCTTTGCACTGAAGAAGTTCAGAGTATCTCTGTCTGAATTTCAGTGCATTTTTTCCTGAGTAAGAGCTTCATTAAAAATCAAAATGGTTGGAATTCTGAATTGGTATTATGAGTTGTGTCGAGGGCAGCATAGGTCACTGTGGTTTTATTCATTTGAATTGTAGCAGAACATTCCAAACTTCGTATCAGTTTTGTAGATAATTGTACAGTAACATCACGCACAAATCTTAAATTGGCTAGCTGTTCTCCTGCTGTTCAATCTATTTTGAAATTGTCTGACTGTATCTTATCAATTGCTTTCTTAAATATAATTGAGTGTCCAGGTTTCATCTCAAATACACATCACCTTGCTGCACAGCTTTTTTGGTTCCAAAGTACCCAAAATTGTATCACTTTTGTGTAACATCCTTCCCATCTGTTTCCCTTCTTTTTCATCACCCCTGATAGGAGGCTATTAGGGATATATTGTTACTGGTTTATGTCTGAACCTCACGCCCTTGAAGTATATGCAACTTCTCTTAATTTAATGGGAGTTTTAGGCTTATTCCTGAGACTGAATTTTGTTGTTTGTATGAATTGAAGTTGTAGTTATTGCTTGGAGCACAATGTAGTTAAATATGTGGACTGGTACCTGAATTAGTCTCCTGTCCCTAGGATATTTTGGCACTTATAGTTAGTAGAAAATACATGTTGAACTTAAGGTTTTCAAGCCTGGTCTTCTGTGATCCTGCTGTGGTGAAGCCTTTTGCAGTGGGGTAATACCCATATAAGGCAGCAAAATCTTGTGGCTGTATTTAAATTGCATTTCAGTGCTATCTCTGTCTGCAGATGTTTGGTTGCCAAATCAATTAACCTTGGTTGTATATTCTGAAACAGCAAAGCTGGAATCAGTGAGATGTTTGAAGGACACCAGGGACCAATCACTGGTATCAACTGCCATGCAGCAGTTGGACCTGTAGACTTCTCACATCTTTTTGTCACCTCTTCTTTTGACTGGACAGTAAAGCTTTGGACAACGAAGGTAACTTAGATAGTTCAGTGGTTTTTTTCATAGCCCTTGACACAAGGTGGTGCTATAATGTAAGCTACTTAAGGAAGTTCATGAACCTGAAGTCAAATTGTGTGAAGTTGTGGGCTTCTTAGCTGCAGTCCTGCAAAGAGGAGACAGCTGATGTGCAGAACTAAGATTAACAGCATAAAACTTTGCTTTCAGCTTGTATATAATTTGTATATTTCTGATCCATTCTTTTCAACCTTTTGCCCTTTGTTATCAACAATGATTACAATATAATCAAATGTAAATCATGTTATAAAGTCAATTACCTCATATATTCATAAGGCAAATGTTTTGCTACAATTTTGTGGAGAACTAAGGGATGGCACCAAAACTAATGTCAATTAAACTTGATGAGGCTCACAATTGATATATATGTCATTTCCATTGCCAGAATAACTTCTTTCACTATTAGACTGATGCCCTGAGAAATGCAAAGCAGAGGAAGCAGATTTAAAATCTCTGAGTAATAGTCACTGAATTATCATTAGCTAGATTTACAAGATTATTAAAGCATTAAATTTACAATTTACAATTGGCTTGCTATTGATTGTTTTATAATAGCAGCCTATAGAGTTCATGCTTTGGAAAGCATATCTTTAATGATAAAAAGCATTAGATTTTGACTGATTTTTGCAGTGGCATTTTTTTAAAGCAAGTCAAAATGCAAATCACTTTTTACTCATTGCTGGTAATACTGTTGAAGTTCTGTATTTTGCTTTACCTGTTCATTTTATAATTTTGAAATGTAGGGTTTGGTTATTACATTGTTGTCTTTGCTTCTTTTCAGAATAACAAACCTCTCTACTCCTTTGAAGATAATTCGGATTATGTTTATGATGTGATGTGGTCTCCAACTCACCCTGCCTTGTTTGCCTGTGTGGATGGGATGGGCAGGCTTGACCTGTGGAACCTCAACAATGATACTGAGGTGAGAAGTCAGGTTAATGGTCAAATGCAGCTGGAAAATTGTGTATACAAAATAGAAAAATTTGGGTGTTTACCACAGTTTTGCATTTTTTTTTTACCATAGCTTATTTTTTTGGTTTTTTTTGTTTTAAAATATGCTGTAGTTCCAGTAGTTTCTGTGTAGTAGATAGCATTCTTTGATTACAGGGTTACAAATGACTCCCATTAATGAATAACAGAAGTAATTAAATTGTTTTACCTATAACAAGAGAGACGAAAACATCTGTTGGTGTAACACTGATCCATGTTGTGAAAGTGATTATAGACCTCCCACCCTGAGGCCTTGTCAGCCTACAGCTTAACAGTGTGAACAAAGCTGTTACCACACACCACCGCTGTTCCTATTGCCACAGTAATACTGCAGTGAAAGTGCCATTTGTTTCTAACTTAGTGAACTGAATGTTTGGTTTTCTGGTGTGAGTTATAAACTTCATTATAGCAGAAACCTTTTCCAAGATTTGCTGGAGGTAGATCAGAGGAGAAGCCTGACAGATACTTAGAACTTAAATTTCACCATCTGAAAAGTACATATAGAAGAAAGTTGTAGGACCATATGCCAGCCTGTGTCTTTAAATTGGAATTACCTATTCTAGCCTTTTCGACAGGGCTTGACCTGCCAAAACAGCTGATTTCATCCCTGCCCTCTGTCATGATCTTCCTGAGATTCCAGGGTGCCTTGTCACTGCCTGAAAGCGTGTCTGTGCCTCCTGTCCCACAAGAAGAGTGCAGATGTGCCTTTCGATAGCAGATGTTTGGCCAAGGGACAGATGTGTTGTTTTGGTCATGTCACTGGGGATAGCTTAAGGCCACTGAGGTCTTTGTATTGTGAACAGACTTTGATCTGCATACCATGCAGTAGTTGAAGTGTTGGGCACTTTTGATGCAGCACAGATGGCCTAGGTGTGTTCTGTCATCTCTAGTTTATGGAAACCTGATGCATTTTTAGCAGTATGTTTCATATTGGTACAGGTGCCCACTGCAAGCATCACCGTGGAGGGCAATCCTGCTCTGAACCGTGTGAGATGGACACATTCTGGGAGAGAGATTGCTGTAGGTGATTCAGAGGGACAAATAGTTATATATGACGTGGGAGAGGTATGTATGTCCTATATTGTGCAATGTATATTGCAAAACACTAGGGTTTCTTTATTTAGCAGTTTGCCTTTCACTTTTTTCTCTTGTCATTAGAGGAATAATAATTAGGTTTAATTTGTATTTTTTAATTAATACTTCCTAGTAGTGTTTTATTTATGGTGTTCTAGCATAAATTTTTAGCGTGCTGCCATCCAGTCAAAAAGAAAAAGCTTTACTGTAAGGCTGGTGAAATAAGAATCGATAGTTTTTTCATAGAAATTTTATCTTCTGTGTAACTGTGGCACATGTGAATTCTGATCCTAGCTTGAGAAGTACTGAACAATAAATTCTGCTGTGGAGCAGCCTTGATTTTATTCTTAGAGGGAAGCTGTTGCTATTGCAAGTATGTGTGCTGCAATAGTACATGACTAATTGATGAGATGAGGATATAGCATTAGTATTCCCTTTGAAGGCAGTCTCTCAAGTGGAGATACGTAGCACAAGCCTGAAATAATATCATTTTGTACTTCAATGCAGGAGTCTCAAATTCTGCTTCTTTTATTAGTTAGAGCTTTTGATGCTCACAGTAAATAACTAAAAGCTTATCTTCTGGAACCTCTTCTGAACATTAAGTGCTCTGCTGTTGAAAGTGAGCTCAGCTCTGTTTATCAGGAGGTTTCAGTAACACTCTCTGTGTCACAGCAAATCGCTGTTCCTCGTGGGGATGAGTGGACCCGGTTTGGCCGAACGCTGGCAGAAATCAACGCCAACAGAGCTGACGCAGAGGAGGAGGCTGCGACCCGCATCCCGGCGTAGAGCCTTCCAAACAGGCTGCAGGGCTACACTTGGCAATGATTGGATACAAATCCTAGAGTGTCAGTTCTAATCATAGCTTAGGGGAGGAATATACGGATTCAGCAATGGACTTTGAAATGTATTAAGATTAATGAAAATCAGATCTTGCGTTGTTATGTTTTATATAAATTACAAGCACATTCTGGGTTTGTGGAACTTTTAATACAGTTAACTTTGACTTTGCAAGGATCTTCTTTTGCTGAAACACTAACCTGATATAAATTTGCTACTTGGTTTCTGTAAAGTCCAATCTGAAACAGTATCTTTCTGAAAAGTAAAAGTTCTGCTCCTAAAACTTTTTCTGTATTACAGACTAACCTTCATTAGGTAGAAAATCTCTGAAGCATTCTTTAATTTGAACTCTTCAAATTAGCCATCATATGCATGCATATGTTCTGAGTTTCATTATTTATATATAGATAAGCCTCAGACTCTGGTAGTGGGTAATATATGTGAATAAAAATTTGTCTGTAGTTACAAACTTATGTGGTAATCAGACCTGAATTAATGAATACATATTTAATACCCATTTCCTTTTGTTTGAACTGATAAAAAGGTGAGACTGATTCATAAATAAGTACTATACAAGCACTTGTCAGCTGCCCTGACCAAACTAAACTACCTAATCTATGTAGTTTAAAGTTTCTGGGAGCTGATCCTTTTGTTTTGCTGCACACATCACAGGCTCGTTCTCTACCCCCAACCACCCCTTACTGCCATGGCAATTGGCCAATACCAAAAAGGCTCCTGTTATCAAATTTTTCTTTTCCAAAGGATAAGGAACTAGACTTTAAGTTAATTTCTATAGCATGATGATTCTTACTCTGTTAACTACAGACCTGCTACTAATTTTCTGTACTAAGATGTTTATTATTATTTTTTAACATTTTTATTGAAACAAAATTTCTTAATGGCTTGAAACAGAAAGGTCAGACTTTCTGTTAAAGGTTAAAGTTTTCTATCAAGATGGGTTGCAGAGGGGCTGTTTCTTTTGGGTTGGTTTTTTTTTTTTAAATAAATATGCAAGTTTTCCTAATTAGACACTAAATCAGTTATGTAGTATTTAACTTAGGACTCTATATTTGTTCTTAATCTGTGACAAGCTCATTGTTTTGCCAGAAGAGCTAGTTTTGTATGCTTAAAAATAGGAAATAGGTTTATATTCCTTAATTACTTTCATGTCCATTAATGTCATTGTTTCTTTGTTGTTAAACTTTTCTGTTTAGTTTTGAGGTCTTTTTTCCTCTTTCTCCTTGTCTTAGTTCTGTTATTATGAGCAGCTTGTAGAGACACAGCAGTTCTGTCTCAGAAAGTTCTCTTTATTGGTAGGTCTGGAAGTGAAATGTGTTTAGGCTTCCATTGGTGGAAGTGTGTGTCCTTCCCTTTTGAATGCAGCCATGCTGCTCGGTTTGCAGGCATTTATCCTGTGTGTTCTGCTCAACCCTACAACAGCAGCATGTGAACAGAGTAAGAACAGGCACATCATGAGATGGTTTGTACCTTGAAGCAAAAGAATTCTTAATAAGCACAAGGTCTCTTGGTTTGATGGTTTTGGAGGGAGGTGGTGCTTGGGCTTTTGGTTGGTTGTTCTTGTGGGTTTTTTATTGACATTACTTTTCATTGAGTAATACATTTCCCTCACACTTATTTTCAGAAATCCAGTAGAAAAGGCTTTCTTTCACATACATGCAGGTCATAGGCATTAGTTTTGTGTAGTTTCAACCTTCTAATAATTTTCAGTTATTAAATTTAATGCTACTTAATTCCTGCTTGTGGTCTTCTGGTCCTCCCTCACAGAATAGTTGACTACAACTTAAAAATGTTGTAAAAGCCATAGTTGCAATCTTGAGACCAAAAGTGATGCTAGATGTTGTAAATGAGGATTTTGGGAGCCAAACAATTCAGTTTTGGAGCTGCAAGAAATACAAATGCTGTGTGCATTGTCAAGTCTCCTAGGGCCTTGATCCTAAGGCAGTCAGCAAGCTGTGATTAAGACCAAATGCCATTTTTATCACTATTTAGAAAAGTGCAAGACAAATTTCATAGATACAGGAGCGTTCCTAGAAGCCTGTCTCTATACAGAAATAGTACAGAACAAGAAATTCCTTAAACACAATACAACAAATAAAGAAGGAAGCCTTCTAATGTGCTTATCTATATTCATGTTGTAGACTAGTAATCAAACCTCCAAGATCAGTGTATTGTAACCTCTGGCTTACTAAATATTATTCAGCACCAGAATAATTTTTGTCTTCCTTAGAGGTTAGAGCTGGAGAAGGGCTGGACTGTTTAGTGTTCAGTTCTTAAGAGGCCATTTCTTCATAAACTGACTTAATCTCTGATGGGCCTGCTGTCACCTAAGGAAAAAAACAGAACCTGACATTGGTTTATACCACTTGGATACGCTCTATTCCAGGATGTTTAACCCTTTAAGAAACAAATAAAACTTCATTAAGCAAGGCTGGAAACCACCCATCTCATCTCTGGCTGCAATAACAGTGTGACTAATTTTCCTCCATGACAGCAGACATCTAAACTCCCATATTTCCCCTGACATTTTTGCATTTAAATTTTACATCAGGGAAACTTTTGGCAGACACTAGGCCATAAATAGTTCAAGCTTTCACTTTCTCTTCTCCTTTTACTTCCACTCACCTGTAAACATAAACAATCAGTTTTGCATATAAAAATAATACAAAAGTAGGTTTTTTTCCCCCCACACAGAATAACCTAATCTCATGGTAAAACAATCTAGAAATAAAGAGAATGCTTTCATTTTTTTATAGCAAGTTTTCTATTCTGGAAAAAAAGGCACTCTGTCTAAGAAACCCTGTAAAAATTCTTGAGTGCTAGTAACTGGCAAGTCTCTCACTGTGTTTTGAATATGCTATCATAGAAGTAATATCTATTACACATTTAGTATTGCCATCTATTCTGAGAGAATTCTTTGTCACAAAGTAGTGCTGCAAAATAAAATATTGCATGTGCTCATCTAATTACTGTGTTCTCTAACACAAGCCAGCACATTGCATTTCAATTCCTTCGCTGTAACTAGCAGCAAAGGGCATTCCTGCAGAGGTCCTGTCCTGTCCATTCATTAAATGGCTGCATCTGATCTTCACATTTCCTCTGTGGAGGGCAAAACAATCATACTGGACAACTTCCTGTAAATTCAAAGAAGCAAACGGACGCAAGCGTTTTTAAACATTTTATTGTCACGATTGTTAACAAAACACTTTCAAAACATCTGTACATTTCAAACTATTCTGAACTGCAATACCCATTATATAAATGTACGTGTATAGATGCCCTGATGTCTCTGTACAAAGATGTACAATATGTACAGTAACACTAAATGCAAGCTGTGCAAGGCAATGTCTAGGCTATAGCTTCATGCCACTGGTTAAAACAAGGCAGAGAACCACAGCTTCAATCAGTTCCTTGTGTGTAAATAAATAAATGCAGGTATGTATGAGTATTTGAAAGAAGCAATTAGATTTGCAAGCTCAGTTCAGCTAGAACACATGCAGCTGACTGGAAAAAAATACACCAGTACTCTTGTGAACTCTTTCCACTTCATCACTTTGTTCATTTGAAACATCTTTTCAGGACTCAGCTGCTACTGTGTGCTTGAGCTGAGGTGGTGGCAGGAGCTCGAAACTTTGGAAGATATAAACCAAATTTATTTTCTATACCAGCAAATGTAGCTGTAGCAAGTCTGTATCCTCCTATATGTGCAGGATTAACAGGAGGAAGATCTGAAATTCGTGTTTTTGGGGTAGATTCTGATCCAGTGGGTTTCCTGTTTGAACAAAGGCAAAAGGTCACTTTGTTAGTCTAGATTTCATAAGAAAGGACTTTAAATAGACTTATTCAGGCTTAAATACTTAAGTCCTTTGTCTGAATATGGAAGACTGTTAAAGCTGGCCTTAATTAATTGACTCCTATGGTGAAGTGAATGAGATCAGACCACTACTTCATTTTAAATAAAACCCAAAACTGAAGTTACATTTTTACTAATAATTTTTTAAAATTCTTTTTGATTCCAGTGTATTGAGGAAAATGGACAAAATTGTCTTGCTGCCATGGAAATACAAATTAGTGTACTGAAATAAATACAAAATGGCTCTTCATCTCCTCATCTGTTTAGAAGTGGCATGCAAGTTTCTCTCAATTATATAAGCATGGGGGAATTTTTTTGCATCCTACAATCTAAGTACAGGTGCTCAAAGTCTGTAAGTTTTAATGGCTCCCATGCATGAAAAAGTTTGGGATTTTTCTTTAAATTTAGCAGTTGTTTTGTTCAAGCTAAATAGCAAATACTTGACTTACAGGCCTCCAAAATCAACATATAACCATCTCTGCAGAAGTTCGTAAGTGACCAAAGTAACACCAAACTGGGGTGAAGATCTGAACACACGAGCTGTTAAATATTAAAAATCATAGTGTTAAATAAAATAATTCCTCAGGAGAGAAGCTAAACATTTTTAACGAGGTGCTAGGTTTTCCACCAGCAGACCTTGTAATCTGATTTCAGTCCTTAACAAAGCAAGTGCTAATTTGCAGATTTGGGGTCAGCCTTAATTTTTTTTCTCACCTCCAGCTCCCTTCCACAAAGCTGAAGGGCCTTCTTCCTTTAGAATCTTTCTGAAGCAGTCAATAACTCCACTGTATGTTGTCTGACCAGCGCGAGCTGCCACTTGCAGTCTTGTCTTGATGACATCAGCAGGGGTTACCAAAGAAGCAGCAGGCACACCTTTTAGAAGAAAACCACATTTAATTTGCACAAAGGATCTTGTAAAAGATAAAACACAACTGAAAAATACAAGTGCAAACTTCCATATTTTTTACAAGGGCTACACATTACAAAAAAATACAGGTTCTTATTCTTAATGCTCATAAAACTGTCATGCATGAGATAATAATTTGTCTTCTAAATTTAAAGGCTGAAACTGGTAGTAAAGGAAATAAACTATCAAAATCCATTCTCAGCATCTTCTAGTGGTCTGGCTGTAGTAGTAGTTTGAATCGAGACAGAATTGGCTATACATGTAATATTTAAAAATTAGTTGTGTAAATTTACTGTGTATGTTAATACTCTACAACATGTTTTGCAGATTACATAGATGATTGATTTGGCAATTGAATCCTATGCATCCATCTGTTAAAGGTGTTGATGAGAAAAACTACTGCTTAAAACCCCTGTTTTACAGAAATGTGTCTAAACAGCTGTTTGGACTGTTCTGTAGGAGAATAGATGCTGCTTACTTCAGTAGGCAAGCCATAAAAAGACTGAGGACAATGAAGGTGTTTTACAAGTCTGCTTAGTACCAACAGCGTGATATTAGCCAACAGTGATGGAAGAACAAATCTTCACTTCCAAGGCACCACTCTCGGCTTTCTAGTCAAAGGAAAGGAGAAAGTTTTCAGAAATGTACTCCACAGTATGTAACTGTGTTATCTGAGATATTTCTGAATACTTCTGAATACTATAAAAACTTCATCCCCCTAAAAAGAGGAAACATCTTCTGATTTAAAACCATGAAGTTAATTTTGACTTCTGTTAAACTTTTACAGTTGGTTAATATTGAATTAAAATGTTAACAAGTCACTGACTGCATAGGTGATGATAAACTGTGAAGAGTCACTGACCAATTCAAGAGGTTTTAAAGGAAAACATAAGCACTGCAGTTAAGCCTGCAAGCATACACTGACAGCAATCATATGCAGACTTTCCTTACAGGCAGATCCCTTCAAGACTGTCTTCTTGCCTGCTGCTCTGTAACCGGGATTGAGTGAGCAACTGAGAATGTGAAATTTGCAATTCAGAGACAGGTTCCTGTACATGCTATAAAAGTAGGCCTATGACATTGACATACATTTTTAATAGGGTTCATCCCTTAGTATAAGCAACGCAGAAACACTAATGAACAACAAAGTTTGAAGTTTGCAGTCTAAAAAGCCTTATAGGAGATACAAGTTAACAATATATTATGGGTATTGTATGAGTATAATAAGCTAAATAATTTTCCATTTCTGGAAGCTCTCCAATACTAAAGAATGAACAGGGCTACAAATCTGTTAGATGTTTCCTAGGTGGTCTCCCTTCCCTCTGGCATGAGGAACACACCAACTGGCACAGACAAGGTGCAGCCAAGCTAGGTGTCAAGTCCAGTATGGGAAGCTGCTACTCACAGACACTCACCATTGATGGATATATCTATATAGTGATTCCTTACAATTGTAACAAGTAGCAAAGGGTCTTTCTCAGCCCAGTGGTGTTTCTGAACTGCAGATTCTGACATTGAATCATTCACAGTTGCAAGGCTCCGTGCAGATACCTGGTTTTCATCTGCTGAGCTCATCCCTGACAGTGCAGAATCTGGCCATCTCTATCTGCATGTTTAAATATTCACCACTACAGTTCCTACATCTAATATTTTTATACCCCTTGCCTTTAGTGAAAACAACTTTTTATCACAGCCACATATTGTCTTTATACTAAACTTGTATGAGATGCTGTAAAGTATCTTAAAATTTCAGAGTATGGTACTTCAGCTTCTTTATAAACTAATGCCCTATTTTTCAGCAATTACATTTGAACAAAGTTTCTTTTCAATTATTCCAGAATCCAAACCTGGGTAAGTCATTTTCTTCTTAGCTCTTATGATCTCTCATTTTATGTTCATCAAAGATTCAAATTAGCCTTCAACTCTGAGAGCTCAGTAACAACTAAAACCCCATTGAGACAGACAGATCAAATTTGACTACAAGTTGCTGAGCTGCATTACGCTGTTTATCCACATTATGCAAATGTAATTAGCTCTCATCAAAATTACATTGCCTCCCACTAAGGATAACAGTGATCAAATTTAGATTAAATCAGATACAATGGTACAGTACCCTTCCTTTATATGGGGCTACTGAATGAATATTAAATATTACACACTAAAAGAAAAAAAAAAATACTTTTAGGAAACATTCTGCAAAATTACCTGCAATGGCTCCAGCTGCAAGGAGATTAAGCCCTCCCACATGGCCACTTTCATCAGCAAACATCAGTTTACTATGAGCATAAACCGGAAAGTAGATTGCAGAAAAGGGAATGTCTCTGAGGAAACACGCTTTGGCACCCTGACACAGAGCAAAGAGACAGAATGCAAATAAATTCTGTAAATAAGACTAGAATTGATATCCAGCAAGCAGCCTGAGCCCTGAAAGTACAAACTCACTCGATCTACCACATAAATAACACAGAAAATAAATGTCTTAGATGATACAGGGAACTTGAAAATAAGAATAAAGCATATCTAAACTAAGTGTCTGGAATGAGGAAGATTCGAGGTTCATGTATAATTTTACTAAGTTATACATGACATCAATCCTGACATCAGTACTTAGGATAAATACTTTTTACACACTATGTGTCCAAAGGCAATGAAAGGAGTGACAAAGATCAGCCCTTATGTCTTTCTGACAACCAGGGGAGCAGCAAGATAAGTCCCTGCCAGCCTTTCTTCCACCAAACACAAAGGCAACTAAAACACCAGTGAGCGGTGTAAGGCCTCACACTGATCATCATCTGTTTGACAGATGATGCAAAAAAGAAAGAAGCTGCACTGGAAGATTAGCTAAAAGAGAAAAAATGCTGTAAATTGGGTGCAGTTTAATCAGGAAACACAACAGTCATGAAACTCTTCTACCAAATTCAAAACAAAAGCTTCAGCTCTAAAAGCAAATGTGCACATTTTTATAGTATTATTGCAGGTCTATGGGCAAATCACATAAAGCAGTGTTTTGTAAGTGCACAGCTAATATAACAGCTAAATTTACGTATTACCCCTTGCACTGGCAGGAGATACAGGAAGAAACACTCTTCCTTGTTTAAGGAAACTAATAGCTTCTGCTCCATTACACCTGATCTGTAATGATGGCAGTAAGTATACCTGCAGGGAAGGAATCTGTTGACTGGCATTCTGCTGAAGTACCATACAGAACAGGCTTTTTTTCAGTGGAATTTACTGACAAATCCCACCACTTAACTTCTTAAAAATCTGAATCCTTCTAAACTTCACTACTGTTTTGCTGCCATCAATTTATTAAGACAAAGAGAATATCCTGCTGCAAATATAACAATAGATATACAGAGATTCAAAATAAATAAAAGAAAAACACACAGGGAGAGCTAAAGAAACTTTTCACAAAACCCCACCAAATGAAATGAGCAGTGCCAGAAGCCAGCAGGTCTGCAATACAGGACTCCCTGTAGCTTGGCATAAAAGCCCAAAGGATAGAATGGGGGAGTATTTTTTTGTATCCCACTGCCATTAATATAGAAGTGAGTTTTCTTCAGTTTTCCACTGTGGGGCTGCCCTGCAGGAACAGATTGGTTTTAAATTCAAAAGATGTCTTTAACAGTTTTTGTTTCAACAATATAGAAGTTTAGCATAAAATGATGAAGGCACTCAGTGCAGAAGTACGTACCTTATAAAGACCAAGAAAGCCTAAATCTTTTATAACAGAAAGGGCACTGACTCTGGGTCCTGTAGTAATTTCTCCTGCTACCTGCAACCGAATCTTTACAATCTCCAGAGGATTAGTGAAGATGACCTGGGAACCTCCTGCCTGCAAACCCAAGGAAAAAGAAAGTAAATTGCGTTACTAAAACACGTGGTGACATATTGACTTTTGCAAAGTGATGAGTGCCTTCACTTCTCACTGCATTGGCTGATACTCTCATGTAAAAATATATTAGAGTGATTTAACAAAGCACCTGTCTGGAAGTCAAAAGCCCCGGATCAGAAATCATGAGTATGTAAAAATAGATTTTTACATTTATAATTTTATAGCCCCCTGAGGTGAATTAATTCAGTTTGTCTCTGCTTTTCTCCTCGAGATCACTTTCTAGAAGTCATAGCTGTGTTTAAAAGTCTATCAGATATTACAGGAAATACTAAACTAAAATAATCATTATACTTGGTGCTACTAGAGCATCAAACACACATAAAGAAGACCTTATGTTTATTCAATAATAATCCATCACCAATGTGTAGACATGCTATTTGCATTTAGAAGTGATGCTGTTTAAAAGGTAAATTTGCATTTAACAGTGTAATTTTAAATTATTAGAAAAGATGTTTGGAGTTTTGTTTAGCAGCCTGTAATAGTCCTAAGTGGAAACAAAATATAAAATTTAGATAGGAAGATTTAACATTTCAAAATATGATACTAGATAGAAACAGGAGTCATATCTTTGAGCTGGGCATGACAAATTTTACTTGCAGGAAATACTTTGTTGGCAGTGTTGAAGGACTGTCTTGCAAACTTCCTAGCAGTAGTGTTGTAAAGCTGCTTCTGATTCTGCACTTTAGCCAAAAGCTTTCAAATAACTGTGTCCCAGGTTTGAGAGAGATTCAACCTGACAGTTTGGTTTCAGTTTTTAAACCTGTATAAAATGACATGTTTAGATTTCTCCCTGGTTTGCTGTAGGTACTACCATTCACTTCTGAAGAAGTTTGTGGTTCATCACAATCCAGCTACATTTTACTAAGCTTGTTATCTCCCCTCTTCCTAACCCACCTTTTTTCATTTAAAAATTAAACCCACTTCCTTAAAAATTGTGGCATATAACCACTTGAATACAGCCAACTTTAAAAAGCATTTCTTGCACAATATAAAAGCGCCTCTTAATTCTGATTGATTCCTCCAACCCATCAAATTTTAGTGAAGTAAACAGATGCAGAACATCTGCAGTCAAAACTTTTTACCACTTCTAAATTGCCCAAGCAATAAGCTCCTTTTGTCATGTTGGGGGGTTAGGAGGGGGGTGTGCATACAGGGGTATGGTGAAGTAAAACCAATAGTCTGATACAGCACCTCCTGGACAGCCTGCATGGTGGCCTCTGCTAACTGATCTGTCTAACTAATGAACAGTAATCCTTTATGCATATAGCACAACCTTCCTTTCTCCAGCAGCAAGCAGAATAAATTTGAGATTAGCTAACCCTGATGCACTCTTTAGAAGCTGGCAATCTGAATTATTCCAGCCTAGAGACAAAAGAGCATTGCAACCCTTGTCAGCTCTTACTGAGAATGACCCAGCACTTCAGCAGTGTCTATGGGCTGGGGGCAAAAAGCATCAACACCTTCACTGACCAACCATCCCGTACTTCTCTGAGCCTTTACTGAGCACGGACAGCCTTTTATTGCAAGCCCTGTTTATTACTTCACTCAATATTGACATTTAAAATCATCATTGCAACAGCTTTACTGAAGCACCTTGACCCAAACAGCAGGAGATCAACTGCTGCTTTTGATTAATTATCTCCATTGTAGTAATTACTATCTTTAACACTTCCCACTCAAATCATCAGTCTATACAGTTAATCTTCATTTTATTCCCTCACTTCTTCACTTCTCCAAAAGCAAATCAAAGCCTATGTTTTTGTGGGTGTTTGTTGCAACCATCAGGAAGATCACAAAAACTCTCAGACCAGCCAAGTGATTCCCATCTTCTCTGTTCCTTGGACTTACTGCACTGTGTTTACTCAGCTGACACCACTCAATGTCCAAAGACATTCTTTAGACTCTCTTTACTTCTCACCTTTTCCAGCTCATACACACCTATGCAGGCAAGATGAAATGGCTGTCTTGCTAGGCAAAGTTCTCAATCAAAGTTATTCAATCTAAATAAAATTTATGCAATTTGCATCTGGCAAATTCTGTTAACCTTTTTTTTTTTGTTTGTATTGCATTAAGCATAAAACCAATTTCAAATGTTTAGCATTTCCCTGTATAATTTTAAAAAAATAATTTTGGTAGATAAAATGTTAAGCAGCATGTTCTGGCTACATAATACAATGGACCATACAAAACAATGCAGGTAACTTTAAATTGCAACACTTAACTAGAAAGTCACTCCTTCTAGACAATTACCAGCTACCTGCCTATTAAATATGTATTATTTGTTTACATGCATATGTGAAATTCCATTTGATATTTTTAATGTTAAAAAATTAGCACACCCTGCAGAGCAGCCAAAATAACTTTTCCTATTTGCCTAACACCTACCATAGAAATACAAATAGGGCAATTTGTAAACATTTCTATTTTCTACCCTGAATTCAATCTTCCTGCAATTAACATTTTCCTCTCCTAGGTGCACAGTTGCCTACCTTTCTGTTAAAATCAGCCATATCCCTCTTCTGATACAGAAAGCAAAAGACTCTGAACACAACACATTTTAATAACTTAGTATCAACACTAATTAGAAATACAGTGTTACAAACTCTGTATAGTTAATACAGAATTATGTATTCCAACAGTATTAGAAGATGATTTAGTAGTCAGGTTATTAAGCAAAATAAAATACAAGAAAAACCCTATGCTTATATTATCAGTAGAAAACCCATTGAAAAGCTCTTTAATTACATCAACACTATGAACACTGAGTATTTACAGTGCTGACAGACTTCTCAACAGGCAGCTTTCTCAAAAAGAGTGTAACTATCTAGATACCCAGCTAAATGCTCCCTAACAGCACTGTGTCCTTCTATCCAGGTCTTGACTTACGCTGTTTAACTTGGAGCTTGGCAAACTTTTCTGCCCAGCAGTGATTTCATTCATACAAAGAGGAGCGCTGCATTCAGTGGAGTAGCACAAATGTGCTGGGTCACCAGTACAGGCAGGATAAACATTGACTTTAATACAGAATATATTACACAAGGAAACTCCCTTTTTCACTGTGTATTTTTTAAAGAATGAATACAAGAGTGGATTTTTAGTTTGTCTGTATTTGCTGTTTAAGTAAAAAGTGGCTATCTAGCTGACAAAGAATGTGTGACGCAGAAGAGAGCACTGCCTTGGGTAGCAAAAGAGCACTCTGCAGAAAAGAATGCAGAGGAAAATGACAAAAAGCATCTCCAAATAAAAATGAACTGGAAGCATGTAGGTTTGCAGTACAAATCTCCATGCTCCTGTGCAAATCATTAGCAATCAGCATCATTCTTTTTCAAAGTCTCTTACTTCAGCTGTCAGCTATGTATGTTAAATACACGTGCACGCGTATGTGCACACAGAGGTATACACTGGAGTCCCTGAATTGCTTTTGGAGATGGTGCAGTAAATCTAGATTTCTCTCTCACAAATCCTCGCTTCACACATAAATTGCAACAGACACTTTAAAAAAGGTTGACAAATTTGTTTCTGAATGGAGGTTATTCATACACATCAAAAATACCAGTAATAAAAGCTTCTACTTAACCTTAATGTCATGTAAAATAACTCTACAAGGAGCAAATAAAGGAACTAAATCTGACAGCAAAGGTTATGAGAGAAAAGATGTAGTTTGAGATCCCACAGCAAATGCCCCATGACATGCCAAAGGCTGAAGGAAATACACAAGTGACCCTGCAACATGAGACCTTGTGCCCTTTCCAATTCCACCCGAGAGGCATATGGTCTAAAGGGGAGAGGCCTGCTTCAAGCCCTTCCTTCCTTCCTTTTAGAAACCACCACATCCTGGACCACAACTATGTCCCACAGAAGCAACTAAAATAAGATGTTACTTAAAAGAGTCTTGCTAAAAAACATCAAAAGAACTTGCATTTCTTTCTCTAGGCAAAGCTGACATTGTTCATGAACCTAGAGTGGGCTTATTGTCTCTTTTGTTTGTATTTTAAAGGTCCACAATAGAAATCAAGGTAAAGCAGTAAAGTTTAATTCTGCTTCTAACTATTTTTTTTAAAGTATAATAAAAGAAGTAACACATCTTCAGGGTTTTGAAGGAAAAGCAGTCTGACAGCTATAATTCTATATTTTTGTGCTTGATAAACAAAACCATTAGCATTTTACATTATTTTTTCCAAACTAAATATTCAACACATTCCTATTTGCCTGATAAACCTATATTCACTTTGTGTGCATGTATGTATACATGCATAAATATGTATGAAAATTATTTCTTACTGGTATAACAAAAATACTATGACTGAATCTTAGATTTAATGAAGACTTCAAAATCAGTGGTAAATTTGAACCTCTCTGTGTAGGTATATGCAAACACAAACATACATACACACAGCCCAGACTCTAATTATCAACAGATGCATTGCCTACATCTCCAAAGGTTCTCAAGACCCTTTCTGCCTGGCACCCTACATCATCTTTCTTCCTACAGCATAAAGCAAAAACATCTTTCTGATGAAACACAATTCATCCATTCAAAATACTAAGCACCACACACAGGATGGCAAGAATCCATTTCTTCCTGTGTAACTCATGGGAATTAACAGACTAAAATCACAGTATCTGTCTACTGTAACAGTAACCATGAATCATTTACAAAGCATCAGATGTCTACTTCAACATTGCTTCCCAACTGAGGATGAGCAGATCCCTAGAGCACCTTGCCCCTCACGATGTACTCACATGTGTCATGCGTGTAAGCTCCTCTGGGAAGCACTGTCCATATCAGGCATGCGCTCTCTGCTTCCCAGGCCTCTGTCGGGATAGAGGAAAGCATTGCCAAAGCCTCACTCAGTCTCCCTGCAACTCAAAGCTAATGGTAGCTGAAAACTTCAAAGGCAGGAATGCAGGTTAATCACTGAATTACAATGAAATGTAATTCAATTAATTACAGTAACAGTAGGGAGAATAATTGTTTGTCCTGAACATGTGTAAATATGGATAGTACTGTTAATGATTAACAAGCCAGCATACTTCAGGCAGGTAGGAAGATGGGATATCAGTTTCATCTGTCAGGGACAAGAGCCCTTTCACTGACAGGTATGACCTGACTGCTGTAACTGAGCTGCTCTGCAGTTTTCAAATACAGCTACAGCTTGAGAGCAGCTGGGAATATTTGGGCTCTGACAGAGCAGACCCTGCACTTCCCAGTGACATTTACATTGCCCAGCAGCCAGCAGGTAGGTTTAAAGGAGCACAGGGCACGGGCTGCCTGCGGGAGGTCCCTGCCCTGCAGTAAGGAAGGAAAGACAACAGACAGGCAGCTGACCATATAAACAGGCTCTGCCTGGGCGGAAGCCTTTGTTAACTGCTGTGAGAATTAAGATGTTTCTTCTTACTGGGAACACGACTTTACTCCATAAGCTTACAGAAGCTGAGAATGATTGGAGCCTGAGAAGTAGGATTTTGGCCAAAGCGATTTAGTCTCTCAGTGTTAGCACTTCTGGAGGAGGGACATGCTTGTGAGTGGCCCCTTTGCTGGACAATACAGCACTGCTTCCAGATACTCCAGAGCTGAGGATACTGACCAGCCCACACAGTGTCTCCTGAACCACAACTGTCTTAATGTCAGAGGTTTTACCTGATCTTATGTGTGGGTCTTAGAAGACTGTAACACCATATATAAGCTTTGATACAGCACCACAATCCAGAGAGAATTTGCCATGTCTGCTGGAACCTTTCCCAAGTTGCCTCCACTTCCTCAGAATAATTCTTTTGATTGCTGTTTGAGGACTGTGGCATGCATAATGTGCTTTTGTATATCTTGCAAGAGGGAAGGCTTTTAAAAGTATGAAAGTTTTCTGCTGTAATTTCTGAAAATATGCCCTGCTCATCTAGTTCATCCACCAGCAGTTCCATACCAGAAATAACCAAAAACTGCATTATTCCTGTTAATGAGGAGATAGGTCAACACTAAACACAGGTAAGTGGGGGTCAGAAACAGTAGTAAGTCCATCTCTGAGAACTACATGTGGGCATAATGCTATTTCTTCTGTTATTACAACAAGGTAAAAAAGTATATTTTTATTTTAGTCTAGATTTATAGTATACTATTAGCAAAATATTTAAGTGTTGAACAGTAACAAAAAGCCACAGAAACCTGAGTTACCCAAATCCAAATGCTGAAAATAATTTTGGCAAATATAAAACCCAAACATCCCACATTAACCCATCATTTTGTACTAACAGATAGAGAAGGAAGAGAATAAAGGAAAAAGGAAAGGTAACATCACCCAAACACAAAGCCTTTTGTGCTCCTGCAAGGAAATGGACTAAGCTTACTTGTGGCCCTTCCTTGGATATAATTGTTGGTTGTGCCCCATAATATTTTGTAGAAAACCAGAACACAATAACAACAGAAGTGTGAAGACCAACACTATTTCCAAGCAAGTCAACACAGTAAAGAGCTGTCAAAATGAGAACAAAAAGGTCTGAGGACCAAAAAAAGGAAGACTAACATCTAATTGCCTCTGCTTTAGCCAACTGACACTTTCAGACTCTTAACTTTATAGGCTTGCTAACAAAGATTCTGCTATTTAGGAAGAAGTGGAATTGCTAAAATTGAACTAAACAGCAGTAGAGTCAGAAAAAATCTTCAACTGGTAAGATATCAGATGATCCAGAGGAAGCTACAAAGAAACATCCCTCAGGTTGCTGAACTGTCACCAGCACTTTTATAATTTTGTTTAAAATTCTTCCAGATTGAGTGAGATTAATATTATCTTGAAGAAGGAGATGAAAATATCAGCTCAGACAGTCAGCTAGAAGGTGTTGTGTTTGGACAGACAACAAATCTGCTCATCTTTAAAAAAACTGAAAGCTTATCTGAAACTCAATTTCTCCCCAGATTTTGCATGTTCACAACAGTAAGACAATGAATTTACTTTGAAAAAGCAGTACCTAGCAAGTGAAAAAGGCTCTGATGTAGATTGAATTTAGTATTAGATACTTCATTACAAAATAATGTAAAATAATAAAATTCATACTGAAAGTTTGATTTGAATTATGAATTTAAGCACAACACAAACACAAATGAATTATATTCTCTGCCATTATAGATGACCTGTATTTGCTTTCTGTGTTACAGAGCTTTCTAGAAAAAGGTTAGTCTTTTGCTAGCTATACATTAGAGCTCCTTTCTCACATTTCTCAAAAAATAAACTTTATACACTGACAGGTGAAGACTCAAGCATGTACCAGGCTGCCAAATTCGATCAGGCAGAACTATAAGCAGTCTCCCTTCAGGGCTGTTTCTTTGAATTAAAAGTTTGCAGAGGTCAACAACCTTTCTGCCCCAGGTTTTGTTGTAAGCCAAGGAGGTTTTATACCAGCCTGTCAGCCTACTCAACTGGAAGTCATTAGTGTTCACTGCTACAAAAGAAACACAACTCAAGCCTTAAACATATTATAGGGTTAACAACTGTCGGGGAATCCCACAAATGAAATTAGCCAATGTGCAAAACCAAAAGAAATCTATCATCAATATCAATTCAAACCACTTATAGACTGCTAAAACATGCACTGAATTACAGCCCTCAATTTCAACAAAAACATGGTTTGTTTTTTAACTGTATTTGGATGAGGGATGTAATTAGTGCCTGGAGTAGCATAGCTGCATTTTATACAAAGTCATTTAAACAGACAATTCACTCATACATGTTACCTGAAAGGTAAGGCTATATTGTTCATTTTATCCATATTTTCACAACAGTAAAAATTTCACATGCATGAAGTTGAAGAGCTCTGTATTTCTTTTCCTTCTTAAAATCTTCAGCAAGAATTAGATTTTCTCAAATCATTCTAGACATCTCCATCCCTCCGCAGAAGGAAACTTAATCATGCCTGTAATCCATTCTCAAGGAGTACCTGTATCTTCCCAAACTAATGATGAATGGCAAGCCAGTAGAACATATGGAAAGGGAGAAGAGGGCACCCTCTTCTTTGGACTTTTTGAAAAAAAAACACTGCTGAAACTGAAAGTTACAAACTGAGCCAAAACAAGTTGTTTAAGCACGTCATTCCAAAAGTACTTAACTCAGAAGTATGCTAAGCTTTCCAAACAGAAAAAGTACTTTTTTAGTTCTTGTGACTGGGAGAAAAAGAACACTCCTGTTCAAATTGACAAAGCACACCCATTAACTGTCATTCCAACTATTCTGGACATGACTGAGAATCAATTTTTCCTAGGAATATAGGACAGATACTTACACAGCCTCCAGCAAGGACCTCTGCAGGGAATGGAATGGAACCATCTCTCTTAGTAAATTTGTCTCTGACAAAGTCATTAACCTAATAAAGATACAATATATTACACACTATTTTAAGTTATTTTTCTTCCTTATTAATATATATCAAGTGTATTTGTAGCCATATATATTACAATGCTTGTAAGTGGTCATCTTTCACACATTTTAAGAAATTAATCCTGTGCATGTTAAACAAAAGGATGCCAGGGAGGAAAAAAAAAAAAAAAGATACGTACAGTTAGCTTAATAGCCTTTTCTGGAGCAACACCTATCAGCTGTGGTAACAAGCCTATAGAAACAAAGACATCATAAGGCAACATTACCTTCCTAATAGAGAAAATAGTATTTTATCAGTGCTGTACAGAAATGCCTTTCTGCACAGGGAATATCCTTTGAGGTGGATGGCATTTAAGTATGGGATGCTGCTAGAGCACCTGCATATTCATACCAGCATAATTTTATATTACAATTTCTGTTGAAAATTACAATGAAATGTGTGACCAGATCTACCTTTCTCAAGTCAAGCCTGATCCTGTTGTACAGAAGGAAAAAAGTTTAAGGACCAAACATATACCTTGGATATGTCTACTACGTAAGAGTTTGTTTGACATTTTTAGCCCCTTAGCATCATTTTCCCATAAAGCTTGCAATCACTTTTTAAAATGAGATAGTAATTGTGACATATACACGACTGTGATAAATTATCAACTCACTTCTACTTGACTCACTAACCTGAATTTTCTAAAGACTCAATTCAACTAACGGTATAAAGGATTTTCTCTTGTTCAGTTCAACATGGTAGCATGAACTTCTTTAAACCCTATTACTAATAAGCATTTTTTATCTTACTAAAAGAAGGTATTAGTGGACAGAAACTGATTTTGGCAAGGCCCTTGCTCCTGGAAAATAGCTATCAAAATGAACTGTCACTTGAAAAATGCACATACACTTTTCTAGGAACTAATAGGTTTAAGAAAAAAATCAGCAGATGGCAGTCTTAACTTCCTAACATAACACATTATAACAGCATCTGTTATTTTTAAATCCATTTTCTCTACGGTCATTTTGACATAGGTATAGATCATGAAACTTAAAAGAAAGTTGTTTTTACTAGATATGGTCACTTCCTAATGTTATTCCATGGTTATGGAACATCATTTTGTCAAAAGTGTTTGCCAGTTAACTAACAGAAAAACCCCACAGCAAAAAAAACTGTATCGATGCCACTTTCCACTTCGTTAAGTACACAGAATCATAGCAAAAATGTTAAATATTCAAAATTCCCAGAAGTACTCATTCTGTAGACTTTTTATACTAGTTCCTTAAAAGGAAGCTCAGAACAAAGGTGCCTTAATAGAAAATGCAGCAGCTAATATATTCAGTGTGGTGTTTTCTTCCAACATAGTACTTTCTGTGTGATTTACAGACTTACTATGCTGAGGAAAGGTAGTTATTAAACACAAAGAAAGGTTGACAGTAACAAAAAGAAACTGTGCCCTCCCAGCCTGAATTTCTAATCTACCATGAAAAGACAATCCAATTCTGCAATGCCTATACTTAAAAAAACCAAAACCCCCAGACAAACACTGCAAGACAATGCCTCCACTCCCTCTTTTAATGTAGCTGAACTCATTGGGCACACACATTTGGTGAGCCAGAGAAGCTGGGACATTGCATGGTCTAGTGAGGGACCTGAGAAGAAACTATTAGTTCCAAACTTGTATGCCAAGACTGAAAAGTGTCTTTATTTTCTTGACCAAAAAATTTAAGTTTTTATTTTTCAATAACATTCCTAGTTTGTGTTCAGTTCTATTTTTTAAACTGCAGGAAACAACTACATTGTACCATTATATTATGGGATAGATGTATTGTTATATTACAATACAATTAGGATAATCCAGCTCAGAAACATAAGAACCCAGTAACAGATCCACAGTCAAATCCTTAAGTGTTTCTGCTGTTTAATTTAACACACTTCCAACAGACCATCTAAATCTCTGAGTACAAATCTCAGCAACATGCTGACCATTAACTGTAACAGATTCAAAACAACTACATGAATTTCTTATCCTTAATAATCTTAAAGATAATTATGAAACAGGCTATTAAAAATTTAAGCAAACTGACATTCTTTCAAACAAGAACATCTTTTTCAAGTGTAAAACACTGATTTTAACTTGTCAGTGGAATCATCCTTTATTTCAAAGTGTATGAGTAAGGTTAGAAAACAAAAACAAAATAACAAGTTATTTTATATACTGCTGTGCAAAAATAGGGTAGGGGCAAGAGAAAGAAAACTGAGACTGACTGAAGAATCAGTCTCATAGATGTAACTCAAGTGTTTGCTTTTATGAATGATATAGCATCAAAAAAAGAAAACAACTTACCAGTAAGTCATAATTTACACAGACTACAGCTATTTCATTAACTTTGCACCAACATATTCCTTCCCTTACTTACTTGCATAGCAAAATTCTGAAAGACTACAAAGCACTCTTTAGCCAAAACACACAGACTTTCACATGCAAAAACTTCTTAGATACTGTCCAGTGTCTTCACTGCCTACACATCACAAAGCAGAACAAAATTCTGTAGCCATCATGTGAGTTTGCTGCAGCTAAAGAAACAGGTGTGCTAATTAATAAATACCTTGCTGATCCTAATGAAAATTGTGAACTTCATAAAGTTATGGAAAATTACAATCAAAAATAGAGAATCCAACTAAGTATCTATTTAGAGGGCTGGCAAGTATGTACCCTATCTTTAAGTCACCTTACCAATGTGATTAGAACTCAGCCTAACTGATAAAAAGCTGAATTCTTAACCTGTATCTTAGAGTTTTATTCTTTTTCAAAACTACAGTTTTCTGAGTTTCATTGGTGATATTTTAAAGTAAAACAGAGCAAAATAATTCAACAGCAGAATGCAACTTCTGTTCACCAGATAATATTATAAAAAAAGTCCCACTACCTGAAAAAGTATCAGGCATAAGATTTTGCGAACAGTTTACAGATACATTTCCAATTTACCGTCTTTTGTCTGTTAAAAAAAAATACGTGCTGTAAAACCAATCTTTATTCCTCAGATGGTAATCTGCTCCACATGTCTGACCCCAGCCGAAAGTTGCAATCCTCAGTTTGTGAGATTACAATTATATCCTCAATGCTAATGCCCCAAAAACTAAGTCTTTCAACTACTTAAGCAGCAAGGAGCAAATCCCTAATAACAACAAAAAAGCCCAGTTTTTCCCAACAATTGTTTATGATGAAGGGTGCATAAAGGAAGATAAATACTGAGCTCAGAAATGAAAATAAAGTTAGACAAGATATCAAGTATTCTGATTTTCCCACAGGAAACTAGCTGTTGAGGTATTAAAATTTAAAAAAAGGGGCACAGAAAATTACTGGCTTTATATATATATTTAAATTCACTTACCTCTGTAAAGACCAAAAAAGCCTTCAAAACGCAAAACCTTTTTAAAGCAGTCAAAGCTGTTTTTATACATCAACTCTCCTACGACTGAACCTGTGCTGCGCTGATTCTGCATACGAGTTTTCACCAGGTCGATGGGATATACTGCAGTAGCACCAACAGCTGTAAGAAAGCATCTGGGCTGTTATTTCTGCAATGCCACTGTTGGTGTAATATATAATTATTGTGATTATTTTCTACAGCATTTATTTAAACACAAAGAATATAAAAGCTGGTAAGACCTCTGGTATGTTGGAGGTAAGGAAGAACAACAATGAAGGTCTAGGAAAAAAGTCTCAAGGAGAATGGATTACAGTTACATATAACAAGATGTGTAGAATGAAGAACACCTATCTGAATTACCACTAAGGAAATTTGTTGCTGGCATAGTTTCCAAGGACTGTGGAGGGATTCTGGAACGTAAGTGATAAGGAAAGAAAGGTAATAGCAAACCAAAATGGTTCCAACATTTGATTTTACACATGTACAACCAAAACATTCACCTTAGATTAGATCAAGTGGTCTGGCAAAAAAATGTTACATGAACCAGAGCTTGGAAACAGAAAGCAGAAATATTACTCACCTCCAGCAATCGAGCCTAAAGTGAACCTGTAAGCTGACTCAGCTATCTGGAGCCAAATAGGTCTGCCTACTTCTCCAAAAGATTGCTGTGTGAGGGAAAAAGAAATTAAAAAAATCTTGAAAATCTGCACAGGAAAACAAAGGCATCTGTGAACTGCTTTTTACAATGGTACAGAAAGAATCTGATAAAAATTAGTAGTTTTATGTTCAGGAGGAAGAAGAAAAAATAATTACTAGATAATGTCTATTGTGCCTAATGGATGAAGCACATTTTCCAAATACTCCTTTTAGAAAATATTCCTTACATATTCCTAGTTGTGCCAAACCAGTACACCAGTATAATCAAAACAATGATGCTCAAGAAAAAGAAGACAAAAACTGTAAACAACTTTGCTATTTCAATTCTGCTGCCTTTGAATTTGTAAGGCATGGAACTCCCTTTTGACTCAAATAAAATTCATATTTCAAAAGGAATTCACAGAATATCTCACAGACAGGGTCTGTGAGCACAGGACATATTTTAAGATTACATATCTATTAGTGCATATCACAAGCATGAGATTTCATGTTTTCAAAACAAGCAAAATTCAATTATTTCTAAAAGCATTCTCTACAAGACTATTTCATGCTGTTGCTAGTTTACAGAGCAATGCTGACCTCAATCCTTTCAATTACATACACCATTATAAATGTGTTAAGTATTCTAAATAATACAGTCTGCACAGAAAATATCTGCAGACTCATAATCATGTTATGAAATGGCTATTAGAAACAAGGTGACTGATTAACAAGACATGTTCACAAACTTGCACTAAAAAGTATGTAAGATGGGCCAATTTTTTTCCCAAACATAAATAAGACAATTAGAGAAGAATTGATATTATGCAGTATAACTTTTTTGTGCTACCTAACAGGCCAAGATATTAACTGTTAAATTCCATAGTAAAGCAGATACTAAAGTCCACTTTCCAAACACAAACCTGTTTTTCCTAGAAGTACCTTGTATTGTTAGCAGATGTGCTCCTGCCAGCACAGCTGGAATGTCCACAGACCCCAGACTGATGCATATTAGGAAGTTTCACAAAGATTACCACGCACACACTTCTCAGCTCCCTCTCTAAGGCTACTGAGCCAAGGTACGCTCAGCTCAATGAAACGCCACAGAAGATCAGCACCTGCCTCAGCACAAACTACTCTCTTTGGGCTGGTGTTACACTGGATGAGCAAAAACCTGCCTGCATTGCATAAAGTGTTACAGGGTATATACACAACACAAGGACAAAAGCCTGTGGGGTCAAGATAAGATCGTTACCTGTAAAAAACCATGGATTATATTTTACACTGTTTTTCCACAGAATAAAAAGGTACAGCTAAAACCACTTCCCTCCACAAGACATTCTCCTCCCCCACAATATAGCTTAACAGAGAAGAATACAGAAATTCTAGGTAGCACAAAATTACACACTGCACATGCAGAGCAGCATTAAAAAAAGCAAAAAAAAAAAAAAAAATACTGCCTTTACAAGCAATAGAAGCACTAAATCCAAAGAATATCCTCGTTATGGTAAACCCACTATGATTGCCTATTAAAAACAAACAAACAAAAAAAACACACACAAAACCACCCAAAGAATAAAACCAAAATAACCACAAAAATAAGTTATAAAATTCACATATATTTCTTTTGATTCATGTAAATAAACAACAAATGCAATAATATACCCCAAAAAGCCTCAGAAGCAGAACTAGTTCTCCATTCCACTGACATTTTCTCCTAGTTTAGCACACCTGCTGCCTTTCAGCTGGTTTAAGATTATTCTTTTTTTTTTTCAAAGCTTCACACGGTTCTCATCAAAATCCAATCATTGCATTTAGACATTAATCTTAGTGAATGCATCATTGAATGTTAAAAATCAAATTCTTTCTGAAGGAAATGTCACTTTTATATTATTAAATAAGTGTTCACAAAGTTTTCAGTTTGCTTGTGTGTTCAGATGGATATGTAAATGAATGTAATTAATGCTATAGCTTTCAAATCATGAATATTTATAAAGAGAAAATTACTGTAGCTGTCATCCCCATAGGATATTCAGCTGCTAAGCTTTAAAAAAATCTTACACAATGAAAAAAATTGACAATAAAGTAAACATGGTTGAAAGCAGGCTAATTTTCATTTCTACCAAATCTATATAGAGTGATTTTATGTAAAAATTAAGATTTTTCTTTACAAAGGGATTTTTAAATCATATAAAACTGATTACAGAATTGGTTTCATTTCCCAGGGACAGCTGGACCACACTGAGTTGATATGTGCTCTTCATGAACAGTTATCTTTCATTTTGTCAATACACTTAATTCACTGTTCACTTAGGATAAGGTCTAATAAAAAACTATTCCTTATAAACTAAATAAAATGAAATTATTTTACTTTCTGGTGTATGGTTTTAACACAGAATGTACAGTAAGATGAAAATATAATTCCCTACTTCAAGAGTGCGAAAAGAGTATATTTTGTTTTAGTAATGAGGGAAACCTTTATCAGTAAGCTCATTTTAAAAGAATGCCAAGCTACAAAGGTAGTTCTGAAAAATGAAGTAAGCCAATATTTTGTCCACTCAGAGAGGTGAGTATGAAAACACTGATTAAAACCAAAGCTGGCAGTGCAATGTCATTACAAAACTTCTTCCAAAATATTTATTAGCCTGGATAAACATTGTATTCACATTTCTGATGCATTATACTCCATCATTCTTGTCATCAGGAACCCACAGAAAGACTGTCACCACTATGTAGGTTTTCAACATGTATTGGATCAGATATGTCTAATTGCCTAAGGACAACCAAGGACATCAGGGCAGTAACTTTAAGAACAGAGCAGACTAATTTGTTTGAAAGAGAACTAAATTATTAAATTCAGCTCTAATAACAGTAACTAAAACAATGTAAGTTAAACACTTGTACAGTTTTTGGTCCTAAATCTTTAGCTCTTACAGTTGTAAAATGAGCCACTGAAGTAAGAAACAATGTATATATATTCAACATCCTACTACACAGCCTGGAACTCCTATGCGGTACTATTAATGTGTAATGTTTATTAAAGTAACTATGATAAAAGCAAAGCTCCCAAACATAAATGTAAAGCCCTGTTGAAATAAAGAGTTGACATTCTACTACAATATTTTTCATCTTCTAATTCTTTTCATCGATCCCAGTATATTTGAAATTCCCTTCTATTGTCTAGATCAGGTAGCCAGCAAGTACTGTAAAACTGAATTATCATTTTAGGTAAGCCAATAATTTTATCATGTTTTTCAAAAAACACCACATTTATAAACTTTACATCTAATAATAATATTTTTTACTACCTGTATTGAGTTTGTGTGGCAAAGCTGGGGGTGGGGGGGATACAAGGGTGGCTTTGCTAGAAGTTGCCAGAAGCTTCCTGCATGTCTGACTAAGCCAACACACACCGCTGGCCAAGGCCAAGTCCATCAGTGTTAGTGGCAGCACCTCTGGGATAATGTATTTAAGAAGGGGGAACAAACCCTGTGCAATGGCAGCTGTTAAGAGGAGCGAGAACATATGAGAGAAACAATTCTGCTGCTACAAAGGTCAGTGAAGGAGCAGGAGCTGCAGGCACTGGAGTAGAGATTCCCCTGCAGTCTCTGTAGCACCCCACACAGATGTACAGCCACAGAGGCTGTAACTGCACGGAGGACCCATGTGAATCTACTCCTGAAAGACTGCACCATGTGGAAGGGACACACTGGAGGAGTTTGTAATGAACTGGGTTTCACATGAAGGGTTCACGCTGGAAGGGTTCATGGAGGGTTGTGTCCTGTGAAAAGCCTTTTTAGGAGTGAACAAATGTATTCTCGGTAAGGAATCCAAGTATCCGTATATGTTCATATCTAAACAGGCCATTCTGACATCTCATACCTTGTCCAGACACACAGTATCTAACAGTCTGCCCCATTTCTATCCTTACAGCAATACACATAGGATGTTCCACGTATCAGGAATCTGTTTAAAGTGCATTATTCTTATTTTTCATTTGTAAGTACATGTTAACATTCACTCAATTTCAATTTTTTTTCCTTCTACCCACCTGCCTCTGGAGCTCTGCCAGGTTGTAAGGTAAAGCACCTTCAGCCAGTGGTGCTATTCTCTCAATATCTGCCAAAGTTAAGCGCCTTCACACAAGGCAGAGAAAAGCAAATTATGGTTAGATAAAGCATCAAACATTCAGTACAGTATTCCTGGCCACACCCCACAAAGTACATACGAGTTTAAAAAAGACATTTGTCATATCTGAATGCAGACCTAAGAAGTCTGCTACACTGCATTAAAGAATGCTTGGAAATGAAGGGAACAGGTTATTGAGAAACAAGTTCTTCATTACTAGTAATAAGAAATATAATACACAAATTAAGCCATTTCTAGCTATTTCTACATAAGATTTTGCATGCATTAATGATCCATGCAAAACATTAACCGGTGCATTGTAGCCTTCTGGGAATATTGTATTTTGCTACTTCATATGTATACCTATAATACAACAATTAATAATTGTGCTTGACATACACAATTCACTTATAAAACTCATGCACACAACAAAATCAGTTTACATTGAATAAATTACTGTAACAAAATATAACGGAACACAAAACATTTTAGAATTAGGATAAAAATAAGAGATCACACAGGAAACACCAAAATTACAATTGCAAAATGATAAAATTCATGATTATGTTACCCAGTAACACTGTATAAGTCTGTAAGTTGGTAGAGAATATCTATTTCCAGTGGTGTAATTTGTCCAAAGTGGATTGCAGAGTGTGTAAATTCCTCTGGATTTAAAAGGGAAAGAGAAATACAACATTTGTGTTATTTGTCAAATTTCCTCTTTGAATCCTTTCAAATAACTTCAATAATATAAAAATGAAGTGTATCACCAAGAAGCAAAATCCATAATGCAAAGAGAAAAGGTGATATATTCTGTTTAGGAGAACATCTATCCTGAAATAGGCCTTCCCAACACAGACCAAATCTGACTCCACAACTCTGACTCATGGTAAGTATTCACCAAAGACAACAAAAATCCTCAAATTAGCAAGCTTAATAAAATGACACCCACAATTTGTGATTCTTGCTTCTGAAGTTCTGCAAAACAGAACAGAACAATGGTCCATTATTCACAGCTTTACGGGCAACTGACTCATCTATTCCCATCATGTCCAGACTTCCTCCTCTCATAGTTCTGAGTGACACCAATCCTCAGGTATTCATCTGGCCAAACTACACTACATGTTTATGGCATAATTGGCAAGTTGCAGTTAACAAGTCTGAGCAGTGAAAACACAGCAGCCTTTTTTCTCAATACAAATGCAAGCAAGATGTATTTATGCATCTGTACCAAAAAATATTGCTAGGCAATTTGTTAGGACACTCTGGAGGATGAGAACAGACATTTTATGATATCCTTTAGAGAAAAATATGCAGAGCATACAAATATAAGCTAAACAAAGAAGAAGAAAAACAACAGAAAGATCTTGGCATGCTTTTTACCACACGATAGTTTGGCTGGTCCCATCCATCCAGGTAGTAAAACTGGTGATAAAATCTGTCATAAAATGGCTACAAAAGCAATCTGCTTATGTCTGTGGTAGGACTAAAATATGTCAACCTTTCACATGCACAGGGATTTGTTACTAACTGGCATAATCTACATATAAAACCACTCAGATTTTCAAATTTAAGCCATTCCACCACATTCCCTAGGAACTTCCTATCTCTAAGCAACAATGTAACTCTTTCAATGAGCAGTAAAATCCTCAGTATTATGCTGACTTGAAGTTACTCATTCAAACAGTAAGGCAAACACAACCCTTGCTAGAATCTTCTCATAAATGAGCTAACTGAAAATACTTACTAACCTGTAAGGATGAAACCCACAGCTAAAAAAACACTTTCTCAGTGGCCATAAACTCACTTCTGACTCACCTTAACCCATGTGGCATCACAAATTACTAATGGACAGAATTAAAAGATCAATAAACTGTAGGAAATAGATCTTACCTTTTGTGACTTCAATATCTCTTCTTGTACCTGCTATATTACTGTATATCTTCCTAACAAGATCCATGTTATTCAAAAGGGCATTAAATGCATTGAAAAAGGAGAAGCTGACCTGATGTGATACAGTTCCACCAGCTACCTTTAAAAATTAAATGAAAACAATTAAGTACCTTAAGCACTTTTACATCTTATTACAATTACAGAAACAATCATTTGAGCAAATTATGAAAGAATTAAAGATATCTTTCTAGTCCTGTAACTTTAAGGTATTATAATAGAAACACAAGGGGAGAATTATTAGACAGGATACTGCTTTTGTGGTAAAGATTGAACACTAGGAAACTATTAGGAAATAATAATATAAGCAGATTATTATTCAAGTTATCTGATAGCCACATTAAAAGTGTCACCGAGTAATCTTCGGAAAGAGTACTGCATGCAGATGCAAATGCCTTTAGATAAAGGCAATAATTTCTTGCATCATACATCAATGACCATTTACTTCAAAGTCTAAAGTTAGTAGATTCTCTAAATTTTATAGAAGACAGTATGCCTTATGAGTAAGACAAGGCAAGATTTATAGGTAAGATAGTAAGATAAAAGTTATTACTTTATCTTTTATATAGATTTTATTTTTATGTAATTCTCATAGTACGTGCTTTCAGATTATAACTTGTATGTTATTACTTTACCTACAGATCTTGCCAAACTATCAGGGCTGTAACCATTCTACCTCTAGAATCTACATACTGATTTTCCAGATTCTGATCTGAAAAAGAAAAGAATGCAAGAGTATATAAAAGGAAAAAACTGTAAGTAGTCTCCAGCTCTTGAGATGTCATATATTCAAATATAAAAAATGGATGCTTTTGTCCTAAATAACTTCCATTGGATTTGATGATTATAAGGGTCTTTTCCTACATGGTTCTACAATTCTGTGATACTTTCTGTACCAAGTAGTTTTCCCTGCACTAGTGGAAAGTATAGCAGACTAACTCAAACTGCTTCCAATGGCACTTTAAACATGTAAACCAGATTGCCAACCTTTTCACTACTGCAGCCAAGGAATGCTACTATGTTTCACCCTGCCCACTCTGTTATGAAGCTGATAATCTCTAGCACCAAGGCAGTGAGTGATAAACAGGTAGAAGAAAAGTGGGAAACAGCAGTGCCATCTTCAAACATCACAGCTGTTGAACACTGAATTCAAGGCACTTTTTGTTAATACTTACTGAAACTAAATTTTCTTCCACAAATGGAGTTAGCATATGGGAGCGAATGGTAACCATGATCTCATTGAAGTCCAGCCCAGTTATCAGACCACTTTTATTTTTGTCCTTCAATGCAAAGGCTTGTCTTGCATGTTCTGACTGCAGCTCCTAGAATGAATATTCAGAGACAGAAAATTAGAAGCAAATTCTGTAACCCGCTGTTCACACAACTTTCACTAATTTCATATTCTTATGCTCCGACAGGTCTGTGCATATAGGCAATAGCATAACTACAGTTTAAACTTCAAGGCCAGTTCAACTAAAATAAGAAGTCTGCATACTGATTTTATCCACAGACTCATTCCTATGTCAAAGAAAAGCCTCAATTTAACTGTAAGGAAATACGCACTTTCACTAAATGATTTAAGAAATCATTAAGAACTTCACATACCCATGTCCTGCCTGCTATCTATTCCTTAACTAAATACTTACATGCTAGAAAAGCTTTTGATACTGATCTTGAAGACACAAAGTGAGCTGATCTCTTACATATCCAAGATGAAATATGACTGGGCTATTATATACTAACTCATTGGAATGTACTTGAAAACAAACAGGAGGACTGAAAATTATATAATATGGATTTAGATTGCCCCAAACAGCTATGTCCCATAATGTCACAAAGGGTCACACATTTCAGGCAATTTAAAACTCCTATATAAACTGTAAAAACCTTCATATAAAGATCACTGTGGTTACCTAAACTCATGATAACACTGTTAGTTGTAAATTCTATGTCCAGAAAAAGTTGTTTCCTTCTATTCAAGCAAAAAATAAAGCCCATTCAGCTGTCATTCAGACCCCTAGAAGCCACTAAAAAAATAACCACATTCTGACAGACAGTAAGAAAAAGGCAAACCATCTAGCTTATATCACCTTTACAGTAATTTCTCAACTCTCATAACCTCATGAATGTTTTCTAGATCAGGGTACAGCAAACCCGTTCTGACTCAATTACCAAACCCCAAAAGATGGTGTTAGACCAAAAGAGAAAAACAGTCTTATATAAAAGGAGGGATAAAAGTATCCAAATTGTGTACTGAAATTACTGCAACCCATACTAGCCTTCCCTACTAAGGGGTTTTATTATATGATGACAGTAAGAGGCTACTGTATCTTACATGGTAATATCTTGGAAAAACAAACAAAACCAGACATTTATCACTCTGCTCTGAGTTCCCAACAAACCATGTTGGAAGCAGGTGCAGAAGAGGGCCATAAAAATGACAGAGGACTGGAGCACCTCCACTATGAGAAAAGGCTCAGAGCTGGGGCTGTTAGGCCTGGAGAGGAAAAGTCTCCTGGGAGACCTTACTGCAGTCTTTCAATATTGATGGGGGGCTTATCAGAAAGATGGTGACAGACTTTTTAGTAGGGCCTGCTGTGATAGGACAGGGGTAATGATTTTAAACTAAATAAGGATGGTAAAGTACTGGAACAGGTTGCCCAGAGAGGTGGTAGATGTTTTATCCCTAGAAACACTCAAGGTCAGGTTGAACAGAGCTCTGAGCAACCTGATCTAGTTGAAGACATCCCTGCAAATTGCAGGGGGATTGGATAGATGACCTTTAAAGGTACCTTACAACCCAAAATATTCTGTGATGCTATGAAGTATTTTTATCTTGGACAATATTTACAGATTTTGTCAACGCACATCTCTCACTCCTGACTTTTAAGAAAATATATACTAAACTTTTCTTGCATCAAAGACAGCTCTATAAGTGCATAACCTATTTTTCTTCACATCTACTAGACGGGCAATAATATCACAAGGTGGTCATTGTATGTTAATTTATGGAATTCAGTGCAATACCAACGACTCTGTGAACTTCTTTTCCATTAATTACAATGTAAATTTCTCCTACTTTGCTCTTTCTTCATCTTTATAGATGACATTTTCCTTTCCTTCCTTCTAGTATAATGTTCAATTCATAATGTTTTAACTATAATTTTTTGGCTTAGCACTAAGTGCAGTTCAACAAGTCAAACTCTTTAAAGCCCGATCCCTAAAGAGTAGTTCAGCAACATCACAGGAAATCAGATTTACCTCCTGCAAGCTGGCTGCATTTAAGACCAAATTCCCAGTATGTGTGTGGTAGCATGCATGCCAGTGAGAAAAAAAAGTGATCTGTATTAGAATGTTTATAAAACTAAAGAAATGTTACAGAAACTAAAACCTCTGTAGGGAAGTTTTTATGGTCAATAACTGGCTATAATAAGGACATTAACTTTCTCTGGTAGAGTTTAGTTTTTGAATACTCTGGTAGAGTTTAGTTTTAGTTTTAGAGTTTAACTATTGAATTCCTATGACAGAAAAAGCAGACCCTCAACCCAATCAGTAAAATGGTTAACTTCATAAACAACATGTTTTAGCACATTCTTTTAAAGGATGGTATTCAATTTACAGCACAATGAGTACACACTGCTTACAAAACTAGTATGGAGAAATAACAATTCATCATTTGCTGTCAGGATTAGTATCAGATAAGGATTATCACTACCAGAATAAGCTCAAAATTTCTAATGGTATTAGTGTATTATTAAAAGTTAAATGAATTTTGGTTCCAACTTTGGAAAAAGGTTAATAACTGACCTGAAGAAACTGAGTGAACTCTGAATAGTTAAGATGCTTCTTCCTGTTATGCCCAAAATGCAGTCGAATAAACTCACAGTCCCAGTTGAATGGTATTTGAAGATGAATAAGAGTTTGTTCAAATATTTCTTTGACATTTGCTTTAGGGAGGGAAAAACAACAGGTGAGCCTTGGGATACAGTAAATCTATAAACATTCCAGGAGGAATACAAAAAAATATTATTTCAGCAGCTGTTTAAGAAGCATTTTAGCTTGTTAAGAATAATTGCTAACCAAACCTTTACAGACCTGTAAAAGAACACTTTTGAGACACAAATGATACTTTTTGTATTATTGCATAAAACCATGGAGTGAGTGTTTTATTTAGTTTTAATTAAGAAGCAATTTCCCTCATACATGACAAATAAAAGCTATTTTGCATTCTGATATAAAAATCAATAGTGGTTCTCTGTCTCTGCCAGGAGTCAAATTAAGCCCTTTATCAAGAGCACAAATACCTGCACTACAATCTCAGGCAATATTTGTCATACTAAGTATGGTTTGATTGAAACTTGATTATTACAATCACACTGTCTGAATATGGCTATTGAAGATAGGTATAAGAAATGACATCTAAAACATATCATTAACTCAGCAGAAAGCACGTTATTAGATGCTTTTGATAAGGCCTTAGCACAAAAATCAAATCCTATAAAACATAATTGGTAGTCTCAGTTATTAAAATGTTGTAAGATAAGTGAAGATAGAGATGTCCTCCTTCAAATGAAGTAAAGAAAAAACCTGCCATTTCAGATTATGGAATTCTCCACATGTATACTGTACAACTGAAATCTCAATGCTAAACATATTATCTGAATTCAGGCAAAAACCTCATCTGAAAAACAGCATGCATTATTCATACACAACATCGCCATGCTGCAAAAGAAGCCTGCTTTTTGTGCAGATTATCAATCATGAACTGCATAACAGGACATCTACCCATACCACATGAACACTTTTCAAAATTTATCAACCTAGAATCTGTGAACAACAAAATAAAATGTAGCAGTTAAAATTTAAAACACAAAATATTTTAGCTGATAACACACCTTTTATATGTTTAAACAGTTTTGCGAGACAAAATGCAATGAGAAGAACCTTAGCTATCATTTGGTAACTCTATCAAGACCTATTAATTTGAAGAAAATGTATTGCTTTCTCTATGCTAAAGGACTATTTGATTCATTCATAGTTTCAATTCTGTAGTCTGTTAGTTCTAGAGCAAATCTAGGAAATCCACTGTATGTTTTTACCTTTTCAGTGAGAAAAGGAAATGTCTAGAATATATGTCTCAAAACAGGGGTATACAAAGTCAGATTCCTTGGCTAGATCACATCCTTCACAGTTAGACTGAGACTACATATTCAAGGGGCAGATTATGGCTAGTGATTAACCCTTACATAAAGGTCAAACACAAGAGTCAAAACCCTACAGTTTAAACGAGTTTCCACTGCAAGGTAGGCTAAAGGACTTGTTAGGGTCAACAAGATACCTAAAAAGCTATTCTGACTATTCGTAACTGTCTACTCATACCTACTCACCAGTATTAATGTGCAAGGTGAGGATTAAGAAAAAAAGAAAGCACTAAATACATAGTGCTAAACTATTTTATTTTGCCATACTTCCTCTGAAAATTCTGATTGCAGTAGATTTATTCATCATTGTTGCAGATCAAGGAATCAAGGTATGCACATTTAAATTCCCCACTTACCACTAATTCACTGCAGCTTCTGGCCAAGCTAGAGTCTCCATGTACTACAAACACAATCAGGTCAGTGCAGCTCATTATGGAGCCTGCAAAATGGCAATGAACCGTGAACAGAGCAGAAGACAGGCCAGCTTCATTGGCTCTATTGGCTTGGCTACTAATGCACAGACAGGGTGCCAACTGACTACTACCCACGTGTATGTAAAACTGACTTCTAATCATACTGAGCCCCCCGCGTGAAAACTTATAAAAAAATGTGCTGAAGCAGCCAGGAAATTTAAATCTTATTTTCACCTGTTTTCAATAATTGCTTCTCTTAACCCTAGAGGAAGGTGAAAAAAAGTTTTACTTTTTTCTTCAAAAATTTTGTTTTCTTATTAATTCATCTTCCCTGAGACAGATTTTTCACTTGTTTTTAGTGAGACTTAAGCCCCTGGTGTTTTCATAACTCTTAAGCATTTAACTGTATCCTACTTAAGAAAACAAGAATCTGTTTCCTACACTCCATTTTTTTCTTCATAAAAACATTTACAACAATTCATCAATGTATCTCAAGTCAAGACTCTTCAGCACATAATAGTTAAATTAATTAATAAATTTATATTCAATAGGTGAGTGTATTGGTACTTGATGAATTCCAGAAATGGCTAACTAGCTTTATTAAGTGGTATCCAAACTAGCTTGCTGTCTCTCTGAAAACTGTGGTGCCTTACCTATTTCCCTTTTCCAGGCAATCTCTGACACTCAGTATGTTCTGAATGTATTGCAATAGTTTCGGTTTGAAGATACACTCTTGTATATAATGCTTAATTACTTCCATGTTGGCTTGGTTAAGGAAATGCTTGGGGTAGAGGCAAAACTGTGCACTTGTTCTGAAAAATCCCTGAGCCACAGAATGGTTTGAGATGGAACCTTAAAGATCCCCTAGTTCCAGCCCCCCTGACACAGGCAGGGACACCTTCCACCAGACCAGGTTGCTCAGAGCTCTATCCAACCCAACCCTGAGCACTTCCAGGGATGGGGCATCCACAACTTCTCTGGGAAACCTATGCCAGTGCCTCACCACCCAACTGACCTAGCTAAACCCATGGAAACATTAAAAACAATTTACCAAAGCCAACTGAGATCCTCAAACACCTCTTATTAGATGCTAAAACTTACTATGTCTACCCCAAGAGCAGGGGTGCTTTCTTCACAATATATCAACAACATCTTTATAATCCAATTCTGTTGCTCTTCTATAACATTAACAGAAATAGCCATCACCACAATTAACAACTTGTGTGACAAGAAGCAGCAAACAGCCAATCACATTGCAGAAATTATATACTACGTGATCATCACCTACACTTTCACCTCTGAATTATCACCAAATGTTCAGTTTTTAACTTTTTTTTTTTTCACAGTAGAAGCAAAGCACTGACAGCAAAGAAAACAGGCCACATTAGTGTACAGATGCTGGCTTTGCTTTTTTTTTTTTTTTGTCTTCCTCAGTCAAAACCTAGTAATGCTTCTAAATTAAGATAAACTACAAGTGTTTCAAATTTCCAACAGAGCTATTCTGCAGGGGGCAAACAGCAAATTATTTTTCAAGCCTTTCATTTTAGTAGGACATTTTACAGAACGCATTCATTGTCCCTGTCAATACATGTTGCTCATTTACTAATGTCTTCTACTCTTTGCTAGCCTTTCTGTAGTGGAATTCTTTCCTACTGAGCTGATAACTTTCTTTCCAGGTTTATAGTAATGCATTTTCTTCTTAGATAGGCATACAAGTCAGCAGCCTGATGACATTCTCTACTTACCATCAGCTCCAGGAACAATAAATCTACTACTCTAGTGTACTAGTACATTACCTCCAAGGCGACACACATTCTCACAAGATTGCTTCAGAATTTCCCCACCCAATAATTTTAAACAAATTATAGATGCTTGGAGCAGCTATCTGCAGGCAGCACACACATGACTGGCTCAACTTCCATCAAACACTGCTACCTATCAAGCTCAGAAAAACGATACAAACCCCAAAGATTCTAGGCAATAATCAATTTCATATAAGGAGGAAGAATACTTTAAATTATAAACACTATGAGGTCTCGTTGGTGGCCCATTGTAAGGATGAGCTCAATACTTCAAGTAAACCTTATGGCAGTACCTATTATTTATTTTGACTTATCAGCTCCCCAAGAAGCAGAGTGGAAAGCTCATACAATTCTAGTGCCATCAACCTGTTAACATTCCCTCGCACCAGAGATAAAAAGCAATCACACTTCTTAGGGACACAAAAGTATAGAAGTGGTAAGTTTTAAGCAGCAGCATAAGTATGGTAAAGATCTGTTGTTTAACAGGGTTGTTTTGGGTTTCTTTAAATCTGTCTACTCAGTAATCTACTGCCCAATTTGGGCATATTTCATGCCTAATGTACATAATGAATTTTAACATTTATATGTTGCTACTGTTCACTATTTCTGCTAACAGCATATTTTCACTTTGAAGGATAAAATAAAGAACCACAATTAAGGGCAGAAAGCCATTTTTGTAGCACCTTATGCAGGAGAAGCATATTAAGAGTAATCCTAAAGTAATACAATAACTACTTTTATGTGAGAAAGTCTAACTAGAAATAGTTACATTTTATTTCTACTCTTATTTTAAAAGGATTACTGATTCTATTGAAAAATGAATGACAGCCATAATAAAAAGTTGTCAATACATATAATTTTAACATTAAGTTCTCCTTTTCTGTTCCCTCTTGTTGAACTATGGTTTTGAAAAAAATTAGCAGTACTAGTAGAAAGAGGGGCTCCCATTCTGCATTGTTCACAAGCATCCAAAACCGTAGTTTAAGCCTGAAAAAAGCACACAACATGAAACAAAAGGAAAAAAAATAAAGTCCTAACAGAGATGTTTTCTATGTTATCTGCATATCTGCATGTGTTTAGCAAAAGGTACCTTGAAAACAGGCAACTAATATAGAACAAGAGGCCAAAATAAACAGTTCTGGTTTATAGCACTTGATGAAAACATGGACTTTACCCTCATATCCTCACGTCTGTAGTCACGTGATTGGAAGCCTTTATGGCTGCCAGTAATATTTTTGAAAGCATCCAAATCTTATCATCTTCAAGCCAGCTTCCCTTTTAGACATGGTGAAGGAGTGAGTACTAGAAGAGATCCCTGTTCCCTGAGAAATAATACTCGTAAGCAAAGCATGAACATGTATTCAACTCCTTTCTCTTGTTCTTGCTTATCTTCTTCCAGTGTTGACAAATTCTATGTCCTGATTAAGGGAAACTTGAACTTTTTCTCTCAGATTAAAACTTGTCTAAGAAAACAGACTGGGCAAAACTTCAATATTCCTCTATATTCAGATTCTGAAACTATTAAATGGATGCCTATCATTTCAGTTCACCAATACTGTACAATTTTCACACAGCTCCACTATGAGGCATCTGATTGCCTCCCTCCCCCCAATGCCTTTGAAGAAGATACTGTTATGCTCTGCAAAATATTTGTAATTAGATTTTGAGTGCAGGGTGTTTATAAAAGCCTCAAATTCAGTTCCATAAATATTTTCCAGTTATCTCCAAAATAATTCTGAATACAGAAGAATCACAAACATATTTCAGTTCTATCTTTCTATCCATACCAGCATGTGTATTTAACTGAAAAAGCATCTCTGAAACTCTTCATCTCATCAGAGAATGGTGTTCTTTGTGGTGGCTCTACAAGGAAGAACAGCCAGAACGGGCCTTGAAATTCCAATTTTTATATATATATAAATTTTTATATATATTCCAATTAAAAGTGATGCAATCCAGATCATTGTATGGTGTGCCAGAGAGATAAATTACAAAGAATCCTTTTACTTCCAGTTAGACAACCTGTTTTTCAGAGAAGTTTTGCAGATAATCATAGACTTCACCTTTTAAACACAATAAAGATTATCTGCTTCAGCATCAGAAAAAAAAAAAAAATAGCTTGAGCAGATTTAATATTCAGGTTTGCTTTAACCTGAATTCAGGTCATAAAACTTGCACAGAATAGAAATAAAAATAATATTCCTTAGTACAATAGAATTAATTTTATGGAGTGTTTTCGAATATTTCACTCATGTTAAGTAGCGCAGTCAATACATCCCATAATCAAAGGAGCAAAGCGCTTGTCAGTCTTCTCTAGTTACAGACAACAACCTGAAAAAAAACCCCACTTGTCCTTATCAGCTTTAGCTGTTAGCATTTAAATATTTTATGGATAATACAGTATTGTAAGGGCTCAGCAGCAACACATTTTGCATAAAATATTCAACTAGGAAGCATTGATGAGGATGTAGGATTAACACTTGGTTACGAATACATGCTTTTTCTCTATTTTTCCATTATTTAAAACTTGTTTAAACTACACTGTCACTTGTATCAATGGATTACTAAAACAGTCATTTTACTGCTTTTTATTCACCAAGCTGACAGCAAGTCCAGTGCAGCTGAAACATGTAGAGAGTACTGAGCATGCTGTGCAGTTTGCACGGACAAAGCAGGTCCAGTTTCATGGTCTTGCAATGAACAAATTTGCTATTTTACAAATGTTGCAGAATACCAACAACACATTTATGGCAGTCATTCATACAGGATTTCTGGATGCCCAAAGCCCCTGGAAAAGTGTCCCAAAGCAGTAAGAAAATAGTAGATGACATTAAAGTGATAGAAGGCTTCATGTTTCAACATATGATATAGCAGACAAAGACAGTGATTAACTTAGCATACAAGTATTTCTACAAAATAGTTTCTAAAGTCTTCTTCTAAGACAGTTCTTCTGTGACACAATTAATAGTTTCATCACCGGAGAGTTGGAAGCTAAGTATTTTAAGAGACAAGTAGCACACTGAGGCTCAAGAGGACTGTAAAATGCTTAAATGCTTGAGAATTGTTCAAAATCATGTCAGTAAATAAATCCTGAACAGAAGCGAACCCAACTAGAGCAGCTTGCTTTCAAAAACAGAGACAGTTCTAAAATTGAACAAGCACACTTCCCCCAGATAACTGAAAATTTGAGTAGATGAGAGTAATTTTTGAGAACATGTTATCTCACACAAGGCCAGTGTTGGTTCTAGTTACTGGTCTAACAGGCCCAAGTTAATTCTGTCCCTTGCTTTGGATGCACAGTGCAGAAAAACCTCAGTAAATCCATGTTGCTTCTGGCAAGACTTACTGGTTTGAGATAGCTTTGGCAGCAATTCAATTACATCCACTGAGCATTTCACTTGAACTAGAAAATCTTGACTTGTGTTTGCTCTCATAGCCAACATGGTTTACATGTGGTACATTACACAGTCTATACAAGACCTGACTTGTCTGATAGTGATTCTCACACCAGTTGGCGAAACGTATTTCCAATAATTTACTAAAACTTTTAGCTTTAAAACTTGTGTTTCTATATTGTCCTGTTTTTATATTAAAATAAACTCTGTGCCTTTCTGTTTATGTGGTATGAAAATGAAAGGGTGCAGGTCTTATTTATAAAACAGCCATAAGACTGACTTGGAAATTGACTGCAGGGTTACCATATTCTGAAGATGTCACAGATCATCATTCACATTTTTCACAGTTGTATTAATGATATGCATATGAAGTAAAAGTAAGTAGCCCATGTTACAAACAAACAAAGACAAAAAAGAAGCAGTAAATGTGGGAACTGTAGCACAAAAAATATGTACCATATGTATGTTAATAACATAATGTTAAATGTTAAATACAGTAATAATTGCAATATAATTAATTTAGTAAAAAAAAAAATCCAAGAAACCAATAGTAAATTTAAAATTCCCTTGAGAATTTCCTTTTCAATATTTATCAGCCTTACAAAATAATCAGCAAGGAAGATACAGAAAAAAAACCAATTTACCAATTTTCTGTTTTATAGTTTCTCTTGTTTGTGTTTTCTTTTAGACTTTATATAAATAAAAATAACAATCTTTAGTCTGAGGAATTTGTATACAATCTGGAATGGCTTATTGTTCAGGTATGGAACCAGCTATTTCAAGTGTGTTCATGACAGCTATCAAGTTCAAACCCCCATTTTGTAAGATTATTAAATAAACCATCGTTAACACAGTCACACAGATTGTAGTAGTTTGTCCAATTCCTAGTGATTGCATTGACTAACTTCATCTTTCTTTGAATTCTAGAAGATTTTCTTTTCAAGATGTTGTGCATCCAAACTGCTTAGTATCTGACTCTTCAGTTAACCATGTAATTTATCAGGCATCATAAGTCAAACAATTTGTTTCCATTAAAAGACCTTTGCTTTTTTTCCCCAACAAGTTACAGCAATTTTCATAATAATGAAATAGTACAAACAGCAAGTGGTTACAAATCCAAGCATAGTTTGTATTTTCTTTATTGAGTGCTTTATTCTTTTGGATAGAAGAAACATTTAATTATCATTCCATTTTATTAGAATTCTTATCATTGATTTATCTAATTTTCATAAACATTAAGTTTTAAAACTAAAGCCTAGTCCTCTTTAAACTGCAATGTTAGTAACAGTTATTTAGCAGTATCACAAAGCAGTATAGTTAATCTCAAGACTTTGGTCTAATTACTAACTTATGTGATTAGGTAACAAAACCAAAGGCCAGATTTTCTTCCTGATTTTGCAAATACATGATCTAGTTGTAAGTTACACTCAACAACATTAATGCAAGATTTGCTCCTCAAGAAAAGGGACACTACCACAGGAAATCAAATTATTAGATGTCCTTAATTTCTATATTGAGCTCTTATTGTATGAAATGACAATCATTCAAAGATAAGTGAAGATACGTAACATATCTTAAAACCCCCTCATGGTTGAAGGAGTTTGAAGTCCAGGATATAGAATTTTACTCAGGGTGACACTGAACATCACTGTATTTACTGCTTCAGGGAAATGAAAAACCTTTATTCAAGAAGACAGAGAAAAATGTATTTTGTCTCTTTGTACTTCTTAAGCTTGAATTAAGAGAGGAAAAATGTTCTACTCATGCAGAGTCTTAGGAAAACAGTACAGTACTGTACAAAATGCATTTCTATGAACTATTATTATGACAGGTACTATTATAATAACTTTCTTAAAACTGTTTTTCTTTAGGTATTCTTACCAAATGTTACTTCTCCATTGCCATTCCTGTCAAATAACTGAAAAGCAACTATGAATATTGCATCTGGAGTACACAAAACAGATTCAAATGCCAAAAATTCTTGGAAGGAAATTAACCTACAAAGGAAAACAGAAAAGTTATAAAGGTTTTTTTTTTTAATTGTTCATAATGCAAATGATAATTCGTATTTGCTACTCTCTAAAACAGTGTGATCCAAATATTAAATAAAATTTTAACTTAAAAAAATTAACACTCTAGAGAGTGGAAAGTATGTTACATTTAAGTAGTTAACATTCATGCAACTCAGTTTCTTCCTCTATGAAGCAACTGAATTCTCAACGAACACCTACAAGTTACTACTTTTTAAGTATAAATGTAATAAGCACCCAAAAATTAAGACATAAAAACACCACAAAAATTCTAACAATGTGAAATTTAGAGGTCTGTCATTGTACTACTACATATGCATTTTTACTAAGAAAAGATACTGTAATGTAAGTAAAGGAATACACTATAAAACATACATTTTCTTAAAACAATACATAACATTCATAAAAAACAAACAGGTTCAGAAATAGTTGCACTTTAATATGCATATGGAAAGAATACTACACTCCAAAAATAACATGAACTGTCAAGTCATGTACTCAGGGCCAAACACAGAAACATCTGGACTCAAGGACAGACATGGCAAGACAGGGAAGGATCTGAGTAGGACACAAGATTCTGAGCTGTGTATGCAAGCCAGTCACAGTGCATAACTCAGGATGCACTGGTAAATCCAAGTCTTTGTGGTCACCAATAAACTCAGACTTGAATGTATGCACAGATATCTTATTAGGATAATAATAAGTAACTTTTCTACAGGAACTCTGCTTATTCTGGCTAACACCAAAAAGAACCTTCAGAAGGCATCCTAATGCTGTATGTATGAACAGCTGCAGAAAGGTAAACCTGAAGCTAAGCGTAGACAAAGAATAATGTTGGCACAAGAAAATAATGGGATAAATTACAGGATATGTATTTTAGAATTGAATAATCAATAAGAATTACATCTTTAATATTAAACAAAAAAATTACTATATATCAGTAAATGCTGTTAAAGCAGAGAATATCACTGTTTCCTAGAATTTTTCCTAGAAAATGTACATAATTGATCTCAGCTTAGTACTCATCATATGAGATCATCAGCTCATAGTGATTACTTCAGACATTACTGCTTACTGTTAAAGAGCCAAATAAAAAGTCTGCTCCCCACAGGAAAAAAAAGAGAAGAAAAATCACAATATTCACACTATTCATTCCTATATCTAATCTTTCTCTAAGTACACATGAAGTAAAATTGAGATACTTCAAAATGGTTAAATAATTTAACATTCTTGTATATATGCACTGCACAGAAAGACAGGAAAAAAGACTTAGAAACTTTAAAAGTAATTATTATACTGAAAACACAAAATCATCATATTTACCATAATTAAGCCAGAAAAATCAGATATGAGAATGGCTCTTCACATGCAAAGTCAATTTCATCCAAAGGATGATCTTGATAAATAAAGGGTTAGTATCAAAGAAATGAATGTTCCTTTAAAATAATTGTAAATACTACCATTTCAAAATATATCTCATATACATTCATAATTAACAAATTAACTCCTAGCCAGGAAACTTTGTAACTGACAAAACAAGGTGCTGATCTCTGTACAATGCATTCATAGAAGCCTGAACCTGAAAGATGTCTTCAGCAGTCTCACTGTAACAGTGCCTACAGCAAAAGGAGATAGATACATCCAATTTCCTTTCCCCATATTCAACTTGCAATGCCTAAGAGCAGGGATAGCCTCTGTGATTCTCCATTAGCCACTAGGGCACAGATAACAGGAGCTGGATTAAACAGAATGATGGAGCTTCCCACCCAATCACTTACTCAAGTATCATCCAGTGAACCCACTGCATTACAGAGTCCATAACAATATCAAATCACTCACCTTTCGTTTTATCTGTAACATTTAAAAAAAAATTCCTTTCCTCTGATTTCTTCTGTACTGCTACCCTTCAAAAGCACACAAAGTAATCTACGTGTTTCTTCTCTGACTTTCCTATTTTCATACTACAAGTCTTTTCTGATTTTTCCCCACACAACATAGCTTTTTAGACATTATGTATAGCTCTGCTGTGACTCTCCATTAGGTGAAATATCAACTCCTTCTTGGGGACTTCACTTAAGAACAAATTTCCAGATTTAAGAATGATATGCTGATAAAGAAGAGTACCCAGAAACAAACAGTTAAAATAAAGAATTTTGAATTACTACTGTGAAATTCTGAAGGTTTGAAGGGGGAAGAAAATATTTTAGCTGGTTTTGGCACATATATATGTGTAAGTATATTCTTCAGAGAGGGTATTTATCCCAATTTCAAAAACAGTGCCTGCAGTCTGAAGATACAGGAGTGCTTTCAGCATCAGTGAAATCCTACTGTACTAAATAGGTAACAGGCAAGTTTACACCAAATTCTAATTTAGAGGTCATCACATAAATTTTTAAGAACATGCACTTGTAACAATGAGGAATAAACATTTTGGAAGTGAACAGTCATCTATTTTAAGAACTACCTTAATGAGTTCCACTAAAGCAAACCAGTCTTGTACAGCAGTAATGGGAGAAGGCAATAGTGCTCTGGAACAGTTAAGTAAGGATCAAGTTACCATTAGAAAAAAAGTAAAACCACTTTTTTTAAACACATGCCTACAGAGAGCCAGTTCCAAAATGTGCTGTTTCTGTAAAGTGCCAAACTTAAACCTAAAAGAAATAAAAAAATATTAACAATGGAAGCAACCATCAACACTCTGAGTATTTATATCAAGGGCAAGCAAGGCTAAGAGAATATGATAGCAGATACAGGAATGAAATTTTATAACAGAACCCAAAGCTTCTCAATGACTTGCTGCATGACATTGGGCTGTCATTTAATGTAAAAGTATATACATGGGACAAGACTACTGTAACTTCCTTGGATTTCATAAAGTAAAAAGATGATTGGAAAGATGCAATGCATCCTGGAATTCAGGTTTAGATTATAATTGTTATGCATGCTATTAGAGTCTGGATTTTGATATAAAACAGCTCACTACAAATGGAAAAATGTGAACGCAAAAAACCCCTTATGTTGATAATGGGGCTATAAAAAATTCTTCACATGAAATACAGATTAAATATAAATATAGATTAAAGCATTTAGAAAAAAGTTTCAGACAAGTATTCAAACAGATAAACATTTTACACTTTAAACTATATGGCAGTGCAAAATAAAAATTCCACTCTCCCCATAAAGAAGGTGGAAAAGCACACTTAACCATACTTGATTATATGAATTTTCAAATATTACCCAGATTTATTAAAAAACAAACAAAACAAAAACAACAAAAATCTTATCCACAGGGAAAGTAACAAAAAGCAATACTTAAGAGTTCTGTTGTATCATTAAAACAAACTTATTTCCTACTATAAGAAAGACCCTTATATAAGACATTTCCAGAAGAAATGCACACCATAAAAAATAACCAACAGCTTTCAGAGGAGGAATATGCTAAGCATGTTGGTTTACTTCATCAATTAAACTATTATTTTAACAGATACATACAAAATTACCTTTTCAATCCATAATAAAGCAACAAACTGCAGCCATGTATTGGAAACAGAGACAGGTTACTAAGATTTCTTAAATGTATGTATAATCAAATATATTAACGAAGTGCTGCAGCCTTATGAAAAGAAAAATTATATAGCATTACATCAAACAGGAAACCCTATATTTGTCATTTAGAATAAGAAGTATACAGCATACATACAACATACAACTTCATTTCCACAGCACAGATACTGTACAAGTTGCTCAGGATACTAAGCAAGCTAATAAAATGTTCTATAGCAGAATGCAAGAAAACAAAACCAAAATTTAAGTAAAGAAGAAAGTTAAGGAGCTTTCAATTTAAACTAAGTTATATTTACATATTTACAAATTTATTGCATACTATTTTAACAGCATTTTCTTCTCAACTAAATAACCACTCACTTCTGCATTCTTGACCTCTTCTCTGATGCATCTTAACCTTCTCACTTTACTTTAGCAATGCCCAGGCCTCCTACTACAATCCAAGGCCAAAACTAGAAGCCTACATACAGCAAAATAAAAGGCTCCTTGGAAGACAAATTAGTTAAAGGGCACTACCTCAGCAGAGCAGACATTATGTAAATTGGCTTCAGGGAACTGTTTAAAAGCAAGCAAGAGCACCTGTAAGCAGAGCTGGACCAGCTTGATGTGGTGTGACCTGATCTTCATTAGGCAAACAGCTTCTTCCTTAATGAAGCCACTAGTGTCTCTCTTTTCTAATAGTCAGCACTTTTCAAAAGATCTCAGTGGTTGGATTTTAATTGCACACTACAGAAATAAGAAAAGCACTTCCATATTTTTGTGTTTAACTACAGGTACAGAAGACTCTACACAGTACCTGATGATGGATGTGAACATACAGAAAAGAACTTTTCTAAGGCAGCTATACCACACTTAACTTACCTGATGTTCAGCATCCTCAGCTTTTGTAAATTTAACAAAACATCATCAAAATAAATCTTGGCTTAAAAAAAAAATCATGTTAAACACCATACTTCTTTTCTCCGTTTTCACAAATTCTTAGTCTATTGTACTTTTGAAAAAAACTTCTCATTTAAATAAGCCTAAAGTGTAATAAAATCTACAACGTATTTTAGAAGATGAAGTTATCAAACTCACGCATTTAACAATGCAGTGCAAGTTTCAAATAGAAAGCAAAATTCTCACCCATCCTTAGTTTGATCTGCCACTCCAGCCAACAGCTGCACTGTTTTGGGATTGTGATGTGGATCTGTATGAAGTCCTAGGTATTTCTGCACAAAGTCCTCTGGGGTCATGTAATGCTCACCATCTTTCTCAACACTTGCATACTAGAGTAAAAATAAAAAAAACAAAGCCCCACAAACAAAAATTAATCCATTTAGATGCTAATTGTCAGTGATGACCAAATTAGTATCTTTACTGAATATCACTTAAAATGGTGCACAACTGTCTGCACATAACTGCTCTGAAATTAAAGGGTTGGATTAAACTAACAGTGTTACTGTACTAGTTTTATACTACCAACAGTCAGATTTTCCTGGACATGTGTTCACATAATGATCAGTATCTTCTAATTAAAAGATAGCAACATATTTCAGAAACCACCAAGTAATTGCAAATATTTATAAGAATTACAACCATGCTATAGCATTCCATTTGCAGCTACACTGAAAATGCAGCACATAAATTTTCTTAAAATTTCTAGTAGCAGATATCTTCTGAATAATTGTTCCTGATCTTTACTATAATTATTTTGGAAAATAAAAATTATTTCTTTTCTCTTTTTGTGAGTAATAAATGTTCAGATTAATTTTTATCCTGAAAATAATGTTTTTAAGGAGAAATTCATACACACAGAGAGTGCTTGCTTCAGCATCTCGTGTATCTCTTCCACAATGTCAGCCCCTCACATCACCTCATCACCTCTTCCACCCTACACATGTGATGACAGCTATTTGCAAGACTGCACTGTAAACCAGATTACTGAATTTATGGAGAATTAAAACAGAGTATTTCCACCAAAACAGGAACACAAAGCAGTGGACAGGAATCCCTTAATTCAGCACTGCTGCCAATATGACAGCACAATGAAACTGTGGCTTCCTTGAATCAACTCTGAAAGGTTCTCTTCTCAGCCATACACACAAGTGACTGAAAAATGCCTTACAAAGCACAACTCTAATGCAAGACATGTAATCCAAAGAAAATGCTATGTATGAAGGCCCATCAAACATGCAGAGTATGGAGCATATCTTCAAGAATCACTGAAGTCAACAGTATGACAGTAGAGTGCAGATTGAAGACAGTAAAAATCTAAACACCGTATTTTTTCCTCCAGACACCAATTTCTGTGAGTTTATCATAAATAATAATTTATAATACTACCTTCCACAATAAAAACTGTTTGGAGGAATTTTTGTTTAAAAAAATTTGAGACAAAAATAATTAACTGTCAGATACACTGAGCTCCATATGAGAAGGTCGTGGCATTTTGGAAGAGTTTGGCAGCAAGTCAATAAATTAAGGCCCGAGAAAGTAGCTAAGCATGTAAATATATTAGTCTTATGTTTACACCATATAACTTAAGTCAAGAATCTTTTAGCCCAATTTTAAATTATAACCTAATTTGAATATAAAACACAACAATTAAATCTGTGTTTTTCTCAGTCTTGAACTGTGTTACTTTATAACACAAAATTCTTAGTATACATTTGTAGATTGCCTCAGGTAAGCACTTGATGGATTTCCATGAGACTCTTCTTTAAAACATCCTCATATAAGATAAACATACAAACCCTCTAGTTTACAAGCTGATGCTTCAGAACTTTCACACTTTCAGAAAAATGCTTTGGAAATCTTTTTGTCTTTCCTTCTCACCTTGCTTGAACAGGTGAAGCTGAAGCTTACACTTGAATTCAATAGGAAGGGAATAATTCAACAATATTTTCCAAAGGCTGACTACGTCTTGTCTAAGAAAAATAATGAAGATTCTCTAAGAAATCTGGTAACTTTTTCCACCCAACTCTTTTACCCTTCTGTGATAATTTGTTACAAAATTTGTTCTTTTCTGGTTGCTACTGAAGTCTGTGGTTAGCAAACACCTAAGAGGTAACTTACTTGATGGTGCACAGACATGAAACTTCAATGCCTGCATTTCATAGTTAAAAGACTAAATAGCGCATCTTGTTAATGCAAATAAGACTTCATATTTTTAACAGTTGAAAACAGTTAGAAGAAGCAGATAGCACACTTCATAAATTCTAAAGAGAAAGCTATATATTGAATATCCTTTAAGATATATGTTTACTGCACCGTGAGAGGGCACATATAACATTAGAAGACATGCATGAACAGAAGGAAATTTAAGTAGACTCTCAATGATTAAGGTGGATGGTGATGAGGCCTAGAGCTCACATCTTCCCTTCTAACCATTTCCAAGGGAAGCCAAATTTAGGAAGGAATGCACGACCTTTAGCTGAAGCTCACAGAAGAGGCCAGCACTCTCAGCGAAGAGTACAGCATATCTGACCCCTAAACACTTGCAATATTTCATAACAAGACTTTCTACAACTTAGTCTTAAAAAGAATGATTCTCTTCTGTTTTAAAACCTGCAACTAAGTTTAATTTCTAAACATCAAACAAAAACACAATTTCAAACTCAAAACAATGCAGAAGAAATACAAACTCTTTTTCTATGCTTTTTTTTAACTTCTAAATCTCAGATACTCAAAGGGACAGAGGAGAACTTTCATATTTTTCATTCCTCAGAGCACCAAGCAATCCACAAATTCCCTTGCACATTTCTTTGAAGAAAACAAGACAGACATGGGGAAGAGCAAAAAGCCATTTTTTAAAAACAGACTGTCTGCTTTTTAGGTCAATAAAACATGCACTGTCAGGAAGAAAATTTCAACATCCAGTGGTACAATGCTCTTCCTCTCCACTGTTCTCTGCATGACCACTATCAAGAACTTCAAATGCTTATTTCCAGAAGCAAGAACTACTGATTGGATGTCAAGAACCATAAAGAGTTCACATTTACAACTGAATAGACTGTTTTGACACTTCATTTAACATTTTTTCATTCCAATGTGCAAAAGTACCTTGAAAAAGTTGGAAAAGATGTTCTAGAACCATATTTTTTATACTGTGTTAATATATATTTCAAAAATACTTTGATGTATTTTCTAATTTTATTAACATACTTTACTTAATCTTTATCTACAAAAGCTGAATGCCATGTCAACCAAATATGAACCTGTGTTGGAGTATTTTCTACTAGAAACTAAATGTTGAGCCTTCACAGTTTGATGCCAGCATTCTTAGTTTTACCACTACAGCAGTGTTACTGTATATGTAATCCAGTATGCTAAAGGAAAGGCCACCAAAATTATGATTGGGATACAACTTCTCTCCCTCAGGCAAAAAGGTCTCTCTGACTACATAGAATTTATGGAAATTGTTAGATGGTGTAGTAGAACCAGAAATAGATAAAAACAGTTAAATAATAGGTTTTATTATTCACAGTATTAGCCCTAATTCTATACCCTTAATTTTTCACATAGAGAAAAGGTTCTTGAATATACTAATACTCAACATTAGGGGAAAAAAGATACTTTAATAATTTTGAAATGTTAGTGTCCCTATTATGGACCTAAAACACAGTTCTTGTTCTTCTTATTCCATATGCCTGATTCACATCATCAAAGTTTTAGGATTGACTGGATTTTCCTTTCTGATCAAGCATTACTGAAACTAAGGGAGTGGACAAACCTTCATACTATTATTTACATATGTTAATTTCTAAAGCCTTTCAAGGGACAATATTACAAAGTATATAAATCTCAACAAATCAATTTTAAGTTCTAAAAACATTACCAGTGGTCCAACCATTTGTAAGTACACATATAGATCCCAAGGACAAAACATACAGCCATGTAAGAAGAATGTTTTTGAATTCTGCAAAGGGGTATTTTAAAAAAAAACAAACAGTATTTTGTTATAATTATTTGCTTTACAGAAAATTAGAAAATAGTTCAGGAATTCATTTAATATTATAATTTGGAAATGGTTATCACCATTTGTGACAGCAGCACTTTCTCCTCAATGCCTGACAGCCCCTTCAATACACTGTGCCTGCAAAATGAACTTTTAGTGTCCCACCAACACGACACAAGTTTGATGCCAGGGCAAATTGCTGGAAAGGCAAAACACAGAAATCTGACACTCGAACAACATTAGGTCTTTTTACCTGTAAAAAAATGTTTCGTAGTTCATTAGGATCCGCTCTTTTGGTTGCATGCACCTGTAAACACAAGGAAATTAGTGCTTCGCTTAGCCGGACTACTGTCAGTGCAGATAAAACCCACCGCGCCGGCCAAAGGCGGCATCACGGGGTGGTCCCTCGTCAGAACGACAGGCCCAGCCTCAGCCATGACCGCGCCGTGCTGCCGCGGGACGGCACAGGGCTCGGCGCCGGTGACAGCTGTCAGCCCCGGGCTGCCTGCGAGTGCCGCGGCGCCCCGGCCCCACAGGACGACCAGAGCCGCCACCGCCGCCCCGGGGACCCCGGCCCACGCCCTCCGAGGAAACTTCGGCGAGCGGGGGCAACGCGTGCTGCGCTGCCGCTCCCCCGGGGCCGCCCCGCCATCACCGCCCCCGTCGGCGCCGCTCTCCGGGCCACCGCGGGAATCCCGCAGCGGCGGCGGCGGCGGCCGCCTCCCCCCGCCGCCCGCCTGCCCCCGGTGTGGGATCCGCCCGGCTCCTCCTGCCACCAGCGACGGAGCGGGAGAGTCACCTTGACCGCCATGCTGCACCCGCCGAAGAGGAGGAGGAGGAGGAGCCGCCCGCCCGCCCGCCGCGCCGCCGCAGCAGCCGCCGCCTCAGCGCAGCGCTGTGGGGTGAGCGCCCTGCCCTGCCCCGCCCCGCCCCGGCCCCGGTAGCGCCGTGCGCGGGCCGCGGCTGCCCCGCCAGGGCACCGGCAGCGCGGGTGTGGGGCCTTGGCGCGAGGCTGCTGGCAGCACCTCCACAGGGCAAAACAGAGCCTTTTTAAATGCTGCTGAATCTCATTTCTGGCGCAACAGATGCAGCCGTGTCCCTAAGGGTCAGGAAAGGTGTACCTGTCGGTTTCAGGTGCCGAAACTGTTCGTAGACTGATGTTCTGGCAGCTAGGCTGCAAATCAGTTGTAGCTCCGTATTTCAAACATAGAACCAGAGGCCCCAAATCGGGCTAGAATTCAGTAACTTCTGACAGGGTCTTATAATCTTTTATCAGCAGAGTATACCTACACTTTATACTTCAAAATGAAAAGCACGCAAGTCACAGCCTTAAGAAAGGGCAAGTTTATACTTTGTTTCAACAGTTCAATCACAGTGCTTATAAAACCTGACTTAAATAATACTGCATATTTTGTCTTGCTGTGAAATTTCAAGGGCCCAACAAAGCGTATTTTATTTGATGCCCCTGGAAAACAAAAAGGGCAGATTCTGATACTCTTCAAATAACACAAGGAGATATTAAACTACAGTACAGCAACTAGTAGTTTATAATGGTGGTCACAAAACAATGACTCATTTAAGTTTAATACAACTTTTCTCTGGAAAACAACTTTCTTTAGTTACATGTCAACAAAAACTTTCTGCATATAACTTAAGAGTTATATGCATATAACTTAAGAATTTACATACTACATATATGCCTATGTCCTAGCTGACAGCAGGAACAGTTTTGTTAGAACTCTACCTATTTGGTAAGCATCTGACCACCCAAGCATCATCTTGTTCAGCAAATCCATATATATGTGTGTGTATGTATATATATATATATATATATACATGCTAGCTGCAGCGGGTCATGGTTTAACCCTAGCCTGGAGCCAAGCCCCACACAGTCACTCACTTGTTGCCCCACCAGCAGGACTGGTGAGAGAATTGGAAGGATAACAAGTAGAAAACTCATGGGTTGAGATACAAACAGTTTAACAGGAAAAGCAAAAGCCACAAGCGTACAAGCAAAGCAAATTAAGGAATTAATTCACTGCTTCTCATGAGTAGGAAGGTGTTCAGATATCTGCAGGAGGCCAGGGCTTCATCACCTGTAGCAATTGCTTGGGAAGACAAACATCATCACCCCAAACATTCTCTCCCTTCTTCTCCCTGTGAAAAACAGAGTTTATTTTTTAGAACTTTTAAAAGTTTAATAAAGGATAAAAGAAGGACAAACAACCTAGCACTGGGGTGCTTTTTGGCCAGAGTACAGAGATAGCTTAAAATCATGTACTCTATATATGGTTACATGCATATTCATTAGCTTATACAGTATTCAAACATTCCTTTGAGTTTTTGATGTTCCAGGAACTTTTTTGTTTGATTTTAACCTCTGACTTGTCTGCAGAACATTCTATAAATTAGGTCTATGTATTTTATTTCTTCCTGTACTTTTATCCTGTTGGTTCACTCTCCCTGATAACGCTGACAAAACTGATAAATCCTTCCCATAGACTTATGCTCTGGTTTTTGTCACTCTTGTCACTTGGAGAGGCCAGTCCACAGATACAAGAAACAGAATAATTGCTGTACACCATTCTGTGAGTTAGTTACATATAAGTATTTTAGTCTCTATTTTAACATGTTGCTAAAGCCTATGATGTATTTATCAAACTACTATTCATATGAACTATACAGTGCATACATAAACTGACAGATTATACAAAGCAGTTAAAAGTGTAAGTTGTATTATATCAAAACACTTGTGATGCAAAATGCTAATCTATGAACGTGAAAGCCAGTACTATTTTTTCATATATAACATCCTCACTTTATATACTGAGCATGATGCCATCTGATCAAAAATATCCTGTCACTTGTGAACACCTGTCCCAGCTGTGTCTCTTCTCAATCTTTCATTCAGCCCAAACATCCTTACCAGCACGGCAGTACAAAAAGCAGCAAATGCCTTTGCTCTGTGTAAGTCCTGTTCAGCAATAACAGAAATATCTCTGTATTATCCACCTTGTGTTCAACACAAATCACAGAATCACTGAATAAGCTGAGTTGGAAGAGACCCTCAAAGATCAAACCCCCCACCCCCACACAATCCACCGTGAAAAGTAATTCTATCCCAGCCCAAACCAGCAGAAAGAATGTGTATCAAAAGCCAGGCCTTTGAAAGAACATGTCAGAAATCCCCATGGTCCTTCCCGTAATGGATGTAGCAAGCGGTTCAGCACAGAGCGCTTTATTTTTTACTAATGACAAAGCTCTGGCTGCTTGCTCGGCCAAAGTGTAACTGGAGCAATGAGCAGCGAGGTCTGTGCGAGAAGAAGGAGCGGAGGCGGCCCCTCGGAAGATGCCGAACCCGGGGAACGCTCGGGGCCGGACAGGGCCGGCGGCACCGAGTTCGCGACGCGAGCAGCCTGCGCAGAGCCGCCACACGTGAGATGTGCGAACAGCACTGCGCACGCGCCGGGGCCGGCCCGCCTTCTGGGGCTGAGGCGAGGGGCCAGTCGCGCGAGCCAGCGCGAGGCTCGAGGCGGTGCTGGGCATGCGCGCGGGCTGCGCGCCCCGCGCGGGGCAGCCATTGGCTCCCCTCCGGGTTTCGGCGGGCGGAAGCGGAAGCGCGTGTGCGCGCGCCCTCATTTCCGCCGGGCGGGCGCGCGGGTTGATTCGCTGAGCGCGGGGACTCGGACATGGCGGGTGAGCCCCCGGCCGGCCGCTCGGGGAGCGGGAGCTGCCGGCGCCTCGCTGGGAGGGGCAGGAGGAGCCCGGGAGTAGCGCCGTGGCCGGGGCCCCGGGCAGGGCAGTGTGAGCTCGGGGCTGGAAGATGCGGGTGAAGACGGAGCGAAGGGGGAAGGGGAATGGGGTGTGAGGGAGGGAAGGGCGGCTGCCTCTCTGCCGCCCCGCTCCCGCCGTCCTGCTCCTGCGTGTCTTCAGGCTTACGGCCCCCATGGTCTGGTAGTGTTAAACCAGAGTGTATGGCCACGAGTGTATGCCCATTCCTGGCGGTGGGCAGGGAATTAAAAATCCGAAAGTGCTTTTACCTAAGGCTTGCTGCCTGAAATAAGACGTAGAATAAGTTTTTTCTGGTACTTCTGAAATTAAAGGGAGCTATGTTTGTAAAGCTTTTGGAATATACCTGAAGTGAAACATGTCTTCTGTCCTGGATTAGGCTTTGGAAATCAGACTAAATACAGTTTATTTACATTTTTCTTCCACATCCGTTCTGGAAAAGTAGTGCGTGCTGGTTAAATAATTGCTAGTGCTGTACATACCACTGTAGTCCCTTAACAGCTGTTTATAAAAATGACTGAATGCAAACACTTGAAATGTCCTGGCACATGTTACTTAAATAACATGTTATACTGAATTCTTATTTTCTTACTGACATTGTTAAATGTATATTTAGTTGGTAACTTAGAATACTTAATATTTTTATAGTAATGACTTTAATTCTCAGAAGTTAAAAAGAGATACTTATATGTTTTCTAGTTCCAGAAAAGTGTGTGAGATAGACCTCTTTATACTGTGTATTGACATGTTGTGGCATATTGTAGCTTTTTAAATGCTTCTTGTTTGGTGGTTTTGTGTGTTTTTTCTTTGTTTATGACTCATTTTCTAATATATTTTTTGAATAACAGTGACAGAGAGATTGGACACTTCTTAACTCTTAAAAAAACCTTTATTTTTCAGGACTTACTGCTATGGAGAAGAAGCTGGCTGAATACAAGTGTAATACAAATGAAGCAATTCAGCTGAAGCTAGGTAATACCACTTTTTAAATATTGTACAAGTGATACTGAAGTATTCTAGTACCTTCCTATGAAATGTATGCTTGTATACATCTGTGTCAATTTCTCAGTTGTAGTCTGATTACTGATTTGATAGTCTCAGATCAAATAAGATGCATCTAAATTGTGTAGGATGCTTTGATTTCATTTGTGTGCCACCCTCACATAGTTTGCTAACAAAAGTTGTTTGACACTAGTGGAAGCATTCATAAACAGCTAGCAGGGCATCTGTGGATAAACAAATGGAAGGTGGTGACTTGGTCACTTGGTCATGCTCTATTCTTTTTTTTTTTTTTTTTCTCAGTTCGTTTTCCTGAGGATTTGGAGGATGATAACACAACATTTAATCCAGAGTACAGCCATCAAGTGTTTGGAGATGAGTAAGTTAAAGGTTTCCAGATTCAAATTAATAGGTCCCAAAGGGCAAAGTTGCTTCCAGATCATTAAAAAACAAGAAATTTTGCTAATACTGAGCACAAGGGAAGAAGTGCTGCCTTGGTGCTACTGCTGCATTTGCTGATACAGGCTAGGATGCTACTGGCCTTCGTAGCCATCTGACCACACCCTGAGTCAGTCATGTTCAGTCAATTTTCCAGCTCCAGTTTTTTGGCTCCTTTTGCACTCATTCTTCCCCATGTCTGTCGCTCATTGTGACCCAAATCCAGCAGATCAACATTCCTGTCCAGCCTAGTGCTGACTGCTATTTGACTTAGGGGGAATTCAGATCACTGATAAAGACATTAAATAGGACAGTCCCCACCACTGAGCCCTGGGGAACACCACAGGGGAACAACTGTCTGGTGCATTTAACTCCATTCCCCACCAGTCTTCAGGCATGGCCATCCAGACAGTAAAGAGTACACCTGTTCAGGCCATGAGCAGCCAGTTTCTCCAGGAAAATGCTGATATCATAGTCTTTTCTAAAGTGTAGCTAGAAAAGTACTGTTTCTTTGATTTTGAGTATGCTGAATTAATCAGTGCTGAAGTGTCATTTAGTATTTTCTGTAGTGATATTCAGCAATCTGGCCATAGATTAAAAAAAAAAACAAAACACCAAAAAAAGCACCAAAACCTCCCACCCCAAAAAAACCCAACACAAAAAAAAACCATAAGGAAAATCCAGCTGCGTGTTTCGGTGGACTTCTTTAGTTGTTGTGTTTCTTAATTTTGATTTTTTTTTTAAAGTATTCTTAGTACTTCAATTAGGATGAACTACCTATATTAAATGTAGTAAATTAGTTGCACTGCCAGACATCTACTGCAGCTCTCATTGACAGCAATTATAATCTTAGTAATCAGAGATCTCTCCCATCTGTTAGTTGAGCTATCAAGCAAATTCTTTTTCTGGCAGTTACATTCAAAATTCTAAATTATGAATGTACTACCATAAAATAAAAATCCCAGTTAAAAAAAAAAGTTTTAGCTATGCTTTAACAAAAAAAAAAATTTGACATGTTTCTTTGTGAACATTACTATTTTCTGGATGTATTTTTCAGAAAAGAAATTCTCTATTCTTCATAAGAGTTTGTGTTCAGGCAAGTAATTTTCAAAGTGTAAAAAGCTTTTGTATTCTTCACTTCTTTTGTGTGTACTAATTTCTGGTTAGATTGGATAACTAAATAGAAACCATCAACTAAAAACTCCAGAAATTACTACCCCTGGTTATGTGTGCTTTGTACAGGATAGATTGAAGTAGTTTATTCCAAAATATTATACTACACTGAAAAGTAATTTTTAATAAATGTTAGCAATCAATTAATGTAAATAACTGTTAATGAGTTAAAGCTGTTGAAAAAGCATAAACACAATATTAGCTGTTTCAGGTATTCTCTCCTGTGCTGTCACAGTAAGGACACAGGCACTGCCTTACTGAGTTCAGAATATTTCCGCTAGAGGAGCAAAATAATACAAGCAGTGTAAGGCATTATCTCTGTCTAGATAGTGCACATTCAGCTTGATTCCCTTTTCCTATTAGGAAGCTTGCTTTACCTTACTGGGAAAGATTATGTGAATGTCACATGAAATGATGCTACTGTGATGTGAATGTTTTGTTATGTATCGAGTTCTGGTTGTTATTTTTTCCTTTCTCAGTGAAGTTGCTTTTGGCTACAAGGGACTCAAGATCCTCCTGTATTACATTGCTGGAAACCTGTCAACGCTCTTCCGCATTGAATACACATCAAAAGTAAATGAGAAGTTTGACTGTGTGGAGGTAAGTGCAGGTCTGCTTCTGTCTTTAACATAGCATTGAGAAAGTTTGCTTCAGTATGAACAGGAGTTCTAGGTTTAGTAATTGCCCACCTAAACATGGTTTAAATAAGAAGGAAATAAACAAAGCTCTGTTCGCTAAGCTAATAAAAAGCTTTGAACTTCATCTGTAGATTTCCCATTCTCTGGCAACAATATGATCAGAATTGTGTCAAACTGAGCAGTCAGATGTGAGGTGCTGATGCCAAAGCCAGTTCCACAAAATAAACCTCAGCTTGGCAACTCTGTATTTACTGTGACCAGGAGGAGGACTAGCATTGGTGGGGTTTATGATGGAGAGAATCAGTGAGAAGGAAAAGGAGAACTTTGTGCTAGTGTGCTTGACTGTGTCTCTCTAAACATGGGGAGCAAGTAAGGCAGAAAAGAGATTATAAACTTCTGTATGGGTATCATGTATGCTTTACTGTCGTTCTGATTGGGAATGGCTATAAAGAACGACACAAACTCTCAAGGGAGTTTCAACACAAGAATTCTCTGGTTTATTCATTCAGGCCTGTCTTATAGACAGATACGTGGAAGGTACAGAAAGGAAACTCTTATTGGTTAGCAAAGTGCTACATCACCATCATTGGTCAGGGGCACACTACCCCCCGACTCTCTCCTGCAAGGGAAAACAAGAGGACAGACAAACAGCACCTGCAAGGCTGTTTAGTGTCCCTGAGAATTGTTTTAATTCCTTCACATATTTTTCCCAGGCTACTTTCTCAGGCAGCCTGAGGAGCTATGCGGCCTGTAATTTGTACAGGCACTGTGGTTCAGATTTAGCATCCATACTTTACAATTTTCTTAAAGGAATGTGATAATGCAATACCATGCAGGGGTTTTGTTTGATTGTTTCTTCTTTTTTCTGCAGGTTTTCTGGGCTTGCAGAACATTTGTAGAATAGCTTTAATTTTTTCCCTCTCCTACTGCCTATATGTTCTCCAAATGCGATTTCAGACTGCATTTAAGTTACAACTTTAAAATTCATTGGAGTTTATTTAAATAATTTCAAGGAAAGGCCTATTGTAAAAGGAGAAATACGTTGGAATGACTTCATTAAAACGATGATAAAGATTTGCCCTTCCTTCTTTTTAAGGTGTATTAGAATATACTCAGTTCAACAGGCTAAGTTCCTCGACATGTAAGAAATACTTCGGAGGGTAGAGCAGCATGTCTTAGGAGTGTAAGGTCATGCTCTTCAATCTTAAGAAGAATTTTTTGGAAATAAGAAGAAAAAAGGAAAGGCTGTTGGCCATATAGTAAACATATTAAAATCAAATTGTCCAACCTTTCATTGCTATAATTTCAAAACAGAACATGAATCTGCTATTTATTTCATCTATTTTCTGTACAAATGGCAAACCAAATTTACTTCTCTGGAGATCTAAACAGTGTCTGTCTTGCCCCATGCATACTGCAACTTTTTTGATTGCTCAAAACGATTGCTTTTTTTTAAGACTTGTTTCCTATACTGAATTATTCCTCCAATTCCTTTAGGGACTGAGATGGAGACAAAAAAGATCTTTTTGAGCACTTCTGTGTGCTTTCCAGAGCATGCCTTGCCATGTTGTTGCCTACCCTGTGTTTCCCTTAGTGTTACTAGCACTGTGCATTCAAATAAGCAGCTTATATTGCTATATCTAAACATGTGTAGAAAAAAAGATAGGGCTGTAGTCAATCTTTTTCTGCATTTGTATTTGCCATCAGTTTAAGACACTTTTGCAGAAGTTAAGACGTAAGCTGTCATTACAGCAGGATATTGATTTGAATGCATATTAACATTTATTTTCCTTAGTTGGCTGTTTGCTGATCTCTTCTCCTTGATGGTAATTATACTAAGATGCAGACTATCTGCAACACATGACAGATAATCTGCTGTGAATAGATGGCATTTAGGAAAGGAGGGCCTGCAGTTTCTGCCCTTACCATAACTGGTTACGAGCAAGTTGGTATTAATTCTCCACAAAGTTATTCACAGCTGAGGATTTTGTATCCAAATACCCATACAAGCTCATTCAACAGCAGGTGTTTTTACTCTGTAATATTAAGTTTGGTTTCATTATTGCTAAAGCAGCTGCTTCTATCCTTGCTAGGGACTGACAGAAATATTCATCCCAATATCACTATTTTTTTTTCTGCAAGATCTTTTTGAACATGAGGAAGAGATACAATCCTGAAATGTCAAAAGGTTGAACTCCAATTATATTTATGCATCTTTACATGGTTTAGGTCCATCTTAGGGAGATAATATTATTGGGGGAGCCTTAGCAAAATATGATCATATTTTGAATAGGAACTGGCACTTCATTTAGTGAAAGTAGACAGAATTTGTCCCTTGAATGGAGTTAATTCTTTCAAATAACTGAAGAGAAACTGCTTTCTTTAGTGTAAATATTAATAGCAATGACCTCTGAATTGCTTGCGGCTTTGAGATTTGCAGCTGTTGCAGTATCTTCCTTTTCATCTACATTTTATGATGGGATAGGGGTAAAGTATTTCACTAAACTCTTTATCTTGCTTTGCATCTAGTGTATGCATTTGCTTTATACAAAAGTGAATTAAAAAGTATTGTTTCAATATTTGGCACTTTTGTAATGTAATACTGCTGATCACTCCATTGCTCCCCTCTGAAATACATGCATACAATTTTCAGAGAAATTCAACTCTCATATGCTTCTATAGCTGTTTTAAATTAAGTCACTTGGAAACAGCATCTACATGGTATGCAAATGTCATAGCTGTCTATTAGTACAATAATGATTTCTAAATTAAAATTACCCAGACTCAAATATGATGTACAAAGAGACATTATTACCCACTGAAGCAGTCCTACTACAAATCAGGTATAGTTTCAAGCCTATACCAGATTCCCTGTCATCACCTCACACAATTCTGATTGTGAAGATAATTCATTACACACAGCACCTCCATGAATCATAAGCTTAGCAACTCTTGGCAGGATTAATTCAGGTTTTTGCATGCTTCATTTTAAGTGGCTTTGCCTGTGTTAAACATTGCTGTAGTAGTCAACAGGATTGTTTTTCTGAAGAGAAACTTGTGTGCATCCATTTCAATTAGTAAGATATGAGTGTCTTGTTCTGATGAAAAGAATTAGCCTTTCACCAATATCAAAGAAATGCACAAGGGAAGGCAGTAAACACATTTTGGTAACTCCTTGGATTATAGGCACCTCAAAGAGAAGTGTTTGAAAAGGACCTACTAAGTAATGAATGTTACCTTTAAAAAGTACAGGTTTTAATGAAACAAATTTTTTTATGTGGTTGATATATTGAGATTCCAGTATTTCAGATCCTATTAACTGCAAATCATGTCTTAAACTTCTGCCACTGCTTAAACTGAGGATTCTGGGATTTGCTCTGTAAGAAGGAGAGATCCTGTTAACCCTTAAAGTAATTGAAGACAGTATTTTCTTGTGTCAGACCCCATTCTGAGGGGAGAGAATTTTTAGGAGGCAATAGGTGAAAATATGTTGCAGTCATATAGAATCGAAAATCTAGTGCTTTATTTGCTAAGCTTCTGTTGTATTTTAATTCTTTCTGCTCTATTGAAAACAAGACTTTTCTCTGGTGGCAGCCAGTGATAGATGTGCCACCTTAAAGGCTTTGAGCAGGTCACAGTTTGGCTTCCTTCTCACCACTAATGAAGAAACTCAGAAGTAAGGGGAAGCAAAATTACTTAAATATCATGTATATAGTACTCCCTACTGTATATTCACACTTCTTAGATGTTGCCCATGTAGTCTTAGTTACTGTACTGTTGCTTGGAAATAGTTTTAATTCTTGATTATTTTTGCATGCTTATTCAGCTATATCAAATGCAAGTTGCTACAGATTCTTAGTTGTGGTTTCTTACAGCCCTGCCAGTAGTGCAGATACAAGATCTGTGTAAACAACACATTTGCACAGTTTTTAAAAAAAGGCATCTCTAAATTAAGTTCCATGTAAATATGTGGGGTTTTTATGTAATTCATTGATTCTGAAGAAGTGACTGGTTTTGTGTAATGCCCTGAAATCAGTAAGTGTAAAGAAAATGTATTTTAGCTAATACTGGTTTATGGAGAACAGTAAAGGCACCAACAAATTATCTTTGTTTTGAGAATGAAATGAGTGTAAAGACTGAGTTCTTACACCAGGTATTGTAGAGCTGTATTTTAACTGCTTAATAGCTCTCTCTCCAAATATAAATATAAATGTTGGTAGTACCAAACCATTAAGAATAAAACTTGTTTATGCTGAACTAAGTCTATCTTTCTCTACACTAAAAATGTAACTGAATGATAAAGTGCTATTCATTTGCAGGTGCATTGCTTCTGCTTAAGGGCCCATGGTTGAAAGGACAGGAATTAGTAGCATGTTGTATTAGCCTTTTGTAGTGTATTTTGTTCTAAGCATCTTAATTTCCCTGTTTTGAATGCTAAGTAGCAAGGGTCTTGGTTTTGAACTAATACCCATCATGCATGTAAACGGTGTGAAAGAGCTGCTTAGTAAGTTAACACAAAGTGTTCTTGTGTCCGCCCTTGTGGAAATAGATACAATACAAACATTACAGCTGAACTCACGGCAAACTCCATTAAGTAAAAACCTGGATTCATTGTCCAGAGGAAAGTTTGAATTGAATGTAAGCTCATTTTGTTGAATGTAATGTCAGGCTTTTAGGGGTTGTATTGAGGAGTATGGTTTTGTTAAGTTGAGACCAATTCATTAAGTTTTATTGCCTGGTGAGAAGCAGTAATACGTTATTGTGAAGCTTCATCAAATATTCATGGTTAAAAAGAAGTAGTAAATGTATTCAATCAAGTGGTCTTTTGGGGGTCTGAAAGGGATTATGAAGTCTGCTCAGCTGATAGTCTCTAACTTTGGCTATCTGAAAAGAGTAATCTCTGAATTAAATTTTAGTGTCAGAATATTTTGTCTTCCACAGTATGTTAGACTAGAGGTCAGATTTGCTGACAGTATTCATAAGTTGTACTATTTTATGTCAAACTTTGTTTTCAAAACTTTCTTTTATTAGAATGCGGGATGTGGTTGTCTGAGTTTGTACTGTGTTTTGCAGCTGATTCTATAGACAGGCATTTCAAGCAGGGGGCCATAAGAATGCCAGAGTGTGCTAGCTGTCACTTTCCTATTTGGGAGCTACTGTTTTTGATCTTTGTCCCTTTTTCTCCACTTAGTTCTGCATCACCTAATACCTCTTGTAAGCTGCTTGTTTGGGAACCTGAGTTCTACAAGGCTGCGTAGCATAGCTTAGTCTTTCTGAATTGCTGTCTGGAAAGTCTTGGCTTCTGAACATGCTGTGCTTACAGAATAGCTATCAATGCTCTTAGTCAAGCTTGAACAAATATAACAATCTCTAAACATAAAAATGTTCATGAACTTAGGCTGTAACCAAGAGCTTTTTGATGCTTACAAAGGCTGGACTGTGACATTTCTGATCTCATGAGTGCAGCTCCTTTACGTGCTGGAAGATCACTAATGAACAACAAGAATTGCTTGCTTTTTTTTTTCTTTTTCTTTACTTTGTTTTTTTAATTACTGGTAGATATAGTGTGCCTCATATATTAATTTCCAAAACGCAACAGTGACATCAATGCTGTCTTTTTCTAATCTTCCACCGATCCTTCCCCTTTTTGTAATCTCCAGGCAGATGATGTTGAAAGTAAAATTAGAGAAATCATTCCGCCTGGTTTTTGCACAAATACAGATGACTTTGTGTCTCTGCTGGAGAAGGAGGTCAACTTCAAGCCCTTTGGAATGCTGTTACACACGTATTCTGTCCATGAGGAAGCTGGTGAAGATATAACGTATCAGATATACAAGGTAAGAAAAATTAAGTTAAACTTCTGCTTTTGAGCAACCAAATTCAATTTTATTTTGCAGAGATGCATCTTCTGTAGTGATTCAGCTGTAGTGTATAAATACTATAATTTTATCCATTTTTTATCCATTAGCATGCTTTTTTATATCAGAGAATTTAATTAGGTTTTGCATAGTTTTTCCTCCTCCATCTGTGATAGGTTTCACCTGACTTCTCCTGGCTTTTTCCCTAGGCTGACATGACATGTCCAGGCTTTCGAGAATATCATGAAAGGCTTCAGACGTTCTTGATGTGGTTTATTGAAACTGCTAGCTTTATTGATGTAGATGATGAAAGATGGAACTACTTTCTAGTGTAAGTACAGTTCTAAAGCAACAGTGGACCTTATTACCTCCACAAAGCCTGCATTTTAATTGTGGCTGGCCAATTATTGGAGCAGTATAATGATATTTTTCCCAGGAAAGAAAAAACATTGTTTATGAGGCTTGAGTTTTCCTCCATTATGCTTTGGGAAAGCTTGAGAATAGAGCTGAATTAAATGCTGTTGTCCGTTAGAGCCCTGAATGTAGGCTTAAACAGTAAAATGAGCTTTGCCTGTGTTTTCTTTTACTTGCCACCTATTCATCTTTATAATAGGCAAGTGCACTGAAGTGCTGTAAAGAGGTCTGATTTATCCAAGTTGCTGCACACCAATTAAGTGAATTGTACATTCAGAACATAGCAGGTGTACCCATTGGGCCCTCACAGAGTAGCTTGCTGACACTGAAAATTCAGTTGGAGAATGGAAAAGAAAATGGACACTGCATGGGAGCGCAACTGTAATTGACCTGCTTGGCTTTCTGTTTTATCTGCAGATTTGAGAAGTATAATAAGGATGGAGCTACGCTCTTTGCGACCGTAGGCTACATGACAGTCTATAATTACTATGTGTACCCAGACAAAACCCGGCCACGTGTAAGGTAATTGGCGGTGTAACTCGTGCCTTGCCTTTTATTTCAGAAGAGGGAACTGCTGAAGTTCCCAATACTTGTTTATAATAGTGTTGATTTGTTTAAAAAAATCCCCATTATTAGCTGTCTGTGCACTGATTTATTTCATTGTTCCCTTCTTGAAGCGGAGGGAATCTCAGACAAGTTTTGAATATTTAACAATTTTAAGATTCTGTTAAAAATTACACTTTAACGTGAAGATTGAACATAACTTAATCCAAAATGAAATACCATTTTGTTTTTAAGACTTCACGTTATGTTTCCAAATGCTTGTATTTGAAGTGAAAATACATTCCTTTGTCTGTAGCCAGATGCTGATCTTGCCACCATTCCAAGGAGAAGGCCATGGTGCTCAGCTGCTTGAAACAGTTCATAGATACTATATGTCTTCTCCTACTGTACTTGATATAACAGGTTTGTGTTAAATTTTTAATAAGGAACTTTTACAGGTCGTTAGCCCACATGCTAACTTTTATGTCAATTTGTCTGAATTTAAAGCCTTTTGAAGATTTCGCTTCTGCTGAGTTCAGGATTAATAGTACCCTGGTTTACAGAAGTGTATGTAGTGTAGCATCTTAAGTACTTTACTCAGAGAACAGCACACCAGGAAAATTCAATCCCTAGCATGAACAGATTACCAGCTAATTAACTATTTTATTGTGAGATACACAACTGAGTTTGCCAAGAGATCAAGCTTTGTCAAATCCTTGTTCAGCTTACCCCTATTAGCCAAAATTCAAACTTATGGGGGGACACAGCACACCTAACTAAAATAGCGTATTAATATTAGCGTGCAAGCTGAAATTTTACGGACAGTAAGAGTTTGTAGAGAACCTGTGCTCTGGGAGCACATATTGCTGCCTGAAGGTATCTATGATATTAGATGTGTGTGCACAAATACCTAAAACCAAAAGATTGTGGAAATGGCAGATAAAGGGTCCATGTGCATAACAAAGCTAACATGAAAAAATTGCTACAGGTATGACATTAGTCCTGTGGTTTCAAGTCTAGTATAGGAAGAAATGCAGTTCAGACACATGTTGATCATTCGATTCTATGTGTAGTCTTATCTTGGTCACTAATAACTCTACATTCTAATTAAAACCCAATAGAACACTTGCTTTCACAATTTGTTGTTGCCAGATCATCCCAACAAAATAATCCACCTCATAATTTCAGTCCAGTTTGTGGAGACCAAAGAAAGTATAACTTAGTTTCTGCAACAGGAATTCATGTGCATCGTGCATTTACTTTTTCCTTTTAATAGTACAAATCTTTACGAAGCTTTTATAATTGAGAATGAGCAGAGTCTTAACATGCCGCTGCATAAATCCTATGCCATGTTCATGGCTCTGTGCCTTAAGTGCAGGGCTGTAGCAAACAGTAAATGTGTACTAAAACAGGGCTCATTTTTTTTGTGGAATGAAGCAGGAGAAAGCTTGCAATATTCTACATGGCACCCAAGTTCTCAAAGTTAAGATTCTTAGAGAAGTATTTATTGTCCTTTTTGAGTGGGACATTGAGCTTGGACAATCTTAATATGGCCAGGATATTTAGCTCATATCATCTAAAATTGTGAAATAATGCCTTTAACCTTTCTGTAAAAAGGAAATGAAGATCTAATTAATTTCTTTGAAAAAAGCTAATGGTTTACTAATTAAAATTACTTGTGTTTCATATTTGCAGCAAATATTTTGTTCTGCTTATACCTTGTCATCCTGACATGAGCAAAATGTATGCTGATAGTGCTTACGGAACAGAAGCTGCCTCATTCTTCTTGTAACTAATCTGAGTGCAAAAGAATGAATCAAGTTACTTTAGTGCACTTCTCCAATCTCTTTTGCAGAATAAGTTCTATAAGGCTTGCCATACAAGATTAGGCCATTCATGAACAATGCATTTTAACCCAACCCAGAAAAATAAATCATTAGTTGTGCACTGCATGGCAAAAGCTTCTGTTACAGTCCTTCTTGGTAGCTTTGTTTTGCTTCTGATCATCCTAAAACTGCAAATTTTAACTGTAAACAGTGTACCTCAAAACTACAGGAAAACACAGCTGGGATGTAAGCTGGTTAGCAGTAAACTCTACAGTGCTAGAAAAATGAGTGTTGAAGGGGAAGTATGGCCCCGCTAATTGTAGCGAGCTTGTGTAAAGCAAGGAAGAAATACATTCACAATATTCTACATATTTCCCTTCTGCATGAAATAGTTGCATAAGGGCTCGTGTTGATCTTAACTGAGGCTTGTTCTCAATTTCAATGTTTTTTTTCTAAAGCAACAGTTTTGATAGCTATGTCTTTTTAAATAAAATGGAAGTAACTTGAAATCATGATCAACTTTTGTTTAGGTCCTTTCTGCCTTTTAATTTTGGATAATCTTGTTCTTTGGGTTCTTGTGCCTTTTCCTGCCTTCCCTGCTAACAAAGACTAACGCCTGCTCAATGCATGTCTTCAACTAGTTTGTTTGTATACAGTAGGATATTCACCAATCTTTTTCCACATTTTCCCTTTTGTTTGTGTTTTAGTAGTTCTACCACTGTCAAATTTAGAATAGATGAAAGATACAAGAAGAAGGTTTTTAGGTTAGTCTTCTTTTCCCAAGAAATTAAATGGGTTTAAACAAGTCAGTTTAATAATACATATGTAAAATCTGTACAGCACTGCATACACAAAATATTAGAAGTTTCTCTTTTTGTGACCTGTTTGATGTCTATTGTCAAGCATCGAAACCTTTGATAATAGTGCTTACAATTAAGCACAGTTGTTTGTATACTGATTAATGCTGCATCTGCTTTTGTTTTTCATAGTTCTTTGTAATTACATACCAGAGATGAGAAAACAAATAATGCTGATAAGATTTTTTTTTATTCTTTCTAGCTGAAGATCCATCTGAGAACTATGTGAAGCTCAGAGACTTTGTTCTTGTAAAGCTTTGTCAAGATTTGCTTTGCTTTTCCCCAGTAAAACTAATGCAAGGTTTCAGTCAAGAAATGGTGACAGAAGCTCAGCAAAAATTGAAAATAAATAAGGTATTCAATTAGTACAGTTGTAATTGGACATATTCTTACCAAACTAGTACAATATAATTTAACTTAGAAAGAGACATGGAATTTACACACTGGTTTATTTTGACAGTTGTTAAGGGTGTATCAGGAGATACATGGCTTATGGTTTTAGATAAATGCCTTTTTTACCTACAAATTCTATTGTAATAGAATTTGACATGGTTTTGATTTCTTTCAAGAGTATTTGTACTATTATATGTTGCTTCAGGAATGCAGAATGCTCAAGTGGCAAACAACTTACTAATGCAACTCTAAATACTTTGAGAACTAAAGAGTTAAATTGAACAATTAAATTTGCTGGTAATCTTAAGATATTAAACTAATTTTTGAGTACAGTAGTGAAATAGCAGAGTTGCTTAGTTTAAAATGCATTTGAATGTGGTTTACTGAAGACTTTAAAACTTGAGGGATGGGCAGTGTGAAGCCATATTCAGATGTGTTCATGAAAATGGCATAACTTATATAAGTAAACTACATCTGCAGCCTTCTATATTTTAAATCTGAAGGGATAAATAAGTTTCCTTTGGTTTTTTAACAGTATATAAACATGTGGTAGTGTAGCAAACAAACAATTTTATTTTTGTTCTGTTGTTCAGGGGAAAAAAAAATTGGTCTTAAATTCTGTTTTCATACATATGCAAGTTAATACTAATATAGTAGCAACATAATTTTCTCCCCGTATGTCATGCTTTCTGATCCTGATACCAAAAGCACTTCAGATTTTCCATTTACTAATAATGAAAACCATGAAACTTTAAATATTGTTTCATTTTCATATTTAGAACTTTCAGGGGGCCTTGTGAAGGGCAGTAAGTGTATGTGGATTGTTAAAATTCATAAAGTTGATACTGCTTGGTATTGCTTGATGTCACCTTAGTTCCAGTCCTTGTTCTTAGAAGTGTTTTTAGACTGTGGCTTCTAGACTTTCTGCTGTCCACTTACAGCAAGTCCTTGAAGCGCCTCTGTGGCTGGTGCAACACTTGAGAGATCCGACACTGGGTGCGTGGAAGACGATGGTTTTCAAGTAAAAAGAAAAAATCCTTATTCATTGAACTTGCCAAATAGGACAGATTTATCCATGCCCCTGTTTTCTGATAGGATGAAGAATTACTCTAATATTTAAGTATTTCTTCATTTGGAGTTCTGTTGAGTGACCTCTTTATTCACATGTGGTTTTTATTCTCCTTTCTGTTCATTAGCAACACACAAGACGAGTTTATGAAATTCTGCGATTGCGTGCAACAAACATGGGTGATGCAGAACAGTCCAGAAGCTATCGGTTGGATGTTAAAAGAAGACTGATTGGGCCCTATAAGGTGTATATGACTTAAGTATCATTTAATATTTATTTCAAGGCTAATTACACTTGATTTTACTTTAATTTCCATAAACGTAGTTGATGCCAATTATGTTGCCAATCAACTACTATTAGTTATGCAGTGTTCAGCTGAAATATATACAGATACAGAGGACATTCATACACAGAAGCACTGAAGATCCTGTGTTTGGCTCCTGGCTGTTTCCTGCCCAGTTTCAACAGGAGCTTACTATTAAGCTAACTAGCTACATTATGCATTATGCCCAGGTAGGTTTAAGGTGGGGAAAATGGTCAATTTCTTGAAGAGGTTAAAAACATACCTTAAATAGACAAGCCAGAAATTTGAAGGGAAGGAAAGGTTACACTGCAGACTAGGTATAGTTTAGATTCCTGTTCTAATTGTTTGCTAGGTCTTAAGAAAACAGCTTGCTGGAAGTAATCAGGTCACATCAATGTAGGACTAACTCCATGTGGATAGAATATAGAATAATACCAGCAGTAAAATTCAAGCAAGTATTAAACATAATACCATGTAATTTTCTTAGTTCCTATTATTTATGCATCCTGGATTTTCAGTGTGGTTGGTCTGTGTTGCATAAACTGACCCTTTGAGATACAGATTTAAAAAATATCTTAGTTGCAAATGGCATCAGTTTCTATATCAAGAGTCAAAAAGGCCACAAATAAATTGTGGTCTATTGCTGTAACTAGCATATTAGCTACTGTTGTCAATTAAGTCCTTGCCAAGCAAACCAAAATCTTGCATATAAAGGTACACAAGAGCATGAGGAGTACCTTGATTAACTTGAAAACCTTCCTAAAGCAGCATTTACCCTGTTACACCAAAATAGCAAAACTTCGTTTGTTGTCAGGTTGGGCTTACAGGGGCTGTTAGTAGAAATGAGAGGCCTATACAGTTATTGTATTAAATACCTATCTGATCTGGTCATAACTTAATCAAAACCCTCTCTTTCACGAGTGTCTTATCTCATTTGCTAAATTTCACTCAGTTACCACTACAAATAAGGTGATTCTTCAACTGTATCTCATGACTATTACATGGTTTCAATTCTCTTGCTCATTGCTGAGGTCCTGTAGGCGAAATCCAAAATTTCATAAGCAGCTTAAATTGTAGTGCTTCTTGCAGGTGTTTCCACTTCAGTCCTTGCACACAATAAATGCATGGATAGTGAATGGATTTTGTATTGCTAAATATGAAATATTGCTATTTTACAACATTGCATTTTTAGGTTTTTGTTATTTCAGTGTGGATTCAAAAGAATCCTTAAAGCAGCCAACACTTTTTTTCTCTAATTTGAAAATTTATGTTCTGAAATAGTCATCTTGTTTGTGGTAATCCTACCTAGTAAATAGCTTACTCATACACTTATTTTAAGCAACTTCCAATAAATTTTATTCACAGTGACCTTTTCAAAAAGTTTTCAGAAATGTAATGAAACTAACTTTTAACAGAGAGGGTAGTTTTGAGGAAGGAACCAAACTTTATTAACATATAATCAGGAATATTACTGCATACTTAATACCGGTGTCATTTTATTCCATAAGCTGTTTGAGATCTTCATTTGAACAGTGCTTTACAGATGTTGAATAATTCTAAATTGACTCTACCTTAGTTTAATAAAAATGGTGTTCCATCTTAGAATTATTTCCTGGCTAACAGTAGCAGTGAAAAAAACTATATGCAGAAACCTCAAGGAAAAAACATGTAATAATCTATTCCCCCTGAAGTCATTACATTATCATGGAAATACCTTTATGCATGTGGCATCACTAGATTGGGATGACTGATGCAGCAGGATGTGTTGCTCTCTGTATAGGTAGTACTAATACAGGAAATAAAAATTTGGTATATTAATTGTCAGGGCATCACTCCAAGGTAGTTTAAAGGGTGAGCAGCTGGTGCAGTTTCACTGTGGCTTCTCCATTTCTGACTAACTCTGCTTTTTATTAGTGGATTGTGCTGGTAGATATATCTCCTTGATCATGTCTCTGTTCATGTCATCCCTCTTGGAAGTAAATACCACTGCTGCACTGCTTTTCATAATTGTAATACTTTGTTTGCTACTTGAATTTGCTTTTCTGCCCAGCCCAACAACTTGTTCCCTCTTGAAGCTGCCCAGGTAAAATGTTATTGATGGCAGTTTTCAAAATCTTGTGTACCTCAATATGCTTGTAGTATATTTGGGGGGGGAAATGGGTACTAAAACAACTGGTAATCTGAAACATGCAAAGAGAGTTTGCTTTTTAGCAGGAATCTGGAACTTAAAGAAGGCCTAATGGTAGTGTATCAGATGTAGTGAGCATTTAAACACTGGCACCCTTTTTTCAGAGCTAACGTTTATAAACTAAACAGACACTCCTGTTAATTTGGCAGAATTTGAATTAATTCTAGAATAAGGTTTTAGTTGTTCTACGGACAGAAGCTTGGCCAGAAGGTACTCATCTCTTTTTTCGTTTGGGCAGCTCATCATATGTTTTAAGTATGCTTCTCATTTTAACTACATAGAGCTAATGTGAATCTAAAATTCAGACATCTATGCTGCTTTTCACATCCTTTCAACAAGGAAAGGTTTTTTGATTATTGGCCAAAAAATGTGCCTAAATTCCTCATTAGGACTTAAGTACAGAAACTCCATTTCTGAACTGAACTTTGCCTATCTGTGGACTCTTTGGGAGATTATAAAAGTTTTTCTGGTCTTATTTACAGTTTACTGTAGTCTCCACTCTTCCCTCCTGTCTCTCAGCATCAATCACAGAAAGAAAAATATTCCTTTGAGAGATAAGCATAAAATTAGAGCACAAAAGGGCTTTGATTTTTGAGACTGTTAGAAATAGAATAATTTGGTGATATTTTGTTGTTTTAATACATTGATTCCATAGGTAGTTCAAAGATTTATTGGTAAGATACCAGGTGTACATAATACTTTTTTTTTAAATGAAGTGTTGAATGATAAGCTGCTTTTACAAAGCTAGAGAAGACTGAAGAATGGAAAGTACCTGAAGAACTGAGTAGCTCAGAAATAGGTATCAGCTATATTAAAGTATATCTGGGTAAAGAAAATACAAAAGTATTTTGAGGTGTTTTTAAGAAACAGGTAAAAATCCCATGTGACAGAGCAAGGACAACTCATTTTCCTGTACAAATATGTTTATGTTTATGAGTGATCTTACCTCTTTTCAGTGCTGTTACTGCTAGTCCCTGGTAATTTGAATAATTTGTAAGAGTTTGTGAGACTTTTTTCTGTGTACTGGAGGCTTAAAATTAATTTTTGATAGTCAGTTATGGGGAAATTAGTTGCCTGAAGAGTGACGTAATGGGACAGCAGTGTAGCATTAATGTAGGACTAAATATCCTGGTCAGATTTCTACAATCAGGTTCTTCATGCCATACATCTTCAGTAGTAGGTGATACTGTTAGACATAATCTGTTTGGTTAAGGAACAAAATTTGAAACCATTCCTCCCTTCATTAGCTTTTTGGCAGTAGAGAAACTATGAGCCTTTAACAGCACAAATGTACTAATCCAACATGCTTTCTGCTTCTCTTGGGATTAGGGACATCCTAAAGAATTAGATACTGAAATTCAATAAATTTTAATGAAACACCATAATGAAATACCATATTCTTGATAATTACTGGCTGTGTTCAAACTACTGTTTGTTTGATTGCTTAGAAAAAACAGAGGGAACTTGCCAAGATGAGAAGGTGTCTAAGACCAGAGGAGATGACTAATCAATTGAACCAAATAGACCTAAACTTGCAACGTGAACAGTTAGAAGAGAGCTTCCAACAGCTTGTTTCAGATTACCGAAGAGTCCTAGAACGACTTGCACAAGCATGAGGATCCTACCTGTACAGGAAACTTGCAGATATCTATACAGTGTTGTAAAGCACATCCTCAATTGCCACTTAACTGCAAAAAATCCCATGTGACGTTTTAATCACATTAAAGGTGACTTGTGTTTCTGTGCATTTGAATATTTTCTATTTTTGTGTTGTAGATTTTAAAATGTACTTAGGTTTTGGGGGCACTTCTTGGTGAAATAAACAATGTAGATTCTCAGATACTTAAATTGTTACTTCAATTGTATGAGTTTTTTTACCCTTTTGTTTTGATCAAGACTTAATAGATACTTGAATAGAAAGTTAATATATAAATCTAAGCAATCTCAAATTTCTCCTAACATTATTCTCCTCGGGCTGTTCTCTGTGGATCCTATTGTGTGGTGTAAGGTCTGTGCAGGTTTAATGTCATGAGCAGGTTACAATATTGGTTCTGTGGTCTCAGGTGTTTCCCCTGTGCTGACTCTTTACCCTATGCTAAATGTGCATCTTGCTGCTGGAAGTGAACAGACCCATTCTGTTTAAGCCTTTAAAGTGCCTCAAGCACATTCTTTTTCAAACCCCCAAGTTTTCAGGTTCATGATTTTCAGGAAGATCTCAGCTGGGGAACCAGCCAAGACTTTGTGAGGACTCCAAAAGCATTACTAGTAGTGAAAGAAACATAAATCTGTAAGAAGCCAAGTGCCTTTATATAGTTCCTTGATGCTGTTCTGCTATGCATTACTTCGCAGACCTGAGGTTAGTTATTAAATATCCTGTCTGTCCACCCTCAAAGGAATAAATTGTTATCTTTTCTGGTAGTTTAGACTTCAGAGGATTTAATCTGAATAAGGATTATTGAAATTGATTAATTAGGACCATGTTTGATGGTCCTAATGGGATTCAGGTCCAGCTTTCAAAACTGGAGCTTGTACGTTGTGATGTGGAGGAAGTGAAATAACTTAAATATTTTAAACATGAAATATTTTAAATGTTAATAATTTTTAAATGTGGGGGTTTTTGTATTTCCTATTAAATTATTTTTAGAAATTTTTATTCTGGATTAGAATATTTTGGCTGTATGATACATCTTTCATCTACTGTAGTATCCAAATCTATTAATCAACAGTAACAATTGTTAAAAGACCTTTCCTGATAGTAGTAAGGCTGAGGTTAAGTTGGGGAGTGTGGGGTTTGGTTTTTTTATTGAATTTGTTCAGATCTTGGTGATAAGTCCGAAGTGGGAGAGCTGAACTGAAGAATTGTGCATACATTTGGTTCCTGCATAGAGGTCCAGGATGCTTTTTGGGGCAGCCTGCAGTAACACTCCCAAGCTTAAGCTTTTGAATAAACTGTAGGACTGACAAGAAGCACTGCCTAATGGGCTGTTTGCCCACTTAGAAATTACTGAGCCGAAAAGCACAAAATTGCTTTCCTTAATCACAATTTCCTTTTGCTATTCACAAATAGCAAAGGAGTGAAACTCTTTTCACTTAAGAGAGTGAAACTTCTCTCATATAGTGACAAGGGCAGATTTATTTTTTTATAACAGATCAGATTTTTATTTTTATGTTGACACAGTTGAAAGCATTTGAATTAGTGCTTCCAGTTCCTTTCCTGGTGTCTCATTCCAGTATGGTCTTGGGCACATTCTGAGATGTTAGGATGTGCGTGTGAACTGCACAAACTTCTTTGCATGAAAAATAGGAGTAAATAGCCTCCTATAGATCTAGAAACTTTTAATCTTCCCATCCTGCAGCAGTTTGCAGCTTCTGCAGCTCTGCTGCCAGGAAAGACCTTGTGAGTACACCCTACTCCATTACAGTAAATTAAGCCAATTATCTGAAGCAATCTTCATCAGCAAATTAAACTAACCCTGCTGACTTTGCCTGAAGTGGTCTTAACTGTCTGGACTATCCCTTGGCAAAGAGAAGGAGGCAACATTCTTGTTGGACAGCTAGAACACTACAATAGCTCTTCTGACGCTGCTGGGGGGCATATGCCAGTTTCCTTCAGTAGGCTTGTGGGGTGCATCTGTTCAAACTAACATTTTAGAAACTATGCATTCATGGTAAAATTGACTAAATACCCACATTTCAGGATGCTGCTAGACAAAATCCTAGCTTGCCAGTCTGGATATTTTGTTATTTTCAACAGGATAACAAGTTTCGCCTATTAGTGAACTGCAGGATGCTTGTCTCAGAAGTACACACAGCAGCAACTCCAGCTGTTCAGTGAGTCATATTGTGAAATAAAAAAGTGTAATACTATTTATAAAAGTTTAGTAAGTTTTGTGTAATGTTTGTATTTATTAACATAACTAAGAGCAGGGACCTCCTACTATGTTTAAACAAATACTTTGTCGTGTAGTACACAACTAGTGTTTTTTGACTTCTGCATGCTGAGAAGACGTGTGAACTATTAACAGCTGTCTGTATGGAATGGCAAGTAGGTACTGGAGGGGTTCAATTGTGTGGATTTGTGAGCTAACAAATTAACACTGAGGCTTAGTAGCAACTCTTTCACTCAAGATGTTGGGGGCACGAGAATTGGATAGCTGAAGCAGAATGCTATTGGAGGGCCTCTCTTATTTTGGGCACAATATGATGCTAAAGTAATCCTGGATTAAAAATATTTTTGTTCAAATACTTAATCTGTTATCCTAGGTTTCTTAAGCTGCTATTGTTCTTTACAGTTATTACTAGCTAACAGAAACTTAAAGCAAACACTAATAATAGTGTTATTAATAATAGGTTTAGTGACTTTTTCTCATTTTGATAAAACCAGATTCTTCAGTCACTTATCTCAAATTTCAAGTGAAATTTTGCATAACATACTGATAAAGAATTTTAGATAATCTTTTGCATTTAAATATTCAGAATGTATATAAGATCTGAGTATATTTATAAAGTTTTTCATTGTAGATGTTTCTGTCATCAGGATGCTGGTTTGTCCTTCTATCACTTACAAATCCAGCCACAACAACAGTGAATCTACTTTTTAAAAAAATCAGTAAAATGGTGAATTTAGCTCAATTGACAGACACAAATTTTCTTCCAAGGTAAAGATATTGTCAGTGGTGTGAATACAAGATTTTGTCCTAAGGGTAAATAAAGCTCTGAAAAGTGTTTTATGTTCAGAAACCTGGTTCAAACTGTTCACTTTCAGGTATTTTGAAACATAAAAGTTACCTACTGCAGATACTTGGAAACAACTTGTTCAACAACTAATAATCTCAAGAAATACAACAGAATACCTATAGCTTCAGAACTGAGAAAGCAAACTACCAGTAGCTGCAGGATTTGAAGGACACTAACTGCTGTAGTTGGAGGAATAAAGGTCTGTGTGTTGCTGAAGGAGTGTCTTGGGCAGCAAATGTCTTTGCCTCCTACGAACTAACACACAAAGCTGCTATGTGGCAGTTTAGGCAATTCAAGACTGACTTATTGTCTCTCTCTGCAATGTCAGCAGGAGGGTAAGCAGCCCATAATGTCTGTATGAAGGATTTGTGCGCTTATATAGATTTTTTTTCAGTTATTTTTTTTGTCTCTCACTGAGACTTTGTTGTTCTTTATGTTTCTCCTTTATCATATTTTATGACTGTCAGACACTAGAAAGCTTGAAAATCTTATGTTGCATATTTTGCCATTTTACCTTTCCTTACAGTGTCAGTTCTGGCCTGCTTTCTTCAGTATCAAACTGTTAGAACTAGAAATACCTGTTACATTGGTGAGCCTTTCATATAAAACCTTGGAGTTTCAGCTTTCAAATTTAAAATTATTCTGTAATGCTACTGCTTTGTGAAACATAGCTTGCTAGGATAATTTGGACTTGAACTTGAAAAAAAGCATAGTAAAATATTAGCATCTGTATATCATAAGCAAGTATGTGTTGCAGATATTTCTGTTTTCTAGAAAAAAAAAATCATCCTAAAGTAATCAGAAATATTTTTCCCCATGCTGTTGTTCATGATTTTCAGTAATTGCAGCTGGTTTACACTGCTAGCTCTTTTCTCCAGTGATCAGTGAGATTTCAATCTAACCCTGGGCTCTTTCTATTAAAATGTTCCATTTACAAAACGCAGTTAACCACACCAGTGACAATATTTGGAATTGTAAGGCTAAAATTTAGTGCAGCCAGTAAAAATGGAAGGCTGTTTAACAAAGCAATACAAGTAGGTGCAAGCTCAGCTCAGACAGGGCATGCTATCTGCTATCATACTGGCTTATAACTGGTGGGAAAATTGTAGGAATGAGCTTGCCTCCCTATCACTCATCTTTTTTACAATGTAAAAAGAAAAATAATAAAACTACCAGTTTCTGCCCATAGCTACTCATTCAAATACATGCTTACCAAGTTCTTTGTTCCTTGCAATAAATCCCTCAGTAATACACATCAAGAAACAACATTACACACTGTGTATCTCAGCTTCCTTTTAGATCTAGAATGGTACAAGCTAGACTACAAAGGATCATTAAATTTTCAGATTTCCATATTCAAAATATTTTTAATTCCCCAGACCAGAGGCAGAGAGAAAAGGTTGGAAAAAATGTCCTACTTTGGCTCTTCAAACCTCATTTCAGATATAAGGCCAAACTGGAGGAATCTCAGGTAATGACACAATGAAGACAAAGCCTTGGGAAGAGGATTCAGAATTCCCTCTTTGCCTTTACAAAAAATCTATATAGCAGGAGCAGCACTGGTTTTTTTTCTGAGAGTAGCACTAGCTTCTTTCTTTAGTAAATAAAGAACATCTAATGCTGTAAACATTCCTCACACAGGAGGTATGTGCTCCATTTGTGGTTGTTGCACAGTTTGAGCTGAAGAGATAAAACGTAAAGAAAATCTAGATCAATGGGAAGAGCTTGACATCCCTTTTTTTGTTTCTAAATGGTAGGGCAATACGAGAGGTGTTCCATGTTCAATAGCTGCTATTTTTAGATGCTTCCCTTTCTTCTAGTTAGGCTTTTCTCTGAGCTATATGGGGTGTTCATGTTTTAAAACTTCATAATTTCATAGAAAAGAGAAAATCTTTGCCTAGAATTAATTTAATTTTATGCGGACCTGTAAATATGTTATTTCTCTTTCATTCGAGGTGTAATGTAAGTTTTATTTAGTGCAGCTTTACCTGGTTATTCATATTTTGTATCACTGATGTAGGAGATTTCTGGGTTTTTACAAGTTCAGGGCTCTAAACTCGGTCACCCTGGACCAGATGAACATCAGTGCTGAAAAAAAGAACACTTATTTGTGGTTAGAACAGGACCCAAACAGCACCAGTCTCATCAGCAAAAGCTGCTGAGGAACAAAATCATCTTTTAAGACGATATTAAAAGGAAAGTCTAAGCCTGATCTCCGAAGCTGGTCTGACCATAACCTCAAAAGTTAGGATCTAAGCTTAACCTCAGCTGCTATACTTAAACTAGAACTGTGTTTCTATATTGTTTATAAAAGATTTGTGTGTGCATAAGATAAAACTGTTGTCTTACAGGCTGTTACAGACTGCTTTGAAACTTGCATGTAAAAACCTAGCTTTATGTTGTCTTTAGCACACTTTTGCTTATTTTAATATCAGCCTGCCCAACTTTGGGAGGAAATAAAGTTGAGATTCTACATTTAGCACTTGATTGCTTTGACAGCACAGACCCAGTGTGAAATGGGATGTGAAGCGTTCTTCAAGGAGAGTCTTTCACACAGACGTGCTGAATAAACCCTGGGCTGAAAAGTGGTATCTCCAAAACTGCCTCTCAAACTGATGATCAGGACATCTTGATACATTACCTCTCCATCTTAAACATTTTATGGGATTTGCCAGTTGTAACCAAAAGACAATTATACACATGAAGAAGAAAGTGATGTATTTGCTTTTGGTGACAACTTGAACACTGGAGTAAGATTTTTTTTTCTGGTTTGCTGTGTTAGGTGTGTCTCTCTTTTCGCAGATATTCACCCCATATTTTACTGCTATAAAGGTCCTAAAGACTATATATGTTGTGTTTCTCAGCCAAAGGAGAAAACCTGCATCTAAGCATAAATTAGAGACTACTGAATAATGACTATTAGGCTTAAGATGCATCCAGAGATTGCAAAAATTACACAGTTTGCTTGAAATGTAATTGATCATAATTTGATTGATTCCCTCTTGTTTTCTGCATGCAAAAATAATTGGTCCTGTCTAACCACTAGTCAGTACATACAACTATTTGTGAAATATCCTGACACTTAAGGACAAAGTAATTACAAAGGTGGTAGCATAACTAGAATAGCCTTCATTTTGTTATGCCATCAACCAATTTTCAGAGTGTTACAATAAGGAATTTAGGACTTAGAAATGCAGACAAAAGCCAAGCATTCATTTCATTTTCTCTAACAGTTGCCTTATTCCACTGAGTAGGAAATACTGTCTGACTCAAATAAGAAAGGTGAGACTAGGCAGCTTTAGAGCTCTCTGTTTCTCTCGTTTACTGATAGTTGTGGAAAACGTGGTGTATCATACATGGATACTTTCAAGTGAAGTGTTCTGTTCTCTTTAAGCACACCCACTCAAGAGTATATATAGTTGCTTAGGCCAAGGAGCAGAATGTGTGTTTGCTTTACACTGCACTTTGATTTTGTAGAACTAATGGTTGAGTGTCTGGATTCCTAAAGCCTTGCCAAGATACAAAAGAGGACAAAATGATGCCTAATGCAATTCACGCTCCTGAAAGACCATGCTGCGTTGTAGAATTAGGAACAAAGTGACGACATGCACATTTTGGCCCTGCTAATGAAATGTGTGCATACTCTCAACCAGCAAGCAGTGGGTAATGGTCTCACGAGGTGATCACCTTAGCAATGCTTTCTCCATATTTATATCTTTATTTCTTTGAAAACCTTATCATTTTCCCCTCACTGAATAATGATGATGAAACATGTCAGTTCGTGCAGAATGTGGCTATAAGAAGGGGAATATTTTATTTTTTGAAGGCAGTGCAGGGTATTCTATTGATCTTTAAACTACCGTGTAGTCTGGATATAAGCTATATGATAGGCTGCCTATCATGCTGTGGCAGCTGATTAAGAGAGCCACTTCTACTAGCAAAGTTTATGAGGATCACAGTACATTTTTTTTGGTCAGAGAATGCTTGGAATTTGCTCCTTAAAATCAGAAATGCTTGAAGTGTAACTTTTAAATTCATACTTTTTGTGGGCTTTTTCTGAAGCACATGTAAGTAAATAGCTCAGCATTCCCATCCACCTTGGGCTTTGAGTCTATTTTTATCTAAATCATAAAACTTGTACATGGGAAGTCAAAAACTGCTAATGGCTGTACCAGGAGGCAAATAAATGTGGAGATAAACAGCCTCAGTTCTCTTGACAATTTACTTATTTATCCCACAGGTTATCACTGTGTGTGTACACATGAATGTATGTAAGGACAAAAAGATCATAACATATGTGTGAGAATATAAGAAATCATTACTTGTATTACTTGTATATGTGGGTTTTGAATGTCTCCGGAGAGGACGACTCCAGCCCTTCCCTGGGCAGCCTGCTCCAATGCTCTGCCACCATCACCATAAAGCTCTTCCTCATGTTGAGATGAAACTTGTGTTTTAGTTATGGCCATTGCTCCTCATCCTGTCACTTGGCACCACTACAAAAGGTCAGGCACCCTCCACTTGGCACCTGCCTTAGTATTCCTTTGCATTAATTATTTCTTATAGGGTAGTTCCTATTTTATTCATAAAAATATAAGGTGAGGTAACGGTGGTAGTGTTTGCTTGTCTGCTTGCTTGTTTGGGTTTTGTTTATTTTTTAATGGCAAGAAATGATGAGGTAGCTCCAGCACCCATTGAATAGTACGGTTGCAACTCATGCGAGACGGAGTCCCGCTTTCTGTCTCACTGCCATGGTTCCCGCTGGCCGAAGGCGCAGTTACCAATCCTGCTATGGGTATTGTGCAGCCGAGCAGGATGGAGCCGTACAGAAGGGCAGTTAGCAGCAGCTCCGGGCACCAGGGAGCCGCGGCAGGCCGGCCCGGCGGGCGCGCTGCGCTGCGGGCTGCCCGGGCAGGGCGGATCCCTCACGCCGGCCGAGGGCGCGAGGGGGGCGCTCCGGGCCCGCCGCCACACACGGACACGTGACCGCCTCATATGGGCAGCATGGCGGCGCCCAGAGCCGCCCGCGCGCTGCGGAGCGGAGGTGAGTGCGCGCCGCCGCTGCCGCCGGGGTGAGGCGCGGGCCCGGCCGCCGCTCTGCCCTTCCCGCCGGCCGCCGCCGCGCCGCTGCTCAGTCGGGGCTCGCTTTGAAATCGAGGAGCGAAAGGTCCCGCCGTGCCTGCCGAGGGCTGCGAGAGAGAGCTCCGCCGGCCGGGGCGCGCTGAGGCGTCCGGGCGGGGGGCGGCGTGTGGCGGCGGGGCCTCGCAGCAGCGGCCGCTGCTGTCAAGTCTGGGCTTCTACTAAGGCGTGTTCCCCCGGCGCTGTGCTCGTCCTGGGGCCGGCACACGGCAGCTCCCGCCGTCCCGGGGACCCCGCGCTGCGGAAGGCTGTGGGAATGTTTTGCTCTAGTTTTGCTGTGGTGGTTTTTGCTGCTGAAGTAATCTGATATAAGTATACGGGTGTCTTCTGCCAACCCGTTAAACTGCAGGACTTCTTACCTGCTGGCACGCCCGTCTGTATAATGGCTTTTCAGGGCCTGTTGTCCCCCGAGCCCTGAGGTTCTCTGGGGAGTACATTTTCTACCACATAACCTTACACAAGTTAAAGTTGTGTGCCCATGTCCTACATCCTTCTTCAGCCCCATGTGCATCTAAAAACCCAGTGTCTGTCGTCCAGTTAAAAGAACCTAGCAAATTAAATTTGTTAAGCCTTCCTGCCTTTTGCTGAGGCATCAAACCTTGATCCAGAGATCTTGGAAATTGGTATACTGATTAAATGCTTTCACCACAGTTCAGAAGGACTTAGGCTAGCCTAAAAAAACCCTTTATTAAAAAAGAGACTAGGAAATTAAAAACTACTTTCCAGTAATCATATAGGGAAGTTATTTGAATAGTCTCTGCCCTGCTAATGTCAGAATTCAAACACTTTCAACCCAAGGAAAAGGCAAACAACTCTTTAGGGTGTGAGTTTTCACAAACCTTTGTGAAATTCTGTATGCTCAAATGCTACATTTCAGGGTGGACTAGCAGTGGGTTGAACTGCATTTTAGCTGTCACCTTTCCTTGAAGAGTATTCAAAAAAATTTTTACAGGTAATGCATAGGAATATGAGTTGAATTTACTATTTTGTAAAGGAAAACCAGGAAGCACCAGAACACAGACACATCATAGTCACTGTCAGAGTTTGCAGTTAGAAATAGTATGGATTGTGTGGTGATTCACTGGCTTATAAATGGTCTGATTAGACATCACAGTTTCAGATATTATCATAATTGAATCTGTGCTACTTTATTGGTAATAAAGTAGAAGACATGAAATAACTGCATCTATATCTAAAATTGTATCTTAGATGATTTAAAGCATAGTAATCTCTTACAGATATATTTATTTAATACAGGTAAATTATTGTAGAGTAGAAGCCCCTAATTACTTATAATGAAATTTCAGGTTTTAGAGCCACAGGGGAATAATTGCTGAGAAGACACTCCTAAAATGTGTTACTTTTGTTTTCAATGCTGATATAATTGGTTCCAGATCTTGCTTCACTAACAATGAATATGAATTCTGTGACAGTCTGTGTGACTTACTGTGGGACAGGTTTTTAAAATCAATTCAGAATAGACTGACAGGGTGATACATCCCTTGCATATGTAGTTTGTGTTCCTAGACTGGCTGTTTGCTTGGTAAGGGGCTGAGCTGCCTCTTCAGCCCCTTGTGGAACTGGGAATTTGTCCATAGACTCCTCAGTGGGGAACCTGAAAACTGCACCTGACTATAGCTATCTCCAGCACGTGAGATGTTGTGTGATGCTTCTTCTTCTGTGACTACAGAGCCTTTTAGAGATGTTTGTTTTCAAAATTTTTCTGAGAATGTTACTCTTTCCCCTCTGTTAGTAAAATGAGGAGGAGATACATAAATGTGGTTTAAAACCTTTTTTATTTTTTATAAAAACAGAGGGACATAGCTGGAGTTGATTCTGTTGCAGTACAGCTTCAAACCCTCACACTTTCAAGTTTGCCCAGAAGTGACGAGTCTCTTCAGAAATGAGTTGGGGTTTGGTTTGGTTTTCTTTCTTTTTTTTTTTATTTTTTTGGGCCATAGGTCACAAGTTTGGTTCACAAGCCTTGTCAGTAATGCATGGTTGAGTATCTTCTGTACTTCATGGTTAGGTTAGCCAAAACTGTGTATATTAAAGGAATAATAAACTCTTCTCCAGCAGGGTATTTATATGAAAATCATCAAACTATCCTGATGAACTACACAAGTTAGAAACATTAGTTGGACTAATGAAGAATGTATAGCAAGTGACTGAGGCAATGTGATCTGGTTTACATGCTCTAGATGGAGTGCAGACATGTAATTTTATATAGTTTTTCTTTCTGGTAAGACATGGCATCTTTGACATTTAGGATGGTAAAACTGGTAACCAACTTTTAAATTGCCATTTTATGTTGGACTCTGTGTTACTGTACAGAAGTGTGCTATGGGGTCTGCATCTGGGAAGTGATTAAATAAATGAAGTACCTGCTTTACTGAATCTTTTATTGAGCAGTATTTCTGATACAGTTCATTTCTTGCATTTTTTTAATCTGCAGACCTTGGTGATGCTCATGGTTTTATAAAATTCAAACTTTTTAGTATTTCTAAGAGGAAGTGAAAGGACTCAGATTGTTTTCTTTTTTTTTCTCTGAAATCAAAGTATTCATTTCAGATTTCTTTTTTGCTGCCATATGCTACTGAATCAGTCTGTTTCCATCTTTCTGATGGTGCATTTTGAAACAGGAGTTATATTTCTTATTAAAAAATGTTATAGCTTGCTCTTTGATGGGCATATTTAACCACAAATTTCAGCATATTAGATACCATTCTCATGTTAAGAATGAATCATAAAAATCTTCTTAGCACTATTAATATTCAAGTGGTAGAAGTATCTCTTTGTCTGTATTTTTCTTACTGTTAAAAAGAAATTCAGAAATGTACAACTCAAACAATTAATCTTTACCTATAGTAATTTCCAGTACTTTTTAAAAAATTAACCATAGAATATACAGATAACAATTTTGGAGAGACTTGACTGTTTCCTGGTATTCCAGACTTAAAATTAAATACATCCTGTATTTCTGATTTTTTTTTTAATGAGAAAAAGAGATTTAAAACTTGTGCAAGAGAGTTTTCAAGATCAAATGTGCATGGCTGCACTGTGCGATATATGAGTTGGGCAATTAGCTGGAAAAAAATATTAATTCACATTTTCCATTAATTTGTAGACAGACTCATGTCTCCAGAATTTAATATTAGCATTATGAGCTGCAAGTGAGGCATGGTAGAAGTTCAAACCATTTGATTGTAGTACACTTTCAACATTTTTTAAATGATCCTAAGGTAGTTTCATCTCTGTCTCGAAAATAATCAGGCAGGCGAGGAATTATTCCCATTTCAACTGTGCAGCAACTCTGGGGAAGACATGCACTTTCATGGTTTGAGGCACGAGAGAAAAATATTCCCCTTTCAATAAAGTGTTTAATTGTTCTCTTCTTTCAGTTGAGAGGTAATGTATTGTTGGCAGCACACTGTGTCTTTTTTTCTTACAAGATCTATCACTTCAGGCTGTGGGTGGATGTGTAGGGTGTGGTTTCTCTGTGAGCTTAGGTTTCTTAGCATTAGCTAAGATTGCCTTTTAATGAAGGAAAGTCATTAGCAGATGTCCTGGACAGCTGCTGAAAACCAGCATTTTCTGCCACATCAACAGCTTTAGTGACCCACACCTACTCTTGTAGCCATTCATTTCAGACTAAGTCTTTTCTCCTTTGGAGGAATGTGCCCATTGCCCTGGCACCAGAGCGTCACCATTGTGGTTACAGCTAAAACCCACATAGAGACAATGTTAATGACAAGTTCCTGAAAAGTACTTAGTTTCAGCTTTTCTGTGAATGTTTGCTCTGCATGCCTTATATCTGGGGTGTCCAGATCCCAGTAGTGTCCTGTAACTTGCCAGTGTTTAGTGTGTGATAAATGTATTAGACAGATATATTTTCATATGCCAGAAGTTAAGGAAAGTAAGCCCAGCCATAATCCTTCAGGAAAAATTGACCTAATTTGGAAATGTATTTTGCATGTATCACTTTGCATTTTGCAGAATTTTCCTTAAAGCATACCTGGAGCTTTTTCTAAGAGGAAAAGTGCTGCTTCCTCTTTCCATTCCTATGCAGGGCTCTGAGACTTTTCCACCATCTGCAGAAGCTTGCTGTACTTGGTGGTCATTCCATGAAGGGCCATTGTCAAGCTTTGTGCATAGGCTACTGACCCTGAAGGAAAATATCAGAAAGCTCTGGGAATGACTCAAGCAAGAAAGTGGGATTCCCCATCGTAGGGAGTTGTCTTGCTGCTGTGCTTACAAAGCAGATTTTAGAGTGCTGTCTCTGTCTTCACAATTGGTCATAGGGATATCTGAGCGAGGACTGTTTGCATGCACAACTTTTACACTGCCTGCCAGATTCTGTTGTCTGGCATTTCCTTACCTGGCTGCAGATGTGGAAGCGAAGTACATAATATCAACATAATACCATGTAATAGGGTGGAAAGTCTGAAATGTAAAGTCATGTCTGTGATTTTAATTCAATATACTCAGTTCACTGCTGCCTCTGGGCAGCACAGAAGGCAAACTTTGTCTCTCCTTAAAGGTGTTGCTTCAGTCTTCAACTCTTCAGGCTCACAGATGCAGTGTTAACCAACACACACAAATCTTAGTGTTGCTCTGCTAAGAACCAAATAAGTGATTTAACCTCCTCTTTACTCATACAGAAAATCAGTGAAATAAAGAATACCACTTCACAATCTTTAGAGATTAAATTAAAGAGAACAAAAATACAGACTTCTAAAATCTGTACTGGAAGATGATTGATAGCTGAGGCTATGTGGAGGATCAAACTCTGAAGTGTCTGGCTACTTGGTCCTTGCATGTTCTGTAACTTGAAACATCAAGAATAGTGGTAGAGTATATGACAGATCTCTGGTGGCCTTTAAATTTGCTTAGAATAATATATAGTGTTTGAGGAGAAAAAATGGAGGATTGAATCAATCCTAAAGAAATTTTGGACCTTAAATAGTGAATTGTTTTGTATTTTAGAGCAGATAGCTTCACTCCCTAAAATCACAGGATCAAGTGTCCCGTGAGCATATAATAAAACTTTTTTTTTGCCTCTGAGATCTCGCAGTGCAGATAGCTAAGGCAGACAAAAGGGGCTGAAATCATGAGCACTAGCTGATGGATGGAGAAACTCTAGCACTGAGGGAGTAATTTCTGGAGGGTTTTGTGGCAGCACAGCATCAGCAGGATGAAACAGGGCCTGAGCCTGCTGCTCCTAAGTTACCAGGCAAGCACACAGTTTAGTAGTACATAAGTACATAAGAATTTAGCAGGACATAAGTAAAGTGGCTTTCTTGATTTAGATATAGAATTTCTTTTACTCAAGTTTTTGCACTGAATTACTCTACCTAGAACAGAAGCTGAATTTAAGGTGCACATAAAAACAACATACCACATATCTATAAAATTTTAGATTTGTGTGTCATGGGTATTCTCTAGCTGTGCAAGGGAAACCCTACTGAGCCAGTTTGGCACACTTAACCTCATTTCTTGTGTGGCTTTCATGTATAGCTAAGTTGAAGTGTAAGATTAAGGCTAACAAAAAATATTTCTATGGTGTTATGGTATATTTTTTTTATTCTGAAAAGGTGTGAATTTTGGCTGAAGTCACCTTGGAAACAAGCTACTTCTGGTTTTGAATCTGTTTTGATGCTAAAACTGCAGTGGAGGTCTGTGTCATGAAATCTAAGCTGGTTTTCCTTTCCGTGATATTTGGATATAGAAGACATGATGTTCTCATTGTGACAGTTGTGAATCAAGAGGAAATTTAAACAAAAACTTAGGAGCTTTTGAACATTCTTCAGTGTCAGTCCTGCTGGTCTACTGCAGTCTGTGATTTCAAAGTAGTACTTGATGGTGTATGCAGCCTGAAAAGGCCTTTTCTGTGCTAAAACTACCGGTAGGATGCCCAGTTACAATGATCTTATCAACTGGGGATTGACAATATTCCTTTTTTTGGTTCCTCCTTCCTTCTCCACCCCCAAACAAGCACATTCATATAGCACTTCAAAATGCACATCTGGTGAGAGTCTTGCTGCCTCTTCTCTTTGACAGTTTGACATGATGATGTGCCACGATGGGTGGCTTGCAGTGCTTCTAGACACCACATCCCAGTGCTGTTGATCTAGCGATACTTATTAGTATGAAAATTTAATTTGAAAATATTTTGAAGTAATGTAGTGGGAGGGGGAGTGGGTTACAAAGCAATGACTTCTTTTTAATGGTTTGTCTATTCAAGCTATGTGTATTTGTCACAGTGATTTCTTTCCTAAGCATTTTTATTTAAAATCAATGTTTGTTAAAATGTGCTTGTTTGCCCAATCCAGCTTTCATATTATCTATGTGAAAAGGCAAGAGAACGTATACAAGGAGCAGTCTGTATGTTGTAAACTCTTTGCCTTACAGTTATTGCATCCTGTAGAAAGAGGCTGTTTGGCTACAGCCTTGTTTTAATTTCATTTTTTAGTTTTCAGTTACACATTTCTGGAGTCTCCCTGACCACTGCTGTTACCTGATGGCGCCTATATTTCATCAAGTTTAGACAAGCAGTCTACCTGGACTTAGGCCCAGAGGAGCTGCCGTAACTGATGAACATGATCCTCTCTGCCTGGGAATTCAAGACCTATAGAACCATGATTCCCAAGGGAATTGAAAGAAAACTGTGTTCAGACCTAGCCTCTTGCTTTTTTTTTTATTTTCTTTGTTGTTTTTATGGAGCATTGCCTTGTACTGATGGGTAGCATACTTTTCCACAAGTGAAATCTGGTACTGGTTTGCTGATGATTAGGAGAAAAGATTCTTTTTAACATACCCTGGAAACAGAAGCAGGAAAGAATAGAGCACACAGAGACAGACATGAGTTGCTGTGACATCTCTTCATTACTGCATACAAATAAAGTGACGAGTTATTAAACAAAATAGCAAAAAATGTTGCAGCATTACTATTATGATGTTGGGTGGTTTTTTACTGCATCATCATTTTTAGGCTTCAAGAGTTTAGTAGATACAATTACATATTTTGATTTTGTTCTTGCATGCTGCTCTTTCATCTGTTTTGTTCTGTTGGAAAAACTGCATTATATAAAAATTGCATATTATTTTAGCTGTAGAATATTATGGTGGAGTTTTTAATTTAGAAAATGTTTTTAGAATTTTTTTCTGATTGCAGAATGAATGTTAGTGTTCAATGTAATTAAATTTAATTGCATTTCCTGCATGTTTTATTTTTAGTTTGCTCTTATATGCCTTTATTTTCTTCGGGAGTTGTATATTTATCATATTTTTTTTAAAAGCATGGTGTTGGCAGTTCAACACAAGGTCAGTTTAGATCAATGAAATAATAAGCTTTAAAGTCTTCTAAATGTGGGGAACTTGTAGTTTCTGCTTAATGATCAGGAGTTGTTTCTTCATGCTGTTTTGGATTATGTGGGTTTATTATTTGTTTTCTTTATAAGTTTAAAACATTAAGATGGGGAAGAGTAATTAAAGACTGCTGCTTTCTTCTTATTCTGCCTTTTATACCCAGTTCAACTGGGCAGGGTAGCAGAGCTCTTCTAGCTACATACATTTTTGCCATGCATTTGTCTTTTGCCGCTTGTGTTTGCTTAACTAACATGTTATACCAGTACATGTAGAGAGACTTTTTTCTTCAATATCTTAAGAAAGAGTGGGGTTTGCTTTTCTGTTAACAGTTTGTCTGACTGACCTATATTTTTAAACATGAGCTGTTTACCCAGGGAGGGGCTATAGTGGCTGGAGAACCTTGCTGAGCTCTGGGTTCACAAATGTGGCGACTGAACAGATAAGGATTCTCAGACTTACATATTTAAATCTAGTGACTAATAAACATCTGAAATAAAGATGTTATTACTAAAAGTACATTATTCATTTTCTCTGTGTAAGGGAATGTAAGGTCTGCTGTAGCACAGTACAGGTATTTTATTGTTCACACCTTCCATGTTTCTCATCTGCTCCAGGTTTGACATTCCTGGTGTTTCTGAGGTTTAAGAAAAATCGTATCAGATATTTTTAAACCTTGGAAAGTTAAAAGTACAATCATGCAGTATAATCCTGTTAAGACTTTTTTTTCCAGTCACCAACAGGGAGAATTGCCATTCTTGAAGGCAAAATTTCATTGAAAGTTTTTAATAGTTAGAGAACACCAGAGGAGTGAAGCTGTTTTCTTGAATTGTGGCAGTACTCAGAGGCCAGAAGCTTCAAGGTTCTGTTGTCTGACATGCAGGAATCTCCTTCTCTGGAGTCTATGCAGCAGTTAGAAATAAATAAGGAGAGAGGGAAAGGTTTCTGCCAGCGCAGAGGCTTTTTCACCATTGCTTGGTGGTGAATCAGTTTAAGAATCTGTGTTGAGTCTCACTTTGGCATCTCATGGACTTCCCACTTCCTGAGGTTGGTGACCCTGGTGGGAGCTAGCAGTCCTTGGGAACTTACCAGCTTTGGAAAAGGGAGGGTCTCCAGCTAGGCTGGCACTCTGCCACTGCCTCACAGTAAAACAAGTTCTCCTACAGCTCTGTGGCTGAAGAGAAGGTATGATCTCAACAAAGAGTGGGGCTCAGGTCCTTCATGGCACTAGGAGTCAGGAGCTAGGGATATTTGGGGCTGGCAGTGTGCGTGGCTTTGGATGAGTCATTGAACTTTCTGTGGTCTTTCTCCACCTACAATGCAGATTTTTATCTTCCTTGCAGGTGCATTGGTTGAGATAAATGAGTTGTTTGTAAAGCACTTTGAAGATGAAAAGCTCTATAAAAATGCTAAGTATTATTACATATGAGCTCTTGAGTGCATAATGGCTGTTTGCCTGCCAGTATTTAAAGTAATTTATAACACATGAAGTATGAAGGCACTGTATGAAGTCAAGTTCTAGTTTCCATTTAAGAAAAGTCATATTGTGTGTTCAGGTCACACCACTGGTCTTTGGTGTTATCTAGGGTGAAAACAGACTCTAGATGATTTTTAAAAAGGAACTGTTTCAAAACATTGAAATTGTGTTATTTTATAATAAGGGTTTCTTCTCGGTTGGTCATTTCTTACCCACTTTATATGACTTATGTTTTGATTGTCAAATTTCGATGTTATCTACCTTTTTTTGTTTTGCCAACTGCTTCTTTTGACACTTACACTTTTGTCTGAGCTATTGTAACTTTTCTCTCCCTGACCCTTACATCTGTCTCTGCAGTTGCTGTCAAAGCTTATGTTCCTCTGCTCAGTAACTCTTGGCACACAGGTTTCCTTAGCCATTTGTCTACCCATCGCTCACTCTGGGGCTTCCACAGCATTCCCACCCTGAGAAGTCTCCTGCCCCAGGCACTCATTGCCAGCCAGCGCTGCATAGTATGGTGCTCTTCTTTAGGGTGCTTCTCCAGAAATGTCACAGTCAACTGCCTGTCAGGCAGGCAGAAACTGCCCAACAACAGAAGGGACAAAGCTGACCTGTGCTTTAGAACAGACCTCCCTGGCTGTGACCTGTTGGTTCACTGTTCTTCAAGCTTATTGAGCATTTTTGTAAGCATCCTCCAGTGGCAACATGGACTCCCATGTAGAAAGCTGAAACAAACTGATAATGGATTTGCTTTCTAAATTAAAGTCTTGCTATCAAATTCCCGGGTTTTGTCAAGTCACAAGTTGAAAAGAACTGTGTATTGTTTGTTATGTATCAGAAATGTGTAGTCAGTCCAGCTTGGATAGTTAAATATTCAATTTAGCCCCAATCTTGGTTTGCTGCATTGGGTTAGAGATGTGATAGAAATGAATACCCCATCTTTAGTAGATTCACAGTCATATGTAATTACTTAATTGCAGTTGCCTTCACATCTAAGATGTGCCATGTAACCAGAATAGTGCATGTTTTAATTGTAGGAGTGAAATGCGAGAGAGTATGCATGAAAATTTGCATACCACAGGGTAAGGTCCTGTAGTTTATTGGATGCAATTTAGGGAGGAAAATATAGTATGTGGCTATGTTTAGTATAATAAGAAGTGTTAGAATTCTCTATTTTGTCATAGTTATTATGTTATGTTGCTATGTTTCTAAAATTATCTAGGAGAAGTGATTGGTAAATGTTACCATCAGGACGGGTCATTGGCAAAGGGCTTTATCTGCATGCTAACTGGCTGTTCCTTGGGGGACAAGGGAAATTTTTATTTTTATTCTTATTTTTATTTCATTTTTTTATTATTTTTATTTTTATATTCCCTCAAGGTACTTCATATTGAAAACACTGTTTGTGTGAAAAACATTGGTAATGTTTTATGATATAGAAACAAGGTATAGAAAGTTTGTTCGTTGTACTTTTAGAGACTACGTCCTTTCCAAGTCAATAATGTCTTTCCCTTCGTAATTTCTGAAGAAAAAGGATAATGTTAAAAACCGAGTGTTCAACAAACTGTCCTGCTGCATGGAAGCCTTAGAAGGGAGAATAAAGGGCTCTTCAGAGCTCCTTGGAGGTCTTTTGGCAGACAAACTCTCTAGCATGCAGCCTGAGAAAACTTCCATGGGTGTTTTTGAAAGGCGCACTGTTCTTTTTTGAGTTTAGATTATAAATAGCCAGCTACTCTAACCAGCTCTATAAAGTGTCCAGCTTTCACATTTTAAAGATGTTTATGTTCAGGTATTCATTGTTAAAACCTTTTTAAAGCTGTGTTTCATTTTAGATCAAGCTAATTTTGAACCATGAAGAACTGTTGCAGTAATGAACACGATCTGAATTTATACATTAATTCTTATGGCATATCAGATGTTCTCTGTAGAAATTTGTATACTTCTCAGATTATCTGTTTCATACTTTCTTGTTCATAAATTTAAATTATATCCTGCCTTATGTATTTTTTAAAAAAGAAAGTCAACAGATGTGGCATAACATTGAAAGAAAATGGCAAGTTTGTTTCTCATATAAATGGTAGCTGTTCGGTCTCAGATTTACTGATAGACACAGGTGAAAATGGACTTGGGCAGGAGCCCAAGTGAATTCTTAGCTTCCCTCCATGTAAAATGAAGATGTTATATGTAAGAAATGGTGCAGTCACTGCAGAGCTGTATTCTGCTTGACTTCTCAGCTCTTGAGTGTACTTATAAACTCATCTAGAGCTGTTGAGTTGAGGTCCTTTTCCACTGGACAAAGTGGGTAGGCATTTCACAAAGACATGCTGGGTTGACACTGAGAGGAGGTGTTGCCCGTAGACATTTGTGCAGATCTGAGCATCGAGTCACACTCGTGCCTCATGGATGAAATAGTATGTGAATGACAAGGCTTAATCTCATTGCCATGTTCTTTTTGAACTAACACCTGTGAAGTGGTTAGGCAGGTCTGAACTCTCTGAGCCATTTCTGGTTGTTCTGCACTGATTATTTAAAACATAATTCCTGAGTCACGGTAGAAATGGGTGTTCTTTAAAGAAGTAAATACTGTAGTGGGTCTTGTCTGGGTTTATGAAGATTTATTCATGCTCTAACACACCCTACTAAATCAGCAGAAGCTCATCTCATGAGAACAGTTCTCTTCTGGGAAATCAAAAAGATCAAAAAGATCAAGTTGTACCAGCAAGAATTATTTTGCTGGTATAACTGTCCCAGCAGCTTTCTGAGTAGTACCATGATGTTTTCTAAGAGTTTTGAGTTGTAGAATACTCTCCTTAACTAATACATGTTTTCTGGCAAGAATGTAATTGCAGAGCAAGCCAAAGACTGCAGAAGTGCCTGTTTCTAAAATATCCTTGATAAAGACAATCTTGTTTTTGTTCATTTGGAGGCTGTTTTGTCCAAATAACTCTTCTGTAAAAGCTGCTTGACAAAATCAGGTATAGAATGAGGTAGCTGATGGAAAGACTTTGGCAGAGCTTGCTGCAACAGTATCCCTAGCTGTGGAAACCAGATGGGTGTTGCAAAACAGATTGGTGGGGTGTTAGCAGCTGAAAGTTCAACCAGATGAAGATAACCTTGGATGTCTGGAGAAAAGCAGCAGTTCTCTCATGTCTCCTCCAGTATGACAAGCCGTGACAGTGGACTACCAATCACTGAAGGATGAGCAAGCACGGCTCAGGCATGGGCATAGGGCTTCCAATGACTGTGCCATTGCCAAGGGAACAGCCATGTCAGAATCAACTTTACTGTAGCTCTTTGCCTATTGAACGCAGATCAGGAGCCTTGACATCTATGAAGTTGTGGCCAGGTCTGTTAGGTTCAAATTCACAGTCACATCACTTTTCAATAGGCTATGCATGTAGATTGAGATAGACTTAACATTTTCTGTGTGAAAAAAATGTGCAGCAGGATTCTTAGCATGTAAGCGACTGAATCTAGAAGTTCTAAGTTGAGTTTACAAATTAGTAATTGATTAAATGGATGTCCTTATAGAGAATTTCATAGGTTACTGCCCAGTTTTGCAGACAAAGTAGCTAAACATTCTCAGGAGAAGTGCCTGTCATATTTTTCTGGCAAGTTAGATTATCTTCATCTTGTGAAAAGCAAAACATTTATTTCCTCTTACAGATTTACTATCTGTGAAGAAAAGACTGTGTAAACCCTTTTCAGTCTAGAAAAAGGAGTTTGAGACCTAAATTCTTGCAAAGACTCCCTTGCTTAATCTGTTGAGCTTAGAGAATCAGACAGTAGAACAGTTCAATAAACCATACAGAGTGAATAACCTGGTGAAGGTAGTTCAGAAATTAGGTATTCTTTTTTTCTCTTTTTTAGCTTAATAATACATCTTTTGAATAAATGAGTCTGAATGTTTGGTACACAAACATTCTGTTACTTTCTGCCTGTTTTACACTTATTTTATTTCCCTTTAGCATTTATTAGAACAGGTTCCCTTTCTACAGAAGGGCTATGTTATTTATAAATTGCCATTTTATTTGCCTTATGCCATATATGAAGTGGGTCGTAGATGGTAGTTACGTGGCTTGAGAATAGAACCCTTAATTTTGATGTGTTTTATAAACAATTGGCAATAAATGGCCTCATCCTGTGTCCTTTGACTTTAGTGGGAGCTCTGACAAGTGTGTTTACGCCAGAAGAAGCCGGCTGCCAGCGCAGCGGAGCGGGCAGCGCGCCTTTGCTTTCAGCACAGTTGTGTGTCCCCGTGCCAAGAATGAATTTTGCTGATTCAGATTTGCTCAGTTTGTCAACACACAGCTCCCATTGAACTTCGCAGGACGAGAATGATTCTTGGCACGGGGCCGTGGACAGCCCAGGGAGCGGGGCCGGCAGCAGCGGGAGCTGTGCGCTGGCGAGGGGAGCAGCGCCCAGCCTTGGCTTCCCAGTTCCTGAGGCTCCCGTCTCCTGGAGCATGTGTTTGATGTTGTTGGGGTGGTGGGAAGAGTCAGTGATAAAAAGAGATTTCCTAGGTTAGTTTTCAAGGCTATTTTTTTTTGTGCGTGTCTGTCTGGATGATTAATGTGAATAGGAAAATACTGTTGACCCATTTAAATCATGTTAGACAACTTCCATTGCTCATCTACATAATGAAATACACACTGAACATTACAGCCTAAGTATAAGAGCCAGCGAACTACAAAAATAATATTTTACTCATTTAGATTATGAAGTAAAATATAGGACATTAGTACTAATGATAGTATTAAATTTTAAGCCATGCAAATTGCAATTGTCAGTGAAAAAGATCTATAAGTTGAAAAGGCTATTAGCATTTCAGCTTTAACAGTTAATTTGAGTAATTTTTTTTTCTGCTAGTGTGCAGCTTAAAGTCTACATCCAAAACATTTAATGGTAAGTGCAGAAGTGTTTGTTTCATATTGTTATTTAATTTCAGTCATTAAAGAAATGTTAGAAATTAATTTGCGATATTAAAATATATTAACATTTTATATTACTAAGAATAAACTGAAATTTTTACTTGGGTAAAATCAAATATAAAAGGCTAATTATTAGTAACCAACAGGTGAAATAATTTGAAGCATTTATTTAAGTACCAAAGCAAAAACTGAAGCCTTTAAAAATACGGATTTTGTCAAATAGAAACAGAATTGTCAGCGTTTTAAACTAAATACAAATTTTGAAGTGCTGAATTTAGGCTGACAGGTTTCTATGGTTACCTACCTTTCCAATAGTTTGGTGAGATGTGTAAATAGGCCTGTGAGTCACTAGCAATTATTTGGGTTTTGTTTGTTATAGTTGTAATTCTGTGTTCAGTTTGAATCTAATACAGTTCGTACCACATGCTTTGGTTTATGTATATTTTAGTGTGTATGATTGACAGTGATTGAGCATTTCTTATGGAGTGCTTGGTTTTTTTGTCATAAGTGATGTATGTTGGTACTTCTGAAAATGTAAACAACTTCTTCCTGTATCACTGTTTGATAAACAGGGATTTTTATGCTAAAAGGAGGTCTTTGTAAATGTTAAGCAAGGAGATAAGTGAAAGGTGTTTAAAAAACATTTAAAACATCTCCCAAACATTATATTGTACTCTTCCAAATTTGATCCATAATTCTATCATTATAATTCACTCAGTGACCCAAATGTCACATATTTATGAAGAAGCTTCCAAGTTACGCATTAATAGCACATAGTAATGACTGACAGGTTTAAAAATAAATGTTTTAATCAGGATGCTACAAGTTATCTGCAGCAAGCTCTTGATTAGAACATCTTCTTGTGCAGAGCACTTTCTTGAAATAAAAATAAAAGCTTATTTCTACCACCACCACATCGGTTTAGCAGAAAAAGCTGTAAGCTCTTAGACCTCTCTGCTCATATATATTGAAATCTAGATTATAGGCTGTAATTCCCCAGCCTTAGACTCGTCACTCTGGTAAAGGATGAATACGTGTTTTCTCAGTAAGGACTTACTGTCCTAACATAACTTGTGTTTTCATGTGAAAACAGGACAATATAAATAATTACCAACTTTTAACACAAGGCAAAAAATACTCCTAGCTGTCAGTTTTACTGAATTCATAGTAATGTAATCTTATTTTATTAAGGTATGCATCCCAATGTTGCTGGCCATGTGCACTTTTTTCCTTAATTTTGAGATTAGACTGACCTATGATTCAGAAATCATCTTGTGTCCTTAGAGATTTGGTTGCAGGTATATGGAAAATACTGCAGGAAAAAGACTGACTGCCTATTCTCTTCCCATGTGTCAAGCTATACAAAATATCCTGCTACAATGTTCAGAGCATTCCTAAATTTCCTATGCAAAGATTACTCGTATTTCAGCAATGTTGCTTGTCTACTGAAAGGGTGGGAAATGGATTTTATGGTGATCCAGACATATTTTTTCCATTTCAGATGGAAATTTAAGAGGTTAAAGTAGGATTTCTTTATAACATTTAATATTGTGCCAGGCATGTATATAGGACATAAACATGCCAGTTGAAAAACAGTTTTTTTAACAGAGCACCTGAAAAGATTTTAACCCAGTAGGATTCAATGAATGTTAGAGCTGTGGGTGGGTGCATATAAACAACAAGATTTGGTATTGTGCTGTGTGTAAGGACTATTTGAATAGCTTATTATTGTAATCTGAAACAACTGCTATTTTTTAAACTAACTTGTTCCAATAGTTGTTAATTCCTTACAAAATCAAAATCAATACAATAATGAATCTTTCAAGCAAAAGTAAAGTCTCTGATCTTTAAAAAAAATCTAAAGATAGATAGAAAGTGCTTGGAAAATTTATTTAAATATGGAAGTCTGAACAGATATGTTTCTCATTCTAATTTATTCATTTTATGATAAATTAATTTACTCAATAAAGGAATGCAGTAACATAAGAGGAATGTTTCTCCTGCTAGTCAGAGAAGTTGAAACTTGCCAGATGCTGTGATCTGGAGCCTAAATTCCCTCGATAGTAACTGTGATTGAAACCCTTAATATTGCTTTGTCCAGCTTTTGTACTGGACTTACCTCATTTTGCAGTGATATTGCTTTAGACAACACTGTCTTTTTATTTTTTTCTTGTGTTTTTCTGTCAGAGAGAGAAAATGTAATAGAAATAACACTGGGCTGGAAGGCTCTGTTTGAAGACTGCAGTGCCGTGTTCCCAATATCTGTACAGCTGGATCCCGAGTTCTGTAATAGACAATTAATTTCCTTTGGTATTTCAATGAATATCACTCATCTATAGTTAGATTGTACTCTTTATTTTTTAAATCCCATAATAAAAGGGGGAAGTACTGTTTAATGATACCAGAATTTTACTCAGTTAATTTATTTCTTACACTGTTTTAGTGTGACTCTGTGTGTGTGTGTGTATTTATACAGAACTGCTCAACTGGTCAAAGGAGATTTTAAGGATATAGTACTAATTTTTTCTTCTTGTTAAAGTTGCACTGTCAGTTGCTGCTGATAAAAGGTGGCATCGAGCCAGCTTCCTGAAGGAGCTATGGGGAGGGTCATGGCTTGTCATGACCTGGGCACCGGTACTTGAATGTTGTTATTATTGGGATGAAGTACCCTTAGGCTGTCATCCTTCCTGTAAATAGAAGGGGTTCTGATTCTCTGTGGTTTCCCAGTTTACCAACTTGCAGAACAGCTATTTTGTTGGCCCTAAGTTGGACTGAATAATGAATTAGAAGCACAGCACTATTCCAGGAGGCACTGATTCATCATTTTAATCTGTTAGCCTAGACTAAATCATAGTCAGTAAAGCCAAATAAGAATCTGTTTCCATATAGTTCATAAATTTAGGAACTCATTTGTATTGGCATATAGCCAACAAATTGCCCAGCTCCACTCTGCATGAAGTAAGGGCAGAATTGTAATTAGCAAGGAGCATAACTGAGGGCCAAAAGTGACTTTTTTCAGTGACATAGAGGAGTCACGGTGATGCTGGCAGAGGGGATGATTCTTCTCCCTTGGAGTCGGTCGCCGTTCAACCACTGCTTTGCTTCATTGCCTCTTAGAAGAGTAACAAGAACAGTTCTGTTAATGCATCTATTAACTAAACAAATTCTGTTGTTAATTTCCAGAAAAATCAAATAAAACCATTCAAATTAGAATATAATGTTTGCAAGATACTGGCCTGTGTTTCGGTTTATCAGGATAGAGTCATAAGCGTGCTGTTGTTGAAGTTTTCACCAATGTGTTGCTGTTGTAACTGAAGTCTCATCTATCCTGATGAATATTTCATTTCCCCAATCATGCTATTAAAAACAGAGTGTTTTTACCCTTTCATTTCTGCTTTCTCTTTTCCAGTACCGTCGTGACAGCTGTGGCTGCGTCCTGTTTACAAATTGCTGCTAGTCACATTTTCAGTAGTCCTTATGGGTTTTGCTTTCCCTTAATACATCCAATTAGGAGGAAATATTTCTCACAAACACGGACTTGCTCTTCTCCTTATAATGACATAGTTCTGCAATCCAGGAAACAGTGCTGCATGGTGTCCATGTCCATGATTTCCTGATGTGGGAAAAACGTGTGGAAAGCATCTGGAGAGGAGGAGACCCCCTTTACCAGCTTGTTTCCTGTAAGCGAAATTGGAAGACCTTGTCTGTGCAAATAGATTTCAAAATAGAGTCTGCCCTTTGACTGTCTCCATAATTACACAGCGCTCTCTGTATTTTATTTGGCTGCCAGAGCAGTTAACCCCTGGAAGTAAGGGGCTGATGATGGCGTGACCAGCACGGGTATGCAGACATGACCATGTGAATACACTCTTGTTTGGAGAAGCCTGTCGTTAAGACCCTCTTACAATATACTTTTACCAAATTTGAGAATTATCATGTGTTGGATTATGTTGATTAAGATACATTATATCTGTAATGTACAGAAAATGTGGAGGCATTTGTTGCAAAAAAAGAAAAAAAAAGTGAAACAAAAAAAAGTTCTTTCTTGGCTTTGATGTAATCAACATCTGTCAACAGAATGAATTTGCTTTTGTTTAATTTCAAGGGCTCTTGTCCTTCTACTTTGCCCAATCAGTTTCAACTTCTGCCTCAGGCATTTCCCTATGTTGTTCTTGGACTTTTTTCCTTTTATTTTCTTCTCCTTTTTTTTTAGCAAATGTGCAGGTTATTGCATCTGAAATGTGAGCTGCTCTTCTGCTACACAGGTTACACAGAGCTGGAAAGGACCTTTAATCTTTCCCATCCTATTTTAGAAGCTTGGACATACCTTTGCAACAGGAGGGGTTACAAAGTCAGTGTTTTATAAGACATAGTTAAAATTACAAGTAAAGGTCTTTCAAATCACAGCCATTATTTTGGACTGAAAAATGGGAACATTTGGTAATTAGCAGTAAGAACCTATGTATTCTTACCTGGTTGCATTGGCTGGATTCCATATATTGTTACCCTTAGTGATTTTTAATACCTCATTTTAACTTTAATCCTCAGAAGTTTCAGCAAAATGAGTATTTGTACAAGAACCTAAATTATGGTAGAGTATTAAAATTACCTGACAAGCCAAATGAAAGATCTCTAGTTTATGTCCAAATATCTAGATTTATGTCCAAATGAGTATATATTAAGAAAATCTCTACAGTCATTCTTTTTTCAGTTTAAAAATAAAGATTAAATCACATATTTTGAAAAGAGTTGTCAGAACAATGCTTTTGATGTTATTAACTTTATCAAGAGCGAGTTGATTTTATTTCCTAAATAGTTTGGGGTGTTAATTCTTGTAATCCTAAATAATTTTGGTACTCTGCTTCTGTTGATACTATGACTAAATTATTTTTAAATATGTTAATTTATTTCTTGTCTCTTTTAAGATGCACCCTTTATTGTAGCTCAGAACTGTCATGAAGTTTATCAATTGGTAATATTTTTGTTAATTGCTTGGAAAATTGAAATTTTCATGAATAAATACCAAAAAAATGGTTGCTAACAATCACATTTGATGAATCATGTAAATGAGCAGTTTTTTGCCCAGCTACCCCACACTTCATTCATTGGAAACATAGCTTGATAAATTGCTGTAACTGTTAAACAAGAAGCATTAGAAAAGGGCTTATGTGAGAGTTCATTTCCAACATCTCCCGTTAAAAATACTTCTTGACCAGAGGAAAATCACATTTAAATTACTAAAATCAACTTAATTAAGGGTCATTAATAGAGATACACATAAAAAACTCCCCACTCTAGGAGTGAAATGGGAGCATTTCATTATATAGTGTAACATGCATGAACAGATAACAATTAAAATAGCCCTAGAGTAAAAGGCTAATAAATATAGGGCACTCTGTGCTGCAAAATCAGTCACTTAAAAATGCTTCCACTCTTCATAATTCTTGAATGCCATATTCAGCCCCTCTGACTGACTCATTTAAATGGAAAAGAAATGTAATTTCCACACAACATAAATTCATCTGGTAATTCAGAAGGGCTTACAGTGCATATTTCTATTATTAATCCAGATGAAGGTCTGGAAGGTGTGCTGAGGAATCCAGCGGCTCCGGCAGGACATGCGTGCACAAGGATTGCACAGTGGGATTCACTGGCGGCTCAGCGGAGCAGTTGTCAGTAATTTTCTGTGCTCGATGCATCCGAGCTGCTGATGTGATTCAGTAACACTGCTGATAATTCTCCTTAGTGCAGCTGATAGTAAATATTCTGTTGCACATGGCAGGTGAGGTAGCCTTGCTGTTGGGATACAGAATAAACATGTAAAGGGTCAACTTCGTATCCCTGGCTGTGCTGGGCTGTTACCAGCCTACCCAGCTTCACACACCATGCTCTCCGGTGGCTCCAGTTTCTGCTGGAAGATGTATAAATGCCATATTTGTGAATTATCTCACAGTAATTAGTATACACAGAAGGCTTAACAAAAGGATGTGCTTGAGCACCAGTGTTTCAGAAGTAAAGGCACTGAGAAAAGCTTTGATGGGTATAAGGGGTGGGGAGGAGGGAACCTCTGAGCCAGACTTGGAGAATACAGACAGTTGTTCCTGTCTCAGGTGATTGATGATGTTGCTATATCGAATTAGCTGGGAATATGGGAGCTTGAAAAATAAAAGGAGCTGTGGAGGCATTAGAAGGCCTTCTTAAGGAAGGAAGTGTGTGGATGGAATCCAGATTTTCATTACAGACCAGTAACTTCATTGTATTTTAATGCCATTTTATTTAATTTTATTTTTACTTTGTAGGAGAATGTTTTCTCTTATAAGTTTTTATATTTCAAATAAAGGTTTAGTTGTCTTGTGTTTATAATTCTTGTGATATAATTTAGGAATTGTATTTTACAATGGTGATACTTATTTGCTTGTCTCACTTCATCTGTTCAAGTAGTAGGTATTTTTGTATGCATCTGGTTTATAATGAGTAGTTAGTAGAATAACAACAGGCTACGGTACCTTATTATCCCGTTATTTTGTGACAACACTTGCAGTGTATCTTTGGGAGAATAGAGGTAAAAATTTTCTTCTGAATAAAACATCCCTTCTTAATGTGAGCTAGTCAATAGATGTACACCCATGGATATGGTTTAATGTATTTAAGAGTGTGTATTTGGGGGAGCACATTGGGAATAATTTACAAGCACACTTTTACCATTCTTCCCCAGTTAAATTGTGGCACAGTAGACAAGGTGCCCAGGGAGCATTCTGGGCATCAAGGAGAGCGTTTAAAATGCATGTTCACATACTGATGTCCATGTGGACTTTAGCTAACCACAGCAGTGAGTGTGGGATTTTGATATATCTGTAGTACCTTTAGCTGTGCTAAGAGCAAGGTACTTCAACAGCACTTTGTAGAAGAGGCAACTTGGCTTACACTGTCAGAGTGATTGCTACTTCTGATGGCCCAAAAGTTGCTGCCTCAGCAGATTCTGTGCTTCCAAATTCCAGAAATGAGTACAAACCAGACAGGGAGTTTGTAGGATGCTTTGGGTTCTTCAGATGTGCTTACAGTTGCAGTTTAGGTGACCCTTTCTCCTTTTTTTGTATGTTTGGGTGATTTTTGTTAATTAGACAATGATTTTTTTTCTTGTGGAGGAGACTCTAGGAAAGTAGATTATGAGTCTGCTGTTTAAATTTTACTTAATAGGCTACCAAATCAATCCAGCAAGCTCTTAACTGGGCAGCCCCACTTCCCTGGAGGCACTTGCTTCTGTTTTGAAGCAGGTAGCTTGCATTGGGTACTTGGGTTATACTGAGAGCTGGACATGAACCTCAGCTCCACTTTGTTATTTATCTACAAGTAAAGCAAGCAAACAACAACAACAACCAAAACAAAAAAAAATTAACCAAGCAAAAAACCCAAACAAAACAAAAGAGCAAAAAAACCCAACAATGACAACAACAACAATAAAAACCACCAGTAAAAATTTGCTTGACTAAAAGTTTCTACACCTAGATTTTAACTTTTCAGATATTAGAATATAAATGTAATTCTGATCAGTGCAAAGAGACAGTTGGGAACATTTCTAACGCAAACCTGATGCAACTATTTCATTCAGTCTGGGCTTGGGGCTCCAAAACAGTGCATAACTCAAATCTTCTGTATGTCATGGAATACTGTAAAAGGGCTGTCTTAGAAAGATTGCACATGTGGAAGGATAATTTCTGCATCTGAACATGATAAATGAATACAAAGGAAAGGAAGAAAGGTACAATAGAATAAAAGCATGCAAAATAAGAAAGAAATTATTCTGGAAATAAATATTTTTACTTAGTTACAAAATATGCAGTAGACTAATTTCTTAATTTCTGTGATACAAAAATGTTTAGTTACTTCTGTTTAAACAAAACCATTTTACTGAAGAATAATTATTCGTCAGGATTACTTGCCACAAGATTGCTCTTGTATTTGTATACATAATGACATTTTTGAGAAGCAGATCAACTATTACGTTAAACTTATGTTTCACAAAAGAACCTATGTTTATATTGTAGAACATTTGAGTAGTGGAAATACACACTCTGTAATTGTAATGTAATTGGGCATTGTCAATAATCCTTTTGAATTTTCTGGTTTTGATGCTAGCATTGTCTTTTGTAGTGCATTATTTTGGTTTTGATGTCTCTGAGAGCCTTTGGGTCTCAACTGCCCTTTCTTTTCTGTTTTTTCCTTTTTTCTTTTTTTCCTTTTTTGTGGGGGCAGAAGTGTCATTGCCCAACTACTAAGTTTGAGCTATGAAACTTTTGCCCCAAATTCCCATGCTAATTAAATTGAAATATGATTCAAATACTCCAAATAAATTGCAAATTTTAATCCCTTCAATTACTTCTGGCCAAGATTAAAAATAACTCCTGAAGCTTCTTCTGTTGCCCCCTGAACAAAAGGAACTGCTCTTTGTGTCTTGAGCAACAAGACAAAGATCAACATTACCTTTGTTATGCTCAAATATGTGACCAATTCTGCAGAAATACAGCTGAAAATATTGTATGAAATAACATTAAATCTTCTTTTTTTTGTCTTCTATTTTCTTGCTATTGTGCCTTATTAACTGCTTTGCCAAGCCTTCAACAGTGCAGCTGTGCAAATTGCTCCAAGCAGAGGCCAGTTAGGGTATCACTCCTGTCTGTAAATGGGGAAATTTACCCACACTGCTTTTTAATGCATCAAACCAAAACGGATTTGGTATTTTATAAAGCTTCAAAGTATTACTTGGGAAGGTTTTTTGTTCTCATTTCTTTTCATTCTTTCTGCTCTTAAAAAGTACAAGATTTGAATTACCCTCAGCAACTACAAGAGTTCTGTGGTTTGTTTTACATGATGCCCTTCTTTTTGCATACTCTCCATTTTGTAATGTGGGAGTAGAAAAAAAAATTTAGTAACTTTTAATTTATCTCTTAACAGGTTCTGTGACTGGCTGCCACATAATCTTTTCTGTGTGCAATCGTAACTACCTCCACAGGCACTCAAGCAATCATCAGCAAAGACGCTTCTTCTTTCAGGGACAAAGAAATGCTGCTTATAGTATAGTTCGGCCAGCCATGGTTTCTCCAGCTCACCAAGTTCCTAAGGTACTGCAAGTTCTGTTACCTAATCTGTTCTTCAGCCAGTGTAGAGTTTGACTGCAGTCATGATCAAGTGTATTTGTTATCCAACAGCTGGGGGTTGGATCACTGTCCTGTTGCTTGGTCTGGTATTTGAAATAGGAGAGCTGATGTTCAGCTGTCTACCATGTTAAACTCAGTTATGTATTTAGTTATGAGGGAGTTCAAACCTGGGGCTTGTTCAGTTATAGTAGAATAAATGTGAGTATTATAATTATCTGTCGAAAATTCTGGGTCCAGATTCTTGTTTGGAGCAATTGTAGACAGTCTTACCAGAAGTCAGTAGGAATCATTCATGATCATCTGAGTCCCCTTCTGTATAAATCTCCAGCAAGCTAATTATAAAAATGCTTATATTTTGCTGATGGTTTTATTATTTGGTTATGTCAGAAAGAAAATGTACAATACCTGCTGGTAGCTGTCCCACAGCTCCACTGTATGTTTTAAACTTCTCTTTTTTGTGCCTGAGTGTTCTTTTTCCTTACAACATATATTTTTGTTTTTATTTACTTTAGAGCCAAAAGGGACTTTTTGATGAAAATGCAAATTTAACATGTGCTCCACTTCTGGTTTCCCTTTTTTCCTTTTCTTTTTTTCCCCCTGTTTAATTACAGCATAGAGATTAACTGTTTAGTATCTTTTCTTTAGCCAAAAGAAACCAAAGTACCCTTTCTAAACAGTGCTTCACAGGATGTGCATTAGTACTTCTTACAATTTTGTTTTTCATTTTAATATAGATTTCTTATGCCAAATATAGGGCATTTTCATGGGCCAAATATACTAAAAACTTGTTAGATAGGAAATCAGATAAGAATGGTGGAAGTTGGGCTCTTCCTACCCTAGAGGTTGTGGAAGCTCTCTGTGCAGGGAGAACATAGGGTTACATGCTCTATATATTTTCAAAAGCTTAAAAATCATAGAATTAAAAAACTTAATTTTCTGTATTTAGATGCTTCTTTTAGATGAAGAGAAAGAAATATATTGTCATAATGAAAAGTTATCTTCCCACATCAGAGTTCTCAGACATCTAAAAATCACTTCATGTCTATGAACTCTGAAAACTTGAGGGCAAAATTATTGCTTTTATTCAGAATATGCCAGAAATCACACTGAAATAACAGTGTTTTTTAAGATGTTGGTGTGAAACTGTCCACACAGACGTTTGTATGTACGGTGCTTTGGGCTTTTCCCTTCACAGTTCTTAGAGGTCAGTAGGATCATGTCTCAGTTAATAGGCAAGTGCCCTCCAAGAGGAAGGCAGGGGCGATACTGTGTATGGAACTGCTAATCCAACAAATGGTGTTGTTTTGTTGCTGTTGTTTTTTTAACTAAGGCCCAAACTGCTGCAATGGGACGTTGTTAAGGTTGATATGGCATTAATTTTAAAGAAATGGGAATCTGAAATCCTGTTGGCAATAGTTTGCCAAATATACTTTCAGTTTTTATCAGATTAGACATAAAATACCTGTAACAGCAATGGTAGTTTTTCTAAAATCCCAGTAGAGTTCATCAATTGCCCCGCTCTTTGTTACTCCAACACCCTGTTGTCGTATGGTTGTTTTGTGTACAGCCAAAATGCCTACTTTGTTTTCCGGCAGCCAGCTTGACTCAGTATTTTGTGAAGTCAGTGCAAAACTCACCCTGTGGCCAGCATGGCAGAAAATCAGCTTGGCTGTCATGGGCAAAGGGATTCTTCTGCAGCCAGTGAAATAGTCCAGGACCTGCTGAGAGAAAGTGCATTGCCAACTATGTGCAAGACATTACTATTCTTATTAGCTTTCATGTTTATAAACATCATTAAATTGTTGTGGATTTTAAAAAATCAGATATTAAATTTCACCTCAAACAAGGGCTTAGAAGTTCTTGTGTGGAAAAAATGAGGCTTATTACACTTCCCTTGACACAGCAGATTGGGATGTCTTTGTGTGATGTTGTAGGTGGACAAATTTGGACACAGCATATGAACTAGATTAATGTGTAAAAACCTCTATATTAAAGTAAGTTAAATCCTAAGGTTCTTAGTCAAAAAGCAATCTCATGGATTTCTCAATAAGAGTTTTATTTGAATGAGAAACATGGGATTTGATCAGGTTTAATTTTGAGACTAATTCTGTATGTTTGTCCGATCACTTCCAGTGTTTAGATGCCTTTTGTAAAAAATGTCCCTCTTTGCAAAAGAAAATGAAGAGTTTTTAAGTCTTTCTCCCAGTTTCCTGACTTGAAACTGTGCTGGAAGTCAGCTGCAGTATCTGGGGTTTCAGCACTGGAAGGCTAACAGACTGTGTAAGTCAGTAGTAACAGGCAATGTTAAGTTCAAAAGGGCAGTGGAAGAAATACTGAGGCAGCCTTGAGGGTTTGCCCTGATGGCTTAGGAAGGTCGATACTACGACAGAAAGGGCAAGCTGCCATGAAGCAGGAGGCAGTATCTGAGAAAATGATCCCATTGTCATGCTCAGTTTTCTGATCTTCATTTTCAATCCTTTTTCTCCAAGCACATAAAGAAGCCAGACTATGTGACGACAGGCATTGTACCAGACTGGGGAGACGACATAGAAATTAAGAATGAAGATCAGATTCAAGGGCTTCGTCAAGCTTGTCAGTTGGCCCGTCATGTCCTGCTTCTGGCTGGAAAGGGCTTAAAGGTAACAATTACAGAAGTCCCATAACAGCTTGAGTGTCTCTTATGCTTTCACTTATTTGGGGTTTTTTCCTACTTTTTTGTTGTTTTAACTTTCCTATAATGTGTATCCAACTTTAAGTTTGATCCTGTAAAAGTAAGGATTTATTAACTTTTGATTCAGTTCTGCTTATTTATTTCTGTACTTTGGACCTACGTAGTGCATAGTTACTGACTGGCTCAGGTGTAATATCTCAGTGTTTGTAATCTCCTTCACTTTGGATTGTGTCAAATCCTAAGGCACATGCTACATTCTTTCCTTTCATTTCATGACCCATCTACCTCATATGTTATTCTTCCCAGCTCTGCATGTGTACCAGCCCACACTTGGTCTGCCTCCTCCATTCCTGTCCATCCTTCAGCCCTCACTGTCCTGTGGGATCCAGTATGTCTCACAGAGCTGCCGCTGGAAAAAACAACTGCCAAATTCTACACAATTTTCCAGAGTGCATTGATAATAAAGCCTCATGATTTCCAGAAATGTTCCTACAGTATGCTTTTTAGGATACCTCCCATGAAAAAATGTAGAGGGAGGAGCCTACTACCAGGTTTTGCAGATGAAGAGATGCTTTTTTAGCCTTGCCTTGGTATTTCATGTAATAGCATATTGGATAAGGTGAAATGGGTTGAGTAGCTATGAGATGCAGAGATAGATGGGGACTGTAGGTCAATGCCATTGACTTAAAAGGGGATTTTTCTTTCAGCTATCATCACTCTTTCACAAAGGTTTAGTTCTGGAGCTGGGATGGCAAATAACAAAATTGCCTGAAGCTTTAATCTTACATAGCTTTGTGCATGTTTAACTTTTTAATGTTCAATTATTTTTCAGTACAATAAAACTTATTCATTTAAAGGCATATACATATTCCAAAGGTTCAGGGTGCAATGTGGGTTTTGAATGAGAGCAGTATTTCAAAAATACTCTTTGGTTGTTACCATGTGTAAACACAAATGTATGCAATAAGGTGTAGTTTAAGATGCAGTTCATATTATGTGCCAAATCATACATAGTAGCAAAATACTACACATACATAATGAATGTTTTGAAGCAAAAAGTTATATAAGTTAATAGTTACATAACCAGGACCTGTATACTGGGAGAGAGGTGGCATTTGGAGTTGCAATGCTGAGAGTACAGCCCAAGACAGTCACAGACTGATGGCGAGCTCTGTTTTACACAAGTGTTTGTTCAAGACTCCCCTGAGTGTGAGGATGCTCCAAAACTCTCCCTCATTGACAGTGAGCGTCTTCTGCTTTCCAGCCTGTTGCTGCACATGGTCAGTTTATACCCATCTGTTCTTATGCCAACACTGCTCTGTAATTCAGGCAGTTTCCTGCCTTTCCTTGTGTCTTTCCCTTCATGCAGGAATAGAGCTGTGCACCAGACTAAACAAACCAAGCTCTTTTACCCTTTTCTCATAATCTGAACTTTACATTCCTATTTTACCTGAAGAGTCCCATCCCTCCACCTGTTCCTCTTATCTTGCTGAACCCACCTTGCACACAGTCCTCCAAACTGGCTGTTGCCTGTGTTTTAGCTAGTGGCAGTAAGATCCCCCAATATAACAAAGGTGCATTATGATCCATGGATTCAGAGAGATGTATTTTGAACATGGTTTTGATGTTGCCATTACTGCCTGTGGGATTTCAAATTACAATACAGTATTATATATGATAGCTTTCCTGGGTTTGAGTAACAGATTTGGGAATAAAACCGCAGATTCTTTGACATGAAAATATTTTATTATATACCATTGAATTGCCCTGTTCCGAATAAGTGATTAGGGGCACAGCAGGTGCCACCCCAAACTTGCCCAGCTAGCAAAAGTATCTTTAAAAGTAAAGCACATACTGTTAAAAGCAGAACTTTTCACAGGGTGTAAGCCATGCAGAGACCAGGGGTCTGTCTGCTGAGTATCCAAAAACTACATCAAATTGCTTGAGCAGAGCAGCAGTAGGCAGCAGCCAGCCGGGTACATAGCAGTTCAGTTTGTCTGTGGGCTAGAGATGAAGATGTTTCAGCAAAGGCAGGAGGAAAAAAGCCTGTATTTATCCAGAACCAACATCTGCCGTGTCCAGTCCAGACAGCCTGCCAAGGCTGCGGCTGCCATCCCAGCACTGAGGCTGCCATGGCTGCTGCAAAGCGGGAGCATGTGCAGTAATTCCAAATCCTGGTCTTGAACCCACTGTCATTGCTCCTCACCTGCCCAGCAACGTTTCTGTGCTGAACAAAATTCAGCTGAGTAAACAGACCTGGTTTTATCCTCAAGTGCACTCTCCTGTATTGACTGTGCATGGCCACACAATATTTCTATATATAACTGTCTCCTGCACCACAGCCTACCTGTGTTTCACATGTTACTTCACAGTCACAGCCACTGTGATATTTCCTTCAGTGTGCTAAGAATGATACTCCATACAAAGTATGATTTTCAAAGGCTCGGAACTCTTTCAAAGCAAAATCAATTTACAGAGGAACCCTCAAAAGTACTCCTCAATTAGAGAGGTTTCCCTACCAAATTTCAGCTCTAACCATTCCAGCTACAGAGTTGATCCAAAAGAAAAGCAAAAATAATGTTGTTTTATGCATGTTCACTTTGCACTCCATGGACATCCAGAAAATGGCTGAATGATTTATGAAAGGGGTTTTTTTAATATGTAAAATCTTGAGGAAAAGATTTTAAAAAAAAGTAAAATATCCTTAAAATTTGAATCTAAATATTTCATTGTTTTAAAAAAAAATAAGAATACCTAGAAAGCAATTTCTTAAAATGCTTAAATACATTGTGGTGAATGCACTGGGAAATTATAAGAATTAATATCCTTTCTTTTACAAATAAAAGGGGAAAATAATGTTGTGTTTTAAGGGACTGAAAGCATTAAAACAAGGTATTTCTGTATCAGCTACTGAAACGATGCCATGGGAAATTGGTGTCTTTGAGAAAGTAGATATGGAAAAAAGAACAGAAAGGAAGTAGGCAGGATTTTAGGTTTTCTAGGAACCTTTGAGTGCTCATTTCTAATGCATGCTTTATTTAAATTATTTTTTTTTTCAGAAAAAAAAAAGTTCATACATCAGTAAAGTATATCAGACAGTATAGTGTTTTGTATCAAAACAGTATATTTGAAACGTCCAATATTTCATTGAAGCTTGGCTGCAATCATATTCAATAAATATAAGAAACTCTCTTTGCTTTTTTAACAGGATGTTATGTTTGATATTTTAGGTTGGCATGACAACTGAAGAAATAGATTCCATTGTTCATCATGAAATAATCAGACAGAATGCCTATCCATCACCTCTGGGCTATGGAGGTTTTCCAAAATCTGTTTGTACTTCCGTAAACAACGTGGTATGTCACGGTATTCCTGACAGGTATTTCCTCAATAATGTACATTTTGCAACTGGAAATTAAAGTGTTAAACTGAAATTAATAAATTGTATTTAATTTTGAATATACTTCAGCTTAACTAAATGTCATTCTTAAACACATTGTAGATGCAGAACATGTTACTCTATGATGCTGACAGCTATTATAGAAATATATGTGAAATAGGAAAAAAATATATTATCCTGTTTGTCCAGACACTTAAAGAAAAATAGCAGATTGCATTTTGACTTTAGTGTGTGTGGGGAAAAAAACCCAGTATGGTCTGATTTTTTGTTCATCCAGCAAAATAAGTATAGGCTAAGGAATAAATATATTTGAATTTATGTGGGATTTTTTTTATATTCTCAATACATTCAGCTACTCACAAAGTAAAATATGAACCCTAGTGAGAGAAAAAGAATAAATATAATGGTGGATTTTTCAGGTGTTGATATGTTTTTCGGGTAGTTGTTTCTCATTATTTTATATTCAGCTACACTTGTTCTCTAAATAGTTGGAGCTGAACATTAAAAATGGTTATTCTGTTTGCTTCTGCCTTCCTCCATCACAAAATATCTACCCCTTGATTTTTTATGTATGTGTCATTAGGTGTTTATTCTTATATTCCCTTTGTTGGGAACTGTCTGTCACCATTATTTTTTTTTTCTGTTTATGTTTCAGTCGACCTCTTCAGGATGGAGATATTATCAACATTGATGTCACGGTGAGTAATTCATATAAAAAATAGTCTTTGATCAACTTTAGAATCACTAGTAGCAACAGGAAGAATAGTGGATTGGAGATGGGGGATGCACAGATGGATGTGCTGTTTACTTCTGAGCCAAGGCACAAGCAGCTGGTTTCCTTTTTTGTTTTTAACTGTGTGTTTATTCCAGCTAGACCCAGGCCTGACTTGAATTTAGGACTGGAATCAGATGCACTGAGATCAATGTTGGCCTAAGTGAAATGTCAACCCAATCCTGCTATGTGTCATGTTTTTGAGAAGGTGTAATTGTTATTGATCCACTGTGTAGTTAATGCAGAGCACCACAGTACTGGGCAGCAGCTGAAGATAGATATGTATGAGATGAGCTAACATGAAGAAAGCCAGCATTTTTCCTTCACTCTGCCAAGATTGATCTTCCTCTTCCTGCTGATTTTGAGTGGGGCCTGACATTATCTTACTCTGTCATTAGAGGCTGCATTGGCCTGGGTATGTCAGTCTATTTGGACAGCAACTCTTTTGCTAGCAGTGTTCCCTACATTTATTAAAATCCCTGAAGGTAGTGTTGTGTTCCATTTCTGGTATAGAAGCCCTGAACCTTTTGAGCAGAAACAGAAATAGTGTGATATAAGCAGGACTTAATATTTCCAGGGAATCATCAATTATAGCTATTTAAATAAACACAGGCTGGGTTTTCCTAGGAGCAAGAAAGCACAGGAACTGGAAACCTAATTCTCATTTCATTTATAAAAAAAAAAAAAAAATGTTTTGCAGAGGTCTTTTTTCTTTTTTGCTCTGCATGTTTTTATTTTTCTAAAGTGCTGTTTATTTCTAATATGAACACAGATGTTTTTTGAATCCCACCATTATTTTGCAATAATATGTCACATACAAGGGAGTAGAATCTCATAAAAGCAAGCTTTTAAAATCATTAAAGAACCTATTGGTAACTTGATACTACTATCATACTGGCAGAATGAAGAAATCTTTAGCAGACCTACCTCTGAGCATGAGATTCAAGCTTTCTAAAATATTTTTTCTATTAAAATTAGGGTCAACGACCTTTTTCCCATTATATACTCATGTGTGATCCAGAACTGGATTTGGTTTGCCTTGGGTTTTTGATCTTTTTAAATTCTTTCCCATCTCCATACTTTCTAATTGTAGAATTCTGACTGTCAGGTTTACACAGTGCAATCTAGCATTTTTAAACTTCATTTTTTGCCTTCATTTTTACTGGTGTGAACTGGTGTTGCTTTGCTCAGTTTATTAAATTAAATCAGTTTGCAACAACTAAGGATTTAAATCATATTTCTTTGTACCTCCTTAAGGTTCATTTTACTTTTTGTTCAGTATGTCAGGATAATAATGATACTGTAGATTAAAAAAGTATCGACTCATATCACAGATACTTTCCATGATAAACTAAATGAAACTTTTTTCTATTAACACAGTGTCCATATCTTGTCCATTCTGCTTTACAAATGTCTGACTAAATATTACTGGCCTTTTTGCAGACATATATTTATTTGCTTCTAATTTACTCTCATAAAATAAAATAAATCTTGACATTCCTGTGAATGTGAAGATTCTGCAAGGATGGCAATTTCTGACTATCCTTGTAAGATTTTTTTTATCATTTGAAACTGAACTGTGCTGTGTGTGATAATTGTTTAGTCCAAGGCAACTGAGGAAAAAATACTATTTTTCAGCATTATTAACTGATCTCTTATCTTATTTTTAATGAGCAAAACTGGGGCATTTCACAGCCTCACAGAATAAAAATCAAAGTAAATATTGCACAACAAATTGTTTATAATTGTGTACAGGTTCTATAAAGTAATTAAATAATACTCAAGTTGTTATGTGTAAACACCTAGCACTATGTACAAGTTATCTGGAAAAAAAAAGTCCATTTTAGCACAATTAAGTTGGTAGCATTTCATAGATGAAATACAAATTTTATAGGCTTGAAACATGTAGACTTGAAAATGGGTTTTAATATAGAGACAATAGTATTATCCATTACGGGATCCTCAGCATAGTGCAATTTTCAGCCTATTGTTGCCAGGTCAATGTTTCCTACAACTTGGTTCTTTCACTGAATTTTAAGGAAATAGTATGTTACAGTTGCTGTGGTTGTAGTTTATTAACATCAGAAATATGTAATTGCAGCTGATGGGCTGCAGTAATTATTATTTGGTTTGTTGTTGGGTTTTTTGTTGCTGTTTGTTGGTTTGTTTTGTTTCTTTTTTTTACTCTCCTGTTACATTTTAAATCTGTGTTTGCTTTTCCAGGATGATGATGTCTAATGTTGGGGGTTTGTGTGTTTTACTTGCTAGAGCTAAAAACAAACTAGTTCGGTTTTAATATGAACTATCTACTTTAAAACCTGCCCAATGGGCATTAAATAAAAAAATAAAATAAGATTTTGTGATAGTCTGAACTGGCAGAGGAAGGTGTGGAGCAGAGGATTGCAGCTGCTTTTTGCCAGAGTGGTGGCAACACAGTTGGGCCCTTGCTGGCACTCACCTTTCTTTAAAATACCCCTTGCTCCTAGTGGCCTGCATTTTCTTCATATCTCAGCCTGAAGACAAACCTGGCCTTGGGATAAACTGTCTGTGGCATGGAGTTTTTGGGATTGTGGATTTTTTTTTAGTTTGGAATCAACAAAAAAGAATGTGAGTCTGTCTTTCACAAATAGTTTGCCAGTGGCAAAAGTTCAGTGGTTCAAGCTCAGTGAGTAATTAGTTGTAGAAGGATAGTTTCCCACTGTTTGAGGGAGAAAAAATGTTTTAGAAGATCAAAACTGTACACCATTATAATTTGTATTTTTGTAGGGAAATATCGCTTAGTCTTACAATTATGGGCCTGCCTGCCATATGCAGGGCTGCAAACCCCATTTTAATGGTGTGTTGCAGAGCTCCATAGTGCATAGCCAGGATCTCTTGTGCTCAACAGAGAATTTCAGGAAAGCTAACGTTTAAAACCTATGAAATGTCAAAAAGAAAAGAGAAAAAACAATATGTAATTAATTCAACAGCACGTTTCATTTTCAGAATATGAAATTTTTCAGTGCCACAGCAGTACATTTATTCTCTCAAAATTAATCTCTGGAAATCAGAAGTGAAATCCAATGATAATGCCACATTACAGCTTAAAAATGAGATGCAAGAAAACCTGCAACAGCTGACTGGATTTGGTCCTTGCTTTCTGTGGGGTTCACTCTGGCTGTTGGTAGCAGGGTATGGCTCTCACCTCAGAGCTCCAGCGGGGGCTGCTGACTGCGGACATTCATCTTCCTGCCAGCCACCAGCAGGTTCCCCTGCTCTGGGGGCCAGCTCTGGGGCTCAGTCCCTGCCCCTCTGGGGTGCAAGCAGGTCCCTGGCTGCAGGGGTGGGGGCCAGGATGGGTGAGCACCCAACAGCCCCCAGGGCCTGCTTCAGCCCATCCACGGCCCCCACCCATCTTGCAAGCAGCCCAGTTATCCTCATGTCCTGTGGCTGAGTAGTGTCACTGCCTGGTGCACTGCTGGGCACTGATGCACAGCTTCTGCTTTTCTTGAATTTTTAATTGGCAACATTGGCAACCCTTAGACACCTTGCAATCTTTCAAGCTTTTTTTTTTTTTTTAATTTTCCTCTGCAGTGTTTTGCTTTTCCAGTCTTGCAAATATGACTTACCTGTCTATCTGTTGCAATATATCGCTTGTTCGTAGAAAGAATGGATTTAATTAAGATGATGATTTGTTTCTGGATGCAAAATGAAAAAATGTCTTTAAATTTCTGCGTATGTTTAGGTGTATTACAATGGCTACCATGGTGACACTTCTGAAACCTTTTTGGTGGGCAATGTGGATAAATCTGGTGAAAAGTTAGTGGAGGTTGCCAGGAAATGTAGAGATGAAGCAATTGCAGCTTGCAGACCAGGGGCTCCCTTCTCTGTAATTGGAAACACAATCAGGTAAGCCTTATATTGACAAGTAAAAGGAGGGCTGGCAAATGGGACAAAGGTTATTGGTGGTTTGGTATAAAGCTGATGACATGTTTTATGATTCAAAACCATCATTTCAGTCTGATATCAGTATGTGAACTGCCAAGCTATAATGTTGTTCCTTGGGTAAGAGGTATTTTTTTTAAAGTGAATTACACTAGGGTCAGCAAAGATAACTGTAGAAAAAAGACAAAGATATTCATAAAGTAGATTTGAATTAACAGATGTAATTTGTAGTGGGCTTTTGTTTATTTTTTATTTGTGACAGTACACCACATCTGTCTAACAGTGTAAGACAGTTAGAAACCATTGTTTTCATTGAATGTTACAAAGGAATTAGTCAACATAAATAAGCTCTTTGTTTAAAAACTACAAAAATATTTAACTCGAGAGCTTCTGATCTTACAAAGAGCAGTGCCTGCTAACGTCACAGGGAAAAAAGAGCTGACATTCAGAGATTTTTCCCTATTTTGCATCTCTTCTAGCCTTCACATAAATGCAGTCATGACTCCTCTGCTGATGGCTTTAAATAAAAATGCACCTTAGTTTTTTGAAGGTACCTATGGATTATTTTAAAATGTTTGCCAAAAGAAAGAAATAGACATATATCATATACATTTCATTAAGCAATACTTCTTCGGACTGCTAATGGTCCCAACAAGCTATTGAATTCATTCTGATTACTTAAAAGCTGCAAGGCTTAGTCACCTTGAAAGGATGCTGCCTTTTTTTTTTTTCTTTGTAAATCTTCAAATACTTTAAGAAAAAAAGAGAACGGCAAAATATCAGTTAGATATATTTATAGCTTTAAAAATATTGTAACAGAGTCTGAATCAAACTTTAGTAAAACCTCTTTGGGTTATATCTGAGAAGCTTTTATTGAAGACTTTGTATAAAATTGTGTTTTTGACAGTTTTAAATTATAGGCTAACTAGCCTGGAGAAAAAGGATAGTGTCTTTCTGTTCTTTCATAGGAAATGTTGAATCAGACCCCTACTGGGAAAAGAAATTTAATGCATATCTCACTATCTTACTGTCCATGAATATAATAGAAGTGAATTCAAAATGTAGTTTTATTTTTGCAAATGGGATGAGTCGATAGATGCACCTCATATTTTTGAACACCTAGGGTTCAACAAATTTACTGGTGGTGCTCTTGCATTTTAACAAAATTTATTCTTGAGTAGAAGGGGGCACAGAACACTGGATTCTTATTCAAGCATTCTATCGAGCTCTGCATTCATGGCTGTGTCTAAAGGGCATGTCAGCCTTTGATTCTCTCTGAGAGGTAATTATCCTTTTCCTGTCACGGAACAACAAATGATAGCTAACTACAGAGGCACATTTGCAGTAGTCACATTCATCAACTGCAGAAAAAAAATTCAATTTAATTGTGCAACACAGCTGCACATAGGCTTTTTGAGCATTTCTGTTGTTCTCCCTGTCTTGCTATTCCTCCCTCCAGATCTATTTTTTAAACTTTTTTTTTCTGGTTATTTTTTCCCCCTTTTTGTCTCTTCTTCCATTTTTACTCTCTGTACTTTCTTGTTAAAGTAATTTTCTTTTGTGGCTCTCATTCTTTTTTCCCCATTGAAGGCTATGAATGTAGAAAATTATCACAATTACTCATATAATTGAGCCTCTTTGTAGCAAGTGCAACTCCAGTAGCCTTTCTCCATCATGAAAATGGTTTCATTATAGGGTTTTTCATATTCTCTGACACCATCTACACAGAGGAACAGGCGTGCAGATGAGATGTACTAGGAACAGGGTAGATCAGTAAGGTCACAGTAGGAATAATTAGCTCTGCTATGGAAAGAGCATCTAGGCCTTTTACTGCTACATAAATGTACTGTCCATGGCTTTTAGTCACAAAAAAACTTACTAACAAATGGAGCTCCCGCCTACTACTTTGAAAAAAAGATTTGTATCAACACTACAATTTTCCATCATTAAGACTAATAACACAGAGCCTAGTATACATCAAGGGGAATAAAAAGAAAAATCTCACATTCAAGTGGCGGCTGGGTGCTGACCTTTGTTCCCTTTTTTTGTGTTCAACTTAACTCTTTACAAAAAAGAGCCACACGCCACACCAACATGCAGGTGAACTCCAGCTAGTGCTAGCAAAGCATGGCATTCAGTTGGAAAATCTGATAAATCTCCATGCAGGATAATGCATTTCATTACAGATTCACGACATTAATTCTAGCTGTTAAAAAAAAAAAAAAAAAAAAAAAGAAAGAAGAAGAAGAAGAAGAAGAAAAAGAACAGAGTTGAATGTGACATTGGATTTTTGCTGTGTTGTTACAGAGGTCAGTTTACTTGCAAAATGTAAATATATAGTCAGTGTCCCCTTTGCAAAGCAGATTAATTGAAGCTAGTAGCTGTTCAAAACCGCATATAAAATAGCAGGTCATTAACTTTATTTCTCAAGATTTTATCGTGTTGACAATTTAAATGTACTGATTTGTTTAGAACTACTTTAACACTCCCTCTGCTGAAAGCTTACCTTGGCTTGGTGAAGCTGTGTGTTTCAGGTTGTCATTTGACATTTGCTTGCAGACCGGCATATAATACATATATATATATATATATATATATATATATATATATATATATCAAAATCTCAAGTTTCACAAGAATTAGATATTATAAATGCCTTAGAACAAGCACTGACAAGCTGAAAACATTTAGGTCCATCAGAATGGAAATGGGTCTAGGTTTCTTTCATCAGTTTTTCTGTAAAGATGCTCCAGTCATATGCAGAATGTATCTTATGCACAAATAATGAGAAGATTTCCTTTCTACAGTAAGTTTCAGAATAATTATATCTCTGAGTAAGTTTGCAGTCAATATTCCAACATAGTCTTTGTTATGGAAGCTCAGTAGCTGACACTGAGTATTTAATTGATAGCAGTTCATTCTCCCATCGGCAACAAGGTGCAAATAAAAGATTGCATGGGTTCATGAGTTACTTTGCTTAGAAAAATTTGGGGTTTTGCTACCTCTTTCTACTGGAAGGCATATCAAAACTATTGGTCAGTTCCAGTGTAAATAGAATTGGTCCCTATGGTCCATTTTCTTCTACCATTTTTGATGTTTTCAGACAAAAATATATCTAGTTTGAAATCTGCTTTTTTAGACAGTGAATCTAAGTGCATGAAAGTGTTATGAGTGTAGAGAGCTAAAGAACTTAAAAGTGATGTTGTTAAATAAACCAAATTTCAACTCCTACAAAAAAAATAGTGATGAAAGTATTAATAAATGGTTTAAAATGTTTAACACATAAGTATATGTTTTGATATTAATTTAGAACAATATAAAGCAGATTTTAAAAAAAATCTGTTTCTATCAGATTATGCACATTTAAACAATAAGTGGCTCAGGCAAAATAAGTCATTTTAATGTCATCTGTGATAGATTTTCCTTGACAGCTACTGTAAATTACAATTACACTGCTTCTCTCTGCACTTGAAAGTAAGCATTGCAATAAATTATCTTTTATTTCAATCCATCATGTCTGCTTTCAGAAACAGGGAACCTCAAATAAAAGTTCAGCACTATTGTAAGAAAAATACAGTAATTTGTGTTCTAGTTTGAAACTAAAATGTACCTTTCTTTCAAAAAACAATTGTTGATTTTCAAAAATATTACTAATTATACCTCAACATTTATTGTCATTACAGGGAATCCCTGAACTTGTGCATTCCCTCAGTCTAGGTTTACTATTTCAGAAAAAAAAACCACTTGAATATTTTCTCTGTATAATTTTGTAATTCTCAAATTAGATATTATGGCACTATTCAAAATAGGTATTTTTATCACAAATAAATATAGCTTAGGATGAGTCTGGTTTCAATACTTAAAAAAAAAACAAAAACCAAGTATGCCATTCAGTGGCCATTTTGCTAATAATATAGCTAAAACAAACATGACTACTTCTAATTTAAAAAAAAAAATCAGATCCCTATATAAGAACGCAATTATCATGGGACTGTTACCAGTTTCAGTGTTTCTCAAGTATATATTCACTGCCAAGAAGTGTAAGACAAATTTGTTTAACAACTTCAGCCATTCATGTCATGCTGCTCTGCAGGACTGTTTTGGATAAAGTTTCATCCCTGGTAAGAGAAGCTGGCACTGTGGGAGGAGCATCCCTGGCTGAGATCAATTCACCAGGATGCTCATCCTTGGCAGCAAAGCAGCCTGTGCCATCTTGTCCAATCAGTCAAATTCTTCCTTCCCTTGTGCCACCACAGAGCGCAGAAAAGCAGTAGCTATCAATGCTGAAAATGGGATTATTTCACTTTTTTCCTTTGGGAAGTGCTAAGAATGCTAGGCCAGACCTACCTTGAGGAAAAAGTGACAAAATTTGGTAAAAATAAAAGATGCTCCTCTAGGTGCCCCTAGAGGGTATCTGCACAGGACGGCCCCCTAAGGAAATTTTTTTAACCTGCCTTTCAGCTTAACAGGAGAGATTTATCACCCAAGAGCTCCTTTGAGGGGAAGCTTGAGTATCGGGGAAAGCTTTCTAGAGAGTCAGTCCTGCCTGTTCCTCCTTTGTGGCAATTTCCCTGTTAGGCTGCTGTCAGGACAGCAGTGCATGTCTCCACACTTATCCCTCCTTTCAGAGAATTAGCTGTTGTCTGGCAACATGGGAAGAGGATGCTCAGATGGCAGCTGACACCCATTTCTCCTGTCTCCACTCTCCGAAGCATGACACCACCGTATGACAGACTCTGACAATGGCTCCAGGAGGATATCTTGGCCCTCAGTGATGTTCCTTTACCAGCTGGGTCACTGCTGATCCATCCCAATGCCAGACACTTGGCCTGGCTTTGCCATCAGCAAAAGAAAAGCAGCACTGGAGCTACTCTTGACTCTGCTGCCACTGGGTTGGAACAGATGGCAGCAAAACATAAAATCAAATACTGGGGTCACTAAATAATTATGCTTTTAATCCTGCCCAGTTCACCTCTGCCCAAATATGCAACAAAAATCAATATGTGTGATAATAAATGTTGTCAATGGGTATTTTTAACAATTACTATTCTGAAGAATTTTTTTTTCTCTTGATGCTGTCTTGTGAGGTGTACCTCTGCTTCCCCAGCATTTGCTCTGGAAATTATTTGCTGGGATGTGCCCCATCCCTGGGGAACTGGCAGACTGACACATCCTTTCCCACAGCAGATGCCAGGCAGCCCAGCTCAGCCACAGCAGCCTCTGCCTCCTCCCTTCACTGCTTTCCCACTTGCAATCAGGGTTCCTCCAGTGTCTAAGCTTACTGTCTGCAGGAAGCATTTGATGAAATTGGGGTGGCAATCTTGTAAGATTGTCTTATGGGAAAGCCACAAAGAAAAGCCACCACTGACAGGTCCTGGGCTGGGCAGTGAGACCAAAATGTTGAGCTGTTGTCAGCAACAAATGGTAAATGTGTGCAAAAATGCTCCACTCCCTGGCATCTTGATTTTTGAATCAGATTCCACAGTTTGGGAATCCTGGAGACCAGAGAGGCTAAGCAAGACCAGTAGTTCATTTTGCTCTTCTCAGAACTGTTCCAAAGTTACAACCAACATGTTCATTTACAGGATTACCTTTGCAAATTGTAGCTAGGATTAGCAGATTTGGGGTTTTTTTTGTTATGAAGACTGTTTACTGTAATTCCACAAGGATTTAAAAGCTTGCTGGAATTTTAAAGCTAGTAGTTGTGGAGAGAAACGCCTCATAGGACCTTCTGAAGTGCATGCAAATACTAAAACCAGATTGAAAGTGGCTGAGTTTCAACCTACAGTTTATTTTCTGTGTGTCACTTCAGGTCTGTTGACCATGTTACATTTTATGTAGAGAATACCAAGACTCTGTATGTAAACAAGAAGGAAGAAGGAGGGGCATGGTGTCTGTCAGAGTAGATGTCAAAGCCCTGTGAGCTCCAGGATCCTTTCCAGGGTCCCCTCTGATCACAGGCAGTAACCACTGAAGTACTGATGCTAACAGAGTTGTTTTCAAGCTGTTTGACAAGAAAGTGGTAGAATTCACCATTGAGATGCATATGAATAATTTCTTTGACTGCAGGAGGACAGGATACGGTTGTAACACTGCCTTCTGTGTACCCTGGTGCTTGTGCACTTGGTGCCCAACATGCAGCTCCTGCTGCTACTGCCACCCTCCTTGGCAGCAGCTGAATGCTGAGGCTGGAGCTTCCCCTGCTCCCTGGAAAGTATGTAGCTGTGGTGCTCAGAGCTGCGCAGAGTGAAACTGTTTCTGTCTTGCTACAGAACATGATTTTTCTGGAAGAAAAATCATGTAGTAATACAAAAAATGGCCATGGTCTATCAGTGGTCAGGGATGCCATGTAAGGACATCAGCAAAACTGAACAGTTAGTGTGATTGTTTATGATTTTGCAAAAAGACTGGCAGAAGAAGATGAAAGAAAACCTTATCATATGTTGCATGGATGGCTTCTCCCATCTCTCTTCAGAGAATCACTTCACTCATATGGAAAACATCATCTGCATTGCTCTGGGCTTGGTCAGTGGAGATCTTGAATTTTGTGTATGTTTCTGAAGAATCTGGCTTTCTAACTCATTGCCATTCCCTGTATTTCTTTCTTGGCCTTCAGCAGCATCATAGCCAGCAGGCCAAGTCTCTGACCCAGATACAAGGGCATGATAGAAAGGCAGGGGAGAAAGTATTTTCCATCTCTAGTAGCACTTCTCGTCGCATAATCCTTCATTGTTTTTTTCAATATAATTTATGTATAAAGTTTATGTAAACATAAACTATTTATAAAGCCTGGACTTAGAGTGCAAACAAATGAAGCCCAAATTTCTAGCTTTATCGGTAATCCTCTTTGCCAGTACTTTGGAGTTTGGGGGTAGCTAAACCTGAAATTTCCATTCTTCTCCAGAGTTACTGAAGAAATGTGGTCAGTCTTTATATCAGAGCAATGCGTAGGTAAAAAGTAATATACAAATCCTGTTGAAGCATGTTCTAAGGTCTGAACACTGCAGCATTAACCAACTCTACTCTCTCAGTGCCGTTACTGTGGTGGAGCAGCATGTCCCTCAATTGAGTGGCATTAAATTCTGGGGCGCTGACCCATGGGCTCTGGAGCCAGTACTGCAGAGTCTGAGGAGCCTGGTGTGCAAAGGGGATTACTTTGTACAGCAAGCTGAGGCCACTTTGCACCTGAATAAAAGCTACCCCACGGGGATTAACAGGCTTTAATTTCTGCAACAGCTTTACCTTTAGTTGAGTTGCTTAACTTTTTCAGCTTTCCACCTGTAGTGAAACTGTGAGAGAACATTTCCTAAGACATAAATACAGATAAACCTGAAGTTCTCCAGTGACTACCTTCATTCAAAGAAGCAAGTGAAGCTTTTAATGTTTCAGGCAAAATCTCTTCAGGCTAAGTGCCTTCCTGTCTTGCTCCTCTTTGATTTTAGAAATAGTATGGGGGTGATATGTAGGGACAAGGGTGACTTTCTTGTCACTTCTAATCGATCTCCAGATCTTCCTGAATCTCTGCATTTTTCTGGTTTGGATATGGGCAGGCCTCCTGGCTGAACAGCCTCAAATCACTCCGTCCACCACTGCCTCCACCACTGCTTGAGTAGAGGGAGAGCCTGAAAGTGAAGCTTGCGAACATGGGGTGGGCCAGCAGCCAGAGGATATCCCATGTATCTCCAGGTCCTCCAGTTTTGGGGAACTGGAATAGGATTTTGCTTTCCTACCATGGGTGGGGATCAGTGCCCAGCCATGGTCCTGCAGGCAGTTCTCAGAGATGCTTTTCCCTGAGGCAGGCCATGAAAGTCAGGACAGATTTTGCAGGCAGAACTGAAGCACTGTAATTGTTATGATTTGGCTTTGCCTCTGTGGCAGTTGGTTCATTAGAAGTACATTTTTATTTAGCATAAATGTATTTGCTGGACTTTCAATTTGTTTTTATACTAAATGTTTGAAGTACTATGAAAGCGAAGTAGTAGGGCTCTTAACTCTCCCTGTTGGCAGCAGGAGCCTCTTCTGCAGGAAACCCAGTGCAGGCCCCTGGGTGTGCAGCCCAGCACAGACTCCGCAGTTACAGAGAGCTCGGCAGACACTGTGGTTTGGTACTGTGCTGGGGCCTTGTCCGCCCAACTTGGCAACTTCAGCTGTGCCATCTCAAAATGAGTTCCCAGTGTGCTTGTGGAAAAGGTTACCCTCCATCAAGCAGGGAAACAACACACCGCCGTTTTACCTAGACAGCAGGGCTGGCACGGGAGCTACCCGCCTCTGTTGGCAGGCGTGTTAACTCTGAAACCTAACAATGGCTCAGCCGTGCTCACTTCAATGGCTGTCTTTCGGAACGGTCTCAAAGTGGTGACCCAGTGTCGGTAGCAACGCGGTAGCAGGGGCTGGGGCGGTCTAGGGGGGGTTGTGGTCGGGGCACGCACTCTGACAGGTCCTCTTTGCCCCCGCAGCTCCGTGGCATGGCAAGGTGGCTTCCAGGTCTGCCCCTTCTTCGTCGGCCACGGCATCGGGTCGTACTTTCACGGGCACCCCGAGGTGTGGCACCACGGTAAGTGGCCCCCGCCCGCCGGGCCCGTGTCCCCCCGCGGCGCTCTGCTCCGCCCGGGCGATGAGAGGGCTCCGGGGAGGGGAGAGGGAGGGCGGTAAAGCGAGCGGAGCCCCCCCCACACATACACACCCCCACGCACGCTGCCGGTCCGGCGGGGCGGGGGATTGCCGTGGGCAGATTAAACCACTGGGAAGCTGGAGGGCACCCCCGGCCTCGTTTTCTGAGGGTCGCGTGGGTATTTTTGAGGACAAATCGCTCGGTAACGGAGCTGTCGGGGCAGCTGAGCGCTGCCGATCGCCTCCCCCGGCCGCTCCGGGCGGCAGCCGCCGTGCCCCGCGCCTCCGCATCCCGCCCGCGCCCGAACCACGCCGGCAAAGTTTGTCACGGGGCAAAGAAAAATCTCTGCTAAAACATTAAAGCTCCCGGCCTGGACGGAGCCGCCGTCGGGGTGGTGTCGCTGCAGCCGGGGTGGGATCGCTTTCGGCGGGCGCTCCGGCTCATAACGGGGCTCGGGTGCACAGTACCTGCGAGCTAAAAAGGGGTTTAAACAAAGGGCTTGGTTGCGTTCTCTTAAACAAAAACAAAAAAACACACACACAAAAAAAACCCCAAACAACAAACAAACCACCAAAAAACCCAAAGATACATAAACGCGATTTTTTTTTTCTTTTGTAGCCAATGACAGTGATTTGTTAATGGAAGAGGGAATGGCATTCACAATAGGTTAGTAACTCTCTGATATGCTTTTCTGTTAAGAAGCACACACGGAGCAGCCCAGATCTGTAGCATTTCTTTATTGGGATATAGAAATAACCGTGCCGACAGGGGGACGTCAGTGAGATTGACATCTTAGGAACAGATTAAAATATCATTTTAGAAATGCATTACAATCTGTTTGGATTAAATAATTTTCAAATTATGAGATTTAAAGAATGAAATGTTAATTATAAATTTTGCTAATATTTGACTCATATTTTTGGCAAGGCAGAGACTCTGCCAGCACACTTGATTTGAGGAGGGTGAGAAGGATGCAGTCGTGTCCCCGAAGCCAAGCAGCCTGGTGTCACTTAGTCATTCGCTGCCTGCCAGAGCTGCTGTTGGGTTTGGGGACTGCGGCGGCGGTAACCAGCCGGATCCTCACCCCACAGACTGATCATGCTCACTTCCAGTCGTGGAGAACTGCTGGGGAAAAAGCCTTCTTTCTCCCTGTGTGGCTAAATGGCGCGGCAATTAGAGGGAAATAAGAAAATTGTTGTTTTGCTGATTTAATGAACATTTTAAGCCTGTTAAAAAAATTCAAATATTTAAAACTATCTGTTGTTTATAAATGTGGTTGGTGCTTTGGTTATTATCCACACAGTCTTAATTAAAGCTTGATTAAAATTCCATGTTTTTACAAAAGAGGAATGGGCAACTTCCTACCTTGCTATTTTGTCTTCCTTTTTAGTTCACATTTTAGTGTGTCAAGGGAATGCCAGCCCAGGGAGATAGGACCTGTGTGGAAGGGGAGCTACCTGCTGGGATACTCCCCTTTCTTGATTGTTTCACAGTCCACACAGGAGTGCAACTAACTTTAGAATACATTTTGTTTTTCTTGCTGCAGAGCCAATAATAATGGAAGGATCCCCCAAATGTAAGATTCTGGAGGATAAATGGACTGCGATTTCTGTAGACAATAAAAGGTGCCTGATTTTATTTTTTGGTATTTCCTAATACATGGAACTCATCACTGACAGCCCAAAAAACCCAAACAGATGAGTTTCCAGGCATGGTGAATGTGTTTTCCCCCTCCTAACTGCTAAATGTGAATTTCAGATCGGCACAATTTGAACATACCCTTGTGATTACCTCAGAGGGAGCAGAAATCCTCACTAAACTCGTGGAAGAAGCCTAAAAATGGAGCAAGGAGTGGAGAGACTTGCTGTACTTCTGGGATTCCAAGTTTCACTCAGGACAGAGGTTTCTGTAATTTCTGGGGGAAATGGGTGTTGTGTAAGTCACTCCAGGGGATAGAAAAAGCAATTTCAGGGGTTGGCTCTGGACATAGTTCTTCCTGTGTGTTACCTGGCTATTATTTAATAAAAGTCCTTAGCTTTTTTTGCGACTCTAGGAGCAGCCAAGCACAGTCTGCAAGTGGCAAAGGGTTTGCGTTATTTGGGGTTAGAGGCAGAAAGTGGCTCCCTTCTCTTCCAAATCCTGTGTGGGACAAGTAGATATCAGATGATGCAGTTTTGAAGCAGCTGAGAGGACAGAGAAACATAGCATTTTCCCATTATAGCTGAGGTATGGAGTCAATTTGTCTTCATTACGATTAACACAGTGCTGTTTCCCAGGCTGTAACTTCTCCTAGGATGGAAAAAAGTTTCCCGAGAGTGTCAGGCAGAGGGAGCAGACTCTTCCCAGCATCATTCCCAGCAGCAATCCCCACTTCTTGCCTCTTTTTACACAGCACAAAAAGTGATTAAAAATGAGATGCAAAGCACACCTCTCCGGGGATCAATAATTGCCCTGCTTGAAGAATTAGCCAGTTTGGAGTAATCACTGCTCTGTGGTGCCCATGTTAGTTAAGGGAGAGGCACTCTGCAGTTCAAGCATTTTATGGAGGCAGAGGAGTTTGCAGTCCAGGAGATGAGCCCTGACTCCCGCACAGTTTGGAACCAGTGGACCTCATGAGCTGCATGTCTCGCTCGGTCCTAAGCTTCCTGCAGTCCTGTCCTGAGCATGCCAGGGGTGCAGGGGTTGATTTGCAATTTATCCAGTTGCTGACTGCCCTGTGGGGCCAAACAGGTCTGGCATTGGTATTTGGAGGCTACCAGAGCAAAACCTGGGCCTGTGAAATGTGGGGTAGCCTTGGAGATAATTAAAGGATTTCCAGGAGTTCTCCAGGCCCACGGCAACAGTGGCATGGTTTGGTACAAATAACTTGCTCCTCATTGCAGGCAGATGGGGTTGAGTGCTGAGGGCTGGCCAGTTCACATTCAGGCAACCAGAGTGGCTCAGCACTGGTTCCCTCAATGGTCCTGGACAGAAGTAAGCTACTTTCTTACAGCTTTACTCTGCTGTTTGCTTTTATTAACGTACAGTGAGCTCTCAGCTCTAATAGTTTCTAACAACAGCTTTTCAAAAAGCAGGCACCCCCCTCCCCGAATACGGCTAGCACCGCGGGGCAGCCACTCAGCTTCATCCTCCCCTTGAGGATCTTGGAAGGCCATAAAACCTGCAAAACAAACCATGCGGCCAAGTTTACAAATACGCAGAGATTAAACAATGCGAAGGACAGTCGACATTGCCTGGAGGGGCATGTATTTAGTTCCCTTACATTCCATCGCCCAGCCGCGCTGCCCCTTCTGAGAGGCACTGGGGGCAGCTGGATGTCCGGCGAGTCCTGGAGGTTCACCACAGGCGCCTCCCGTGGATTTTGGCCACGCCGGGAGCCCCTGGATAGCACCGCAAGTGCCAAGCTTTTCACCATCGTCTGTCCCTCTGCCTCCTGTCCTGCTCTTACCGCGGCGTGGGATAAGGTGGGAACGGGGCAACCGGGAGCAGGGAACCCCCCGCAGTCCGTCGTGGGGGGACTGAGGGCAGCTCCTGGTGATCGCTGCGCTCTGAGGCCCCGCCGCTAACTCTGGTGGGACTGCGAGTTCTACCGGCCGCTGCGGAGCGCTGGTGGCTGGGCGGAGGCATTGATAGCGCGCCTTTGTAATCCTAATTACGAACGAGACTGAAGATATGTCTCGGCTGTTCGGGGACAGCCAGCGCCTCGCACAAGCCCGTCATGCAGAAGGTCTCGCCGGGCCAGCGCGATGAGAGTCCCGACGTGGCAATCGCTCCCGCGGGGTCAGGACGTCCTGTGGCCGCGGCCCCTCCGCGCCCGCCGAAGCCGCCCTGACCGGGGCCGGCAATGCACGGAGGGGCGGGGGCCTTGCTCCGCAGGACGGGTACAAGCAGAGCCTCACCGACCTGTCCGCGGAGCTTTGGCGGGCTTGGAGGGACTGTGGTTCGCCCCGGGACTGCCTGTGTCCGGCCGATCGGAGAAGAGGGTAGCCCCGGCGGACGCGGAGCGGCCTCCCCTCTCTGCAGCTGTCAGGCTGAGGCCGGCGAAGGTGCCGGAGATGCCGGGGCGCCCTGTTCCCTACCTGGTCAAACTCGCTGACCCGCCTCGGGTGGTCACTTCCATGGCCAGCAGGGCAGAGCTGGCTGCCGGGGGAGACCGCATGGGTGTGGAAACACCGCCACTGCCCCTTCCGCGCCAAGCCTCGGGGAGTTAGTGAGAATGAAGTTTGAGCGTTGCGAGCAAAGCAAAAAAACTCCAAAACATTAAGAAGGGAAAAAAAAAGGGGGGGGGGGGGCCGGGAAGGTGGCAAAAGAATCGTTAGGAAACGGTCAATTAAAGCCGACAGGGTCGCTAATGAAAGAAAAAAAAAAAAAAAAAAAAAAAGACCAGGAGCTGAGGGGCTCGGTTGTGCCAGCTTTGCACAGTCAGGGGCCGGCTGCTCCAAGGGCCGTCGCTGCCCGAAAGAGCCTGAACACTATGCGGGCTCTGCTGGGGGTGCCCCAGCCCCGCTGCCGGCGCTAATACCTCTAACGACATCAACGCTGCGATTTGTTTTGAATGTTCACTTTTATTGGTGTTCTCCCTTTGCCAAAATGTGCTTGATTACATAGATGTAGTGCCGTGATAACTGCGCACCCTAGACAGCCTAGGTGTAACCGGGAAAGTTCAGCCCAGGCCAGATCAAATCCCAGGCTGTTTAATGCTGGAAGGCTGCATGTTGCTATTAGTGTTAAATATATGGCTAATTATGCGTATGAAAATTAAACATCAGTGTTATGCTAATGGGGCCGCCTTCAGCTGTGGATCAGAGCACTTGAGACTAGCATTTAATCAAATGAATCAGTAACTAATACATCTGCACGTGTGAACTTTCACAAGATCATTTTCCTGTTACAGTCACACCGCAGAATTATGAAAGAAATAATTATCAACACTTTCTAATTATCTAGGAAAGTAATTTGGGATTCATCGTGGGCTTTCTGGGGAGGATCTCCTAAGTCCCACCTCATTTACCGCTCACGCACGCGGAAGTTTTCATTTTAAGCTCAAATGCGCCGTTGGACCCTTTCAGGGCGATTTTGTTTGGTTGGATTGCTTTTTTTCCCTTTAAAACAAGAAGGACAATAGCCGGGCGGCGCGATCTGGAGGTGCGGATGGCGCTGGGACCCGCGGGCCGGGCCCGAGAGCCCCTGCGCGTCCGCGGAGTTAGCGCGGCCTGGCGGGCGGGGGCCTCTCGCTTTGTCCGCGGGTCCCGCCGGAGCGGGGCGGGCAGCTGCAAGAACCCCTGCAGCCCGCCGAGGCCGGCGGAGCACGGCTGCCGTCCCCTCCGCGCCGCCTTCCCGGCGAGGGGCGGAGAAGGGCGGAGGGGGTTGCGGAGCCTTCCGCCGAGCTCCGGATGGGTCGGCGGCGGCGGAAGCGGGTGGCCCGCGATGGGAGCGGGCTCCCGGGCGGCTCCGTGCCGGGGCCGGCCGGGAGCGGGGCGGGCGTGCGGCCGCCGCCGGCGCTCGGGCAGGCGCGGCGCTGCCAGCCCGGTTCTCCGCGCTCACCGGGGTCCGGGCGAGCCCCGAGCGCCTCGGACCAATCCAAAGCGATTATGCAAGACGGCGGACCAATCAGCTCCGCCGTCTCATGAATATTCATAGACTTGGCTGAGTCAAAGCTTTTAGGCGAGTTTGTGTAGATCTACAGCATCATGCTTAGACTTTTCAAAGAGACAAACTCCATTTTCTTATGAATGGAAAGTGAAAAACCCTGTTTCGCTTAAATTGGGTTCTTTCCTGTCCTGAGAAACACAACAGACCCCAAAAAGGCAAGCTGAAGAGAGAACACACACACAGACCAAGCGACAAGAAATGACCATGACTACCATGCCAGAGAGTCTAAATAGCCCCGTCTCAGGGAAGGCTGTCTTTATGGAGTTTGGGCCGCCCAGCCAGCAAATGTCTCCTTCTCCCATGTCCCACGGACACTATTCCATGCACTGTTTACACTCCGCGGGCCACTCTCAGCCTGACAGCTCGTACAGCACAGCTTCGTCCTTCTCCCGACCGCTGGGCTACCCCTATGTGAACTCGGTCAGCAGCCACTCGACCAACCCCTACATCAGTTCAGTGCAGTCCTACCCCAACAGCTCCAGCCTGACTCAGACCCGGTTAGAGGAGACAGGTAGGTGCACTCGGCTTTGGGGAGGGGGGGAGGGGAGGAGGGAAGGCAAGGCGGGAGGGAGGGTGTTGTATTAAAAAAAATCTATCGGGGGAAAAAATTAAATTAAATTACAAAATATTAGTCAAGAGAGCCTGAGGATCACAGGGGACCAATACACAGAGCACACAATGCTTGGCTGGAAAAGAAACCAACCCAGATGTGCACGTATTAGTCTTCGTAATTATTTATTGCGTAGCGCTATAAACAATGTATGCAATTAAGGGTAATTAAACCTAAACTGCAGCCTGTAAAAATAGCAAACTTTCTCTGGGAAGAAGCCTGGGCTGCCATAATCGCCCGGAGCCTTTGTTAGCGTTACTCGAGCTTCACTTTTCTTCCTTCTCATTATTGTTATTGTTGATGTTGCTGTTATTGTTGCTGCTGCTGCTATTACTGTTACTGCTATTATTATTATTTATTCTGCATCGTTTGTTGTTTGTAGGGGCCGAATCGGAGAAAAGCACTGTGGTAGAAGGAGGGGAAGTTCGGTTTAATGGGAAAGGGAAAAAAATCCGCAAACCCAGGACTATTTACTCCAGTTTGCAGCTACAGGCTTTGAACAGGAGGTTCCAGCAGACTCAGTACCTGGCTCTCCCCGAAAGAGCCGAGCTCGCAGCATCTCTGGGACTCACCCAGACGCAGGTACAGCTCCGACTGAGCCGGCCCCTCTCCCGTGTCCCCTCCGTGTCCCCACCGTCGGCGTGGGAGACCACACGCGTAATGCACACACCGGCTTCCAGCCGCGGGCAACGGGGCCCGAGGCGACACCCGTCCCGCCGCGGGGAGCTCCCGGTGCTGTGGAAGCCCCCGCAGAGCCCGCTGGAGTGGGCCCAGGGGGCTCCTGCTGGGTGGCTTGGCGTCACAAAATAACCCAGCAGCCGCGGGGGGAATGAGGGAGAGAAGCTGGGGGGCCGCCGGGTGCGGGGGTCCGTCGCGCCCTGGGAGGGATGGGGGCATGCTGGACCGTACCGAGGGATGCTGAGCCCTGCCCCGATCCCTTTTGCAGGTGAAGATTTGGTTTCAGAACAAGCGCTCCAAATTCAAGAAGCTGATGAAGCAAGGAGGGGCAGCCCTGGAGAGCAGCGCCTTGACCAACGGCAGGGCTCTCTCGGGCAGCTCGCCACCCGTGCCTCCAGTGTGGAATACCACCTCCGCCTCCGGTAAGGCCTCGTCGGGGACCCCGGGCACCTACATCCCCAGCTACACGTCGTGGTATCCTTCGGCCCACCAAGAAGCTATGCAGCAGCCGCAACTGATGTGATTATATATACGTTTTCCCCTAACGCAAGCACTATCGGTCCCAAAAAGAATTACAATTATTACGGGAAAGAAAAAAAAAAAAGAAAAAAAAAAAAAAAAGAAGATAAACTAAGTCAAATAAAAGGAAACGGGGAAGGAAAAAAAAAAAAAAAAAAGAGGGGGGAAGAGAGAAAGAATTAAAAAAAAAAAACCAACAAAAATACCCCAACAAAAAAATCCCACAAAAGAAATCCAAGCAAACAAACAAACAGGAGGTCTCTTGCCCATCCAGCCATTAGGACGCTGCACGGTAGCTCGGTGCCGGAGAGCACAGATGTGATGCGGGCCGGTTCCCACCGCTGACAGCTGACGGAGCGGCCCCGAACACAGCACAACAGCCTGGGAGCAGAGCGAGCGCCGGCCGCGGCTTTGTGGGACAATCAGAAAAAGATGTCTGGGGGGCGGGGAAGCCCTCTCCTCTGTCCTGTCTGTCTGTCTGTGTCTGTTGAAATGTAGGTCATTTATTTACTACCCCGATCTGACGGTCTCTTCAATTGCAAGGGGGAAGGAAGCTGTACAATTTACCAGAGCTTCTTTCCCGCGACATTTTCTGTACCGTTCACTATCCATCTGTATATTTTTTGTTGTTGTTAAAAGGGGAAGACAGGGGGTTTATTTATTGATTTAAATTACCACTATGAGAGTGCTAGGAAGGAACTCAGCTTACTGAGTGTACTGCTTGGACGCACAGTTTAAACAAAACCACAGACGGTCCGTCGTCACGTTTCCCCCCCTTCTCCCCGAATAAATCACCACGAGGGAAGGGTGCGATTTTAACTTTTACAATAACTTTTATACTTCGCTGGTGTGGAGAGTTTCGGTCCGAATGATTTGCATTTCTCGCGTATTTAACAAAGGAAATAAATGCACATTGTTTGGTACTCTGAAGTGGAATTACAGCAGCTGCCGGCGCTTTGCTGAGGTGAAGCAAGGCGCAGAGGACGGAACGAGAGCCCGGAGGGCGGCGGGGGGAACCCACCGGGAGGGCGGGCGGGCGGGCACACCCGCACGGTCCCACCCGCACGGTCCCACCCGCACGGTCCCGGCGAGGCCTCCCCGCGCAAAGCCGGCCTGAAGTCGAAATGCACAAACCGACGTGCAGGAGCTACTCGCTGTACATATTTTATTCTTTATTATTATTATTATTATTATTATTGTTCTGTAAACATGTTGCACAAATTTAGCTTTTTTTAATTATTATTATTATTATTATTATTTCTGTTCTGTTTCGTGTGGCTGTAAAACATGATGCTTTGTGTACTGAGATCTTGACATTTTACTTGTGAAATTCGGAAAACGTGATAAACTGAGCTCGGCTGTGTTTAGTGTTCTATATGTCAAAGTTTAGTTTTATATTGAGAATGTTAACTTATTGCTTTGTATCTGAGGGAGGAAATGGAAAAAACCCACACAAATCTTTGTACATAAGTTATAAAGTTTCTTTGAGACAGTAAAATTATGGTTTGGAAAAAGAGACACGCATGTTCCCTGTCTCGTAGCGTGGCCGCGAGTGGGTCCGGGCCGGGCTCCGCGCTCGCGGCGGGACGGCGGGGGCCGTAACCGGGAGGCGAGACGGAGGAGCGACCCGGACAGGGCAGCCTGTTCCCCGTGCGCCCGGCAGGGCCCAGTTAGGCGGCGGCAGCCGGTGCGATGGGACCCTCGGCGGAGGGGTCGCCCGGAGCCGCGGGTGAACCGGGTACAGCTGCGGGGACGGGAAGGGGACGTAGTCAGGCCGGCAGAGCCCCGGCCCCCGTCCCGACAGCCGAGTCGGCTGCCTACCCGCGCATCCCACCGGAGGCGAGGCTCTGCCGGTACCGCCGCGGTCCGGCATCCCCGGACTGAGCCGTGCCCGCTCCCCGGGCTGGAGCAGCGCCGGGCACGACCCGTGGCTATTGCTGGGGCGGATAAAGCGCTGCAGAGCGGCCGGGCTCTGCCGGCTGCCCGTGCGCATCTCTGCGGCAGGTTCCGCGAAGGGTCGGCTCTGCAGCCCCGCGGGAGCCATGCTCGCTCGCCCCGAGATGCGCAGCCACTCGCCAGTGCGCGGGGCCGGTGCGCAGCCGATGCGCGGCAGCGCAGCATCCGCCCGAGCGCGCACTCGCGGTGCGGCGGCCCCCAGGGTGCTGGATCCGGCATGGAAAACGATCCGCCGCTCCGCGTTTCCCGCAGTGCCACGGCACCAGTCCGGCCCAGAGCGGCCCCAAGTCCCGAGCGGAGCCCTTCGGCTCCGCGGCCCCGGAGCGCCCCAGGACCCGCACAGCTCCCGCGGCCGCTCTGCCGGACACCAAACGCCTTTCACCGGGCCGAAGCGGGGTGGTCAAGCAGCTCGGAGGCCTTTAAAGATATATTAGCTTCTCCTAATTCAATAACGTCTTGCTAACAGTTCAAATAGAGAAATTATCAGTTTTCTCTCAGCGAGGCGGTCTTGAGTTAGAGGCTATTATAATTGTACATTTGAAAATGTTAATCTCAATACAGGCCTAATTAATTCTGCCTTGTTGCCGACAAGTAGTTCATCAAATATCTGATTCGAAGATTTTCATAATGAGGATATTAATTAAACTATGAATAATCCAAAGGTGCTTATATTGAAACAATACCTCATTACAATGATTAAGCCCTGATTTCGAATATTATACCTTTACCAATTGTCACCCGGCAAATACAACCTTATGGATGAGCCTGTAAATGGCAAAATGTAATTTTGGGATATATTTTTCCTTGTTGGGGAAAAAAAAAAAAAGTGCCCCTCATTTTCAAACACTTCTGAAATAGGTTACACACAGCTTAATGATGATCAAAATGACTCTTTTCTGCAAAAAAAGACCCCAAAGTGCGCGTACAGCTGCAAACCCAAGAGGGTCAGCATCATTTCACTGTATTCTCTTCTTGATTACAAGCCGAGCCCATCAAACACAACATAATTACAGTAATTTCAGGTTTATTTATTCTAATGCAGTTTCCCCATCTCTCTGGTAATTATGAGCAATTTTTTCGCCCAGGGAATCTTTTTGCATTAACAAAAGAGATAACGCACTGAAAGCCAAATTTGCTGTGCATTGAGAAAAGCGAAGAAAAAAAAAATAAAATAGGTGCGAGCTGCCATCTCCGCAATTCTCCTATATTGGAGCTCTGCAAATTGCTTGCAGGTGTATGGAGCAGAGCTGTCAATAGGAAGGGGCTTCCAAATTAGCAAATGCACAATGTTGAAGTAATGAAGACAGACTTAGCAAAATTGCCAAACAACAGATACCTCTTTAATATCTTCCACCCAAAAAGAAAAAGGGAAAAAAAAAATCCCCTTGGAGTGTCCCTGCGAACCCCCTTGAATAGCTGGGGATGTTGTACATGTGTCAATCTAATTGCAGAGCACAGAGCGGCCCCTGAAACTAGAAAAAAATCAAATATCGGAGCCCAAGTCCGTTTGCATTCGGAATTTGCTCCCTTCGTTTGACAGGGGGGGATGAGAAATCCCCGCCGCCGCCCGCTCCGCTCTCCCCGCCGCCGCCCTCCTACCCCTCTCCTGCCGCCACCGCCACTCTCATGCCAGTGAAAAAGTGCCATGTCCCCCCCGCGCCGGCTCCTTTCCCCCCCTCCTCCCGGCTCGGGACCGGGCAGTAACGCTCCCCTTCTCAAAGAACCGACAAACGCACACCACGGAACCACCGCCGAAAGCGAGCGCTCGCCGGCGCCGCCAGCCCCCGGCAGCGCGGCAGTCCCGAGCGGCGAGTGCCCCCGGGCCGCTCTGCCCGCTCCGTGCCCGCGCCGGGCTCCGCGGCTCCGCGGCTCGGCCCGCGGGATGCTCCGGCGCGGCGCAGCTCGGCTCGGCTGTGCGCGGCATCCCCATCGCCCGACCGGCCGTCCCACTCCCTTCCTCGCCCCGGTGCCGCCGGTGGGAAGTTTTGGGGGGAGGCTGGGTCGGCGGAGCCGCCGCCGGTATTTCCCCCCCGTCTCCCGGCCGCGCGGGGCATCCGTCCACGTTGCGCCCCGTACACTCACCTACCCCCGCGAGAAAGGAGCCTGTGTCGCCACCCTTACCTTCCGCCTCAGTCCCTGAGGCTCTGGGCACAAGTCTTTGCTTTACAACAAACCAAAGGACCGAACGCGGCTTTTTGCTACGAAAGTTAGAAGAACGAGAGAGTGTGAGAGAGAGGGAGAGGATCGGGGAGGGAGAAAGAAATGGAAAGGAAAAAAAAAAAAAAAAAAAAAAAAAAAAAAGCCGAGCACAATAATAATATCCTGAGAGTGCAAATGTGGATTGAGATCCCCCAGAGATGCACATGCCTCTGAGCGCAGCAGCCTTTTTGCAGCTCTGCTCTTGCAGAATATGACTGAAATTTTCTGCTATATAGCCTCTGTCTTTATAGCTGATGAAAAAAATTGCAGATTATTAGCATAAATGTTTACTCTTCATTACGCTGATGACATTGTGCACTCGAGATCTTGGTAATCTTTGGGAAAATTATGAGTAATTTTTAAAAATTTTAAAGCAGCAGCAGTTACCATGCAATTCAGGCTAATTCTGCGTAGGCTCCGAACGGATATAATTATCGAGGAGTCAAGATGTTATGCTAAAAACTATGCATTGATATTCCCATTTATTATGTACATACAACTTTGACAATGTTGATGCTTGAAATAGCAGGAAATTGTCTTGCGCAAAAATTACAGTCCATATTAGGACATGTGAAATTGCGAAGAATTATATAGTAATTGCAGGCTTTCAGATGGGAGAGCCAGAATGCTCAAACTAGTGCAAATGTGGATAAAATTACAGATCAGAGCAAAAATTAGGGAAAAAAGGGGTCTGGGATTTTTCAAGTTGGCTATAGGATTCCGGAAGTGTCTAATGCCACATGATTGCTGCAGCTTTAGGGGAGACATTCATGCCTCAAATAACTCCTTTTGCCAGAGCCGCTTTAATTGAATTTCTCGTGCTTTCTCTTTTCACCGGGCAAATGAGTAAATTGCCTCCCCACGGTACAAGCCCGGCCAGCCCCGCCCGTGCTCCGGGGGGGCAGAGGGTGCCCCCTCGGCCGGGCGGCTGCCGTGCCGCCCTCCCGGACCGGGCTGCTCGCGGAGCTGTCACTTACCCCGGTCGCCCCCCCGGGACCGCTCCCGCTCAGCCGCCCCGCCCGGTCCGGTCCGGTGCCGGGACCAGGCCCCACGGGGGGCGGAAGGGGGAACCTCGACCCTGGGACGTGGGGTGGAATCGTCCCAGCTCCCCCACCAGGTTCCCTCCCCCGCTCCGCAACCCTTCCCGGAGTGCTGCGGAGGCCAGGGCACGTCTCGCCCCCGGTTTTCCTGCGGTTATCCTGCTCCCCGCGACTTTGGCCGGCTCCGGGCGGCCGATCCCCGTGCAACTTGTGAGGGGGATCATGGCTCTCTGCGGTGCCTGCCCCGTCCCATCGGACAGGAAAGGAGCAGAAAAAACACAGGTTACGAACACACGCGTATCTATCTATACGTGTGCATGTGCGGTGCGCGCCGGAGCTGCTGTAACGCTCCTCTGCATCCGCTTGATATCGCCGACCCCCGCACGGTGTGAATCGCATCTTGGGATGCGAGCAGCGGGTGAAATACGGAGCCTGGGAGGGCTCTGGGAGATACGGGCATGCTGAAGCACGAAAAACCTCATCGCACATGCCAGGTGCGGACAGCCCAGAGAGGACTGCTACCAGCAGGCAGCAAATAAATAGTAATAATTAAATAAATAATGTAATACTAAATGACAGAAAGAAGGCGCGAAGGCTCCCGTCCTGGGTGTGGTGTGCTCTGCTCCCCGACCGCCGACAGCGTTCTCACGTTGGGCAGGTCCCTGTCCCAGGGACCCCCCGCCGCTGTCGGCATCCTGCCCGACCCCACGGAGCCCGCTCCGCAATGCTGAGAACTGGAAACTCTGGGCAGGAGAGACCGAGGCGCAGATGTTTGTGGGGGGAACTTTATTTAACTGACAGAAACCCCTGTGAAAACGATGGGGCGGGGAGACGAGGATGGAACGAGAATGGGAATCGTCTCCTTCCCGGCCGTGGCCAGCGCCCACGGGTTCCTCGTGCATCCCGGACGACGGATTTGGCAAAACTTGTCACCTGCCAAAGGGGTGTATCCCCCTTCTCCCCTTCCCGGGCCCCCGTGGTAGCCCGCAGAGGCACCGCGCTGCCGGGAGCACAGCTCCTGCCGGAGCACGGGGGCGTGGGGCTCCGCGCTGCTGCTCGCCCCGCTCCGTGCTCGCCGCCCCAGCGCTTCGCCGTCCGCCAGCGGGGAAGTTTCTTCTCCCCGGCCGAAGCGGGCGACTGCGGCCGCCAGGTCTCCCCACGGCCGGCTGGAGGGTGAAGGGGGGGAGAGATATGGGATGGGTCGGTCCCTCTTTTTCTTGGGGAGGCTCTGGGCTGTCGTCCCCGTCCTCGCCGCCGGGTCATCGCCGGCACTGGACGGCAGCTGCCGCTTTCCCCTTTGTCTGTCCCGCTCCCTCCTCACGCTTTCTTTGCACCCGACTCTCGTCTTCCAACATCCCTCCGTCATTCTTGTTTTTTCTTCACTCCTCCTTCGACCCCCGCCCCCCCTCGCCCCAAGCTTTCCCCAAGCTCTCAGAAGCAATCTGCCCTCCCGCTTTCCCCCCTTCTTCCCCCCTCCCTCTTTTCCCCCTTCTTTTCCCCCTCCTCCCGATGTCTCTCCTTGTGAGGCCGCCCCCCTCCGCCTTCCCCAGCCCCGCCCGGGCTCCTCATGCCAAGGCCTCTAGGAAGAGTCTCGGCCAGGCTGCGCATTCCCGACCCCGGGCAAGCTGGCCTGGGCCTTCTTCATCATCTTGTCTGCCACGGGATCTTCCGCACGGCTCTCTTTCCGTGCCCTCTTCAAGAATGGCAGGGTCCTCGTGGTGACGAAGGCCAGAGATCCCTTCTTTCACCCCCTTTTGCTTCTTCCAGCAACAGCGCCTCCGGGGATGCAGTCCGCAGGGCTTTGTCCCTCAGGGTTACAGCTTGAGGGGCACAGCCGGGAGGTGACATCCCGAGTGGGGTGGCCCGAAGGGTGCAACAAAGGTCATCAAAGGGAGGGCTCAGCTCAGAGGGGTGTAGAGAGTGTTCCAGAGAGTTACATCCTGGAGTGATCCAGCCCTCGAGAGATACAGCCCATGAAGCTGCAGCTTGGAGGGGGTGCTGCCTTGAAAGGGGTTCAGCCTGGAGGGATGCTGCCCTTACAAGGTACATCCCAGAGGATTTCAGCTAGGTGGGATGAAGGTGACGGGCTGTTCCCAGAGGGGAACAGCTTGAGGGGCTTGAGGGCTCCAGTCCTCGCGGGGCACATCTCAGAGAGAGTCCAGCAGGTACCTCCAGCCCTCGAAGCGCCACAGAGGGGCTTGGGGCAGCCACCAGCTCTGCCCCAAGCAAAGAGCCCATGCAGGTTGCCGGTCTGGGTGCCATTGCCGGTGGGACACCGCGAAATGCCTCTGGGTCAGGGCCGCACCCGAGGACCAGCTCCAGGACTACTACGAATCCCGGGTACAACCCTGCCCCAAACCCCTCCGGACCGCCTTGGGAAGCTGTGAGACGGCAGGAGTCTGTCCCGGGTGAAATGTCGCTGGCGCCAGCAGGCGGGAGAGGGGGAAGCGGGGGGGCAGCTCTGGGCTGCTGCAGGCAGCGCTGAGTGATTCATGGCCTCGCCGAGAAGACTGTCAGGGGCGAGATTTTATTGTAGACGGGAAAGACGGGAAGGAGGGGGGAAGTTGCAGGCTTGCGGCAACAGTTACAATGGGGAGGGGGTGGAGGGGACGCAGCTCTCCCTCCCAGAGAACGCCCAGGTCCAAATCGACACCCTCAACCTCCCCCATCCCCCAAAAACTCAGCGTGGGCACCATGGAAACAATAATTTATTTAAATAATCTCTGCTTATTGTAAAAGAAACATTAATGACTGTATAAGTTTTCCATAATAAATAACCAAAAATACCGTTTGTTTTTTTTTTTCTTTTCACGACGCTAGACATCAAACAGATCAGGGGCATGTCGGTGGCTAGGTTGCCGGCGAGGGAAGAACAGAGTGGGGTGGAGAGGAGGGTTCGCTGCGGCTGGCGCCCGACCCGGGGAAGTCCCATCGGGGCACAAAATCGGCCCGAAGGCAGCGCACGGGCCGGAGCCGCGCCGGCACCGCCACCTGCGACCGGCCCCCGCCCCCGCCGGACGGTTTCGTTCACGGCTAAAAGGGATACCTTAAACACGGGAGGCTTCTGTTTTAAATCTACATATAAAAATTATTTATCTTTTTTTTTATCGTTTTATTTTTTAATCCCCAACATTAAAGTGAGGTTATCCGCAAAGGCACCTATCAACTTTAAAAAAATAAAAAGTAAAGTTAACCAGAGTTCTGCACCGGTGGTTTGATGAAAATGCCGGGGAAGAGGTGGAAGATAGACGGAGAAGAGGGAGGGAGATCAGTACTTGTTCCGCAGCGTGGTTGTTTTCACGGCGGGAGGGAGGACCCCACGGGGTCGAATGCACACGGGCCCCACCGCCGGCGGCAGCGGGGCGGGACGGGGCGCGGAGCGGTTCCTCTCTGCCGGGGTGGCCGGGGCCGGAGCCACGCTTCACCAGAACACCAGTGCTACACGTCGGTGTCCCGCGGCCGCCTGGTGCGGCCCGCGGGCTCAAGTCTCTACAGTGTCTAGAAGATGCTGCCGCTGCCGTGGTGATGCGGGGGCTGCGCCGGCTGCGGGAGGGGAGCGGCCGCCGGCAGATGCGCCGGGCCGCCGGGGGCCGGAGGGTACCACGAGTAACTACCGAGGAAAGCGGCGGCGGGGCTGGGGCTGGCAGTGCCGGCGCCGCCCGCGGTTCGTGGGTGCGGAGCGAAGTCCCAGGCAGGGGGCGAGGAGGGAGACGGTGGCGAAGAACTGCGGCGGGGAGGCGGCTCCGCTGGGATCTCTCCGCTTTTCCACATCTTCTTGAACTTGGAGCGGCGGTTCTGAAACCAGATCTTTACCTGCGGGGAAAGGAGCGTCAGGCGGCCGCTGCCTCTGCGGCGCCTTCCCGGCGCCCAGACCGCCCGCGGCGGGGCAGGGACGCGCAGCTTTCGCAGCCCCGAGTACTCCCGGCGCTGCCGCTTCGCCTGCACTCCCACCCCGGGGCCGTCGAGGCGCCATGGGCCGGCCTTCCTCCCACGCTCGCACCCGACACCCTGGACGGCAACAGGCCCCGGCGGGGCGGGACGTGCCCGGGGCCCCGCGGCGGGAGAGCCTTACCTGCGTCTGGGTGAGGCCGAGGGAGGCCGCCAGCTCCGCTCTCTCGGGCAAGGCGAGGTACTGGGTTTTCTGGAAGCGCCGCTGCAGAGCCGCCAGCTGGAAGCTGGAGTAGATGGTCCGGGGCTTCCGCACTTTCTTCGGCTTCCCGTTTACGATCCTGATCTCCGGCTCGCAGTCTTCCTTCTCTGCTGCGGCAGAAACGGCAACCCCAGTGAGACGAGGCGCCCCCGCCACCCCGGGCCCTTCTCACAGCTCGGCATCACCGCCCGCCCCGTCGGGGCGACCCACAGGGGACGAGCGCTCTCCCGGCCCACCCCGCGCCCAGAGCCGCGATCGGCTCCTCGCCAGGCTAACCGAACCGTCCCCAAAAGGGGCTCGGACGTACCAGAGTCGTTGTTGGCTGGAGAGGCCCTGCTGCCGTAGGGCCCGTAGGAGCCGTAGGCGCCCCCGTAACCCACGTCGTAGGCGGCCTTGGCAGAGTAGGGGGCGGTGCCGCCGCCCGCGTAGGGGTAGGAGCTCACGGGGCCGTAGGGCGGCCCGCCCGCTGCCCCGTGCTGCTGGTTGGTGTAGTAGCTGCTGTCGGTGGCCGTGGAGACGGGCAGCGTGGGGGACTCCTGCGGCTTGTGCAGGCCGCCGTGCTGGTGGTAGCTGCCGGCGGAGATCTGGCTGGTGTGCATGTCCGGCATCAGACTCTCCAGCACCCCCGTCATCCCGCGCCCCCGCCCGCCGGGGCACGGGTCGCCGCCCCGCGGCCGGCCCCACTGGGGACAGGCGGTCAGAGCCGCGCCACCATGCTCGCCGCGCTCCGCCGGGGCGGTGCAGCCGCGCTCCCGCCGCCGCCAGCGGGACGGACTCTGCGAGCCGCGCGCCGCCGGGACGGCATTTAACACCGGTCACGTGGCGCGGCGTACGTCACCTAGCAACAGCCAATGCGGAGCCCGCCCGCGTCGGCTCCCCGCGGGCTCGCGGAGTGCGGGACGGGAGCGGCGCCCAGCGTGGGGACGAGCGGCCGCGGGGGTCGCCGGGGACCGGGGCCTTCCCGGTTCTACGGCTCAGGCTGCTGCCCCTTTGATTGCACGGGGCGGTCCGATCCTTGGCAGCGAGGGCTCGGGACCGCGGCTCAGCACGGCCGCTTCTGCCGTGCTGTGTCTGATATGTGCCCCCGTATGTCCGGCAGCTCCAGGGGAAGGTCCGCGCATCGGTCCCCCCGTAAGCGGCATCCCCACGCGGGCGCGCCTGACGGCGGGCGGAGCTGGGCGGCCGCGTTTGGGGGTCTCTCAGCTCTTCTGACCCTGGGAGAGCGTGCATTTCGCGGGAGATAAGTAACTCTGTGTTACACAGCTCTCTGTGCCAGAGTGGCAGAGCTTTCCAGTGAAATCTCCTTAACGTAACACGCGGAGGGGCGACAATCCACCTAGCACGCGTGTTTTCTACAGCAGTTGCTGACGGTGCCCGCGGGACGTCCCTCCACACGGCAGCCACTGACTGCGCCTGTTGCAGCCCAGGCACAACGGCAGGGCCGGAGGCGCCAGGCACCCGCCAGGAGCTGCCCGTCTCCCTGCCCCGTCCGCTCGCGGTCGCACCGAGGCCGTGCGGGCCGTTGTCGGTCGGGCACGGCGGCGCTGTCCTTGGCCGCCCTCTGCCGGGGCCAGCGCCGCGGGACAGCAGCTGGAATGGTGTCCCAGGTGCGCTGAGTAGCGCTTCGGAACTGATTTTTATTCTTCTGTGTTATTTCCCCCGCCCGACTGTCCCGTCCCGGAGCCGGGCCGCCTGCCAGGGAGCGCGTTCCTTTCTCAGGAGGAAGGACCCTGCGCTGCCGGGGGCTGCGCGGTGCGGCCGCGGCCCTGCGGGAGTCTCACGTGTGTTCACCGCGGGCAGGGAGGGAGGCGGCGCTGGTGCGAGGGCAGCTGCAAATGTGTACCACAAAAACTGGTAAAAAAAAAAATAATAATAATAATATATATATATATATATATATATAAATAATAAAAAGTGACCTGTCGCCGTCGGGGGTTGTTTGCAAGGGCCGGGGGTACGTGGCGTACCTGGCGATCCCCGCGCGCCCCGAGAGCCCCCTCACGAGCCCGCGCGTGCCCCCACAGGACCCCTCCTCGCGCTCGTCCCGCCCCTCCCCGCCCGGCGGGGCCGCTCCCTCACGGCGCCGGTGCCGGTGCCGGGCATCCCGCTCCCGCCCCGGGCCGGCCTCGCCCCGGCCTCGGCTGCTTTGAAGAGGATGGCGGCTGGAGCCTGTCCGTCTGTGCCTCCGGGGTGGCGGCGCTTCGACGAGCGCAGGTGAGCGGGGCTGGCCCTGGTCGTCTGCCAGCGGCAGGTGGGCCCGGGAGTGGGGCTGAGGGAGATGGGGCGCTCGGCTGAGGCGGCGGTGAGCCCCGGGCGCGGCCTCCGCGGGAACCGACGTGCCCAGAAATCGGCATGATAACCGCGGAACCTGGCGCCCGGCCCTGCTGGCCAACGGGGCCCGGGGGGGCCGGAGCAGCGGCGGTCACGGAGAGAACTCGGTGCCCGCAGCAGTGGCTCTCGTGTTGCTGACTCTCCTAAATATAGCTGGTGCTTAGTGCAAAAGGAAACCGGTTTCTGCAATCCGCAGCGTGAACGTTCTGTTATCTCAATAGGAGACATCTAAAAGTGACATCTTTGTAGGACCATTTCTGTCCGTCGATGGATGAGGGCCGGCAGTCTGAAAGAGCCGCTGGCTGGCACGGAAGAGGGGCAGACAGCGTTTGGTGGCTCTCGGCAAACAGCGGGACAACCAGCTACCCTTCATTACTCACGTTTTGAAGCGTGTGAGATAGTTTAAAAATACAAAGGAAAAAGAACATTTCATCTCATACTGAGGATTTAATAAAGCAAAAGACTTACTACGGAATTTGTCTTTCTATGCGGCAATTTTTATTTTTAAATTAAATTAAATAGTGCTATACAACATGTACATAGTGATCTGTACAAAAATTAAAGGCCATGATTTTGTTTGCTTCAGCTTAGATGAATAGTCTTTCTTGTGCAAGTTGTTCCTCATAAGTTGATGCACGACTCACAAATTGTCAAATGATAGCTTCTCCAGAGTCTTATGGCTTTGTTTCTGCAGTTTGTTTTGCCTATGTGGAGGCACAGACTTGCTGGAATCTCCACTGGGGAATTAACTTTTAATTTATTCACATGGCTGATCTTGTAGATCTGATTTTGTTATTTCTAATTTACTTGAACTTTTTTTTTTTTTTTTTGGTGAGGTAGTTGTTTTAAACACCAACTTGTATAAATAAAGGCATGATTAAGGGAGCAATGACATCAGGCAGCAGGAAGGAAGGAGAAAGGCTTGTTTTAGGTGAGAGACAACTTGACTACCATGAATGTTTTACGACACACTTCTCTGAATCAGTCAAAGAATATATAATAGTATTATTAGGAGTTTAAAAAATAATGGTATTAGGCTGATCCAGAGTTTATGTGTTTTCATGTTTTTGTGTCGAGCTATGTAATTTTAATTATTTTTTTTTGTCCCTGCTTTGGGAATTATGAATGTTACCACAAGACCCAGAGAGACTGGGGAGTGAGGGAAAAATCAGAGGGGAGTAGGAGTGTTTTGTGTACCTGCTGTTAATACTCGGCAATCCTGCTTGGTTTTGGTATAGTAGATCATGTGTTATTATTTATATCCTGTGAGAAGGAATGTTTGTGTGTTACAAAATATATATCTTATATACATTGTTCATTCAGTTGCAGACGGAGAAGGATGCTTGCCTTCTCGCTGCAGAGCAATTCAGTGGTCAAAAGTTTTGGTCATGATGTTTATATGAATATACAGCACTTATTGCCAGAAGCAACAAAACAATTGAGCTGACTTTTTTGTTGTTGACTTGTTTGTTTTAGAAGCATCCTCATGCTGACTGTGGACATAGTTTGTTTATCAAGTATGGTAAACATAGTGTGTATAAAAACAAGAGAGGACCACCAGTCTTCAAAATCATCATCATCTCCAACTGACCAGCTTGTATTATTTTTTTTATTATTTTCAAAAAAGGCAGTTGTATATGATTCATAGAAGTGGCTATGGTAACTCTGGGCTGGTATATTTTGTTTAATGTTTTTATTAACTATTATTCCTATGATTCTCTTCCTGAAATAGACTTCATCTGAGAAAAATGTGAAAGCACTTAAGGGCTGGTATCCTGACTGTATGTATGTGGTATAGATGTAACTTAGGGACCAATGAAACAAGTTGTTACACAGTGTTTTATATCAAATTTCAGTTGAAGAGAACAGCATTTAAGATTAAGAATTAGGTTAATTTTTAATCAGCTGTATTTTTAAATATTATTTTACTCATTAGGATCCACATTTGACTGAACCATATCACTTACTTCAGCAAGAATGTGGTGAATCTTAAGAGATGGGCCTGTTATTTCTGATACTATTGCACAAAAGCAGTCTCTACTGCAGTAGTATGTTAACAAGTATGGATTTCTTTCCATGGCGAAGGGAAATGCTTTCCAGTGGATTTATAGTGATATAATGCATGGTATAGTCCTGAGCATTTGCCTTAATAATTGTAGAGTAATATAAATCATGTGCCAGGTGAAGCCATGAGAAGGGTTCATGCTTGTATTGTACTCATGAAATCTGGTATTATGCTTGAGAGTGATAGTAACAGTTCAATCTTCCTTTTCCAAGGGATTAAGTATATCAGCTTTTGGGAAATTGTATGAATCTTTTCAACACCCTTGTAAGCTTGCTACCTGCTGTGCTTAGTTTCAGAATCCAGTGTTATCGTTTTCCTCTCTAAAAACTGTTTATTGTCTCATTCATCTATACATCAGATTCTTCATTCCAAAAATCACATAACTCTTCTGAGAAGAATATGCCCCCTTGTGTGGCTCCCTGAGGATTCCTTTCTTAGCCCCTTGTTGTAAACAGCTTATACAAGCATGACATGAGACATGGGTTCTGTAAAATCCTTTCAGAGTTGTTTATTAAGCTGTCTTGGTCTCAGATTATCTTTCTCAGTGATGATTCAGTGGCAGCTCAGCACTTTTCTTCAGCAGAAACCTTTGCAGACTAGAGCACAAACTGTGACTTTTAATAGTGGATTAGTCTGGTGTTATTTAGCACAGGTGTCTCTCAGTTGTTTCTTTGTACAATGTTGAGGAAGTACACAGCCTGATACATTGGGGCGAATGTCTAATATCAGCACATTCTTGGGTCTAATAATTGCTGCAGATGCTTGGTGTGGGAAGGAAGGTCTGTGTGCAGAACCTGAAGGCACTAGAGCAGCAGTCCTTGTGGGTTTTAGGTGTAAAGCAGAGCATGCCCAAACAGTCCCTCTTGCCTCCTTTAAGACTGAAATTCTACCTTACTCGGCAGTAGGGCCCTTGAACATGTTCTGATCATCTCTGGGGCTTCCAGGTTTTTTTTTTTTTCTTTACCAGATGTATCAAAAGTAATACTACTGTCAAAAACCAAAAACTGTGTGCTTTTTTGTGGTGGTTGTGTGGATTTTTTTTTTTCCTTAATAGAATGAGATTGGTAGGGTAGCTAGAAAGTAATCTTTGTGGGAATGTTAATTGGCCAGAGGCTGGGCAATCACGCTTGCTGGTACACATATACTCTGGGGCAAGTGCTTGTAAGCCCACTTTGTAGTGGATTTGAACACTACAGGTTCAGCCAATAGGAAAATCTTTGTTGGAAGTGTTTTGTGTGTGAATATTTAGATGAAAAAAAAAAAATCTTTAGTAAGAACATGCATGAAAAGTGCTTTCAAGATGAATCATTAGGTAATTTCTAATATTGCTGTAGATAACAAGTGTGAGAGGAGAGGCGTATTTTGTGGGAGCAGATTTAAGCTGAGATTTGTACCATTATGAACTCTTGTTTTGTACAGGTAGTAGAGAACTTTTTTTTTGCTTGACTGTTACATCTGTACAACCTGTATCTGTGCAGTCTAAGCACAGTTTAACCAAACTTTAACAGTGAGAATAACCAAGACTGCTTTGGCGTTAGCTTAAATGTGATTATTTTAAGGGCTCAATTTAGTGGACAATGGTGTTTAGAGCTCAGAAATGCTACATCACCTCCGGGTACTGGATGAATTTTGATTTGTAGTGCCAGTGAACTGCCTGAGGTGTGGAATGTGTTTTCTTCTGCAGGATGTTGTTTGAGCTGACACCTGCTATGTCTGGGAAATAAAAAGTCTGTTCCTGATGGAAAACATGAATGTCTTGCTTGGAAGGAAGGATGAGATGTGTATTTTCTTTAAAGATGTGTACAAGAACAGGTCTTGTGAATAGATTGTACAGCTGCAAAGTACTAGGGGCAAATCCTAGATTGCTACATTCCCATCTGGAATGCTGCACTAAATTGACTCAAATTGTGGACCATGGAAACTGCAGAATCTCTTCATGGGAATACTCAGACACTTATACTTGCTCTGGGATTTGGCACTGGCTATTCCCAGCCTTTGTTGGCATCTTAAGTATGAATGATTAATTACTCAAAATTGTAAATTTAAAAGAAACCTGTAGTGAGAAAATATGCACATACAAACCTTAAAAGTTAATTTGCTTTGAAGTTTATTTGCTTTTTTTTTTTTTTTTTTTTTTTTTTAAAGTGGTGAAGTAATTGTGATCAGAAGTGAGTGTGTTGCTATGACCTTGACTGGTGAAGCCACAGCAGTCCCATGAACTGGCTGGGGGACCTTTTCTTGAGGCTGTGTAGATGAAGTCTGTTGTGTAAGTATGAAAACAGGGAATTGTCTGCGAGGAGTGTTCCATCTCCTATCTGCACACATATCTATCTTGAAACTGCTCTTCCCTTGGAAGGAAAGGGGTGAAAGGAACACAAGAGTTCACAAGAGTTACTGGCCTTTTGTTTTCTTGTGGTTGCTTCGATTACAATATTGGCAGGTGATTTGCACATGTATTTCATCTCAGTATTTTTCCTGTTTGCAGAATGCCTAGATCTGAGAATGCCTTTTATGAACACTGCTGTATATCTAAAGAAATTAAATTAGAATGTTGCTTTTTACCTGTATGCATTACTGTCAGCTCAAGCTCCTTATTTTTTTATTTTTTTTTTTCAGCTTGGAAGCTAAGAAAATATCTAAGAAAAAAAAGATCTTAAAAACTGAGAGAGCAGAGCAACTGCAGAGATAAAGTGGTAGGTGGGAAATTAACTATGTAAATTCTATTGCCTTCAGGACCTCTCATGACTCAGTCCTTATGTGACTTTGCATGTAATTTGCAAAAGTTGTTGAAAAATGGATTAAGGATGTGAACATTAACGTGTAAAGATTCTACGTGGCCACAGGGTGTCCCCACTGTTCCATGCTGATGCATCCTGATAGGCCATTTATCCTGTAGTACAAAGCTTGATATACTTCTTAAACATGCTATTTTATATGTTGCAGGTTTTAGCATTTATTTTTATATTTCCAATTCTTATTTGTCAGGGCAACCACTTAACATCTAGTCTGATGGAGGGAGAAGCGTTAAAAAGAAATTGCTTTTCTTGATTTGCTTGCTTTAGGTCTGAGTTCTCTTTTAACTTCCAAAGATTGGGTATGGACAAGACTTGATTTTTCTTGAGTAACAATTATTCATTCCATGTGAGTGCAATTTTGTTGCTGAAATTAGAATGAGAATTTATTCAAAAAGATAGATAATTTTCTGTCCACTTTTGAAAGCCTGCTACAGGAGTTCTGCATGTTGACCAAGAAGGTGAGGTGGCATATTTATCTAAGGGCTTGTCTGAACAATACTGGTGGCATCAAATTAAGGGGTGAAAGTAAAAGTAATGTTTTTGGGCTTTTAGGGTACCTTACTTTAGATATGGTTTAATTTAAGCAGAAGTGAGGCGTTCTGCACAATAAATGCATCCAAGTGGGAAGCTGGTGCAGAGAACAGCTAGAGTGGTAAAACTTCCACCCTGGCTTCTGAATAGTATATGGGTCCCAAAACTTTGAATGTACTGTATGTGTTGGATCAGACTGGGGCTGATACTGCACAAGGATATGTGCCCTGCTCCTACAAGTGTTCAAGGTCAGGTTGGACAGGACTTAGCACAGTCTGGTCTAGTGGAAAGTGTCCCTGCCCACAGCAGGGATGATGGGACTAGGTTGTATTTAAGGCCCCTTCCAACCCAAACTATTCTATAATTCTTAAAAAGTATAAAGCATAAGGAGCTCTGTGTTTGGGCTAGGACGTAATGCTTTACTAAGACTGTGCTGTTACATTTAGGCTGTGGCAGTGATGCTTTCCTTAGGAATTTTTTATAGCTACATTAATTATATCCAGTTGCTTTAGATTTTCAGCACCTCTGAAAATCACGATGTGTGTTTTGAAGTCAGAAGAACAGGCTGCTCCAGTCTGGGGGCAGGGTCCTTCTCTCCCTGGGTCTCCCAAGGGCTCACAGCTCCAGTCTGGGGCTCCTCCTCTTGCTGCAGGTGGATCTCCATGGGCTGCAGGGGTACAGCTGCTTCACCATGGTCCTCACCACAGGCTGCAGAGGAATCTCAGCTCAGGTGCCTGGAGCACCTCCTTCCCCTCCTTCTTTGCTGACCTTGGTGTCTGTTCTTCTCACATGTTCTCACTCTGCTCTTCTCTAGTCGCAATTAAAACTGTGCCACAACTTTTGATTCCTTCTTAAATATGTTATCGCAGAAGCATTACCACAATTTCTAATTGGCCCAGCCTTGGCTAGTGGCATGTCCACCTTTGGAGCCACCAGGGATTGGCTCTGTTGAACATGGTGAAGGTTTTTATTTTACTGTTATTAAACTTTTTTGTTATGTGTGAAGAAGACAGTGAATACTTTTGAATTCTAAAAGTGTTCTCACTGTTCTAGGGAGAACTGGAGAAATAAGTAAAGAGTTTGTGAGAGTATCTCTCTTTTAAAAGAAAATCTGTTTTTGTTGATCCCTTGTTTACATGACCTAGTTAGCTAGTTAAGGTTCTTAGAGTTCTGCAGATATTTAATAACTTTGTGTTGTAACTAGCAGTTCTTCAAAGAAATACCAAGCTGCAACAAATACATTACCATTGAAAATTTAGTGAACTGACAACAAAGGTAAGTAAGGCTGCTGTGCCAGCTTCTGCCCTTTTTGCCTTGCTTGTTTCATATGCCGCCCAGCAGTTGTTTAAGTGTATTGTAGGTAGGTAAACAAATTGGATCTTTCTTTTTTCAGGTGATATGTCTGACAACTAGCTGTTTCCTTGTTGTCTCTCATGCTTTTTTTTATTTTTTACAGCACCTCACCTGATGGAGTCAATGTGATATTTTGGACACAAATCTACTAATGCCTATTGTTAAACCAGGAAATTGGTAATAAATAATTTCTTGAATTTTAGTTAATCTTAAAATCTCGTTGCTGTGCCCATTCCTTCTTATACCATTTTTACTTAGTCTTTTTCCCTGGTAATGCTGAAGGTGAAAAACATGGCTATATACTTATGAATGCTGGCAGAAAAATCTCTTTTACAGTAATAATGGTTGTCCTTTTGCATCCTTGCTCCCTTCCAGTATGGATTTTTGAAAACGGAAAGTTAAAACTGGAGTCAGTATAAACCACAGCAGTCTTCATGAAGAATGTGAAAAATACTTTTAACAATTTTTTCAAGTAGCTTTAAGCTGTACTTAAGGGTAATATCAGGAAATCTGTGGTAATCTTCTACAGAACCTGCAGGGGGAATAGCAACCACCTTGTGGACTTAATGCAGTTCCTTCAGGAGGTTTTCTGAAGGTTGTGTTTGGACTTAATATACACACTGTGTTCATGAAGAGAAGTGTCCCCAGGCAATTCCCTACTTGCATCAGAAATTTCCACTCTTGCCTGAAGGAGAAAAGCAATGCCTGAACTTTCTTTTGCATGAAATTGAGATTTCAAAACCATGCCATTACTGAATGTGTCTGGTGTGTTTCACTGGAGCATGGCAGTATCTCTTGAACAAACATCACTATTGTAACAAAATGGTTAATAGATTGGTGCTTTCTAAAAGTGCCCAGTTGGCTGCACTGCAGATTTATAAATGGTGCTTTAAATACCTCCCTCTCATGGCTTGTTTCCTGAATTAGTACTTCACCTGAGCTTGAAAAACTTATAATTTCTTGGGATGTTTCCAAAGTCCTGGTATCACATCTGTGAGAACAAGACTTCAGAAAATCCTCCTCAAAGCATCAAGGTCTACAGCTTTTTCTTTTATACAGTATGTTGAATACAGAGTTTGGGAAAGGTTTCTGTCTCTGTATAATTTTCAGAGTGGTTTTGGTCAAAAAAGCATTTTTTTTTGTGCTAAACCAGTTCTGGAATTAGGGTAGGGAATTTGTGAGCTGGGTACAGCCATAGGTGCTGCTGTCCCATGCTACTAGGGCTCATCTCCTTGTCATGCTGCCTCTGGCCCTGGGTGAATGCACAGAGGAGTCAGAAGCCAGGGAAGAGACTCCCATGCAGCCAAAACAGTTGCAGAGGACAGCTCTGCACTATGATCCCTCCTCCTCAGTGGGGCCCATTACTCCAGTGTCCACCCTGGCAGGGTACCGGACCTGTGGGGAGAAATGTGGCAAAGCCAGTGGGACATGTGCACTGTGGGGACATTAAGGGGTGGGTGAAAGGAAGTGAAGAAAACTGGTCTAGTGGAAGGTGTCCCTTCCTATGGCAGAGGGGCTGGAACTAAATCGTCTTTGAGATCCCTTCCAGCCCAAACCCTTCTAGGATTTGTGGCTGATGTCCAGTAGCCTAATGCTGTGTCCTGTTCTGAGGTACAGTAAAATTAAAACAAGAGCAATGCACTGTCACAGATCTCTAGTATGATGTCTACCAATGTGTTGCCAAGCAAAGATCTGGACCCCACCTGATCTGAAAATTGTTTTGATTTGATAGATTATAGCAGTTCTACTTCATATCTCTAGCATTGAATGTCATAAACTGGCAATTACGTTTCAGTAGAAATGACATATTACATATCAGGATAGAGCATACCTATCAAATAATGGATTACTTCATTAAAATATTCTCTATTATTATTAGATATTGCTCCATCAAACAACGTATTAGCATTAAAGATCACACACAGAGGAACAGTGTTTAGTAATACATAGCATTAGCAAACAGCATTACTTGGCAGTTTGACCAACCAGCTTATAACAAAGGCTTTGCCTTTCACATCAGTGAGATCTTTGTATTGCTGCCAGCATGCTCTCCACAGCACTGCTTCATGGTTGTGTGTGAAACTTGTGAGAGGAGAAGACTTAGAGAAATAACAGGCTACAACATTATGCATCAAGAATACATGCTGCTTATCGTAAATGATGTGCTAAGCACTGCCTCATTCGTCAAAAAGATGGTGTGTGTGGGTGGATGGCTGTGTTCCTTGATGTGATATTGTTTTAATTGTTGAGCCTGAGTACTTTCACTAATACTTGCTCTATTTAGCTACTGCCAGTTTTGACTGAGCATGAGCCACAACCAGTAGAACTTTTCTGAACTTGTTTCTACTTACCTATCTGAGAACTAATAAAGTAGTTTTATCCTTCTTACTTCGTACATTCAGGCAGTTTCCAGATTACCTGGATTTATACCTCTGAAATGTACTTGATCAAGATTGGAGGGTGGCAATTTTAACAAATATTTTAATTCAAACTAAGTCTCTTACTTAAAATTAAGTAGCTTCTTCTCTATTATATAGATGTATAGCGGTTTTCCCCTTTTTCTTGTGCCTTTGAATGATAAGTTTACTTCAAATACACCTTAGTTATTGCAATGGAATCAAAGAGATTACAGTATGTGTTTGCATAGGCAAAACAGTGTTTTGACTTAATGCCAGCAAGAAAATAATTAATGACTTCAGGTATAAAAACTTAAAGCAGTAATTTCTCCAAACCACTTTCTTTTGTCTGAAAAATCAAGAATCTGTTTTACAAAATAGTCTGGAGCATTAAGGAAACTTACAGTCATTCAAACACTCTAGTGCTACCCTGAGAAGAACTAGAGACCATGACAATTTTATTTTCAGGTAAGAACCCCATGGTTCTTATTATCAGTGAGCATTAACACCTTTTATATTAGGCAAGGAATGCTAATGTATTAGTATTACAGAGAAAGCTGTGCAGCAGAAAATAATAGCTTCCTATTTCCTGTACAACTTAAATAGTGGTAGTATGTATATTTGGTTACATGTTCTATGAGCACTTCAGTTTCACTGCACAGGAGACTTTTGCGGTTTTGACTTTTTGAGGACTGTTTAGATGCTAAGACTTTGGGGTTTTTTTATTACTTCCAGCCAGTCAGTAACTGTTGAAGCTGATAAGCAGTACTCAACAATCAATAAGCTTGCTTTCAAGGCTGACTGAGATGCTGGTAGTAGTGTCTGTCAACCACAGCTGTTGTCTGTAACACCAGTTCCAGATTTTATTTTGGAAGCCTCAAATGAAGTCACTGCATGACCAGAAAGAGCAACAAGTGAGAAGAAATAAAATTCTAGGATCCAAATTTTTACACTTTAAGAAAATAAGGGAATCTGTAATTTGATACAAAAATGCAGAATGAGAACTGAGAAGAAACAAAGAAGCTGCAGTAATCTGAAAACAACAGCAAATGAACTAAAAGCTGTGCTCAAGGGTTAGGGGGTTTGCTGACTTTTAGACCTCTGCCTATTAGGTCATTAATGCCTGGCTTCAACCTCTGATCTTTCTGCAGTTCTGGAAGCTCTCTTCACTTTTTTTCCAACACAAGGCCAAAGTTGTGTGATTACAATGAGGCTGTTGTATTGAACATCCCACATGGATGCAGCAAAGAAGTCTCTGAGAACTGGCTTATGTTGCAAGAATGCAACCATCTACTTTGTAAAATGTACATTAATCTCAAACAGCCTTTATTATGTGAGTAAGGTGTGATTGTTTTTGTTTAAATGGAACTTTTTTTTCAGGAGGGAAGTTGCACCTCAGAACAAGATAAATATTTGATAATCTAAGCTCCACTGTGACACATTAGGAGGAGAGGAAGGGGCTGTTTGTTAAACCAGCACTGTTGGAGAGCAAAGCTCTTGGAAGACAGTGAGGAGCAGCAACACAAGACTACAAAAACTTGGAGTTAGCAATGCTGAAGTATGTTGTAAGTACAATGGAACTCAGACACCCTTGCTGTTAACTCCCAATAACGTTAAGCCTTGAAAAACACCAGAGTTGATAAATTGTGCACAGCAGATTAACTAGAGACTTGGCTAACTTGAAATTACACATATCTCGGGGAGAAGTATGTACTCTGGGGCAGGGCAGGAAACACTGGATGCATTTATTTCTTAAGAAATGTTCCCGTTTAATGTTTAGGAAACATTTTCCCTTGGTATTTGGGTGAGTTACATAGTAGTGTCTTCAGTGGATTCTTGGATTGCCATGTATGACAGCTTTCCCTGTTGATTTTTATTGATTTATGGGCCAGACTCTTGGCCATTTTAGGGTATTATTGAAAATTCAAGAGTATGACTGTAGATTTGGCAGTGCAATATAGAGATTGTAAACACCGTGGCTTCCCTAGTGTCTTTGGAGTTGTTCTGATTTGTGGAGCAGGGTCAGTGTGGGAACTCTAGCCCCTTCCCTGAGGCTGTGGAAGAAAAGAACTTGGAAATACCTGTATAGCCAGATTACCCAAGGCTACCCTTTTACGTATTTGCTAACATGTTGCCTTTTCCTACTTCTATGGAAATGCTTGATTTTTTCTTAGCTTTGCTTTTATTCTACTCTATCACCACTGACAATCTGAACCATAGGTCTAGTTATCTAATTGTTCCCAGAGCACAGTTTTTGAGCTACTTGCCAGATCTGCCTGAAGCACGGACATCTCATTGGTGTTGTAGCACCTCTTCTTCTTCCTCCTCATCTGTATGTAGTTTGGATGTGCCATCCTTCTGTTCCTCCTACTGCCCTTGTGTTGTTTAGAGAGCCTTTCCAGTAGTAGTGGGTAAAGCTTGGAGTCATGGAAACAGGAGCTGTGTGTGCCACACTCACAGGGCCTTGGAGCATGCTGGGGCTGACTCTAAGACAGACTCATTCAAGCTCAATCTTGCCTTTCAGGCTTAATCACTGGCAGGCTCTGTCTTGTCCCACATACCAGCACCTGGACTCACATGGGGTTACAGAGGAGAATCCCAGGATGTCTGTGCTGTAAACAAAGATGTAACTGTGGAGCCAGATACTGAAATATTTTGAAGATCTTGTAGGCTGGAAGAGTTGTGTCATGAAATTTCAGCCAGTTAAGTCCAGTGACTTTTAATATTTTTATTTTTCATTTTTTAAGCATAAACCCCAAGAGGGACCATTAGATTATCTTTCTTGGTCACTATTTGATGCTTAGTCTAGCTACCAACCTACTTAGCAAACAAAATTGACAAAGTGTGTAATGAACTCTGGTTAGAAGGAATCTTAAGATTAATGTAAGCATTTATAACAATAAGAAAGTTAGGTAGTCACGTTGTAATTGGGGGATGGTATCAAAAATATTACCATTTAAAAGAAAAAAGAAAAAAAAATAGAAAATGCTTTTTTTTTCTTTGTGATCACTCACTACTAAGTATTTTTCTATTTGGCAATTGTATGCTTTTCCAGTATTAAAAAAGGAGCATGACAGCATAGTGAGGCTTCCTGTTCAAATGCGATATCTCCCTACACAGTCAATAGGCAGTATGTTTACCAGGAAATGACTGAAAATCTTCCTGGAATATGACAGATGACCTGTCCAGTGCCAGCTGTCACTGAGATTCCTGGTAGATATAGACATCTAATAGAATCCAGTAATTGGAGAGATATTTTAATTAGCTGCAACTCTCCTTTTGGGTTCAAAGAGCTGGATCAGTGATTTACTACTGTCAGCTGGAGAACTTAATTTACATACTGTATCTTGCTGTGTTCATTCTGAAGAGTGAAACTATTTGTTTCATGTTGTTATTTAAGCACTATCTCTTAAGCAGTACATCAGTGCCTGACAACATGGCATTAAGAAATTAAGGCTTTTACACAAAGTTTCGAACCCACAGCCCTGTGAATTTGGCTCATCTTTCTGCATTGTTGCTGTGCAACTATGTATGCTTATCCTTGGCTACCCTAGGTTTGATCAGTGTGAGTTTGTAGAAATGAATAGCTAGCTAGCCCAGTGGGGTCAAAATTCTTGCAGAAACTGGCTGCTCTGTTGCAGGGACTGCCAGTTTTTTTCAGAGGAGGCAGATGGAGCTGAATATGGTAAAGAACTGATCTATTTACTGTTTGGGAATGGTTTTATATGTGCACATTTTTAAAAGTTTGTCGTGGTATAGACAGCCCTCAGTAGGACTCAGTATGTAAAAACTGCGCTCAGCATGCCTTACTTGTGCTATTCAAAGCAAGGTGGGAAACCAAGAGCAGGTAGGATGTTCCCTTTACAGGAAGAAGGCCTGTTGCTCTTAAAACCCAGTAACGAGTTACTGAGCTCAGCTAGTCTGCTGTGTGGGTGGGGAGTTGGAGTCACAGAGGCACTAGAGGTAGTGTTTCTCTTCCTCTAGTTTTCCACTGCTTAGTGGTACAAAGGCTCTCCCCCATATCCTGAAGCTTTCTGTGATCCCCCAGATGTCTTAGTGCTGTGTTTGTGCTGCAAAGGGCAAATCTGCCTAAGCAACTGGAAAGTCATCCCTATCCTTTGAATCAGTAATGAACTAGTTGTGAGCATTCCTGTGTAAGGTGGGGTGAGGCAGGGAAAGGTGAGTCCAGGATGTAGCCCGGGTGCTCAGCTTGGGTTGTCTCTAGTGACCACTAACCCTCCCAGCATCACTGCTGCTTACTCTCACACTGCTGCTCACCCTCAAATAGCCCATCTACTTCTCTAGCCCTTGTATGGCTTATTTGCAGTTCATGTCATGGGTCTTGTATATCTGAGTACAAGACCCAGGGGCACTTGAATTCTCTCACAGGTTGGCTTTAGTCATGTTTTCTGTCAGCAGTTGCATTTTCACCTCTAAATTCTCTCCAGAAGCCATGGTTGGGCATATTGAGAAAGTTTGAATAGACCCCTAAAGTAAGTCAGATTCTATGAGATGAAATTCTTCCTTAAACACAAACACCTCATATTCATGGTCACATTGGTATGGCAGAGGCTAGCACTTTGAGTGAGGTGGTCCTACTGTCCTGGTTGCTCTTCCCTCTGCTGTACTGACCCCTTCATGTGCTGGAATAAATGTGCTTGTGGCAAACTGTGCATACAGCAGAGAGGCTTAATAGTGAATGACAGTCTTGGTGCCCTTAAGTAGTGCATATCTGTGTGCGGTTAGCACACACAGGCAGACATAAACTGCTAAGAAGATTGTCTGAAAAAAATACCTCCCCAAAGAAGTCACAGCTTCTTTATGGCATAGGACTTGGGTTTGAGAAATATGTTGCAACATTTTTGAAGTGGAGAAAAAAAGAGAATTGGCCGTTTTTTCCCCCCACTCCTGTCCCTGTTACTTGGAAACAGGGGTTTGAGCTGCAAGAGTTAATTTTAAAATCTTGACACTAGGCTCTTAAATTCCACTCTTTATGCACTTTGTGTCTCTGGAGTGATAGAACTTAAGATAGATTTTTCTTTTAGCAGAGCAAGTGCAACCTCCTTCTAAACAGGGAAGACATTTTCATACTCAGAAACATTGTTTTGTAACTGAAATGCTGCATCTCTTGTGTCTCTGGCATTTTTAGATTTTTCTGGGTTGTTTCCAGCAGCATGCAGGAGAAAAGTAGTTAACAGCAGAGGAGACTATCATGGGCTCAGGAAGGACTGGAAACACAATCAGCTATGTAAAAATGTGAATGATCTCTTTCTCTTAACTGTTTTTTTTTTTCTTTTTACAAGATGATGGCAGGCAGTGACTTGCTGGACTTCTGTTTCAGCTGTGTGTAATATATTCCAGCATTGCAGAAGACATAAAAGCCATTATACTGAAGGTGTAAATTAGCTTGCACTCAGGACTGTTGCCAGATCACAGAACAGTGTGTGAAGCATACCAAATGATAGAGCTGAGTATGCAGCAATGATACTCAGTTCAAGAGAGGCTGCCACCTTTTTGCTTCAGTGATACAAGAATTGGCAAGGAGAGAAGGTGCAGCATCTTAGAGATATTCATGAAGAGGAGAGAAAAAGGCATTGAATTAGCATTTAGTGTCTTTAGCTGCCAAACTGTCTCATTTAGGCTGAATATCACTGCCAGGCTGTGTACTCTCAGCAGCATGTTTTGAAGTGCAAGGAGGCTGGGGAGGAGCTGGGAAGCACCCACCATGTGGCAGAATATGAAGGCAGGAGTTGACTGCCAAGTGGTAACTTCTGCTGGATAGTTTAAGCATCCAGCCCATCTGTGTAAAGCTACCTGGGATGTATATGGAGCTAAATTGAGTGACAGAATTCTAGTTGAAACTTCAGCTTTCAGCTCTGTACCGTAATTAAAGGAAAGACAAGATGTCCAAGAAAAGTCTGCTTCCTTTGGAGTAATTAAGTTTTCAAAAAATTGCATTATCCTGACACCCAGGAATCAGGGACTGTGGTTGCATTGTACACATTGGATAGACACAAGGAAGTTTAGGTCATCAGTAAATAGCTTATTGATGAGTACAGTTACTTTAACAGATTTGCAAAGCTGAATTGCCTTTTTAAAATTGTTTTGGGTTTTTTTGTTGGGTTTTTTTTTCACAATAGTGTATCAAAGGTTTCGTATTAGATAGCCAGGTATATTTATTCTGTTTGCAAAAGCTGCTAGGTGAATCTTTTTTAGGTGCAGGCTGGTCTTATATGGACTCATGTCAATGAATGTGTGTATCAAAGTACCCTTAAGACAGTGGAGTGTATATTAGCAGATTATTACCCTTAGAGTTGTTATGTGGATTTTTAGGTATGCTTTAATCTCTTGCTGCCTCTTCCCTGGAAGATTGATTTTTAAGTAGCAAAGCTGTTTAAAGGTTCTTAAGTTTTGGGTTTTGTTCTTTTTTAATTTAAAACAAAAGCACTACATGCACTTTTATCTCTCAACCAACAGCTGAGGTAACTGTTTACTATCATAGTTTAAAATATAGCCTTTGTGACAGGATCCTGTTCTACAGTGTTCAGCTGTGACTCTGGTGCTAATTTATTCAGTTAATCATTAAGAGAACAGTATTGCTGAACAGTAACAAAGCAGAGCTTGAGACTGAAATGAAGCTGTTCTACAACCTAAGGTGGAAACTAATATAGGAATAATAGCAATAGACCACCAGCAGGTTAAGAGCTGGCTTTTATGTCTATTTACTCTTGGAAGTAAAGGGAGAGAGTAGTTTGGAAAGAAGAAGGAAAGTACTTAACCCTCTACATGATGTGAACTCAGTCCAACCCCTTTACTATGATATCTAACATTTAATGTTACATCTTCATATATGACAGATAATGTCATACATAAATTCTTACATATATGTGGAAGCTTAAAAATAGAAATTTCACTGGTCTTCAAATGAAAAATTCTGCCATCTGATGCGAATTAATAGTAGTAAGTGAAATAATTTATGAGAGACCAAACAGACATTTCCTATACAGCTTCTCCTCTACAGAATACTATCCTCTCCCTTGGTCATCTTTGGATGAAGAGAGAAAAGTTTTACTTCTGGTACTATAGGGAGGGATTGCAGGGACTGAGGAAAGACAGCCCTCAGATCTGCATGCCATCAAAAAATAGCTTTCTGTGCACAGCTATGATAAGTTGGATAACTGTTGGAGCATATCAACAATTTTACTTCATTCCAGAAGATTCTCTCTACACAAGGTTCAAGGGACAGCTGACACAAGGGTGTCATAAACCATAAACTTACTGGTGAGCATAAGCATTATTAGGGATAGCATGTCCCATGTGTAGGATATATCCTACATGCATGATGCTCAGGCATAAGAATGCCAGCTATTACTACCTCTTTTTCACAGTGATAGAATGATGGGACAATAACATTACTTTACCCATTAAGGATAAGAACCCTAAAGGACCTGCAATCCTAACCACTACAGCCCCTTTATCAGTAGATTCATGGAAAAAGAGTATTCCTTCAGGTGTGCTCAAACTCTCATGGGAACTGGGATGTTTGTACATGTTTTGGTCTATGTTTACAGAAATTTTTCACATACAGAGACATTTGCTTTTATTCCTAAAAAAATAGAATGCCTGACTTAGCTTTGATACTCTAAGCTCCTAAACATAGTTCCAGAAGAATATTATTAAATAAGAGACTTAGAAAAAGTTTTTTTTGAGGTTAAATAAAATTTGCACTTGTACTTACTGTGTGGTCCCAAGAAGAAAATGGTGTCCATATTCTTAGAGGAAGTCTTAAAGCACAGGTTGTTTCATTGTCCTGTGTTTTGATTCAGAAGGGAAGGACAGTGTTCTGAAGAAATGTGAGCAGTTACTGGGAAGTTTATAAGGAAAATTCATACTAACTGCTTCAGTGTTTTCTCACTGTTCTAAGCTGTCTGAGGCACCTGTGGCCTAGTGTCCACTATCTGAAAGCTGGGATGCAGAACCCTTTACTTATTACAAGCTGCACCTTGTACTTTAATGATTTAGGTAAGGAGGCCTTACCTAAGGGATTTGTAGGGATTTCAGCACCTGCTGGCTGGCCCTTCTGGAAAGGGAAAGGTCTTTTGGCCAGCTCTGCAAAGGAGGGAGATAGCAGTTATCTCCTGGCATGGTAAGCCGAAGTGAGAATGTCTTGAAGGAGGAGCAGGCACACTGTAAGGAAACCTAATGCTCTTGGTGTAACATCATCTGTCATTAATAATTTAGTTTTAAAAATAAATCTACAAGAAGGAGAACACTACTATCACAAAGTAGTTGCAACTTTTCTGCCAAACCTAGCTTTTCAGCATCAAAATATGTTTAAAAAAATACTTTCTTTAAAACTTTTTTTTTTCTGATTTACACTTCAGCCACACTCAAACTTCTCTGTGGTTTTTATTTCATTTCTGAGTCATACTTCTTCTTTCTCTTCTTAAATAACAACCTTTCTAATTTAGGAATAGCAGTACTACTGTACCTGTCAGTTCTCCTCTTCTGCATGAACTCTTGTTGTCCTACATTATGTAGTGCTTCTGCCCTGTAGTGAGGGGCCAGGTACATCTGCAGCCTGGGAAGCAGTAGTCTGCTGTCACACCTGTCTAAACAGAACTGATTCCTGCCTGCTGTGGTAACACCTCCAAGTCCTGAGTCACCTTGAGGTAGCTGCCGAGGAGACTGGAATACCCTGCACTGAGCTGACTTCCGTGTTTTAGAAGGGAAGACAGTCTGGAGGGATGAAAATGTCATTTGCTGGTGTGGGTTGCTGCTCTGCAACACTGTGAGCAAGAGCTGTGGTTTTCCTTATGCTTCTACCTGTAGTATGTTCAGGAAGTCTACAAACCTCTGCACTTTGGCTTTTGCCTCTGTGTCAGGACTCATCCTATAGTTAGGCATGTAGGCTAGGAGAGCAGTTCAGGATGAGAATTTGCAATGTTGGGTGAATGCAATAAAAATTCAGGATAGCAGGAGTGTGTCCTGAAATGAAATGAGAGCTTATTTTTTTACTAATGTGTTGTTACAATTTGTTTCTTCTGATCTTGGAGAATTGGAAGTATATCCTTCAGAACACTGGTCTTTCTTGCTGATTAGCATAGCCAAAATATCATAATGGGACTACCAAGTGACAGTATGGACCTTAAGACAGGATATAACATTAGAAAATGTTGAGTTCTTTCGATGGATGTGAGCATTATAAAATTTGGTAGTACTTTTGATATAAGGCTTTGAGTTTTGTACTTCAAAGATATTGGTATATTGATAGCTTATTAATACCTGTTTATTTTATTTTTATGTAGCCAGAAAGTGGTGCTGTCATATTAAAATGAATCCAGTAGAAACAGAAAGTGTCTATTATGCCTTTTGGAAACTAATGGAAACTGTCCATGACATTGCTTGGCAAGGACTGTAGTCTCATTTGAGTGAATGCTGGAGTCACTGAGCCACCACAGTTAGGTTCACTGGGTAACTATCCAGTTTGCAGAGGACTATTTTTGTTTTTTAGTGAGAGATATTACGTTATTAGTGGTTCTTTTGATGTAGGAGTCAGAATTGCTGAGCTTGTTTGAAAATTTCTCTTGGTTCTCTTTTTTTTTCTTATTTTTAGCTTTTTCAAAAACCAGAAATGTAGTGACTGCATGCTGAAAGTACTTCCTTTGCTCATGGTATAAGAAAGTTTTTCCTGTGCTGTGTGTGCATTTTGAGTATGACCTAGAGCCCAGGAGTGATTCATGGTGCCTTTTTAATGGGACTGACTCACATACATCATGATGAATCATCTTCCTAGGCATGGTGGATGCTGTTCTGGGAAAGAAACGTTCTTTGGACATGGTACTCTGTGTAAGGTGTTAGCACACATTCCTAGTCTGTCTCTCTGTGCTCATCCTATCAATTACTCAGACTGTAGGCCTATATTTAAACTGTATTACTATTTATGTAAATCAACATTTCAGAAAAACAGTATTTTGCCATTGGTTTGACTTCTTGTATGAATAGAAATTCTTGGGCTGCTTTTACAGAGCCTTGGGGTGTTCTTTTCTTTCCCTTGTGACACTGTTACTTCTGGCTGCCTCAGTGGTAGCTTTGTCCTCACATCACAATGACTCTGCAAAGAACAGATTTGAAAGTGGGAAAGTGTTGCAGTATCCATAGTAGTTTTTAAAGCTTCACATTTGGCTTGAATATAGTAGGATGAAGTTGTATATCAAATATGTATAGAATGGGTAATGGCATATAGGTTATATCACTGGCTTTAGGATAGTGACAAGCTGAGTATGGCTTTATGATATTGCCTAAAAGAAACCTTCATGCAGTTTTGTAATAGAAAATAAACTATCTGCAGCTGGAAGGATGAAGCAGCTGCACTGTATTTCTACAACAGGTCATGGAGTTCGTACAAAACTTCTTGTGTAAACCAGTAAAATAATTTTGATGAATTTGAGTTGTATTGGAAAGAATTGTTGCTTGTCAACAACAGGGCTGAACCTGTGTTAGAAAGGATCAGTAGATAGTTCATTGCTGTGCTGTAAGCCGGTTTTGGAGTATGAACCTAGGAAAACTCAAGCTGTCTGGGACAGCTGTATCTGTAACCCATATGCAGACAGTTGAATGAAAAAGCACTGTCTTTTCCCCATACCTTACTTCTCAGTAGCTTTCCCTCTTCCAACTGTTCTCAGTCCAGGATGATTTTCTGAGCTTAATGTTCTTTTTCTACCTAGCAGCATGAGCCAGGCTCCCTTCCAAGTGCATGTTTTTTTTTTCTCCACAGCACTTCAACTCAATTTAAATGTCTCTAGAGCATGGCTTGTTCAGATTGGCACAGTTTGACCAGCTGTGTGAGGAAGTGCTGTGTGGTTGGTTCTGATGGCTTAATTTTCTGGGCCCTATCTCTAGTATCAGAAAAGATCATGAAGAGCATTTTCTATCCTCTCCTTACTCTTTTCCCTTTCTTTGCCACCTGCTCCTGAGGTCATCCCTTTCCAGGCTGATGAATCATAACCTGCTCAGCTGACCTGTATCTCTGTTCCTCCTTGTCTTCTCTGAACCTTTCACTTGATGAAATAATGGGACCAGTCTGAACTGTACACAAAGTCTGGAAAATCATGTTTTTATTCAGCAGCATAATATTGTTTTCTTTTGTTCACTGTTCTGTTCTTAATAACTGTACATGGTTTTGCTGGTAGCCAAGCACTGAGCTGATGTTTTTGTGTAACTGTCATAACCCTAGTCCAGGCTTTACAGAAGTAACGGCTAGGGATACTCTCTTCCTTCTCTGAGGTGAGAGAATTGGGTTATCTTTTCAGTGGAGGTATGGAAGTGGTACCTGTTCTGAAGACAGTTTGGACCTAGTAATTTAAAAATCATAGATCATCTAGACGTTCTGCAGTATTTTTAAAGTGGCTTGGTCATGGTATTCCTATATACATAGTATTCCTATAGACAATACCATGTGAATCTGCCATTGCTACAACATCTCATATATACATGGATTTTTTAATAAAATTGCACTTTAAGTTTTATTGCTGTTGTTGAGGTTGTTAGAAACAGTCTAGAATTCATGCATTCAGTTACACTATACATTTGAATAAGAAAATAACTTTTTCTACATCAGTCCTCATTCTGCTTATTAATAGCTCTAGAAAATAACCCTTATTTGTACAATCCTGGAAATGTATGCTTGGCTGCGTTTGCTGGAAATATTAAAAACATTTTATATTATGGAAACATCTGCTGTGTAGTAGGCATGAATGTGAGATCGTGTTTTTTACAGGCTTTTTCTGATGACCTTAAATTCTAGGGTGTTTACTTCTTATTAAAAGTATACATAAACTGCACCTTGATGGATGAGGGCTAGAAAGAGGCTTCCATTATTGGCAAACTTATTGAGGTTGTCCTGTGTCACACTGAACTTGAAATCTTGACAATTTTACCCCAAAACATGTAGTAACTGGGCACATGGTTGTTCCTGTGCTAGTGCTGTTCAGTGCAAGTAATACTGCAGTACTAAAAAGTTGTAGCCATATGAGCAGTTCAGGATGTGACAGGATAACAAACACAGGTTAGGAAGTAGGTACAGAATTTGTCATTAAATATTGGCACAATTAATGGATGTTTCTCTATACATTGTTTGGAAATACATATTAATCTTGTATGTGTAAATCCCCCTATTTAGAACATTTATATGTGAAGTATATTACCATGCTTCAGTTAACTGTATGTTTTTAACGTGTTTCTGCTGTCTGGTTACTATTTACTTGTCAAGCCTGGTTGGGCTGGAAACAGAAATACCTTCTATGCAGTGGAAGAAGGATTTTACGACAAGGAAAATTAGTAGTGCAACATTTTGTAAGGATAAGGTAGCGCTTATGAGAAAATAATGAAAGCAAAACATATACAAGAGGAAAAAAAGTTAAAATTAGCTAGAGGTATGTGGGGAACCTTGTTGGTATATTTGCTTCCAGGTTGCAGTGGCAAAAAACATGTATGTTTGCACTGTGTTGGCTATCAGACACTATGTGTTTCTCTTTCTTGCTTTTAGTTCACCATAACTCTTGAACTTGTTGGCTGGAAATTTTAACAAGGAAATGAGATGTCTCAAATATATTTAGATTCCTAGAAATTTCACAAAAATCAGTAGCTGGGTAAAGGAGAACAGCCTGATTAGTGCTCCCTGCTGAGCAAAGGCAGCTACATCCTGGCTGCCAGTTGCCTCTGCTGGGCATCAGCCAGCTGGTCAATGAGCACACACATCCTGCACCAGCCAAACAGCCAGCACACATGGAGCTGTGGGATCATCATGACCCATATGTCAATTGTCTGGCTGATCAGAGTGCTTGGGAATAAGTGGGTTAAAAAATGTAGGATAATCTATAGGAAACTAGGCATCACCTTTCCAGTAGCTCATGGAACAACATGTTATTTTAGTAGTAACCAAGATGTTGATGTTTTGTCCCTTGTCAACTAATGTGCACTTAGAAAGCTTCCAGATTTTTCCACGTGATAACCTTAGGGTCAGGTGATCCCACATGATGGGAAAGCCTCTAAAGTACCTCTGGAGCTTCTGCTCTGGTTTTGATGAGGAGTAATTGCTGTTGTAGTTGCAGTGATTTCAGCCAATTGATGCATGTGCATTACATTTTTCGTAAAAGAAAATATTTATCTAGGCATGAAGTGATATGAAATATTTCCAAATTGTCTCCAACTCTTTATAGAGATACTGCCAAAGGAGAGATGAAGAAAAAAACACAGTAAATATTCCCATTAGCACTTGGTTGTTTTTTTTTTTTTTTTTTATTGATAGTGTATTTTCTTCAAATGTTTTTAGTGCATTCTTCTATTTTTTTATTTCTTGATGTATGTGCTATGCTTTTACTTGAATGAAGGAGTAAAAATTTTGACCAGCATATTTTTGAGGAAATACACTTTCCATTTTAGTTATACTGCTGTAACCTCTCCTTTTAGCTGCTCTTTGTGGCACCAAAGCACTTTATTATTCTTTATTCATTTTAACCAGGTAAACCTATTTTATAAAAAAGTATATTGCTGATCATAAGATAATTTTAAGGAAGGGAATGAAAGGGTAGTCTCCTAACAAAAGTATAAACTCTGAGGGACTGGGAGGGAACCAAAATCTGTGAGGACTTCCAAAGTGGTGGCCACTCTGTTATAGCTGCGGTTCAGGGGCTCACTGTTTGTTCCACCACAAGTATCTTCACTCTGTGATGTTCCTATGTTTGTGCTAAAGTACTGGTTTCTAAGTCAGCACAGTGCATGTTGCAGTTCCTGTTGAATGTCTTGAATCAGGGAATTTGTCCTGTGCTTGACAGTTGTGCTGAAGAGGAGAGAAAGTGGTGGTCAGTGCAGAGGCTATGGGACTCCTGCCCCCATCCCAGCCCCTGCTCTGGGGACAGTGCTTATTAGTCTGCTCTCAACTGGGACTTCATAATGATAACATGGCTTATGGTGATCCTTGTTGCTGTGGTCATACAAGTAGTGTTGTTATCTGGGAAATTATGTTATTGATATCAGGTTTTCTCAGCAGTGTTAGGATATTAGTACTGAGACCTTGGGAATATCTGTGTAAATGCATGGGAAATCATTCCCTCAAATGTGGTGGTTATAAACAAGAGATTCTTCTGGCTTGCATATTTATTCACGGTAGTTCTACTGAAATATACATAAGATTATGTGAAATAGAAACACAGTTGATTTAACAATAATTTTTCTTACGTTGGCAGTTGAGAGGCATGATTAATCACATATATATGTATGATCAGGACTAAACATACTGGTGATTGACATAACCTGGGTGAGAAGCGCTTTGTTGTCATGAATGTGCCATGCAGTGATGTATTTCAGACTACAAAGGACTGTAAACTTTAAAGGCATCAAATTCTGCAGAACATTGACACCAGTAGGTTATAGTGGTTAATGATGCGACTCAAATAGTTTTACAGTGGAAAGGCTGTATCTTTGATACTTACAGCACTTCTATTAATATGACTGTATCTTTCACAGTCAAGCTTGACAAATGTTTGGAAATCACCATGTGATGGAAAACAAAAGTCTTGTCTTTAAAAGTGTTATAGTTGCCTATTTTTGCCCATTAATTTCCTGGTCAAAACAGCATGTGGCAAAGCAAAGAATCTGTTAGTAGAATCTTCTAGCAAAGACATGAAAGCTGTAGAAATTGATGGATTATAATAGGGTTAAAGTGTTATTTGGTGATGAACTGATCTACACATCTTCCATGAGTCAGTGTCTGGTCTTTCCTTCAAATAAATGAACAAAAGACAAGCAGTATACGTAGTGTGCTGTTATCTCTGCACATTAGGAAGTTTTGGAGATTTACTTGATAGTACTGTGTCCTGTGTTAATGATAAATAAAGATGCTGCAGCATTGAAGATGGTTTTGGGGAGGATGAGGATTAAGAAAAAAACTATAAAAACCTCATGTAGAACAATTAGGTCCTTTTTTTAACTTTAATTGAAAAGATGTCTTTATGCTCATAATGTTCACATTTGCCTGACAGCATTGTATGGTTAGTACCTGTACCTGTTAGTCTCGTTCGGTTAGATTGTCAGTATTTACTTCTAAAATATTTTTGATATATTACAGTGGTTTTGATTGTTATAAATTTAATTAAATTATGTGATACTGTGCTACATAATAGGCTTTAAAATTCTTTAAATGTAAAATGATACTATAGAGTGGAGGTAAAAAAATATGAATAAAGGTATTTTGGATGGAAGCTGCTCTAGGCTGACCAAAGCCAGCAGCGCAATTATCCTAATTTGAAACAGCAACAAAAGAACAACTAAGCAAAGGGTATTACTAGACAGGGATGAGGAAAGGTTTGGGTTTTTTTTATTCAGCCAGCAGAAAAAAGTTTAATTGAAAGCAACAGAAAATCCTTATAAGACTGGCAAATATGTTTAATATTTGTGATGAGATACTGAAAAATGGCCTGTGCACTGCAATGTTGCTCACTTTGCTCTGACTCCTGTTTTGATTTACAAGTTTGTCTTTTTGTAAAAGACTATATCTGTTTGTGCATAGTGGTCAATAGAGTAGAAATGTAATGGTTTTAAAATCTCTCTAACAGTTGGGCAGGGCCTAACAAAATTTACCATAAACTATTTAAAATCTGCTTTATCTTTAAAGAATGCTGTTTATTAAACAGTAAAGAACAAATATTTTAAATGAGAAATTTGAAACTGGTATTCAAACTAGTGTAAGTTGAAGCTGTTAAAAAAAACAACCTGTGGTCTTCTCTTTGATTTCCTATTAGAAACAGTAGGGAAAAATGCTATTAGAAATGGCAGGAAGAAATGTTAGCAACCTCCACTACTTCCCTGATGTAAAGCTAATAGGGAAGATGCAAACATTCTAGGCTTTCCTACATGCAGAGGCAGAGGTCAGTAAATTGGGCCTTTTGAGGTGATACCTTGGGTCACTCTTTAGCAAAGTCTTTGCATAAACAAGTTCTTCAGTTTGTCTCAGCACAAATATGCAAATAAGTTTTTTCTAAAATGTTGTTAATATATTTAATGACACTAATGACAAGACAGATATTAAATGGCCTGAGACACTGTTTATTTGACCTGTGTATTTGAAAGATCAGTTAAATCAGAGAGATTTAGTTTAACACGAACAACAGGGGAAGTGAGAAATACAGAAGAGATACACAGAAGAACATATAAAAAGCAGGAAGCCAAAAATAAACAAACTAAATCCACCAAGCCCCCACAACAACAGACAACCCCCCAATACTTTAATCCAAATAATTCCTCTATGAAAGGAAGGAAAAAACCCCAAATCACCCTATGTCATAAACCTGCATTTCCTTTATTTTAAAGGTATTTTACAAATTAAGTTTTAGATTGTTTTGTTTCTTTTAACCTTTTTTTGACCTGGAAGAAATAAATCTTTGTTGGTATTGCAGTTTGAAGAGACATATTATAAATTGCATCGACAGTGTTTTATCTTTAAAGATAATGTTGTTTTAGATGAACCTAAGGAATGATGGTCAACCATTTAATTGGCATTGTATGCAAGGCAGAATATACACACTAAAGGTTACCATGAGGTCTGCAGCTATAATTGCCATTGAACAAAACAGACTTTTCATTTAATCAGCCGTCTGAGAAATAATGTTGCAAGGTTAAAGGTTACCATTTTTCAAGAAAGATGTCAATAAGGAATGAAGACTGCTTACAGTTTACAGGCTGTCTTGTCTCTGCTGTGCTTGAAGAAAGAGTTAGATCCTGTAAGATGAAAAAGAACTGTACTCAATATTCATTCCTACAAACAGCCCACCACTACCACTCTCAACCCCCCAAAACCACATTTTGATGATTTTAGTTTGGTTTTTTTTAATGTAGACTTCTAAAGAACTGATGGGGAAAAAATGCTGGAAGTGCCATAGTATTCCTTGATATGGTGGTAGCTAGGATTATTGGAGATTCTAAATTCATAGCTGCATAAATTTGTGAAGAGAGAGGTTGTGTCTGCATTTATGTCTTTAATGATGGCTTTATTGCTCAAAAATATGCTTCCTCCCATGGCGGGTTCACATTTGGTTACGATGAGAAAATTCCGAGGAGCTATTTACTGTGTACTTTCTAGAGTTGGTAATAAACTTCTAGAGGTAAATGTGTGATTGATTACTTGAGGCTAGGATACATAAGCATGAGAAAATACATACTCTGACCAATGTCCTGTGCAGCCTGAACACAGAAATACGGTTAAAATCATGTACAGAGGGAGTTACTTCCAGCTTTGAATACAGGGCATTAGGAAGGAGAAATGCTGGAGGTCCTTCCACCTTTATGTAAAACTGTATCCCCAGGCCTGTTGCAAATAGGATTTCTGAAATTTTTGTTAATGACCTGAAAAACTTTTAAGTGGCTCTTAGACAATTTTGTGGCATGGCTTTACTCACACAAAATGGACAAGTCTAAATAGTATCTAAAATGAGACTGCATCTGTTTTCTCTCTGGGTTTTATTTGTTTTAATACCTTGGGATGAGTGTGATACTTATGTAAAACTGGAAAACACAGCAAAGAGAGGAGGCACTTTAACATTGTATGCTGAAAACCCTTTCTGCTCCTTCCAAGGAAGGTGCATGGTTAGGATGCTGGAGCAGCTGAGTAGTTTCTAGGCTCTGGTGTCCCCCTTGCCGTGTTCACATGCCTGTCCTCCAGCAGACAGGGGTCCCATCCCACCATGTGAAAAGCATAGGGCCACTGCTGCAACACTGGGCCTCTTTTCTTTTGCCACTGATCGGAAATCTACATCTGCCCTTTTGTTGTTGCTGTCACCCTTCTTTTCATGTCACCTCCTTCCATCTGTGTGTGGTTTTGTCCACTTTCTGTAGCAGGATAATCTAATGCCTAGATAGTGTGGGACAGGAATTAACTCTGCTGTGACTGGTTCACGCAGCAATTAGTACAGAGGCTTCTGATTAGTGTAACAGCTGCTATCTTGGTGAAGAGCAGATGCTTCACTGTGGATCTCCAGAATTAAAAGCACAGCCTCTGTGCAGATCTCAAGTTAAGTGCAATAGCTGTCAGGCTCAAACTCATGTCACATCACAGCTGAGTCAAGGGCTGCATTCCTGCAGCAAGTACAACAGTACTGGCACCAAATGAGGTGCTACAAGGGGCCTATGAAGGAAAGCACAAGTACTGCAGATATATTAATCTTCAATGTGGGTGAAGTGTGGATCCTTGCACTTAAATATCTGAAAATGTATATATAAGCCATAGTAAACTTCTCTGTATCTAATTTGATTAGCATTTCAGTGATTGTTAAATTATTTTTCTTTATCCCCATCTGGTTTTCAGATCAACTGAAAGGATTCAGGATGTGATAGGGAAGATCTTAAATGTTCACAATGAGCTCAGCTTCTCAGCTTTCTTCAAGCTAGAAACACATATGTAAGACAAAACATGGAAGTCCTACAAATTATCAGTGAATGCCTCTGTTCTCTTTTACAGGAAGTACACTTTGGCCAACACATCCCTCTCGGTACAAAGTTCCTCAGGAGTCTTTCTGGACAGTTTGAAAGTGATTACCTTGGTAACACCACTTCCTGAAGCCAAGAAAGCTTCAGGCAGCTTGTCTTAGTGTTGCCTTTATGCTCAGTGCTCTTAACAATTATAGTACAAGTCCCTAATTATTCTGCTTTGCAACTTTCCCCCTTCCCTGCTGGAGCACTTAAAAGACTGCAACAAAGTAGAATAAAGCAGGGATTTACATCTCTGAAATGTGTTCAAAATAAGGTCTTGATGACAAACTAAAATGCATTATGGAAGAAAAAGGTTTTGATTATCAGTTTCCTGCTACTACATCTTCCTGTTTTACACTATTGCACACATACACACACACGTAGAGACACACACAGACACACATACAATTTATCTTTTCCTTTAAATCTCAGATGGGAATTTGAATATGATGCCAATTTGAAGTATAATGTTACAACTACTAGACCCAAAAAGGGTGTGGCTAACTGGAAGCAAGAGAGTCATCACCTGCTTTTGTTTTCTGACTTCCTCTTGTGGTCTGGTTTTTCAGGTATAGAGCATCCAAAACTGTATGGAAAAGAAACAGTACCTACCTGATATTTCTGAAAGCTGGCTATTAGTTATTCTGCTGCATTCTATTCCGAATACCACTGTCTTGCCTGTCTTATGACAATGGATGTCTTGCAGTGAGTCTTACAAATATTTGTTTATTCCAGACTTGTAAAGTTATAGTTTCAAAAGGAGAGCTGTGAAGGTGAGGAGATTGCCGAGTTTGTGATCTTTACCTCAGGTGCAGCAGCAGGATGCTCAGTGCTGTCTTGCCCAGTTTCAAGAATCAGACAGTTTCTAAGTTAAAATTGTGACTATTATAGTTGCTTTGGAGTTGAATTTAAAGACTTGTTGTATTAATAAAAAAAACCCCCGCACTGAAGTAGCTCTTGCAACTGAGGAAAATGTTTCTGTGCATTCTATGCCGCATTTAAATGGTTATAGTAGAAAAAACTTTTGTGTTTTTGAATCTATTGGAGATATTCCTTGTGGAGAGGAATCTTTTGTTACCATGGAATTGTACTATGTACATAGGTAGTGCCTAGTACAATGACAAAAAGTATATTCGTTTTTGTTAGAAAAACATCTTGCTTGTCTTTTGTCTTTATATTATTAGGAAGGCATATGTCTCTGTTAAGGAAACAAAGTTACCCTTAAATGTTTCTTTTGTTGTTGATTGAAATTTCAGCTTCAATAGTGATGTGTCAAGTATGAATGTAAGAGATCTGCTATTCTGCAATACCTATCCACAATATATGCCAGTGACAGTGAGGCCAAATTAATCTGCTGCATGCTGGTCAATATTTGCAATTGTTTAGAGAGTTTCAGTGATGGACATTTATATAAATAGAGGTTCATTGTCCCTGAAGTGGATGTTGCCTCCTGAGAGACATAATCTCCTAGGGGAAAAAACGATCATAGCAAACCTATCATCAGTCCACAGACTGAAGGACATTAATTTTCTTTTTGTTTCACTGTGAATACCTATTTTGTGTTTCTGACACTGATTTTTTTTTTCACTTTCCTTAATGTACGATTGCCATTGTCTAGTTTGTGCTGGTTTTTAGCACGGTGTGGGGTAGTCACATTTCACACATCAAGTCCTTCATACAAAGCAGAAAGAGACAGACACATGTATATACTTTTTTTTTTGTGTGCACAGTTGCTATTGGAAATTAATAATTCTCTTTTTTTCCCTGTGAAATACAAAGTCCAATTTTAAAATCAGGACTACACAGTTTAAATGGTAAGACGCTAAACATTCCTATGAAATTCAAGAACAGGTATGGACTTGTAAACTGCAGTACAGTTCATCCTACAGCCTACATCATCATACAGTAGGCTGCCAGTATGTTCAGTTCATCCTTAGTAGCTTCTCTGTCTTCTCAGGTCTTCTGCCAAACTCTTCTATAGTGCTGACAAGAGCTGTCTGTGCTTTCTCTTTTCTAACCCAGGCATCTGTAAATCACCAGTGTTCAGTGATGTTCAGTGTTGAAACCTGCTTACATATCACAGCAATAGGTGATACATTTTTGTATGTGAGCATTTATTTAAAAAGAACAATGTTTGGTAAACAGTGTCTTTGCTTTGCTAGATTTCTGATAGGTTTGACCCTATGCTGGTCAACTAATGTGCTACATGTAAAATAAGTAGTAGCTTCACATTTCCTAAATATTTCTTTGAAAACATACCCAAATAAATGTCTTTGCTCCTCAATACTTCCCCGAGACCAAAACAAGTTTTGCTTCTGGCTCTCCTAGTCTTTCATTTTTAAAATTAGTTGTGCTGAAACTTCTAAAAAGAACTTCCATCTACACAAGTGGATTTTATTTATAGAAGAGTTGGTTCTCCTGCAGGAAGGACAAATTTCTCCTGTCAGAAACAAACACATAAGTAAACTAAAACAAGGAAAAGGTCTATTTTGGTTGTCCTTACTAATTAAAGAATGAAAAGGCAAAAGATGGGCAGGGGAAGGGAGATCGGAATTTGATACTGTTTGGCTTCAATTTCTGTTTTTCTGGCTCATTGTTAGGAAATCCTTTTCTTTTGCCCCTAGTGTCATGAAAGAGGAAGGGGAGAAATCTTGAGTCACAGATAACTATGGAAATGGTATTAACTTCAACCAGCAATGAACAAGTGATTTACAATGCTCCAGAGAGAGACTGACCTGTTAGCCTAAAAAAGCAGAGAGAGGGAAGAACTTTTATGGCTGTTTGAAAAAATGGTCCTGTAACCATCCTTTTTCTTTTGTGTTGTGAATGGTTCAAGCTTTAGGAGAATGAGTTGCCTCCTGACAAGCTTGCCTGCCAATTTGTAATGCCAGTAAACATCCAGCCCTAAGGCGACTCATCCTCAGCCTTGTGTACTTGCCATGCTGGGCTGCAGGCCCCCCTTGCCAGCTTGGAGGCTCAATATGTGGGCGAGGCTCTCATGAAGCAGTCCCGTGGTTATTATTTGTGTCTGCTTGACTTGCCATGTAACAAGTTATGGATATGTGAGTCACTTCTTTCACTCTAGCTTGCTGTTTTCCCTCAACTTCCAGAATTTCAGGATGCCTGAGGATTTCACAAATGCATTGTATGAGGAAAAAATACTCTTCTGTGAATAGAAGGTTTATGTTAAAGGCAGATATTCTCTGTGCCAGAGAAGCAAAGTTTCTCTACCTAGTCATGCTTGGGCTTCTCTTGAAATTTTACTTGGGTTTAGTAACTAAACTTTTTTTAGGACTGAAGAGTCCTAAAAAAGAAAAAAAAAAAAAAAAAGTAGTGATTGTTTCTTTTTGTATACATGTCTCTGTGTAATTTGTTTTGTTTAAAGCTACTCAGGAAATTATTATTAAACAAAATTTAAACCAAAGTAAAACATGTTTATGACTTGATTATATACAGAAGCCTCTGGAGCACAGCAGAAAGTGGCAGAATAAATAGACAAGAATGAGACTGGATTGATAAATAGCAGTATTTGAAAGAATGGTAGTTTACAATTTTATTTGGTTTGTGTGGCCAGGTTTTGATAGCTGGGGAATACAGGGGTGGCTTCTGTGAGAAGCTGCTAGAAGTTTCCCCCATGTCTGACAGAGCCAACACCAGCTGGCTCCAGGATGGACCTGCTGCTGGCCATGGCTCATGTCAGGAATGATAGCAACGCCTCTGTGATAACCTTTTTAAGAAGGAAAAAAGTGTTGTTGCACAGATGTAAATTGAAGCCAGAGAAGGGCAGGGTGATAGTATGTGAGAGGAACAGCTCTGCAGACACCAGGATCAGTGGAGGAGGAGGGACAGGAGGTACTCCAGGTACCAGAGATGAGATTTCTCTGCAGCCTGTGGTGCATGCTATGGTGTCTCCATGTGCTCATGGAGATCCACAGAGATTCACCTGCAGCCCATGGAAGAGTCCCATGCCAGAACAGGTGGATGCCCAAGAAAGGCCAGTGAACCTGTGGGAAAACCCATGCTGGAGCAGGGTCTTCAAAGGGACCTGTAGATCCATGGAGAGAGGAGCCCACACTGGAGCTGGTTTCTTGGTAGGATTTGTGACCTTGTGGGCAACCAATGCTGGAACAGGCTGTTCTTGAAGGCCTGCACCACATGGAATAGGGACCCACATTGAAGCAGTTTTTGGAGAACTGTTGCCTGTGGGATGGACTCACACGGGAGAAGTCCGTAGAGAACTGTCTCCCGTGGAAGGGACCCCATGCTAGAGCAGGGGAAGGATTCCTCTCCCTGAGCAGTGGCAAAAAAAATGTGTGATAATCTGACCTTAACACACATTCCCTGTCTCCCTGTGCCACTGGAAGGGAGGAGGTTGAGCTTAGGATGGAAACAGGGATGAGGGATTGTGATTTTAAGACTTATTTTATTACTTGCTATCCTGCTCTTATTTTGTTAGTAAAAAATTCCCCAATTTGAGTCTGTTTTTTCCGTGATGGCATTTGGTGAACGAGCTCTCTCCAGGCCTCATCTCAACCCATGAACCCTTCATTATATTTTCTCTCTCTTATCCAGTTGCAGAGGGGAGTGATAGAATGGCATTGGTGGGTGCCTGGCGTCCAGCTGGGGTCAACCTACTACAACACTTAAGAAATGTATTGTGCACATAGGACTAGGCTTTTCTGTGGTGTTCCCATGATATTTATGCTTGGCCATGTGAGGCTGTCAGTGTCTTGGTATTGGGAACACTAGTGTCTCTCAGCAACCTTAAAGTGGATGATGCGCTATCCTCATGACTGCTGAGGGCCAGGAGAATGTAGTTTATTCGAGGTTATACCAGAAGTCCAGCTGTTCAATTCCTGTGACAAAAGCATTGGAGTTAATGTTCTATTGCAGTGCTGGTGGATTCCTCTAACTGCTAACTCTGGGGCAACTGATATATAGCAAAATTGCTCTGTAGGTTTCCAGATTTTTGGAGGGTGAAATTTAGAAGGACTCCTGTAGAGGGTGCCTGTTTGAGTTCATAGCAGCAGGTAGGTCTAGAGGAGGAATCAGTGCAATACACAGCCATAGGACTCTCTGGAGTCAAGTTACTAGCTTTAGTCCCTGAATGTCTATTTCCTGAATGCACTCTCAGCTCATCTGCAAGAACTCTTGTTACCACTGCAGCACAAGGGATTGTCCTGTTTGGTGCTGTAGTTATCATTATCACTTTGCATCTATATACAAAAAGTCTGTGAGTCTTGTTTCAGAAATCCCTCTAGTACAACAGGCAAAATGTAACCATTTTTAGAACAGTTACAGTTGAAAAAAATAATATTAAAATGTTTTTGAAATTGGATTAATAACTTACCTTTTCTCTTGATGTTTTTTTGAACTCCCTATTAACACCAAGAAATTCACATTGCAACATGCTGATGCATGACTCATCCTAGGATATATCCTCAGTTGGGTTGTCGCCCTGGATGAGGCAGAGAGGAGGTGTCTCATAAAGTTAATTTATCAGTAAATTAAATTAACTCGAAGGCAATATTCCTATGCTTCACCAGTGGGTTGGGTTTTTTGTTTGTGTTGTTGCTGTTGGTTTTGTTGTTGCTTATTCCATTTGCCCTCCATCTTTCATATTAAAGGGATGCCAGTAGCAAATAGTTTTGGGCAATATTCTGTTTCTGGTACTGCTTGAAAGTTGATAATATTTCTCTGCAGTGCAGCCTCAGGGATTATATTCCCCACGCAGTGGCTTGCAAGGAATGCATTGGATAATGACAAGCTGCAGTGCACTGTGCTTGGAGAGCTAATGAGGTGCTTTGTTCTTGAGCATCAGTACATATTTCATCTACATCTTTCAGGTACTGGAGTTTTAACTGACATTGTATGCATTTAAAAGGAAGTGAATTTCTGACGCAAATACTACACTAACCATAATGATTTCATTATGTTCTCCAAACTCAGCATCAGGCTGTCCTCAGGGAAAATGCACATTTTGAATGTAGGGTACAGAATTATCAAAGGAGATTGAGGATGCCCTTCTGAAAGGGGGTCATAAAGATGCTGTGACTTGTTAGAAGGAACAAGGGTATGATACATGTTCAGACATGTCCTTATAATCCTTTCCTTGACACTAAGTACCTCTACTGAATGCTAAAACTACATTTCTACATCACGAATGTTATGATATAGTAAATGTGAAGGAAATAGAATTTCAGTCTAGTACTTTTCTGCTTTTGCTACATATTTTAAAAAATGTAATAGCAATAGGGATACATAACTTTCATTTTTAAAGATGGGATAAAAAAGGAAGACAATGGGGACTACAGGATAGACAGCCTTTTCTCAGTGCCCAGTAAGATCATGGAGCAGATTCTCACGAAAACTGTGCTAAGGCACATGGAAAATAAGGGGGTTTTGGTGGCAGGTGACATGGTTTCACTAAGGGCAAGTCATGCCTGCCAAATTTGGTGGCCTTCTACAGGGGGATAACAGCATCATTGGATAAGAGAGATGAGACTGATGTCATTAATTTGTGCAAAACATTTGACACTCTTCTGCATGGAGACTCGGGCGCCTTCAGCAGTCTGGTAAATCTCTGCACTGAAACTGAGTTACAGAATTTGTTAATTGCTTGAAAAATGTCTCCTGTGTCTGTTGCTGCTTGCTTTTATTATCAAGGTCTGCTTTTGGAAATCAATCCTACTGTTGTATTTCAAGGTGATCTAGAATCCAGAGGTAGACTGATTTTGCTTCAGCTATGTTGCAGACACATTAGTGCAAATTAAATAGAAGAAGATAAAAGGCAAGTTGATGCAATCATATTTTCGGGACAATAGAAGTGAGAGTGATCAAAGGCAAGAACATGGCTGTGTCACTCTGCTAGAGTACTCCTCTCACTATCTTCACTTGAGCTGCTCTTAGCAGTTTTCCAGGCTCTTTGGAGCAGGAACTGGAAGCATTCCCAAGGAAGGTATTGTGCAATTATACATTAATTTTTATTTACTACTCGACAGCTAAGAACCAAAGAGCAGACCTTGTAGTTTAATATGTGGCTGACTTACCACACACCTCTATAAGTCCTCTCATCAGCAGGAGTTAGACTTCAGGTAGTCCTGAGGTCTGAGATATTAAATGCCTCTTTGGTACGTGACAGATCTTTTGAAGCCTTTGAAGCTACTAAAGCCAAAAGCACCATCAAACTTCCAAATTGTAGGGTGTGTATAATGACCCATTAGAGAAAATAAGAAAGTTAGGGAGTAACAAGGAAATGTCTGAGATCTACAACTGCTCCTTCTTGAACAAATGCTGTTACACTGCAAAATCTCAGTTTTCTTCCCTTCTGAGGATGGGGTTATTACCTTCATCTAAAAAATGCTTTAAAGCTGACGGCTATGGACTGTGTAAACATTTGGATTAATTATTATTTATCATGGTGTTGCTATTATGTCTACCACTGCTATAATCTGATGTAGGTTCAATTATATAATTAAATAATTCTCATGTCAGTAGAGATTTGAGTTGCAGCTTAAATCTTGAGACAATGTAGAAACCTTCTTGTGATTTGCTGTAGCACAAACCCGTTGCTGTCCTGGATTTTAGTGAGACTTGCTTAGTGAAGTGATGCACTCTAAATTTGAATAGCTGATCTGTTGGGGGTTTTTGAAAAGCACTGAAAGCTTGGATGTACACATATTTCAGTATTTTTTTAAATACATCTAAAATGAGTCTACTTAATGGTGTATACCTATAGTCAAGACCATAGACCATTCAGCAAGTATGGAAGAGACATTGGTAAATTATTTGAGGGATAAGGTGTCAAATATTACAGCTCAAAAGAGAGGCTCAAGACAAACCCTGGGGCTAAGAAGGAACCTGTTTACTCAGACATTTCCTTACAGAAACTGTGGAAGCTAGTAGTTTTTTCAAGAAGGAAAGGATTGATGGTCAAAGGTGAAATGACACTGGGGAAAGGTGAACTGCTGCTTGTTTTAAGGTAGCCACCCAGAGTACACTGAGCACCAAAGGCTGCTGAGGTATCATGCCTCTGGCATTAGCCATGAGAAAGGGTGGCTAGCCTGTTTTTGAGCCAGACATCTAGTTTTTTCTTAAAGATGGCCCACAATGCTGTCATTTCGCTCTGTCCAGGGAGGCAGTTTGCTTCAGGATTGTTTTGAATAAAGACTCTAATGCTGAGAGAGAAAAATCACTCCTCATCTGAGATGCAGTAGATTGGTTTTGCGACAGTTTGAAAATTTTAAAGTTTTTTTTTTAATGTTGGTTTTCATTATTACTCTGCCTAGCTATTTTGTATGGTGTTTGGAGATATTAATGAATCATAGCAGCATTATAATTTCAGATGGGTTTGGTGAGGCATCCAGCATGTTAGTGCCTGTGAGCTTCCTGCTTGTGCACGAGCCAGCCACAGGATCACACCAGGCTTGCACAGAAATAAATATCTCTACCTTCCCCTGTCTTACATATTTGCTGAGTGGGTCAGTCTGACTTCTTTCTTTCTTCAGCTTCCTTCGTTCCAGCTTTCCCTCTGCTGTGCCTTTAAAGTACACCAGAGAGGGTATTATACCAGTTTTATAGAACAAAAGGAGAGGTGAAATGATTTGACCATCTTCAGGAAATAAGTAAAGCAAGAGACAGAAAACAAATTTGTTAATTCCCACATAGAGTCAGCATAATCCTCACCCTGATACCTCTTCTCTCAGAGTTTTACCATTTCTTTCCCAGAAACATTTGAACAAAGTTTCAGGACTTTGTGCTTCCTTCTGCACTGCTTGACATCAGTGTTTTCCTGTGGTAAATAGACTGCTTTGAGCCTAGATCTTTTGAGCTTTAGCTGCCTTTTTTTCTTTGTTTAGCTACAATTTAAATACCAGCCAAACTGTGTCAGAATTGTTTATCATGACTACTCCCTACTACCTTCAGCTGCTTACTTGCAGGCTAAAAGAGGTCCTTGAGAGCAAAGTCTAGTAATGCAGTTTCCTTTTCTGGGTAGATTTCATTCCTGCTCTTAACCTGTTCACCCCCTCAATAGCTGTATTTGTGAAGCCATGCTTCCAGTTCAAGATTAAAGACTTCAGAGGTTACTTCTGTTACATCAGATGATAATGAAAAGCTTTCATTGCACAGGTTACCAAAAGTGTATTTAGCAAATGTGCAAATGTCCCTTTGCAAAAGGAGCTCAAAATAGACAGAAGTGATAGGGGAAAAGGGATCTTCCATCTGTCCATCTGTAGATGGCTTCCAGACCAGGGATTGGTCAATATTTTTCTGGAAGGATTACTTGAAGGTGGCTAATAGTACTTTTTGGTTTTTTGTTTTTTTTTCCCCTCAGCAATGTCTAGAAAATAAACTGTATAAATTCCCTGAAAGTAGGAGTGGATTAGATTAATCAAATTCAGAACTTTGGTCTTTATGCACACTTGTTCTACAGTTGCCTATATTTTGAATGAGGCAGTGAGTGACATCCCTAACTCAAATGAAATGCTACAGCTAACAATCAGAGCATGCAGCAGTAAAGAAACCAACAGGCTGAAGTGCAGCTATCATAAGCTCAAAACCTGTCACTTTGAGCAGAAAATAGGCACCTAAGGCTAGAAATTGCCTGATCAACCTAGCATCTGTGCTGATGCACACGTGTGTCTCTAAATGTTGTGGTATAGCATTTTGTAGTCACTTTCTGGGCAATTTCTAATAATCTGAACTTGTGAAAGAATTTTTATATTTGGATGCTGGCTACATAGTGGAGTGATACAGTTGGTTTGGATTTTTTAAAAATAATTTTTGGCTCACTTAAATGCTGTCTTCTGCTTCAGTCTACTTGTATGAGTTAGTGTACCTTTTTAATGCGTAAAAATGGCTTCATTAAGTTAAATGTTTTTCTTTCCATGTAAATCTAGTATTCTAATTATCTCTTTTAGCGGTTGTTGTTCAGAGGGCAGAAGAAAAAGGGAATAATGAAGTCTCCGTTTTGTGTTTTGCTAGTTATCCAAAATACTTTATCTAAAAGTTCCATGCTTTTCACTAGCAAGATCCCTCAATCATAATGGAATCTTTAGACATGATTTCCAATAATTGATTTACAGGTGACTCTCTCAAATGTCATTTAAGAGATTCCTCCATCAATCTCAACTGATATTCATAACCTGAAAAAGAAAAATTGATGGGCTCTTGTACACTTCTACAGTATAAATGTGACTAAACTCATTCTTTCAGTGTTTATGGTGCGTGTTTGGTTTGGGTCTATTTAATCCTTGGCTCAATTTAGGCTGAAGCAGTATAAAGATTTCTAGGTAATGCAGTGAAGTTCAGTGTTTTACTGCAGTGATTAAGATAGTGTTCTATCATGTCTGACTGTATCGTGCACTGATTTCCTTTCATTCCCAGATGTGAATTCTTACCATACCTTTTGACTCTTCCATCCACTCCAATTATCTCAGCTAAAGTAAAGTTACTAGAATCAACCATATTGTTTCATGATTGTTCTAAAGAAAAATCAGAGTCTCCCTTCTTACATGTTTGGGGCACCTCAAATAAATAGCAGGTCAAATTACTAATCTATTAGCTCTTTGTCTGCCATGGTATGCACAGTTAGTCATGAAATATTCATGCAATTCAGAAGAAAGCTTGGGGGGGGTGGGGGAGGAAGGCAGCTCCTGAATTAAAACCACAATATCGTAAGGTCAATCAGCTTGCTGCTTTCAGATTCAAGCACAGGTCAAACCTTTCATCCTAGAAACTTTGCCGAAGAATTATTTACTTTCACTGTTGAGCTTGTTAAATGATTACCTAAGTCTATAGTGTGCTTTTTTCTTCACAGGAAGGATTTATAAATGACTTTTTTTCCCTAAAGGATTACATTTTTACAGTACATGGTTCTCTATATATAAGCTTTTCACAGAAGTCCTAATCCGACTTCAAATTCAATCCATTGGTAGCTCCTGTGACTTCAGTCAGAACAGCAGAGTGCCTGTCTGTCTTCATGCATTTATAGAAAGTCTATTCAGCAATAGAAAGCCCATTCAGTGACACATAGTTATAAGATTACTGGGTTTAAAAGACTGTGAAGTTGCATATGCACATAAATCCAGAACAAGATGTACAGTAGTTGGGCTCCCTGCCCCAACTTCTCACTTAGCTTTGGAGAGTGAGCAAATGCATAATAAAAGAGGAGGTAATGTACATTTTGAATAAAAAAGAAAAATAAAAACCTGTGTTGTATTTATGCAAAACCTAAGCTAATATTATGTTCATTATTATAATATCACAGTACCTTCTTCTGTAAGAATGTACTAGTGACACTCCTTCTGTTCTTGCGCTTTCTCATCAGTGTGAAAAATTTGTAAGGGAAAGCTTCAGTTTGAGGGTGATTTTTCCTCTTTAAATACATGAATGTGTTAGGGAAGCTGAGAAGAATCTAGTATAATCTGAAGCAAAAGGTGACAAGGTTGACTCCAAAGCTGGTTGAAGGAAATTAATTCCACAGCTTCAGGCTGATGCTTGTAGAAGCTCATGTCTTTTTCCATTATGCCAGATGAACAAAGCATTGCTTGTCATTTTTATTTCAGCACCTCGTTTATTTTGATTAATCTGGTTAAAAAGTTTTGGAAACCTTGCAAATTACCACCTGAGGCTCTGATTTTATATTTATTTGTTTCTATGTTTATATATATTTATTGATTTTATATTTATATTATAAAATAATATTGTGATGCACAATGCAATGACTTGTAGCCACTTGCAGGTGTTTAAACATGTCTGGGTTTTTGACACAGTTCAAGACAGAAATTACTTTCTTATTCAGGTTGGAGACTCAGACTAATCAGAAACACTGACTGAGGATACATAAAATTGTGGGGTCATAGGGTATTGGCTAGAAAGTACATTTAGTCCAATATCCCTCTCAAGGCAGAATAATCACTGGGCCTGCTGTAGCTTTGTCTAAGTGTATTCTGAAAACCTCCAAGGATGACAATTTAACCTATTCCAGGTTCTCCATGGTGGCTTCTTGCTGGAGATATTTTCCCCCGAGATATCCAGCCTGAATCTCCCAAGCCTCAATTTCCAGTTGCAGTTTGTTTTCCTACGTTACACTATTTGTTACTAAGTTCAGAGATTAACTCCAAAACTGCCCTTGAAATAGCTGTAGGCTGCTAGCAGCTTCTACTGCCTCTAGATAAGCTTAGACTAAACACATTAGAAAGAACAAAATATTCTGTAGGCAAATTTTAGATTAGTAGAAAGTATATTCTGTGGCACACGCCACATATACCTATCACCAGTGGCTGCTGAAGCTGATGAATCATAGTAGAATAGAAGCGTGATCCATAACACATGAAATTTCCACTGGCTGTCAGCCAGGGTTTTTCTTGAACTATTTAATGCTCCACCCTGTAGCAGGATACCCTGCCCAGCAGCAGGATCAGGAAGTGAGACATGGTCTTGTTTTTTGAAAAAGAGCCTTTGCTGGCATGAAAAGAAAACTTGTCTAAATTCAATTAACTTTGTGCATCCTCCAGCGGAACTGAGACATTCCCATAACATGTTCATTTTTTATTAATGGTATGTGCAGCCCTTCAGCCTCACTCTCAGTTGGAGATGGAAGAGTCATGGGGAAATGGAGTCTGCTGTTGGATCTACCTACCTAGTTTGTTATTTCTAAAGAACTGTATTAAACACCTTCACATTACCCATTTGCACCACTTACACTGTTGTTGCTGTAATGTTTGTGACAAAGTAGAAAGCAGTTCAGTAAAGTCACCAAAACTCTGGTTTTAAAAAATTGCCACATAACATATTATGTCATGTCACCAGACCAGTGTAATTTTTTGTTCTACTGTAAATCCCAAAGAGATAACTTCTGAAGTGTTAAATTTATCTCAAAATACTGCACTGTATTAAAATGCTGAAATGAAAAAAATGTTCATGTTCATCAAAAAAGTATGATTTGCTCTTAGAAAACTGATGCTGGTGAAAGAAATGTTTTCTGGGTTATTTAGATACTGCTTTTTTCTTGCAACAGAGTTGTTCCTTTCTTGTACCATTTCATTGACTGTGCTTTGCAGTAAAGCATGTATGATATTGTATTATGCAATTTTTAGGATTTTTAATGGTAGATATAGTTTTTGTTGTGAGGATATGGGAAAAACCATTGTACACTTTAAGAATATTATTTTGTATGTGGTTATACAAATTATTTCCTTCAAGAAGAAGCGGGCTTAGGAGATTGTAAAAAAGTCTATTTTATATTGGAGTTGACTCATAAGCTGAGGTGCCATTTACTTTAAAAGTGCTGTGCATGCTGTTTCTTTGCAGTCTTCTGCTGTGATAATGAAATAAAGATGAGGTACTGTGCAGCCCACTGAGGTCGAAATGCCCAATGCTGTTCTCAGTTGCACATGATACTGGATAATGGCTGCATCAATCCCTGCCATTGGGGAGGCTGTGGGGAGACCTGCACAGCAGTCCCTGTGGGAGCCTGCAAGGCTCGACTCACTGCAGGGTGCGACACTCCTTCCCTGGATGCTGCTGCTGGCACACTGAGCCCCAGGCCCTTGCGTGGACTGTCTCACAGAGCTGGATAGATCCTGCTAGTAAAAGATTGCAGATCGAAACACAAATTATGTGGTTATGTACCCAGTGAGCTCTAAAACAAGGATTGTTTTGGGTATTGTCTGACAAGCATATCCTGCAAAGCCAAGATGATGTGCTGCCTTCTTTTCTGTGCTAGCTTTTTTTCCACCTGTGTAGAAGGCCATCTCCACTTGGAGTAAGTTCTGTTTAAATCATATGGAGATATGTTGCTATGGGATGCAGACCCCTGATTCCTGTCAGAGGCTCTGGGAGAATTACTGGTGCACGTTCATAAAAAATTTCTGCCTTATTACTGTAAATAAATAGAAACCCACCATGTATTGTCAGGGATTTGTGTGTTACTCATCACATTTCTCAGATGAATCTGGTCCATGGTGACATATCTATAAAGATGAAGACAGGAACACAGTTGATTAATGATTGTAATGATTCTTTTCATTTGTGGTTAGGATCTGGAAAGGGCCCACTGGTAGAAAATTTATTTTATATTTAAATTAATACTCTTATACTTCCCTTCCTTATCTTAGATGATTTTTCTCTGTTAAGAGGTGAGAATAGTAGAATATTAAATTTTGGAATATGGGTCTACATTCAATGCTTGATGTTACAGAATATTTAGAAATAGGTCTTTGTTCTTTATTGTGTCAATGGTCAAGTCTAAAATCAAAGCTCTGCACTAGACATGAGAGATATGACTTACTTTCCCAGCTTTTCTACTAATTTGAAGATTTCTGATACCGTTGAGGTCTTTGCAGTTTTACCGTCTGTAAGGTAAGAATAATGATAGTGGTTAACTTGGCAAGGTATTTCCATAATAATGAAGAGTTATTGAGAGCTGGGTTTTTATTTTCAGATAAATATTACATTAACATTATTTTTGTCACTGAATTAATACATTATATTTTTAAATTTTGCAACTTTTCTTTCTCTTCTGATGGAATAATTTCCATTTACAGTTTTTAAAAGGTATTTAATTTTAGTAACTAGAATACTCTTTTGGTTTTGTTTTCTTTTTTAAATTTGCCTCTGGTGGATTCTAGTCAGTACATGTTTTCCTGTACTTATGCTTTTCTTCAAGGAGTAACAATGGAGACAGCAGGTGTGGTGATTGATTCTGGTGATTGATTGACTAGTTAAGTGCTGATGTCTCTAGGAGGAGTTAAGGCCATTTTTATAAAATTGAAAATGAAAGAAAATTATAAGGGGTGGATTTTTTTTAGTGATTGAGACAGCTTTTGCTTTGTATTGTTAGAAAATGAATTTCCTGCACAGTAGCAATTAGATTTCTTGAATTATATTATCATTCTATTCAGTTTAATATTATAGTTGTCACTTACATAATGAGCCTTCTGTATGGAGCTTTGATACAGCAGGCCTTGCTATTTCACAGAGGGAGCATGAAAGAAATAAGTATTTACCTCTAGATTCCCCTGCATGCCCCGTAGTCTGCACAGAAAGTTTTCAGATCCAAATAATGGAACCAACATGACTTCTAAACAGTAAATGATGTCCTTACTACTGACTACCAGGGAGCAACACCAGCTCTCTGGTGGCATGTTCTTGTTTTTGCTGCTTTATCTCTACTTAGAATTTCCCACATCCACACTGACTCATACTGGGAAATACCAGTAGTTTTATGCTTTTATTTGCTCAGATGTGTTTGTGCTTTAGTGTTTAATTTTTAAACTTAGACTGTAGACAAAATATTAATGTATTTCTCTAGCATGAAGATACATGGTCACAATATGAAAAAAGGGCCATGAGACAGGCTATTATAAGGTAAATGAGAGAGGAGGTTTAGCAAGTATCTAGTTAGTGCTGTGCAACCTGTGCCTTTAATTACCTTTCCTTTAGGGGAAGCCTCAGATTTGTTGCAGTTGGGAGTTTTTTTTAGCCTCTCAGCCATGTCACGCCATTGAAGGGAAATAAGTCAGTTCCAAATTGCTGTGGGCAGACAGCCCAATTTCATCTCAAAGCCGGATGGAGCTCTGTGCTGTGATACACATGAATTTCCAGGATAGCTGGGATCAGGGAACTGAAACTTCATTAGCAGGATTAGAAACCTTTTGGAAAGTGCTTTTCTGGAGCAGAGCATGTTCGGTGCAGATGAATAATGCCAGTGCCACTTGGAAAATTATGAAGAACAAATCTGTAGATAGTACCAACCCAAGTCCAGTACTATTCATAAATTGTCAAGGAGTATACCAACTGGCAGTAAAATGTTCCCTTGTTCCATCCTCCAGACATTAAAAAAAAAAAGGTAAAAAAAAAAGTTCCTACAAATGTCAAAGCAAATTTAGTAGTAAATTTACTATGTAGTAGTTTGACAGAAAACTTCTTTAAAGTTTCTTTCACTTCTTTCTTTGGTAAAAGAAGTGAAAATTATGTACCCTGCGTAAATTATGCTATAATGCTCTCAGCAAGGTATGTGTATCCCCAGTCAGGTGCACTAATAGAGATGTACATTTGTATGTTTATACTTATTTCTAACCATCCTTCAACTTGAAATATTACTATTTCTGTCCACTTTAGTGGAACAGTGGCATATTTTAGGATATGCATGCTTAAGATTTAGTTTGTTTCTGATCTGCTTCCCAAAAAATAAACAAACCGGTCTCCTTGGTTTGGGGTTTTTTTGGCCATCATGCCATGCTTGCTCAAGGTAATCAGTGTCTGAAATGGGTTCCTGACAATAGCTCACTTCCCAGCCAGTTCCAGTTTAGGCAAGACTTTGGTGTGTTTCCTGTTACGACAGAGCCTGGTTATTTCCTTTTTGTGCTTATTAGGTCTTGCACGCTTAATGAAATTATGCTCTTTAGATAGACTACAAAATGCTTATCAGTGTCTATCTGGTATTGTTTTGGATGATCCACAGAGTTTCTCTTTGGTTTGTTTCCAAATGAAATGGTGCCAATGTTGCATGTCTGCAGTTGTGCAGACCCAGCTGCTCCATGGAGCACTCAAAAAACTGGTATATCTACCCTCTGCAACAGAGGCTCTGTGGGAAAATGGCAACATGGAGAGCTGATGGATGAGGGCACTTTGTTGGCTGGCAAATGTCTGAGGGTCTGTGGGTCTCTCTTCCCTGTTTGTGTGGTGGGAAGTTGGAGAAACACTCCCCGAAGCAGCTGTGCATGGCCACTGGCACGTGCCCTTGAAGGCACATGGTCTTTCGCCAAAGGACACCTTTTCTCCAGTGAGGGGTCCCAGTGGTGGTTTGCAGACTTCAGGCACCCACTTGCCCTCCATGAGCTTACTTTGGTTGGTTTCTTCCTCATGCACCAGCCAGATGGCTGGTGCTTGGAGGTTAAGAATGGGTTCAGCTGTAGCATGAGAGATTTCAGGAAAATCAGGCACTTAGTTTGAGGTTTTGCTTGGGCATTTAAAATGATGGTGTTTGTGCTGGAGGAAATAGGCTTGTTGGCTTCAAAGGCATCTACTAAGTCACATTATCTGCAAAATTATTTCTGCGTTTGTATGAAGAGCACGTGACTTCTTGGAAAGCTGCAGTATTTTTAATAGAGTGAGACAGTGTATAAATAAAAGGAGTTATTGAAAAGCCCATGGCTTACCTGCCAAATCAAATCAGAATTTTTTTCAGCCGTTATCTAAGAATTAGTGGTAGATGTGCTAATGCCTGATGAGGGGACACTGTCCTCATGGGTCTGAGTAGTAGCAACCACAAATGGAAACAAGAGTAAAATACCCTTCTTAAGTGTGGTGCAGAAAAGATTTTCAAATAAAAAGGCCATTTTGTTAAAACAGCTAGTCTGGATGTAATGTTTCTCAGTAACTTCTTGTTTAGTAGTAGATTCTTTTAATGCTAAAATCATTGCTTCACTCATGACTCTTAGCCTTATATGAATAAACCCTTTCCATTTCTCCTATGTGCCTTGCAGCAAAATCACTTCATTTTAGGTTTTTAAATAAATGTCAGCTAAAATGAGTGATTAATTAAATAATAAGGACCTCTGTTGCTCAGCTGGTAAAGATCAAGCTCCATTTGGCTGCGAAAACTTTTCAGACATTGCTTAGCAAAACATACTTTATTTTTATAAAGGCATCTGGTATTTCTGGACACAACAGACTCTGCTAAATCTAACTGCCGGGTTTTTTTACTGGTGTTTTTATTGTCTTTTAAGACTTGCTAAGCTACTGCCTAACCTTGATTTATGTCAGTAATGAAAACCAGTGGTTTGGAGCAATGTATAATCAGTCACTTTTGCATACATCCCATGACTAGCCATTATCTATCTTAACTTGCTCCCATCATAGGTTTCTGAAGCAGTAAATCTCCTGAGCGGTCTCTTTTTGAGCAGGTGTTGTCTTTGCAATTTTTTCCTTGTTAACAATTAGTAGTTTTTTTACAGTTCTTTCTATAGGTAACAAAAGGGTGCATTCAGAGTTTTGTATATGTATGTCCAAGGAAGGAAAAAGAACATGCTTCAATTTTTAAATGTGTTTTATGTTCTGCTTTAGCTCACTGCAAACAAGGAATGATCCTGTAAATTCTCTACCCTACGTGCAAGGAACAATGAAAACAAAGAGATAAAAATCAGTTATTCTGTAGGATGGTACTGAATTATATATATTTTCAGGCAGAAACATAGCTCTTGGTAATAAGACTGCAGTCTCTTTTTTCCTTTGATCTTCATAAAATAATTAAGAATTCAGTGATGAATCAGTGTTGCATAAATAAAATTGTATGGTGGTAAGTAACATTAAGCAAATTTTATTTAGTTGGGTTTTTTTTACATGCTTGTGAAAATTGGACTGTAGCTCAGGCCCTTTGTAATTATTTTAGAAGTTAATACCATTCAGATCTGGTAAATATAGAAGTCCTGTGAGATTTGTGTGTCTCTTTAGTTGCCTTTGATTTGTGTGTCTCTTTAGTTGCCTTATACACAAACCACTGTGAATTTCTGACATTTGGAGTGGGTGACTTAGGATTTCAAATCACAAGGTTAGCGTAAACACCTGCACATTTAAGAGGCATTTTTTTTGATCACAGCCCTCCTGAGAGATGTGTGCCAGACCAGTGCATTGCTGGGTCTGTTATAGTCCTAGACTTCCCAAGACTGCTCTTGCTTTTTTCCTTATGTTTGCTGAGCAACCTTTCTAAAGAGCTTTTTGAAGCCTGCGTTGTTTCATCACTGCTTGAAGGAGTGGATCTTCATGGTCTGGCTGCAAGTTTCATGACTGCTGAAAACCTTTGCCCTAGGTTACTGCCTCCTTGTGCCCTTCACCTCTCAGAAGGTGTGTTTACCCTGCAGCCCTCTGTGGACACAGTATGGAGCCAGAAACATTTGCAAAGTATTTTGTCTGCAGTTATTACAAGAAAACATGATATGTAGGAGTATTCTCATGCAATTCTCTATTTCAGTATCCTCAGTACTCTTGAGCTTTTTCAGGGCTAAGGTCAGTCTGCTGTTATGACTTGTTTCTTAGCTTTTTTTCTGTGGTTGCAGTCTGAGTCATGAAGCAAGCCTATGGACCTTACCTATTTTCTGATCTGAACTTCCTTAAAATTAGCCTATGAGAATACTAGACTAAACTTCATGTGATAGCCACATGCCCAACATGCTTGTTGAATACTTCATCAGATACTTCATCAGGACACTGCTTAACTATCGCTTACCTGAAATTCACACCTGGAAACTTGACTGGTCCTGGATGTCAGTGGATTTACTAACTGGTGATCTATTTCAAGTGACTGACAAATCTTGGAGGACACTTGTATAAACAGCTTCAGTCGGGCTCAAGCCTGTATCATGCCTTTTGTCCTGTACTTCTGTACACACCCACTACTCCTGCATGCTCTGAGTTAGACAAGTCAGGAAAGGAGCCAGACAAGGCAGGTAAAAAAATAATGAATTGAAACTGCTGCTTAAGGTATTGTATTCTGAGTTCAGTTTTCTGACTTCTCACTGGAAGTGCACAGAATCATTTGCTCACTACAATGCCAGTGGGGAAAGTAGTTTGAGAAGATGATGGGCTGCCAGCTGAGCCCAGGGAGGAGGGACTGTGCACATTCAGTGTACGCCATTAAGCATATTAGCAGGCTCACTGGGCATAGCTGGGGAGAGCAAAATCACCCAACAGTAAAGCTGCATTCCTAATGCTATCTGATACCAACTGGAGAAAGCTCTATTAGTATCACCATGTATTATATGTTATTAGTTTCAAAAGCACACTTTAAAGTGAGCTTAAAAATAAACCCATGGGAAATAAAAGGCAATAAGAAAAATTTTAATGACCTTCCTAAAGAATTTGCTTTCTATTGTGTAATTCACCTTTCTTTCTTAGAACTTGGTTAAATCCCTGGATTTGTTCTTGGGTTTTTTGTGGTTTTGGTGGGGGTATTTTTTGTTGTTTTTTTTTTTTAAATTAGCTGAAAAGTGCCTTCAAAATCTATTATTGTTTGCTGAAGTATTTTATCTTGAAAGTACTTTAAAAGTCATGATCAGCAGATTGCCAGGGACTATCAATCAAGGACAATCAAGGACAAAAACGCCAACCAGGCAGCCTTTTCTGATAAAGAACTTTATCTATAGTTCAGCTTTCTCTTTGCCAGCTCAGATAACTCACTGCTCAGCTGAGTCATCCTCCAGCACAGCTGATTACCAAGCTTCAACTTGTGTATACCCGTAAATCACTTCACTAGCTGCTTTATAGTTTAGCAGGGCTGGGATTTGCTGTGAATACAAATTTTTAATTTCTTTCCCTGAAGTTGCATTTTGCGTGTGTTTCATTGCTTGAAATCTCATTCATGTTACAGGTCTATGTTAATGTTTACATGAACATGAGAAAGCTGGTGGTTTTTCATTGCTGAAGCTGGAAACCAAGCCAAGTAGGAAGTTAGTAATATTTTTTCTCACCATTCCCATCTACTCTCCCATTCAAATGCAGGAATGAAGGCATGGGTGGGGAGAAGGAAACAAAACCCAGAAATGATCATCCTCGATCTGGTCCTCTAGGGAGTGGATGTGCTTTGTCAATTTTAATGAAAATGCAGTGTCATTAATTGTTATTGTAGGGGAAAGTTCAGATTTCAGAAACTGGTGGACTAGGACAATACAGTGCTTCTGTTAAGGCTTCTTCGCTCTGCTTCTCTAATGCTGTTAGTAAACTCTCAGTACCACACCAGGAAATAATATTCAACTAAACATGGGCCAAATAATTTGTTTGATGGTGACGCTCAGCATAACCTTGAGATAAATAGCAGGATGTGCAGCACTTGCTTACAGCACAGTCTGTTTCACAAACTGCAGAACAAGTTACATCTTTTCCGTAGAGATAGGTGGCTAAGTGGACTTATTTTAGAATATTTGAGGATTTTAACCCAAAGGACAGCGGAGAAAGTGATAAACAGTGATCCAAATCTTTGAACTGAAATTTAAATTAAAGTTCTTTTAAAACTCTTTCTTACACAGCCACAGCCTCTGCTTTTTTTTTTTTTAAGCACACCCATGAAAAAGGTTTTGTTAAGTCAGTCAGACTTTGGAGGACTGTTTTTGCTGTTCTTGCTGTTATCAGAGAATGCAGAAAATTGCAAATTGCCACAAAGCTCAGATGTGGATAGTTTTTGACTAATAAGATAGTAGACTGTGGTGTCGTATGTCACTCTTCTTCAAGCCATCTTGCAAAGTGTTTCTATAGCTGACCTCAGTGCTCTAGAGAAGCAGATGTTGTACCAAAAATGCAATTAGATTTGAAACAAAACAAATATGTTTTAAACAAAACCATAACTATATGTCAGCAGTGCTGCCAAGGTATTGATTTGTGTAGTATGACCAGATTTGGCTTCATCTGATTGGTGTGTATTTATCATCTATGGATTTCATTTGTGTTCTGCAAGGATCTCCTTCATTTCAATAGACTGATGGTCCAAGGCTGTCAGTTAGCCTTGGGCTAATACATTGATAGGTGAAAGAAAAGAAAATATATAGCTAGCTCAAAAGGAAAAGCACGTTAACATAAGAACAAATGAAAGTTGACTCTGAAAGCATATCTGAAATCTTTTAATGCAAGAGAGTAGTAGATATTATTTTCATCAAAATTAATACCTCTGATACATTCTCTTGAGTCTGGCTTTTACTTGTCACTGTTGCAGAATTGTAACAATGTAAAAGAGTGCACTGTTAGAGTGGTATAAACCAGCTTTTTATATAATAGGGATTGGTTTCTTGTGGGTTTTTTTTGTTTGTTTTTTTTTTTTTACTTGACAGAGAAGATAACTATTAGCTCTAAGAAACCAAGGTCCTATTTCCTTGAAATCAAAGGTAAAAATTTCACTTGACTTTCAGGGGGATTAATATGTTACCTATTGTTTGAGACTACCCCAAGGAAAGACCAGTGCTTGACTATGTCTTTCTCTTTCTCTTGATAACCTCTAATATTATGATCTGCCATGAGTGTCATAGATCTGCAGTCAGAACAGAACATCTTTTGTTTCTCACAGCAATGTATCTTCTTTGTAACAAAGGTCTGGTCTTGGTTTGATGTCACTGTGAATTTTTGCTAATGGTAAATGCCAACATACACAACAGGATAGAAAACCAATATTGTAACATGACAGCATGGATTTTCCATGGGTTCAATATGACAGAGTCCTGTAGTCTAAGACAGCTTAGAAAAATGTACGATGCCCTTAGTTTGAAACAGTTCAATTACACCTTTGCATGTGGCCTCATCTGTGTGAAATGCATGGGTCAGTGAACACTTCTCAGATGTCTTTTGCTGGTATCTCTGACAACCTCATGTTGGAAAACCCTATTGTCAGTTAACAGTTCTTCTGAGCCTGGGACACTACATGACTTTATGCTCTGAACTTGGTACTGAATCAGGTTGTGCACAAAATATTCAACTAGACATTGATGCACAGTGAGTAAATCCTCACAGTGGCTTTGGGGTTTGACAGGGCTCCTAGCACCTGAGCCTCTCTAATTTGGCTGCTTCTGAACACTTACTGTTGTTGTTTGAGGATCTGCCCTTGAAGTGCCACAACAAAAGCCTCTTGGAGAGAATGTGCAATACTTCAATACAATCACACTAAGCCACAAAGACCAAGTGCACAAATACGTGTTATTAATGAAATAGATTCTAATGTCTCTAAAGTAACAAATCCTCTTTGGGCAAACACTTGTTTTTTTTTAGTGCATGGATTTTTGATGTGATAAATCCTGACAGCTCCTGCAGAGTGATTATAACCTAGTAGAAAACCAAATGCTTTTTAGCCAAGGTTCCATAGACTCATGGCACCAGTAGACTTGGGATGACTTTCTCTTAAATATGGTAGTGGCACATGTATTTTAAAAATAAGACATTTCCTTTGAAACTCCTCTAGCACATACACAGAAGGAACTGCTCTAAAAGTGATAATGCAGTCAGGATATTTTTTTCCCTTAGCAGTGCAGTCTATATCCTATGAAAATAATAATTGGTATTAGAGCAAATCCTTTTCAAAGTCACTTTCAATTTCAAGACTTAAAATATTCTAGTATGTTTTAGCATGCATTAACCTGTTACATCCTGTTCTTCAGTTAAGAAGGCTGAAGTACAAGCTGAATGGTGTGTCTGGATCACAGAATATTGCAGTGGTACATTTAGGAGAAGAGTAACTGTGTTAAAACCTGTTGTTTTCTAGCTGTCTTAATGCGTGCTTTCCTGTGGTGCTGTATCTAGAGGGTGAAGTGCAGAAAATGCTTATTTGGTTCAGAGATGCACGACTACAAAAGCAGAATTTTAAGCTAATATGTATTTTTACTATTCTGATTTGAATTTTTACTGATGTCAAGCCAAATTGCTTGGTTATTTCCTTCTCCCTCCCAGCCTGTGTGCCCCCCGTCCCCGTCCCACCCCCCCCCCGCCCAATCCCTCCATTCCCCCCATCCCGAATAAAAAGGTGGCTAGAGCATTGAGTAAAATGCTGTTGAGGTCACTCTAAAGAGAGATGACTGAAGCTGCTTGAAAAGAGGAAAACAGTAAAGTTGAAACAACTAAACCTTTTGTGTAGCACTGCGAATAGAGCCCTCATGAGCTGAGGAAGGATTGGGCGATTGGGGGAAGGGAAGCAGCATTGCATTTCAGTCAGCAGCTAGGACAGAAGTGTTTCAGCAGATGGTTTTGGGGAGTAGCTGTTTGATGAAGTGCTCTTTTACTTGCACTTTCAAACAAAACAACTATAAGAGTCAACCTCCTGCAATAATCAAACCTGTCCCCCTGCCTTTTTTTTTTTTTTTTTTTGTGAATCTTTAATTACTCTTAAATGTAGGTCATTTATTTTGGCAAACTTGGACAAGGGTTTTGTAACTTAAAAATTCTTCACAGCTTGCTCTCCAGGCTGCACTGAGTTCACTTGAGTGCATAGAGGAGCTGAATAGGCCAGCGGATCTGCAGAGGGGCAGGAGGCAGTCTCCTGGTATGGCAAACCCAAGGGAGCTGTGGATGGTGTTCCAGCTGGCCTGCTGCTACTGAAGGCAACTTACAGCAGCTGAAATGCTGTTTTCTGCTTTTCTACTTGTGTCAAGAAATTGAGATGTTTCTGTTGTGTTTTCTATACCTGACAATTTGTGAGGTCAGCACAGAGCGCTGCTGTACTAGTGCTATATTCAAATATACAGGACTGCAGCAACAAATCTCCCTGCTGCACATATAGTTCTTGATGCTGATTTTACGCTTGAGATAAGCACTATGTATGAGACTGGGACCTGTTACTCTGAATTTTCTGATCTTTGTGTAATTTAAATTGTTTCCTGTGATATTGTATTAGCTGTGGCAGGCAGACCTTGAACACATAAGGTTCTCTTGTCAGGTCACTGCATACTGTAGAGTGTGGGCCTTCAGGATACTTACTCCATCAGGATGTAGATTTTTTTGGAGCACAGTAAAAAAATGGGATTAATAGGTTTGGATCATGCCACTAAGCTGGTGCTGAAAAGGCCACTTGTTTTTCCTCCATCCCAAATGGGTTAAGCTTTTCTAATTTAAAATTAATTGCTTGTCTGGATTTATATCAGAGTTTATATCATCTTTTATATCAGAGTTTAGCAATTGAATATAATGGGGGATTTTTTCTGTTAGAAGGGTGGTTTCATGCTCACACCTCAAGAATGGGATACAAGTAGGGACGGGCAGGCATGCGCTGTCTGTACATGTTGCACTGTCCAGCTTTGCAGGAGCCCCGCTATCCTGCTGTGGAGGGTGGGTGTTTGGCAGTAGCTGTGTCAGCTGCTTGGAGCTGCTGGGCATGCTTGTGAGCCCACGGCTATTTCAGCAGAGTTGACATAATTCTTATGAAGCTTCAGTAGTCATGTTTTAGGAATAGGAGCTTGCAAATAGCTTTTTACTGAAAACCATGACTACTAACTGGTAGCTTTGTGACAAAACTTCAGAAAATACCTCCGTGCAAAAGACTTCTTGGAAGCTCATGCAAAGATTGCAGAAGAGTTTTATTACCCATTCCACGATTATCAAACATGTTTGGCTCCAGGAGGTAATTTCTGTTCTTCAATTCCACTTTAAGCTGTAATATTCTTTCAGGGTCTGACATGAAAGGGGGATTTCTGCTTTATTGAGCACATGTAAAGCATAAGGGCACAGCCATAGTAGGGATAGCCCTTGGCTATTAATACCCAAGTATACTTAATGTGTTTGTTTGGCTTTGCCAAAGCTAAATACAATAGCTGTCTCAGAGATGTAACCTGAAGGGGCTTTCTACATCATGCTGGCTACTGTTTTGATTTGAAAGGAATAGAAACATCAACATGCCTTCTAATTTCCTCTGCTCTGGTTTTCTTTAACATAATTAGCTTACTAAGCAGTGGAAGACAGGGTCATTAGCAGAAACTCCATTCTTTGTCTTGACATGTTAGCTGTCCACTTTTCCTTCAAAATTATCCTTAAAAATGCAGTTCATTTTTAACTATCTTGTAAGGGCACATTCAAATTTGTGTTTTTCTTCCTTGTTTCTGCATTGGTGCTCCATTTGAGTCCAGGTGGTGACTCAGCTGGTGACTGCTTTTGTGCAAGACACTGTCCTCTCAGAGACCTGTGATATTTACATACAAGAGTATGTAAAGAGGGAAATATGGGGTAGATTCTTGAAAAAGCTTAGGGGGTAAGGAATGATTGGCTCCAACTCCTAGAGCCTCATGAAAGGAAGTGAATGAATAATTAGGTAATGGCAATATATGAGAAACACCTGGAAATGAACACCTGTGTGATTTGACACTCTATTGTGTCAAACAGGAGAGAGAGATTAGTTGGTAATTTGTATGAAAGTAAGCACCACTGGGCCCGGTCTAAGTGGGGGTTTGATCTTAAGAGTAACCAGGCTTTTTCCACCTAATTTTGCTTATTGATCCCTGCAACTGCACCCAGCATTTTGGGGAATTGATATTATTTCAAATCAGATTTTTCTTTCTGCATATACTTTTTGTTGCTTTTTCTTTCACAACCAAAAAGCACCTGAAAGATTGAAGAAAAAATACCAGTTAGGACTTGTCAAATACCTTTTCCATTCTGTCAGATGTTTTATGAACTGGACTGTCTACATAACTGAATTGATTTTCATTATAAATACAGCAGTTGTATTTATCTGGGAAATACTGTGTTTAAAAATGACTCATGTATACCTTACAGAACTATTCCACAGTAAATATTTATTTTGTGTAGAAGATAAATCCCAAAGGAAGAGTTCCCACTTCAGTCTCCAACTAGAATTTCAGACAGATTATCTGTTTCAAAATCAGAAACCTTTTGAGTCCTCTATGTTTTTAGAATGCTTCTTTTTTGATAACAGCGACCTTATAATGAAGTTTCCAGACTCTTTGGCATCATCTTTTGTGTGTGATGTAGAAATTACCATCTCCAAGTAATTTTATTTATTTTTTCTAACCAAATAATAATAGAAACATTTACATCTTCTATATTGCAAACATCTGCTGAAAATGCCATGTTTATGTAATTAAACAGATAAATTCCTTGGCATTGTATATTAGGAGACAAAAGGATGTATTATAAGCCTTCTTATTTTGAAGGTACTCTCTATAGTGCTGTCTATGTTCTGTAAATCAAAGAATGCTTCCTTGTTTCTGTTCTGTTATTGAACTTAACTTCAAGTGCAGGATGCATTTTCTCAGGAAAAATTATAAAGAAAATGTCAGTCTAAATTGGAAGCTTGAAGTGGGGTGTTTTTTTAAATTGATGTAAATTAATGCATAATAGTAGCAGAGTTATCAGAAGTAAGGTCTGAACCTGGCTATCTTGCTTCATTACTCACCTCTGATAGAGAAGTCCAGAATGCCTATAGCTACATATTTATGGATGCCCTTTTTTTTAAATGACTAAAGCTTTTATTCTACATGATGAAAGCTTATATTGTCTTGCATTGAAAACTGTGGTGACTGTTGTTAATTTCCTGCTATTATCTATGCAAAATGTTGATCTTGCAAGCAATGATCCTTTTGCAGTGTAGGAAAAATGACCAGACTCTTGGTAACTATCTCCTTACTTTTTTTTCCCCCGTGACAAATATAGTGCAGATTTACAGTGCTGTTTTACTAACTGATGAAAGCAAATGTTTTCTTAGGAATTGCATTTTTTCCTATCCTGGCAGCTACTGCCCTTGTTCTTTAATCTTTTCTTACAAATTAAGGTAACATTTCATCTTCATTAGATAAAAATCTGTAGATCTCCAGCGTTGGGACCACATATGGCTGTACTGAGCTCCTGCAGTACTTTTCACCCAAAACAAGGTCAAGGCTATGATTTCTGCAAGATCTGTAACATTATGCTTAAGAAGGGTTTTCTCAAAACTGTGGTGGGAATCTCCCTAGGAATTGCAATGTGAGTGAAGAAGAGACAGGCTAGAAATAAGGTAAATAGATGTCCATTCGTATGCTTACATAGCTAGTGGTTAAACAAAGAAATTGACAAGTGACTTAGAAAGTATATAGTTGGAATTTGCTGTGATATTTAAGGTATAAATGCAGAAATAGTGACAGTCTTATGGAACTCTGGAGGTCCTTTGACTACATTCCCTTTAGTCTTTCAAAGCTGCCTCCGTGTTTTGCAAAACCTAAGAGAAGGAACCCAGACACAGCTGCTGGTGTGAAGGAACTGCCGATGAAGTGAAGGATGGTGTTGTGTGGTGACAGGAGAGGGCCTTTCTCTGCCCTTGGTCTGGGTAGTGTCTGGTTCATGTCTGCTGAGATGCCTTAAGCACTATCCTTCTGCAGGTCTAGTAGAGATGCCAGTGAATCTCTTGTAAGGAAAATATGGGAATGACTTACTATTCACCTCTTCCTAACGTGTGTTGCACACAGCGATTGATGTGAACTCCTAGTCCATGATGTGGATTTTTGCAATATCTTCTTGCTACAATATTTTTTTTCCTGTGAGTTATGTAGAGATATTTTTTATTATATTATAATTATAATAAATATTTTTATTAGAACAGCTTTCATGTTTCAACTTTTTTCATCCAAAAATAAGTATTTTACTTGAGCATCTGGATTAAATGCTTTTCAGACTTCCCAGACATCCTCTAGTTTTATTCCAGCAGTAGCAAGAAGAACTATTCTCTTATTCTTCATAAATTTGTAGAATGTAGGTATTAGACAGATATGTGATAATGAGTTACAGTAGTCTGACTCCAACATTGCTGATAGTTTGGTACAATTAAGTCAGGCCTAATCTTAAAATAGGCCTAAATCCTGAATAAATATAGCAGTAGGATTGCAATGAATAATTCCTGCTTTTTAAAAACAGTAATTGAATGCTCAGATATTAAAGGCAAACCACATGGGGGCCCAGTATGTAAGATTTCTAATCTACTTACCAGGATCATTTTATATGGCTAGATTCAATTAAAAAAGATAAATACATTCAGTTTTCTCAGTGGAGAACCTGTACATACTTTATATTCAATCTAACTCATAGGGTATAATTTTAAGCATTCACCATAGCAGTGATTTGAATTTTTTTGACCCTCCCAAAAATGAATTTATTGCATTAATAAGAGTTGTGGAAGATCTGTCAAATCTTATGAGGCAGTTTGACATTTTCCATTCTAAGGTGTCTGCCCTCCTCTTTCTTTGCATCCTCTGTCAGGGCCGAAGGGAAATGTGTATTTCTGCCTTCCTTCTCTCATCCCCAGATTGCTGCACTTACTTAAACTGCTGGTGAAGGGCTGGGAAAGGTGGGGTTAGCAATGTTCTAAAAGAGCAGCTGCTGCAAGACACTCAGAGCTCATCTGTCAATGTCCACAAATTTGTAGAGAATATTTACTTGTCCTGACCTGTCTGGCAGTTGGGTTAGATTTGAGTCCAGGAGATGGTAAGAAGATCTCCAAAACTCTCATACAGATTTATATTCTAGGTTGTTTGCCTGATCTGGGTTGATGCTCTGGTCTAAAGTGGAAACTTGTTTGCAAAATTTCTGTATGACTATCCATTTGTCTATAATGAATGAGTAGAGTGAGACCATGCTATTAATCATCTAGGACTGCCAACTAAGGCACTGAGGAACTATTTAACGTGATGGTATTGCTCGACTGTAGCTTTGTCTGACCTGTTGCTAGGATTAGATCAAGTGATATATATTGCTAAAGCCAGAAGCTAGGTGACATGTCCTGAAATGGTTGTACTTTATGTAAGGACCTAAACATATACGGTGGCTTATTATCAGCACAGAAAAATCTGACCAGAAAACTTTGCTGTAAATCTCAGTTTAAATTTTGTGCATTGTTTATAAAGGTCCTTGTGCCCAAGGCTCCTTATTTTCCACTAAATCGACTACCACTTCCGTGGCCCAGTTGCATTTCAGCAAACATCGCTTCAGTGTGCTGTGACACACCCAGGGAATTTGCACAATGAGTGCTTGAAGGAAGCCCTGATCTTTTTACATGTGAGGACAATGATTCAAGTGTTTAAAATTATCTGAATGTTCTGCATATCAATTCAGCATTGTTGTAATGCCTGAGTCTTTCTAAATGTGAAATTAGTAGATTTAAGACACAGAGCTCCCCTGGAGTGTCCCCATAGATAGATTGTAGGTCACAATAACATGAGACAACCTAATTACCATAGTCATTGAAGGGAGTGAATGCACAGTAGGCACTGGATTATGAATGCTCAGTTCCAAGGAATCCATTCCCTGAATGGTTGCTGCTGGGTCCTTCGCAGGCATGTAGGGCTTTTTATCTGTTTAGGCACAAATTTATTGTAAACTGTTGTGACAATATTATTTAAAGTATCTGCAAAGCTGTGAAAAATTAATCAGGAAATACAATATATATATATGCAAATACATAATTTTTTTTGCTTTTCATGCTGAATTGGGGCAGGCAGCAGGGGTATGTGTGTGTGGTGGAATCTGCTGATTCTAGTTTAGATTGTTACGCATGACTCCTCTGTCTCATTTACATTTGTTTTTGTAATTCTATATGACATTGCGAATGGGATGGTGTCATTCACAAAATTAGCAAAACTTGAGGAATTTAGATTTTAACTGCATAGCTGAAGACTTTTTTTAAATTTGTTTGTTTATTAATGATGGTGCCGACAACACTCTTTCCATCAATAAAAAATGGGATCCTGCTTCAAGATGGGGAACAGGTACCATTCTGTCTTCAAAAACAGTACCCAGGTTCAGTTAGAGAACTGGAGTTCAATGTAGTTGCCCTCCAGAAATGTTGTATTCTCTGTTTACAGTCTACATTACTGATTTCTAAAACCAGACATAGTAGCTATCTTACTCTCCAACAATAACTGATGTTGCAGTTCCCATTTTTCTCTTTAACTTTAAAGTTTAGAAATTCAGAAACTCATGGTCAGGTTCTGCTTGGCAGCACCCAAGTCAGATGGTCCACATTCTTTCTATGATACATCCCAACTTTCTTCTTGTCACAACATGAGCATACATGTGAGTACTTACAACTCATCTTCAGAAGGACCAATTTATGTCATCTGGAGAGAGGCTTAAGTGAAAGGAGAATAAAGCAGATTTTTGTGTCACTGTACTAGGTGTATATTGCTAGAAAATATTCAATGTAGATGGTGCCCTATAATTAAGTCTCCATGACACTTGTTCCCCTGTAGCTCTGGTGGCTGAGTTGGGCAGGCTTGGCAGTAAGCTTTTTATGAAAAACTTAACACCTTGAAAGATTCCATCTTTAAATGGTTTGGTTACAGAACTGACTGGGACAAGAAGCTGGAAATGTTAATTTTGTTCTGTCACCTATCATTTCACCCTTTCAAATACTGCATTGAAGTAGTTACACAGAGGCGTCTCTAAGTACCTGCATTTTTGTGGGTCACAAAATAACAACCTTGAATGACAGAATTTTGTTCCAAATATCACTGTTCAATGCTGTGACTAGGTTCACTTCTACAGGAGGACAAGGGCAGCCTACCTACACTTACGAAATGGAAATGGTTCCCACTTTGTATTTACTGTACATTTTAAGAGCAGATGCTGTGCCCAGAAGTTAAGTGAATTGGGAGTGTCAGTCCTGCTAGCTCCCCAAATACTTTTTATGGCAAAACTTAGAGAATTTCAAAGATGGCTTGCACCAACTCTAAAAGAATGAACTCAGGAGAAATACCTGTGGGCTGCTTTTTTTGTTTGTTTGATTTTTTATGGTTTTGGGGTATTTAAAATATAATTTTAGACAACTGCATCCTGATAAATAATCTATTCTTAAAGCAGTGAAAAGATTCTATTTAATGCTGTTTGTTTGGGTTTTTTTTAAAAATAATAATCTGATTTACTAGTGAGTAGCATTTTAACTCCTAGTATTAATCATCATTTTGGTGAGGGCACAATCTTCAGATAAATGATTTTGTTAAAGAAAGAATTTATTTATTTAAGAATAGAGCTAACACATTTAGTACAATAAGACTGCAGGAATGGTATGTCTTCAATATATACAGATGCTTAAATATGCAGACGGATAAAAAAGTATATTTTACAATGTGCCTGATTGTTTGAGCATCTAACTTTGATTTTAAAGTTACCTTGTTTTCAGTGGTAATTAAGCTCTTTACTTGTTTCAGTCACAAAGAAAATCTCCAAAGAATGTATCTTTTTTTTTAGGCACATAAAGATTCGTGGAAATATGATAATTTCTGAGGACACATCTTCACAAGGAAGCAAAACTGTTGCTGATGGTATGTTTACCATCATGAGTCTCGTTGAATTGATTTTTGAATACAGCTTCACAGGTTGTGGCAAGAGTACTAGAAATAAATTTGTTCCACTACAAAATTTTTCCACATCAACTACACTTAATGTTTCACATCTGTGTGATAAAAAAAATGAATTCCTCAAACTAGGTCTTAAAGAAAGAAATCAAATTATATATTTCAAGACTTCAAAGGAGATCTCTATTTCTGAGACTGCTGAGCTACAAAACTGCATCTGGTCTGTAAGACTGGGAGGATATTTGAGGCAGGGAAATGCAGTAGGAATATTTTCATCTTGAAGTCAGTACTTCAGGTGGTAGTAGGTAGCATCCCCTGTATAAAAGTGGGTGAGGGCTTGAGCTGGTTTTCTGAGGGCTCTGCAAAACAAGATGGGCCAGCCCTTGCCCAGCCCCAGCCCTTGGGGACAAAGCTGTCATTATTTGATGGAGATTTAACGGTGCTTTACGAAATGAAAGTTGTGGAGGCCTGCATGGCTGTAGTCTTTGCTTTCACTGCGTGTTAACCACAGGGTGAGTAATTGAATGCTCATCCATGTGTGATCATCTGCACTGCCGCAAGCTCATTATCAGCATTATGTGATGAAGTCACCCGAGTTTCTGTAATGGTGGCATATGTGGCCACTGCAAGAAACTCTGCTGTCTTTGTCCTCGATGCCAGCCAGCAGTTCCCAGTAGCTGTTGGAAAATTTCAATTTATAGAATGATTTTAATTCCTTTCTGTACTTGTAAAGCTGCAAGCTAGAATCCAAAATCTGCCACGAACTTGCATGCTTGCATGACCTGGCAGTTTCCCCCTGGTCAGATGCCGTGGCTCCAATTTTATTTTATTTAGTGTGAGGACTGGGTGCAGCTGGTTAAGCATTGCTTAGAATGAGACTATAGAGAAAGAACAGAGGAATGGAAACCAGAATACTTCATGTGTTATCTCAGGTCTGTGGAAGAATGGCATCTGGGGGCTTCATGTTGTATCCTGACATCAGGAGGTACTTGGTTATTCCATTTCTGCTGCATTTTCTTCAGGGTTTTCCATGAATCTCCAAGAACTGTGTCTGCTTTGTCCTGTGGTGCTAGCAAAGGTGTGTAAGTGGGTGAACACACCTAGTATCAACAGTGAAAACCAGCAGTGAAGACAAAATGGATATGGTAAAGTGTGGGGCTGCCATGGGGAGAGGCAGCTGCTCCTACCTCTGTGAGGACAGGTTAGACCTAGACAGGTACTCTTGGGAGTTCAGAAAAACTTTTACTGATGTTTTCTATTGTGTTCTGGATCTCTGCAAAACCCAGTTGTACTTGCTAATGCACTGTTCCGGGAAATCAGTGATTTCTGAGAAGAGATTTCTAAGAGGAGCTCCACTGACCGACTTTGCTGAGCAATTTTTTCAATGTCCTCATTGCATCACTCCTCGATACCGTGTTGGAGAGCCTGTGACACAATTCCTACACCACCAGTTCCTGCCAGTGGCATTTTTGTCCTTGTGGCCCATGCCACTCCTTAAAAAGCCTATTCCTCTCTCCCAGAAGCACCCATAAACATGCTCTGCTAAATCCAGTAGTGGGAGGAAGGAGAGACTTTGGAGCTGGAATGAGAATTGGAAATTCAGAACAAGTCCTCTTCTGCTGCCCAGGGGAGCACTGGCTGCTGAAAGAGGATTGATCCGTATCAAAGATGAATGAGAGGATAGAGAAGACGGACCAACTTTTTTTACATATTTACACATTTATTTGGAAAGGTGGGACAAAAAATGTTAGCAACTATTTCAGGCAGCTTTTTTGGATAAATGACAAAGTATTTTTGTATGCAGGAAACAACTGCTTCCGCTCTAGAGTTTTTCGGCACTTGAAAGGAAACAAGCCAACTCCAAAACTCTAAAGAGGAAAGCTGTTACAGAGACTGATTATTCACCCTCTAAAGCTTTTTACAAGTTTCTCTTGCATCAGACAGAATGATGATTCTTCTACATCCCAGTAATATTACCGTGTTTCATTTGCAACAGATAACCTCCATGTGAAAATGGACAGTACTGGAGCTTTATAAAATTAATGTATGCTACCAAGAACATTATATGTGGAGTATTCCATGTAATTCAGTCCTCAAAATAGCTAATAAAGTGGCAAAATAATGAAGAATATTTATTGCAGTTTCATGATGAGACTTGAAACTCCACTTACACTTCAGAAAACAGGGAATGTTTTTAAACTGTTGTTATTCTGTTTCAGAAACAATTTTCCTCTAAATCATTATTAAGTTGAGGGGTTCAGTTGTTTGTTGGTTTACAAGGGCCCTTGGCTTAGATGCATGTTTAGTGCATATGTAGTGTAATGATTGTGGTTATGTGCATGTTCTCACAGCCAGACTGCTATATTCATGCAAATCCTTCCTGGCCTCAGAGATGGTCTGTGCAAACTTAGGAAAGAGACTTTTTATAAGTCAACTGCTCAGGGACTTCTTTAATGCAGAAAGAGGGGTCAGAACATCAAATATTAAATTGTATTTATTGAGTAGGACTGGAGGACAGAGATGCAAAAACTTAAGGGGTTAGAGGGTGAGACACTACTGTGCAATTGCAATTTCCTTTATATGTAACAGGATGGCTTGAGCATCAAGAAAATTCACTTTGTCAAATCCTCATACTGCCTCATTTCACATCTTGCTGCAGCTGTAACATGGACCTTGCTAAGTCAGTAGGAATTGTATGTCTGGATGGGGTAGTCCTGTGCTGGAATGAGTGGTTGAATGGATGGCTAGAAATAGACCAATTCGAAGGCTGAGTTTGGCCTTTTAAAGAAGTCAAAGCAGAGGCATTTGGTTTCGCTCTTGTATTTATAAATAGCTATCTAATAGTGCAGCACAGTTTGACCGTGCAGCCCAGGGTCGGAAGGGATTGCCTGAGTGCTTTTACCAGCTGTCAGTGTGGCAACTGTGGGGTCCCGGCTGGAGCACCCAATTCCTGTGAGTTCCCCCTCCCTAGCTGGTGCAGCTGGGAGCAGTTCCTCTGCTCAGAAAAGACTTCTGTCACCTCTTAGCCCCAAACAGGGCACTTAGCAGTGAGGATGGGATTTGAGAAATAGCAACTCTTACTTGGCCTTCATTTTCCAGGCATCAAGGCTTCTCAGTCTTGTCTGTAATGCTCTCATTTTCTTTTATTCCCTGTCCCCTCCCCTTTGCAGATTATGAAGTCAGCATTCAAACTGGTTTCTGTCCCACTGCTCTCCCTCAGCCTTCCAGTACTTGGGGTATGTGGTGAACAGCCATGGTGCCAACAGCCCCGAAGTCTTGTGCTGGCACTGGAACCAAGCATCACGTGTTTTCACGTGTGCATTGCTTTTGTATGGAAGGAAAGACAAGTGTTGGGCACCCTTACCCAAGGTAGAGAAGGTCAGCAACGTGCTGTTGGTGTGTGCTGATGGTGGGGTGAGTGCTGAGAGAAATTTTGTGATGCAGTTATTCAGGGGACTTCTGTACCTCAGAGTCAGTCCCTACTTTTCTCCTGGATTCAGCTCACTGAGGGGCAAGAGGTGTCTTCAGGAGAGTCCCCAGCCTGTCTGTCACCCCAGACAGGCACAGACAAGGAAGAAATCTTCAATTACACTGGTGAAAGAAGTGAGAATTCCCGGTATTTTTACAGTAGTAAAAGAGAGGAAAATCAAGAGCTGGTGATCCCTTTCGGGAAGGGGTATTTGCCGAGCAGCTGCAAGGAAGAGCAAAGGGTCTGGTAGACACTCTAAATAGGAGGGGTGTAAAGACCTTGTTTTCTCAGTTTGCTAGGAGAAAATGACAGTGTGGTAACCTCACCATTGCCTGTGATTAGGGAGTGATACCTGTAAATGGATACTGACTAAGAAGTGCGAAGAGGAGAAATATCATCTCCCCTCTCCTTCCTCCACTTAGTGCCAGCTGGTGTCTTATTTTTATTTTTCATTCTGCTTAATTTATTTCAGAAGTTTCGGTAGTCAAGCTAGGAGAGTGTTCCCTTTTCAAGAATAGATATGCAGAGAAGAACTGAGGTGATCTGTGCTGGTTGTTCATGGCCTAGTGGGCTGTTGGTGTGTTTTCTTTAACCTGCATTTGTTTAAATATTAAGAGTCTAAGAATAAACAGAATGGAAATTAGCTTCAGTGTATTTCTTATTTTTGTTGCTTATATAAAAATTTAAGTCCAATGTAGCCCTAATTCACAACAGTCAAAATAATATGCTGCTTTGTACTCTACAATTTTGTTTTATGTCATGTGAAAAACTGAATTCTAATTTGTGCCTCTCAGAATTATAAAAAGGTTTTATTTATTACAGCTCTCATTCTAGCTGCAGGTGAAATGATGCCTCAAACTAAAAGCGAGGATGAGATGTAATTTCTGAAAAATTCAGTTACTATTTTACAGTGGCATTTGGGATGCCCACAGTATTTATGTGTTATCAGGACAGAAAAGTAAGGAAACAATAAGCGAAGATCACTTACTTTTCACAATAGAAGGGTTTTTTTCTTTTTTGTATAATGGCAAGATAGTTCTTTTTTAAAGGTCTTCAAATGCATTTATGTGACTTTCAAATGAAGTTGTAGAAATCAAAGGACAATCATTCAGACACTATTCTAGAGATCAGATGATAAAAATGCAAAAATATTGTGCTCCTGGAAATCCAAACTCAGTCAGATAACAGAATTCAGTAAGGTTAAATCACAGAGGCAGAAGGATGAATTGGGTTCTGATAAAAGAATTGTTCTATAATTGATAAATGTAGGCAGCCATTGTAATCCTAAAATAATGGGCCATCACTAACATATTAACATTTGAGGGGGTTTCATTGTAATGCCTGTTTGGAATAATAGTTGTTATGATAAATTTTTGTTCTGCAGTTTCTGAGGCATAAGTATTTGCAGTTGCAACTGAGCAGTGAAGAACCAGGGCTCCTTTCATCCTTAGGTGATAAGCATATATGGCTCCTGCACTCTTCTGCTCTGAAAAGGAACCTGCATAGTTCAAATATCAAAGGGCCAGCACTCTGCTCGGTTCAGAGGAGGTTATTCTGAACCTCTCTCATACCTAAAGAGTAACAATGGATATTAAAGAAATAAAGATAAATAACTGTATGTGTCTGAGCAAAAGAAAGATAGTAGCATAAACTGAAGTCAAAACTGAAAATGCTTTAAAATCCTAATTTCTGGTTACCTGCTCATCCCCACAGGCTGCGTCCCACAGTTACAGAAGTGGCACTTACACAAGAGCCAGAAAAGGTGACAATGGAGTGGTGGTGGTGTGATAGCTGAGGTATCCACATGTAGTGACACTGAGCACCTGCTTTGCATATTTTCCCACCAGACTCTGGTGTTCTGGGAAAGAGCAGGGAGAGGAAAGGGAGACACAACTGAGTATTTTGTGGTTTAGTATGAGTACCACTCAAAAGATACTATGTATGGACACTGTGCAGGAGTTGAGATTGCGTCTGTATCATTTAGCACGTCAAACAATTTATCTGAAAGGTGTGTTTTGGACCATGTTGTTCAGAAGTAAGGCATTGTCAGGCATCCACAGGCCTTGTATGAGAGTTCTGAAGGTTTAATTTTGAACATGTTTGTTTTAAATAAGAAAAACAGTAAATTCCTATATTTAGAAGATGACTAGCCCCTCAATTTTTGATGTATTATTCATATGTCTGATAATATTTCAATGATTACTTTCTTTAGAAGTATTCCTGTAATAAAGTCCGCATATGTGCATCTACAAGAGTAGGGCTTAAATATCACTATATTGTTTATTTCTCTTTCCAACCATCCCATCATTTTTGAAGCTAAATAATAGAATTACTAGGAAAAAGTAAAATACTCAAGATACTAAGTTTTATAGCAAGAATCACACCATTTACTGCTTTATTAAGAGAAAAAAGAAAGGAGGGAGGGAATAGGGGTAAGAGGGACACTTAGCTAATGATTCAAAACCCTATAACTATAGTCCTGCCACTGCCAGAATTTCATTCTTGCCAAATGTGCCCTTTTTGGTTTTGACAAATGAAATATTGGAACAGTTTTTAGAAAACCAGGTTGGTTGTATGTTCGCTTTCAAGAAAGGAGGTAATATTTTCTTTAGCAGTTCTTGAACTACAGTTATCAGGAAAATAAAATATTTGAAGCAACTAGTAAAAAAAACTCCAAACTTTTAAAAGTAGTACTTTCTATTTCCTCTGGTCTAGCTAATCTTTCCTGTTATTCTTTAGGAACATACAAGCATCCTCTCTGTTTAGATCCACTCTTATTTCTACTAGTAACTTGTGGAAAAATCTTCATGTTTTCTACCATTAAATACTACTTTTTGAGCTATAGATTTTAAAATAAATTATTTATATATGTTTATACTTTTGAATAATGAAATTTCATTCTGCATAATGTGTTTTTGAATACTATGAAGTTTAAAAGGGTTAAATATGCAGCATATGGAGGAGCAGTAAGCTGCAAATAAGTGGAACTGTGCTGCTTAAAATACCAATTCCTTTGTTGGATGTGGTTTCTGAATGTTATGGATTAGATTAAATGCTATGTTGCATAGCATGGATTAGAATAAGTATGTTGACTACTACACTGGAACTTCAGGGGTTAAGTGCTGTCCCTTTTGGTGCAAGGAAAATACCTGCCTATTGTTAGAAAAAGCATAGAGTGCTACCTGCTTATGTAGAGATTAATAATGTGTTCTGAGAACCCCTTTCTCCTGTGGTGACAGAGGTTGATCCATTGGAAGGTTATTGCTCAGCCAGGGGACGACAATCATCTGCACAGTTTGTAAGTAGGATAATATGGAATTGCCAAGAATTTTATATCCATGAATGTGCATTCATATGAATAACACCTAAGGTTATGTGTCTCTAATGAAGGCATGTGGAGACAAAGCACACAAATATTTAGGTGTTGGCTTACTGTAGTCATGCAGCTTCTTTAATATGAAAGAGACAGGTCTTCTTGTAAAGTATTTGAGAAGCGCTTTTGTTCTGAGTTGCTATGTGAATAAGAAAAAAGAACCAAGTAAGCGCACAGGGGGCAGTCCGGATTGTCGTCATGAAATAAGAAACAAGATGACAGTAGAACACAGCATAGGAAACCATGGAGAATTCAGAAAATTAGTGTTGCTTGAAAAATTACTCCCTTTTACTGATGCCATTGTTGGAAGATGAGTGGGAGCCCAGGAGAACTAGAGACTTAAATGGATTCTTGCTCTCTCAAAGGATTTTCATGCTGCCAGTTGAATTGTAACAATGAGCTAGCTGCTACCAGCAGCCTACTTGAAGAGTGGATGCATTCGTCAGCATTTATACTAGGGAGACTTACAGCCTGCTGGTAACTTGAGGACCAAAGGAAGGAGGAGATACTTGTAACCTTCAGAAGGGCAGACATGACATCTGGGTTCATGCTGCTCCTTCAGTTCGTGAGATCACAGCTTGGTAAGGAGCAGATAGCAACCTGCCTTTCCTTAGGCTCTGCTTTGGCAATTACACGTGTTCTAACAGATATAATTGCATAATTATGAGCATGGAAAGAAAGAATCTGTGTCTGTTCATCCTGTTTCCTCAGTACATCATCAGTTGATTCAGTATTTTCTTACTTGTGAGTTTTATATGGATTTACTAGTGTCATTGAGATTTGAATTGAGAGCATTTATGAAATAGCTGAACTCCCCCAAATGGAGTTTTAACTGTTGTTTAACATGTACCAGAGGAGTTAAGAGGAGTACATTTGAGAAAGTTTGAAATAGGGTGTTTGGGAGAAACTACAGAAACTAAACTGACTTTTAATCCAGGAACAAAATTGGATTTGTAATGAGAGCAGTGTTAGTGGAAACATGGAAAACATGGAGTTTGCAAAGGGACATCATGCCTCTTGGCATTCTTTCAAGCAGGCAGTGAGCCTGTAGATAAAAAGATGAGTCAGTTGTCACAATCACCTTGTATTTTTCAAGTTGCTTTGAGCCCTCAAGAATTTAAGCTGGTATGCAATGAAAAGAAGATCCTTTTTGTAGATTAAGAGATGGCTGAAGAAAATAGGAGGAATTAATATTTCTCACAGAAAAATCCCAGGGAATTTATGCCATTTGCCATGTTTGAAAACCTAGTAAGGGATATGAGCATTAGAAAGCTAGTCTTTACTGCCTCTATACATTTTTTTGCGGGTTAAAATTAAATCTGGTTCTAAAGAAAAGTTTTTCTATAAATGACTGAGAAATAAAATAGCAAGACTAAGGTTCATACTGTACAAAGAAATTTGCTTCATTTAAAAAATGGACTTTGTACCAACTTGTTCCATTAAGGATCTTGGTCTCCCTATGGTTTGCCATCATCTCAATGGTTAGTAGCAATCTGAAAGGGAATTAGTTAATTAGGAATTACAAATGCAATACCATATGAAGCAGGGCGTGTAATTATGCTACTGCTCTAAATCCATGTCTTTGTTTTATCTTGAATATTTTGTGGTATTCTGACAATTCTGTCTCAAAAGGCGTAATATAAAGGTACAGAGAATGTCCGAAGTATTTAAAAATATATAATGGTATCTATTTGAGGTATGAATTGGACAATGAGACTTCTGTGTAAAAAATAGATGGTTGGAGTGGGATATGACAGAACTTTATAAAATCATGAATAAGATGACTATGAAATGTTCATTCACATCTGATCATATAACAATAGTGGAGCAGGGGAGTTTGAAGTAGAAAGTCCCTTTTCATGCAGTGTAAAATTTATTTGCTTATCTTGTTTTCGTTGTGTTGTAGAGGTCAATAATATAAATACAAATTGGATTATGTAAATTAGAAACTATCAATAAATACAACGGTCTGGATGAACCCATGTGCAGTAAACAGCAAGAGAAGGTCTACTCTATCATACACTCTAAAGTGAATACTATTGATGATTCTTAAGAAGAATACTAAGCTATCTGAACTTTTTTTATAAGTTGTTATATCTGTTATTCAATAAAATTAAAACTGTAATTTTATAATTTTAACTGTTGAGGAAGAAGCAAAGTTGCAGTGGCTGAAACTCTAATAGGGTCCTGTTGAGATTTTTTTCTCAAAATGGGTCTATTAAGAAAAGATAATTTGCCTTGCCATTTCAATAAATCACAGCTCAATCTTTGAAATTCACAGATTTCAAGACTTGGAGAAAGCCAAGAGTCCACGTGTGAGTCCCTAAAACATTGCAGTGCCTCCTATGGTTGTACCTTTAGAACTGTGTTGCCAGTGCAGCAATGTTGCTATTAATGAGAACTCCCTAGCTGTGGCTTCGTCTTCAATGCCTCCACAGCAGGAAAATCCCTGCAGAGCATGATTTGTGCTAAAGGTAAGGCAGTCTCATTTTTTTGGGGTTAATCAAAAAGCCTTTATTAGTGTCTTCACAGGCCATGCCCTGTCTTTCTCAAAGGATCTTGATCTTTGTAATAAAAATAAGGAATGTTGCAACAGAGAGAGCCAATGTCTTCCCTCTCTTGTGAATAGACTGTGGAGGATGTGTGTGGGCATATGTTCTAGTCTTGATTTACTAATCACAGAAAATATCATACTGCAGCTTTGTTGAAACTTGTCTTGCAAGATACTAAAAGCTGCTGTTGACTTACTAATAATAATGAAACAAAGAAAGAAAACTCTGGCTAGGTATTAACTCATACAAACCAGAAGTAAAACACTCCTTGTAGTGGAAACTGGAAGTCTTGTGTTTTGTGATGTCAGAATAATATAAGAGCTTGATGTCTAGAATTTTTATTTTTCTCCCTGACTCAAAGTGCCTTTGAAGTAAAAATTTACAGAAGTGGTTATCTGAAAATGTTTTGTCCAGGGGGGTATTTGTTACACTAAAGTTTTCTTTCAGTTTTTTTTTTTGTTCTTTACTCCCTCACCCCCGCCCAGCAGTGTCATTTACAAAAAGTTATTCTGTTGCTCTTACAAATGATTAGGGGGTGGAAAAAAAGCCTCTTCAAAAGAGTGTTGTGTTTGTTCTGCAATGGAGCAGGACAAGAGCTGATTATTTCTGTTGAATGTGTTTGCACTGGGTCTTATGTTCTGCTGATACAACTCTTATCTTACGCTGGTCTGACAAAATAGTGCTTCCAGTCTTCAGGTGTTTCAGCTCCATGTTATTATATCACTATATTAAAACGATGATACTGCAAACATCTTGCCAGCAACTATTCCATAATGTCACTGACATAGCCAAGTCTGGCTACATTTTGGAGCTCTGGAGGTCTGAGTCACTTTTGGACTTCTAGCTTTTGCAGTGTTTGAAAATCCTTCTCTTGCAAGTGCCCTGCTATGAGAATTGAAGTGTGAGCCTATGCAAGGCCAAGGTATACACATTCTGCAGGAATAAAGGTTATTCAGATGTTCCAGAAAGGATGAGGAAGTGTTGAATAATAAAAAATGTCAGGAAATGTCACAAGACTTGCTGCAGCCTTGTCAGTGCTGCTGTTTCTCTGCAGAATGCAGCCCCAGACTGTCTGGGGCACACCAGCAACATTCAGCTGACAGTGTGTTCCCACGCCCCTTAGGAAAAAGCACCTTTGGCCAGCAAAACAAGGAAAAGGGACTCACAAAGGGTAGGTCTGTTGTAGGGGGCAGATATTTAACATACTTACATGCTTGAAGTACCGGAACACAGGCTTACTGCTGCATCTGTAAACATATACACGTATATGCTGTGGTCAGACTGTTTTTAGCTACCCAAGTTATTTCAATACATTGTGCGATGTTATCCACAAAAGATGAAAGGATTCAGATACTTCACAAATGAAGCGTGTGTTAAAATAACTCTCAGTGGACAGTGGAATGCTGCTTCTTTTTTTCCCTTGTACCTCAATAGGAATCAGAGCACTGTAGTGGAAAGTAGTAGACCACCCTATGATCATTTAGATGCTAAGAATTGCAAAATAACAGAGTGAATACATTGAAACTCTGCAGTATTCCTTATAATAAAAAGTGGCAAAAAGCCACTGTTCAAATTGAAGGAAATCACAAATACCTCTTCTATTATGATGAACACAAAATTGGAATAAGACTATACAGCCAGTAATACTAAGCATATATCAACACATTTATGAAAAAGCAGAGCTGTTTCAAAGCAGTGTGGTATTTTGATATTAACTGAATAATATGATAGGACTATTATTTGAAATGAAATTAAAATTTTACTGTCTGCAATAGAGTATTGTTATGTTCCTACTTTTCCACAATGATTTGATTTCTAGATAGGGATAGTCTGTTACCTCTGAGTCTAGGGAAGCCTATTTAATTGACTTAGATACTGTGCCTGATCCATACTTGCACTTCTGCATGCAAGCTATGGTTAATGGTTACACATGACTGAAAATTTACTACCTCCTCTTACAGCTTCCTTTTCTGACACCAAACAGATTGTTGAGTAACGCAAACTTTCCTCCTAAGATTGATACCCTGATTCTTCCCTCTCAAAGCAGCTGTCATTTTGTTATTCTGAGGCTGACATAAATTTGGCATGCAGCAGAACACAGGATCCAAAGGCTTGCAGTCACTGCTGCCAGGCAGACTTGCACCATGACCTGATCCTACCACACGGTGATTGTCCTGCCATGTGCAGCTGGTCAGCAAGTGCTTGTACATCTGTTGATTGCTGTTTATTGTCTGCAGAACACTCATCTGCTCAGATTTCTTTTCTTACTGCTGCACACCTGATCTGATAGTTGTTTATCCACAAATACAGACCAATCAGTTCCTTCTCACAGTAATGGTTAGTCAGCTCCAGGGGTGACAGTAGAGGGCTTGAAAACTGGTATGTTGAAGGTTGGAATGGAAAAGAGAGATATTGTGGAGTTTTTAAATATGGAGTGAAAGTGAAGTGGAACAGAAGGAATGATTTAACACTGAACACATATTCTGATAAGTACAGCTGCAACTCACACTGTACTGCAAAAATTCCCAGAGATGAAGAGTCAGAAAAAGTGATGTCGGACATTAGTGCTTACCTACAGTGTAGCATGAGTTTTACTAACACAGTGTGTTACTCGTCGGAAGGGAACCGTCAGCCAAATGTGCATATATACCTCTATTCCAGCTCAGAAGCTTCTGCTGTGCAGAAGTGACCTTGCAAATTTTCAGGCTTAGATGGGCTGTTTTTTTTTAATAAGGCACAGGAGGAAGGTGAATTCAGAAACTAGCTCTGGCTGTGGGTTCTGCTCCAGCTTCCCTCTGTGATACTGGGGCACTATGCTGCCCTTAAATAGACTGTCAGTCTTTTCCATTTGGAAATGGTGATTGTAGTTGTTGTGACTGCTGTATGTCAGAGGGGAAGAACGAAAATACTTTGAGATAGTACTTTATGCCCTGTGTGAAAAACACATCATTACTGTAGAATGTCTGCATTTTATTTTATTAATGTTAAGAACATTACCCACAGTAAAATGGGTTAGTGTACCTTTATTTGCAGTCAAAAGGCAAATTATCATGCCTTGATCTACCTGCCAATTATGTTGCTCAATTGCTTAAAAGTGGACCTTGATCCTTGGAGATGCTGATTGACTTTAGAAGAAGCTGAGTAACAGGAACTGATACATGTATTTCACTCTGTGATCAGAATTTCACAGCAACTTACTTGCTTGTATGCTAGAAAACACAGTATTTGTCTAATGTTTCCTAAAAACACACACACAGAAATAAAGAAAGCAATACATGTGTACCATGCAGGAAATTATAGGAAAAGTACAGCCCTAGTGAAAACTGAGAGCACCTCTCCTGAACTGTATCATATTACCTTCCTAACTTGTTTGTGTTCCCAGATGTATAAAATGAGCTTGGATAGGTTTGGGCTGTTGTCTTTGAGATTTCTGATGTGAAAGACATGTAAACAAACAAGACAGAGCACTCCCAGCACACCCACACAGGGACTGATGATTGTGGTTGAAGAAAATATATATAATTGTTATAATGCATATTTTAGAATAATTCCTCTTATCACATAAAATAAGACTGGGTTTACTTAAATGTGATTACTGTATGAAAGTTCAAAACCTTTTAGAACTCCCAGGAAAAAAATTTCCCTTGACAGAATTAAATTAGAGAGTATGATCAATCAGGTGATGATCTGAAAATAAACATTAGAGCAGTTACAGTCTACAGAAATGTGGAAATGTGTTTGTGCCATAAATCTTTTACTGATTCATAATGTTATTGAAATAATTTTTTAAAACTAAATGGATTAAATTTTGATTGCCTACAAGACACAAGTTATTTTACCCTTTCCTATGAAGGTGCTCAAAATTTAGATGTATAGAAAGATGGGGAAAAAAGTGAGAAAACCGAATACACAATGAATACAGAATTCAAAATTGCTTTTGAAACTTTTCCAATACTGTATAGAAACTTGCACTTCGATAATTAATGAATGACCTTTCCTTCCTTGACCTAGATTTCAGTTGTTGGCAACAAATGAGCAAAGAAAAAAAATCACTTGAAATCAGCGAAGCCAGCACAGCAGCTTCCATAAAACCCTTTGCCAAACTGATTAGATTTGCAGTTCACTCACTAAGCCTGCCTGGTCATGGCAACATCATGCAATGAATCTCTTCATTGAATAAAACTGGAATTGCAGAGGAACTAAATTTTTTTGTCTGAATACTTCTGTAGTGCTTACTTAAACATGAAATTGTTTCTGCTCATGTGTGAGCAGTCTTATTCTGTAAAAAACTTCTTCCTGTTGAGCCTAATGTAGTTGTTTAATAATTAAACAGAAACAGTTAATTGGAAAATACTGAATATGCACACAGTCCTCAGTCGTTTTCCTTTGATGGCTATAAATGGTTTGAGGATGGATAAAGAAGTAGTATTAAAAAAATTCTTCCTTGGATAACAGATTTTCTTAATTTGTTGATTTTAATTTCTTAATTTGTTTGACTAAATGAGCAATTTAAAGTATCTGGTAGTTTTTTCACATAAAATGGTACAGGTAGATAGGCATGAGGGTAGAAGAATCTTTTGTTTCTATAGAAAACTTACAAAGCTCCAGAAATTAAAGGCTGCATTGCTCAGCAGGGAGCTTATGAGAACTGGAGTGTGTCCTCAGCTTCCACATAACTGTTATTCATATCCAGGCAAAGCAGAGAGGGAGAGAGAACAACCTGTTTTTCTTTCAGCCAGTAGCTCAGGTCCTGAGTGGACTATGCCTTCACAGACTTCATTTAGGATGTTTTTTTTAAAAGCTTTGACATAATTAGCATTTTCATCATTGTTAGTGAGTGGATTAGCAAGTGAGATTTCATATAACAAAAGACAGAATTTGCTCATTATGGATTGATTTAAAACTATGATTAATTAAAACAATATATTCTCCAGAAAATAAATAACTGGTGGTGATCCAGAAGAACTAGAAAAAGATTCCATTTTCTAGTGGTGTTCATGTCTGCCTCGTCCAATTTGTTTTTCAGAACTCAGGATGTTAATCTAAAGAGAAAAGTGAATATGTTTGTTAGATTTATTTTTGCTTTAAAAAAGAAAGAAAAAAAGACAGATGTTTTCTATTAACAAAGAAAAAGTAAAGGAAGTAAAAGAAGCATCTTTCTGGGACTGCTAGCTTTAGACCTTAGCCAGAGAAGCAGTCCCTGACGGCTTTGTCTGCGGCCTGAAAATCATGTTTAAACATGTCTTGACCACAGGTCCTGTTGAATCACCAGCAGATACAGTTTGGTTTGCACATGAAAATGAGGTGGCTCTAGTACCAAAATAGTAGAATTTTTAAAGACAGTGGCTATAGAAAAATTTAAGTCTATTAGGAAAAAAAAAAAAAATAAAAAATTGGATTTCTTTGCATGGTTCTTGTGATTGACTGGAAACCTCTGTGCAATCTGAGGGAGCTTTGCCTCCCCTGTGGAAGCCAAACAGCCAGCTGGCTGGCCTCACAGATGGGTCTGATCCAGGACCTGGTGGGAGGACAGGTGTAACAAGTGTGGAAGGACCAAGCAGCTGTTTGCATGAGTTTGCTGCCAGAGGCGACTGGGGTCTCAGCTGTGCTGTTACAATAAGCTGGATAGTGACCTAGAGACCAGAGCCCTTGAGTGACTTGATCTTGTGCTTTGCAGGCTCTGTCCCAGGTCCAAGTCCTGTCCAGCACCAGCACCCAATGCAGATCTTGGAGGTAAGTGCTAAAAAGGTTGTGTTCTGGGTGATGGCCAAAGACTCTTTAGTTAGGTCTCTGTGACCTAGGAGAGTGAAAGTGCCCTGAACAATAATCCTTTCTGGCTCTTGATGGGGTTAAAATCTGTCCTGTGCAGTTTCCTCTTGCTTTCAGAATTCCTGGGTAGAATCTCCAGGGAAATCCTGTGAAAAACTTACTTGTAAACTTTCTCTTCCCTCCCTGCCAACACCTACCCAAGAAATACCTTGTTTATCTTTTAGATCTCCTCTGCTTCGGTATAAGCCATTCTTGGCTGCTTTGGTGCAAATAGGTTGGAAGATGCACATTGATGAAAGTTGGCTAGAACTGCCCAAAAGTTTGCTTCTGGTATGAGGTTATGTCTGTCTACACCAGTGAAAAGCTCTAGGAGAGAGGCAAGGTTTCATGTGCAGGACATATTGCAGATCAAGGAAGCATGAATGGTATAGATAGGCCTGGGATGCAGTCAGTGATAGAAGTTTCAGCTGTGGTAATGTAAGATATTTGGGGATATAAATGTCTCTCAGAGAGAACCACCAAATGGGCTGCAAAAGTGCCTGTGATGTGTATAATGATGTTTAAGCTTCATCTTACCTTATGGTGGGGCAAATCTTACATACTGGTATATGTTACTAGTGAATTAAAACTCAGGCACACATTCAAAATCACTGCAGTTTTATGCCTCAGTTACAAGTAATTTTGAAGGTGCATCTTTAACTCCTTCCACAGAAGTCCAAACTATGAGTGCTTGATTTCCATTTGTCAGCAGTGTCTCTGATCTCTGCCCAGCTACGCTCATAAAGTGCCTCCATCTATGTATACATAGATGTTTACTCTCCAAACAGTTCTCGTCATTCTGAAACTACTTGAGGAATGTACCTGACAACTTGGGTGGAAAAACATTCTCTAGATGTAAAAGACTGAAAGAACTGCTGTATACACTGGTCTCAGTGTTCACCAAAATTCTAGGTCTGGACTGAAATATTTCTTTTGACTAATATTTTTATTTGTGTAATACTGTGTCTACAAAGGTGAAACATCACAAGCAAGTAAAGAATGGCAGAATGTCTTCTCGTTGTTTTTGACATCAAAGAGAAAAAACAAAGTTAAAGGAACATAGTAACATCTTCATTTGGAACTGTATTTTAAATAGAGCAACTAGTAAAAAAAGCTGCATTTTGGTAACCTTTCTGAAAAGATAGTAAAGAGAGAGAGACTGAGACATTCTTCATCTGGTTATAAATGACATAGATACAATGAGTGTTATGTCTGTGTAAGTCAGAATACCAAGTGTGTAAATATAACTATTTTAAAGCTCTGGGTTTAGACTGTTAAAAGCAAAACATTTTGCTTGCATGGTGTTGAGCAGTTTATTTCACTTACCACTCTAAGCCGCTTTATCTCCTGCGCTGCTGTTTGCTATTCCTAATGATTGTTAGGGAACTAAGAACAGCTCTGAGGCTATACTGGCAAAGATAGTCTGATACTCTAGCTGCATAAAAATTCAGGTGTTTCTTGTAGCTGTTAAGATGCCTCTGTTCAATAAATGTAAATAATTTTTCTAGAACATGCAGTTCTAGAAATGGTATGCTATTGTGTGCAGGAGAAACCATCCAACCATTCAGGCTACTAACACTTAAACCAAGTTTATATTTCTGAATTGAAACAATGCTGTATCTTTGGAACTCGTATAGTGAACCACACCTTTTTGGTGGTATAATTTTTTTTTAATCTGGAATTACATAAATTAAGAAATCAAGCAATTTTTAAAAAGGAAATGGGATGGGGATGTTTACATATTTTGTCCTTTCAGGACCATTTTATGTGCTGCATTAAAGCTGCACGGCTGAACATCCACAGATTGTGTATTTCTTTGTGTAGTATATTGTTGATATAAAGGATAGCATTTCAAAAATGTAAAACATTGTGCCTTGCCCTTCTTCTAGGGAAACCTTAAAATGTCTTGCCAAGCTCTAGCTTTTGCGTTCTACCTCTTTTATTTTCCAGAAATGATTTTTTTTTTTAACTTTGTAATTAGCTACATGGCTGTATAGAGGAGGAAAGTATTGCTGGCAATAATGTGTGTCTACACATTGAGGCTTGCTCAATGTAGACACAACATGCAAACATCTTGTAACCCTTCAGCTGAGTATCAACACACCATTAATGAGCAGACAGCTTGAAAACTCAGCAATAGCAGAGCATTTGTTAAAAAAAGAGAAACTGCTTTGATCTGGCCATTGCATCTCTTAGAATTGCTGCATTATTATGCCTAACAGAGTGCTCATGTTTAATTGGTCATCATACCTAATCTTTAAATGGTCCCCCTTTATACCAGGATTGTACAAAAGAGGAATTCCTGAAGTATGTGTTAGCTACAGATAACCCACAGCATATTTGTTTTGGAGGAAGAGCAAAGGAAGGAAACTGACATATTTGTAAAACCTTTTTTTTTCCTCTCTTCTCATCTAGAGCAAATGAAAATAGTACGAAGCGATGAGAGACCATCCAAGGTAATTCTAAGCTGTCCGTGAGCATTTTGCTCCACCCTGTATACACTTTATTTTTGTTGTTCTGGCTGTGGTCCCTTGAGACAAATATTGCTGTGTCTTGGAATGCTTGTTACTGCATCTGGAGATGAGAAAATTCTTTCTCCCCTCAGCAATCTCTGTGGATATCAACAAACAGGTACAACATGCTCAGGCAGTGCTGGGTAGAGGGGGGGGAGAAGTCAAATAAACCTAATGTGCCAGTATAATTCAGGAGGCTCTGGATGAAAGTACTTCTGTGACTTCTTGCAAGTTATTGAGTAGAAGCATTACTTAAAAAGTAACTATAGTTACTGTAAGAGTATTAGAAGCATGCAAGATTTGATTGTCCCAAAAGGCAAACTTCTAAGACTTTGGTACAGATGTCAACGCTGTTTTAAAGGACTTGTTTTCAAATCTTTACTAATTACTGCAAAATACGTGGATTGTAATAAACCAGCTTGTAATTAGTCTGGGACCCTTCCCTCTTACGGGTCCTTTAGTGAAACTAGGGCAGTATTTATGTCAGTACAGTTTTCTGCTGTGGCAGTGATTGAACACTGGATTAAGACTTTGAATGAGTTGGGCATGGAGGAGCAAGCAGGGAAGGACTCTATTAGCAATAAATATCTGGGAGCCTAATTTAACAAAATGTTTTGTTTCTACATTAGATACACATTTCTGGTGTGTTTTCTTCCTCTCTTTTGATCAAGGGTGTGTTGGACTTGAGCCAAAGACTTGTCTGTACACGGAACTAGAATAATTGCTCTGGAAAAAGTAGCTTGGATTAACTCAGTGGGAGCAGAGTATTGTTCCAGAAGGAGTTATTTGGAGTATCAACATATTTTGAGTGCTCTGTCTCAATTGCCCTTTTCTCAGTTTCTCTGGAATCTTAGCTTCTCTCTTCATACCCTGGATATTGGCAGAAAAGAACAACTGAGTATTGTCATGCTGCTTGGAATTTGTGAGGTTTTAAAAGTTTGCATTTGCTTCCCTAAACCAGAGCACTAAACCAAGATTCTGTTCAAAAACCAACACCTCTCTTACTGGAGTGGGCAAAGTTGATAAGGTATGCATGCAAATAACCTTTTGGGGTTATGGGTGAAAGCATAAGAGAAAATGACCTGGGATCCAAACCCACATATTGTTTTTGAACAATTAAAAGGTAGGAGTAAGAAATTTTCAGATGTGTTCAGAGATAGGAAATGCTGGAGGAGGAGATTCAGGTATTTAGTTTCTGTTCTCATGTGCTCTGTGAAGAGTCTGGAAAACAGATACTTATTTTTTTCCCTCCTTCTCCTTTTTTTCTTCTTTTGCATGTGTTGTTTGAGGAACACAGACTGAATACTGGGATCATGCTGTCCGTAGTTCTGTATGAACCGTAGAACACTTGAGCAATGTGTTATGCCCGTGGTCGGTACCCGGCTAAGCGGTATCAGCGCCCAGGGGGACACGGTTCGATGCCTCAAACACGTCCCGCCCCCGCCCTGGGAGCTCTCGGCCCTTTTCCCAGCGGTGCGCGCAGGCTACGGCCCGGCCCTCACCTGGGGCCGTGACCCGCCCCCCGGTACGGCTTTATTTCGCGTCCCGAAGGGCAAAGACATCCGAGGCTGGGGCGCGGCAGGCACTGAGCCCCCTGGGGGCCCCGGGAGGCGGTGGGCGACGCCCTCGGCTGCCCCTCCCAGGGGAAGGGGCCCGGCCCCGGGGACATTTTGTGCAGTGCCGGAGGCCGGGCACCCACGGAGGGCGGGGCGGGGCGGGCCCGGCGCGGAGCCGGCGGGGCACAACGGGCGCGGGGAGCGGCGGCGGCGCTGGCAGCAGGTTCCCGTGCTGGGCGAGAGCAGATGGCGGCCCTGCTCCTCATCTACCTGCCCCTCCTGCCGGGGCTGGCCGGCGCCTTCAACCTGGACACGGACAACGTGATCAGCTGGAGCGGGGAGACGGGCAGCCTCTTCGGCTTCTCCCTGGCCATGCACCGGCAGCTGCAGCCGCAGGAGAAACGGCTGTAAGTGCACCGCGCCCCGTCCGGCCCCGTCCCGGGCCGCCTGCGGCGACCCTCCTACCTTCCACCGAGGGAAACTTCCCCTGGCGGCAGGCCGGGGCCGGCAGCCCCCGCGGGGAGTCCGGCCGGGCGGCGGGAGCGGGGCCGGGGGGCCCTCGGAGGGATGGGCAGCACCTGCTGCTGGAGCCGGGGCAGCGCCGGGCGGCGGGGATCTGAGGGGAGCCGGGGCTAGAAAGGGGAAGGAGCGACAGCCGCCGCTGGGAGCCCTTCCCGCCGCTGCGCTCTCCTGCGCGGGCCGCGCCGGCAGGCTGCCCTGAGCTGCTCCCCCGGAGCCTGCCCAGCCTCTCGGGTTTGTTCTCCCTGTGCCTACCCGGCCTCGCATGAGCCAGGCTCTGCTGTTTAAGACGGACCGTGCCCGGGAGTGCAGATGAGAGGTGATACAAAGTCAGGAGAAATAAGTTGGTGCTAGTGGCAATATGCGTGAAACTTCTTTTGGGAAATTCGAAAGGCAAAATAACGCTCCTGTGTACATCTTCAGCATCCTTGCTGCTTTGTGTCCGTAGCGGAGCAGTGCTGGACCCCACCCTCTCCAGTAGTGCTGGATGGAGAGCATAAAGTATTGTTAAATAAATGCTCCCTCCTCAAATATTTAGTTTTAATTCAAGGCAAGATGTGCCCGTTATCCATATGGAGTTAACGAGAGACGGAAGCTGTAAAGAAATAATATTCTTAATAAAGTTAGGTAGTGAATTGAAAAATCCTGTGGGATTTACCCATAGCATCCTGAGGAATAAAATGCAAATCTGTGAGCTTCTTTCCAGAGGCCTTTATCTTAATTTTTGACAGGATTACACTTGAAAAGGTCTCATTTTAGTACTACCAGGAAAGCAATGCCTGAAGCTTGTTAGTCTCCTGTTGTATTGTCAGTACTGGCAAAATGAGTGTGTAGGAACATGCGGGCAGCCAATTACTGAGAAGAAAGAAGCAGAAACACAAGGACAGTCACAGTATTCAAGCTGGTATGTACTATTTGGCTGAAATGCCTCAGAGATTAGTGGCATGAAAGTTCTGTATTGTGTGTCTAGTAAGTGCTTCCTCAGGCAATCCAATGTGGGGAAAGAGCAGAGCCAGATGCTATCTGCCTTGACATAGCTTTCTGAATCCAGGCTTTCATGAGAAGCAAGGGTCTCTAATAGAGACAAAACCAGACTAGACAAACTGCATTTGTCTAGTGACATGCACTTTTGAGTATGAGGTGTCTTAGTCATTTTTCAAATCCATGAGTTTTAGCATAAAGAATTGGAATGCTACCCTGGGTAGCTGCTGGGTAGTATGCTTGGAATGAAACTTTTTATGTCAAACAGTAATGTTGTAGTCAACATCATTTTTCTGCTTGTAAGAGGCTGTGTGTAGCTTTAAGAGAACAAGACGTTAAATATACTGAACTATCTTTCTTAGGGACTGAGCTGGGTTTAGCTCACATTGTGTGAGTTGTGTCTTCTGAAACAGGAGGTTTGGTGGGGAGTCTTGAAGAGAAGCCTTCCATGTTAGGCTGCATTTTTTATATCAAATAAAAATGAGCTAAGTTGAGCTAATGCCAGAGGGTTTGTGTGGTCTTTCCATGGAAACCTCATGCAATTTCTAAATTGATTGACTCTTCGTAGATGGAACAGTTGGTATCTGCTGCTTCCAGATACTTGGGGAAGGTAGAAAGTTATGGGAACAGAGGTCATACTGAGGTCTACTGCTGAGGGACCAGTATGTCTAATTCCTGCATGCTGCCTGTTACTTGTAACAGCAGGACTCAGGGGTGCGATACCTTTGCATTCCCAGACGCCTTTTGACCTGTCTTACCTCTGCTGCAAAAGTGGATTTATGTACAGCTATATCTTAGTCAGGTATTAGACAGGTATATCTTAGAAGTATTTATTTTAGCCCTTCTTGAATGGATGCTAGTTTCAAAACTCAGTTACGTTTAGAGTGTGAACACCCTGAAGTAGTTGCCAAAAATACAGAAACTCCAATTCATACTGAAACGTAATTAAAATGATACTTGCAGTCTCATCTGGCAGGGACCCTCATTTCAAAGAAATCTGTCAGCTTGAGCACCCTTCTACCCCTCCAGTTTTACAAAATTAGAAACAGGTTGTCATAGACGTGTGCAAGATCAGGCCATCTTTGGAAAAACAAGAAAATGAGAGAAAATTAAATACATTGATTCTGTTTAAGGGCTAATGACTTGAAGCAAGGCTTGGTAAAAATGAAATTATGTATAATTTTTCTCTTACCCCACTTCAGCATTTATTAAGTGAAATGGTTCCCTCTTCCTCACGCAGAATTATTCAGTGTTAATCATTACAACAATCCTCTCTGAAGAGGAGGGTGGAGAATGTCTAGGAAGTGTGACAAATAAAGGTACAGCTGTAATAGCTTTGACTAAACATGGTATTTGCTTTTGATCATCTTTTTTTCTTAGTCACAGAATACTGTATAGAGATTCAGAATACAATTTGGATTGCATATTAGCTTTGAATGGCAAATTAATTTATTAGTGTTGGCTACAAATGTTATATTTGCTAATGAGGATTTACTTAGCTTTCAACATTATGAACAGATGACTGTTCAATTGCTTTGACATTTGTTGTAAATGGTACTGAGTATAAAACTGTGGACCAGTAACAAGCTTTTGGTTTTGACTACCTTCAGGTTAGAAGAGTTGGACAGGTTGTCAGATTGAGATGACAAAAGCTGTAGTTTACAGTGACTGAAAGAGGACTTCTAATGGTATGAAGGGCAGATGAATGCAGACTTTATGTGCATTGAGGAACATTAGTGTTGGTGGTACCAAGGCAGCCTCCCTGGATTTGTGCCTATGGTTCTGGTTCATTGTCAAGCGAGGTGAATAAGGCAGCAGAAAAGGCTGATTGTCGCTGTATTGGGAATGGTGAGAAGAATGACACAGACTCTCTTGTGAGTTGAACAGGAGAGCTTAAGGTTTATTACGTCAGATCTTTTATAGACCAATACGTGAAAGTACAGAAAAGTAAACCCCTTATTGGTTAGTAAACTAACACATCACCATCATTGGTCAGTGGGGTTCACCACCCTTCCACCTTCTCTTTCAAGAAAACAAGAAACTGACAAACAGCACCTGCAAGACTGTCTTCTGTCTCTGAGGATTGTTTTAATTCCTCCTTATGATTTCCCACACCACTTTCTCAGGCGAGACTGAGAAAATTATGTGGCCTGCTATTCCACAGGCACTGTGCTGCCTGCTTTTGCTCATATTTAGCATCCATAGGCTGATGGAGCCCTAAATGAGCAGGGCTTATTGCCCTGTGTAAGTTTGTTCTGTTTTTAATCTGTGAATATGATGATAGAGAGTTCTGGTTCTGCAGGGGGATAGTGGCACAACAGCAGCGCATTTCATCTGCAGACTGGAAGAAGGTTTGTAACTTAGAGGGCTCTGAGATGGGAGATGGTATAACTACAGGAGAAATGTAAAATGTAAGTGGTCCTGTGATGAAAATGTGAGTGTCTCCAGCATCTCTAGATGGAGACTACACTGATTGTGCATATATTAGCTACTGTATGTTATAACTATATTACTATTATAATAAAAATATAATTACTAGCTACTCACTATTTATGTAGTGCATATAGTCACATACATGTAATTTTATAGAATATATAGAGGTATGATCTGTATGTATGCATGTACATGTATCCATGTAAGATGTCCAGTAAGTCCATTCCAATTTGGTTTTAATTTACAGTGATTTAAGCATCTTGAATTAAAACACAAGCATCAAGAATATCTAAATTGGTAGATTACTTTCATAGAATCATAGAACCCTAGAATCACTTGGGTTGCAAAAGACCCGTAAGGTCAGTCCAAGTGTAAACCTAACACCCATCGGCCAGTTCTTGTTTGTGATTTAGAATGACAGAATCACAAAATATCCTGACTTGCAAGGCACCCAAAAGATTTACTTGCAAGTAATTCTGGTATTATTTTCAGTAGAAGTAGGGAGCTGAATTCAGGTAGGTTTCGTGTTATATTGTGTAAGGCAAAAAAGGGAAGATGTTGTAGTTACCAGCATTCAGGATTCTCCCATCAGCTGAAAAGCTGTATTGAAAGCTATGGGTAGGCACTTTATGTCAAAACTGCACTGACCATTACCAGCCATAAAATCCTAAAAATTGCAGTGTCTTACTGAAATTTTTACTTGTCACAGGTTTTACTGATACTGCACTTCTCTATTGTAAGCTATTATATCAATACAGAGCAGAGTTGCCTTAGGTCAGCAGGACTGCTGACATTGCTGTACTGCTGCAGTGCATCCCCAGTGGCATTTAGCCAGTACTTTTGTGTTCTCTCAGGGCTTGGACTCAGAGACTCTTTGCTTCAGCAACAAAGAGCTGGATTATGCTGCTCTGCAGTGGAAGATGACAATTTCTGCTTGCAGAGGTGGTGTAGTGTAATTCAGACTTTGGGTGAGCTGAAGTAATAACAATGCATGTTTACACCTTCAGGTTTAAAAGTTATAATAGTGATGGTCTTTAGTTAGTGCTTCTGTCAATTGAAAAATAAAGGATTTGTAATAAATTTCCTTTTTTTTTAGGCTGTGATTTTACTGTGTCACTGCACCTAGTATTTTCTTCTCTTAAGTGTTTTTCTGATTTTGTCTGTGCAGACTATTCTTGGATAACCTGCTTCGTGTGCTTTATTTTCTTTCTTAGTGATAGTAGAGGAGTTTGTGTTCAAGATAGATGTCCTGTGGCAAAGGTCAGGATCAAATGAAGCTGGGAGGGAAGAGTAGTTGAAGAGTTTACTTGTAGTGGTAGGGGACAGATTTTCAAGGAAGATCCATTGTGCTACTAATATCATGAGTGAAAGAAGTGAGATGAATTTAAGTTGCATAAGGGATGTGTAGTTGTTACAGGAGGAGCAAACTGCAGAAGGCTGGCTTTTTTCCCAGTACTGATTTTGAGTTATGTTCTTGGTTATTGGTGGCAGAAGCCAGACAGGTAGGTTGGCTTCTCATAAATGTTTTTTTCATATGGCCTAACAAGCAGAGAAGGATGATAATTGATCTAATTTGTTGCTGTCTGATTTCTCCACCAAATAAATGAAATTAGCATATTGGGTTGCCTGGCATGTTAGAGCAGCAAATTGTTCACCAAGTCAGCATGGGCCATTCTTTTTTCCTCTGTTAAATTCCACCCGCATGGCCAGAACACCTATAAGTTTTGTAAAGAATGCATTCTGGTGAATTCTCATTGGAGATACCACATTCATTTTGAAAGAACTGCATTTAAAATCAGCTATTGTTTAAATGTTTCATAACCTGACTGGGTCTAGATGAATCATTTTAGCAATAACTGTAAAAATGCCCCATTTTGAGGACATATTCTGTGGAAAGGACAAGACTGAGATTAGGCTATTGGGCAAATGTCAGTTTAAGAGCAAGTAGGTAAAAATCCATATTATTGAATGAGCAAGATGGTGGTCTGTACCGTGAAACATTAGGTGGAAAATGAACACCTTATCTTGGTATTTAGCAAGGGTAGGTAACAGCACAGGAATATTTGATGAAAGAACTATGCAGATTAGTCTGGAAAATACTGAATAATTATTTTATTAGCACTGAATATTTTGGATTGCAATATACATAAGCAAGCTACTCCTTTGAAAGTAGTGGGAGAAGAATGTAGCTTAGAAAAACAAATGCAAACTTTGAAAAAAGGTTTGACTTCCATTTTTAAGGGAATCATTCTGTATGTTAAAAATAAATTAAGTATACCATAAGTTAATAAAGCTCCTTTAAGCAGTCCTGGGATAAAAAGTATTGTATTCTTGTTAAAATGTGCTTCCCTTGGGTTTAATGTATTGTGAGTATCACATTTTCTAAGATTTTTTTGAGAATTCCTTAGCAATTTCTTTGGAAAAGAGACTTTGGAAAAGTGGAGTTAGGTTGTTTTATCTGAAAGGACAGGCTTGTGTGTATTCTGCTGTGAAGTACCTGAGACAGATTTTTGTATCAAAATAACAGTGCAAGGCAAAAAGTGCTGCTGCTTGCATTTTGATTTTTGGAGCACTTACTAGTATGCATTGATCATTTTTGGATCAGCTGCAGAAATGATTGTTTTTCTTGTTTCCTCTTACAGAACTGCATCTAAAAATACGTAATTTCCTAATGTTGATTTCCTTCAAGGAGTTGAGCTAATGTATGTGAGGATGATTAGGCTGTGTTAGGAAGGGAGAAGGTCTGCTCAATCAAGGAGAAAAGAAGGGTTTTATGGGTTGGGCCCTGTCAAGATGCCATCTACAGCATAAAAATGTGCGCTAGTCCCTCTGGGGTAACAGGGGCAGATCCTGCACTGTATTTCACTGCCAGCTACTGAGTTTCTAGGGTACTTTTCAGCTGTGTTCCTTGCATTTGTTTTCTATTTTCAAGGAGTTTGGAGATCATCTAAGATATAGAGAACAGTATATATAGTGTCCATAGGAATGGCAGAATTTTCTTAGACTGAATGTTACTTCCTTTTTAGTGAAGATGACTTTTTTTTTTTTGAAATGTAACTCTGTGTGCTTAATTTCTTCATTTCTTCTTAATTTCATCTGTCATTGTCACCTTTCTCAAAGGTAGGTTTATAAAATACATCTTTCAAAAAAAAAGAATTTCAGATAAGCTGGGAACAACTCACTCCTGTGTTGCCTGGGATTGTTTGCTATCAGCACATGCATGGGTCAAAGGTCTAAGGGAAAATGCATGTTTATCCTAGAAGTCGTCAAAAGTGGCAACCAGCTGTTGCAGATGGCAAGACACCATCGTGAGGTTGAATTTTTTGTGTCCTTTTCTTACTGCTCTTTTCACAATACTCTGCTAAGGGAATGATAAAGATTGATTAGCCTTGTACTTTGTCATTGGCGCAGCTGAAGCTGCATAGTTGTTCAGTCTCCTGGCTCTTAGATGTTAGTGATGTCTAGCAGAGTGCACGAAGAGCCATTTTAATTATCCATGTTTGTGTAGTGTGAAAAAACCCTCAAGTGAAAACCATATTTTCTTGGCCAAAGATGCTAAAATATATTTGGTGTATTTTTTTCTTATACAGCCAACTCCTGTAGCTGCTACTACAAAAATGGCATAGTTTTGCAAGTCCCTGTAATCTGTTTTATCCGCTCAGTTTATTTTTCTGCTAGAGAAATGTTTGATGATTATGTACTGTGCTCCCAGAATATTGGTGAAAGGTGTAAGCTGTTTCTCTTCCCAGCCAAGCTGTGTTCCTGCATATAGTGGAAGAATACTTCTGTTGTCAGACCAGATCCAGTCCTAGAAATAGGTGCAATACTCTTGAACAGCTTGCAGCTTACAGGAACATAGGGTTTTAAAAATAACCTGAAAAAAACGAATTAATTCTAGATTCCGCTCAAGTGAGAATGTGAGGAGTGGCAAAAGAGAAAGTGTATGTATGAGGGGATACATGTAAAATTAGGTATGTGTGCATGTGGAGAGTAGCAGTATATAGAGTAAGAGAATGCAGTGGGTTGCTTAGCATAGTCTCAAACATAAGTTATTTTTCAAAAAATCTTGGTCTTAAGCTTTTAAAGCTGGTTGAAATTCTCAGTTTGTATTCATAGTAAAATACAATGGTTTCCTCTTCCATAGATTTGTATAAAGAGCAGTTTCTTGTGGATGTATCATTTATTTCTGTTGATCTGTTTGATCAGTGTTTGAGTATCTGCATGGAATGTAAAAAAACGCTCTTTGAGCATCCCAGCTGCACAGGCATTTGTATGACATGTCTCCTAGGAAAATACCTTATTGGCGTGATGTTCTTCCAAGTGATTTGAGTGCCTGTGTTTTCAGTTAATTCGAAGGCGTGGGGGCTTAATGCGTCATGTACTCAGTGACACATCTGCTTCTGTCATTAAGTTCATGGCTTGAAGAAAAAAGTCTTACTCAAACTGTGGATCCCATTATAGGCATTTAGCCCAGGGCTATGATGGTTTTAAGAGTGAAGGAATAATTTGAACTGTGCTTTAGCATGCAAGTGGCTTCAGGCTGTTGAAGTGTGTGTTTGATGGCTGTTCATGTACTTGTTCTCTGAAACTTTGCTTTTTCTACATGTGCAGAGTTCTTTAGCCCGCTATCATGGGGTACTCCTCTGTAGCCCAGGGGCTTAAGTTGGCAGAGGGGCAGGGCACAGCTGAGGGATGCCAGTGTTGGCCTGGTGTGGGTGAGCTTCCTTCCCCCTGGAGCGCTGCTTGGTATGGTTTAACTAAATGTAGTGAACTTCTGTTCAGACCACGAATCAGACAGAATTTATGTGGATGTGTATCTAGTGCAGGAGGTTTCTACCTGTGTTGGTATTCCCCCTACGATTCAGAGGGAGATCGTGGAAAGTCTGGAAAAGGAACAGGGGGGATCTCATAGATTGGATGCATGAATGAAGGAGCTATGGCTTGGGTTAGCATGGGGAGCAGTCGCTCTTCAAATTCTGCAGTTGCTGTAGTGTGTTATATTGCCCATTGATTCTACAGTAAAATGTCCATCCCTCTTGCTGTACTTCTTTCATGCCTTTTAATAGTTTAATTATGGTGATGAATGAAACTGATGTACTTCATTCTGTGAAGGAAATAGAGGAATGACATTTCAACCCAAATATTTTTGTGCTGAATTAGAACTACTATATTTTTTTTTAAATGGCTTTCAGCACATTGAATGAACAGTATATGCCTGTTAAAGTTGTTACCTCTCAAACAAGTAGTGCCTTCAAATACTGGGTGCACTGCTTTCAGATTTTTTTTTTTCCCCAAAGAAGAAAAAAGTGAGCAACCGTTTCCATATTTTTATTGCTTTCATGTTTGTTTTCTAAAATATGTACCTAATAAATGATGTGGTACTTTAATTTTTCATGAACGTTATATAGAGATGTGTAGTGGGGATACAAAGACAAGTCCTGCAAATATGGAGAAGTTTAAATGAATTCTGGAGTTTTCTATGGCATGAATGGCCAGCAGCCCAAGTGCAGGAGACAGTAATTCCTAATTTCTGTTGTGCACTTGTTTACTTAAGCCTGTAAAGTGAAAAAGAGTGAGCCATGTCCACAAGACACCGGTCCCAGCATAGACTTCGTATTGCAGCTGCTTCTGCAGGGCCCGTTGTTCCGCAGAGCAGGGGTGGCACTGGGCGAGGCGAGGGCCAGGGAGGGCCCTGCTGTGGGGGCTGTTGGCCGCAGAGCAAGGCTGCGCTGCTGGGACAGCGGGGATGGACACTGCACTCTTTCCCAGTCCTTGTAGGTAGCTGGGGTCTGCTGGCTCGCCCCGGCTGCCCTGCTGCAGCTGGCCTTGAGCGCTTGTCCTGCTGCTGTCAGGACCTGTGGCTCAGTGCAGCTGCAGTGGAGAGCAGCTGGATTGTGGCTGGCTGGCTGTGGTGGGACTCTCATAGTTCAGTCCTTCCAGGGCAGACAAGGTGATTGGGGGCAGGGGCTGAGCTAGAAGTGCCAGGACTTCGGCTCCCAAGTTAGTTTCTTGAAATGATGCACTTGTCACTTCTGTAGTTAAACTGTATGCTGTTATAAGAGGATTTCAGGCGGTACCAGGCACTGCCGTGTTAGAAAACCTGAACGAAAATCCCTTTAATATTATTTCTTCCATAAGTTTATCTTACATTAATTATAGAACTGTCTAATATGTATTTTCCAGTACCAGTTAGTCACCAGGTCTGTTCTTCCTTTTTAATCTGAAAAATGTATAGATTGTAAGGGAGAAATTAAACCTGTAAGTAGTATACAGGTTGCACTTGCTATTTGACAGTATGAAAACTATGAGGTATCTATTGATTAAAGCCAGAGAGTAGTGTCTGAAATGGAAAACTGGGTTTTGAAACACAAATTTGGAGCTGACTGTACCATTTCTTCTAAGAAAAATGCTTTGTACAAATGGAAATGAGATCTGCAAAACCTGTTTCAAATCCAGACAGGCTGGGCTCTGGACTATGATGGGAAAGTGTTTATTTTTCCATGTGACTTTCAGAAAGTCAATAGTAAGTGGCCTTTCCAGAACAACAGGTATCTTTGTAGTTCCAGTTTTGCTTTGTAGTAGCTTGCCCTAGTCCTTGTGCTGCTTTTGGCTTCTTTTTCCAGCCTCTATCATAATCTGTTTCCTAAAAAAGGCTGAAGAATAAAATTAAAATTGCAATCCTCCAAGTGCCAAGCCTCCAGGCAACAGAGATTAATGATGTACTTGGCCACAGTTTTGCACGGTTAGTTCCAAAATACAGCTGTGGAGTAGCAGATCAGGAGAATATTCAGTCACTTAAAATAGCTATTAATAACATACTGACCATGATGGGTGTCTCTGTAAAAAGCATCACAAACAAGCTCCCTGCTGACACAGTTACTGGTTGTATTTTGCTGGGGAGGGTTTGTTTTTTTTTTGGAGGAACCCATGGTTCAGCTCCAGTTCCTATTAGCAGTCCGAGTGTGAAGGGGCAATCTCTCTGTGCTAATTAGTCTGTGGTGCTCCTGTCTGTGACTTGTTTCTGTTGTGGAATGCCAAATCCAAGCGTGAAGCAAGGGTGGTGGCACCAATATTCACACACACTGTTTGTGCCACTGACCAACTTCAGTTATTGTGAAATATTGTTGTGGTTAAATGCATCCATCTTCTGTGTTTGTTAATTTTAAAAACAGCTGAGACCAAATCAGTGCAGAGGACTGAAAATACAGCTCAGGAGGCTATAGATGCCCACATTGTGATCAGGGGTCTCTGCCTGGAGGTTTTAAACATTTGATAGATAACTTGATTTTGTAGTAAAATTTAAACCGAGTTAGAGCTAGTTACTGTATTTTCTTCATTTTGCTTAGTCTAGTGAAACTCTTCCTCTAGAGGGCACTGGAACTGGGGGAGAGAAAGCATGTAGGAGTCTAACAGTCCACTCAAGGGTGAGACATTTCATGGCATTTAGCTTTGTCAGTTTCCAGATTTGCACCCCTTGTGGAGTCTTTCAGGAAACATAATGAAGTGCAAAGTCAGCAGTGGCAGCATTGTTACCTGAGAACAGAAATATTAAATTTGACACTTGTGCTCAGTGGAGCCTGCAAAATTGGAAATTACTTACACCAGTGACTATTTTATTTCACCTATATGTGGAAATGGTTAATGATTTCTTACCCAGGAAACACTTGTGATTTCTACTTCAGTGTGTTAAGGCTCAGAGCTGGCATTACAGAAGCGTTGCTTTTACTTTTAAAGAAAGGCTGGCAAAGATGTGGTGCCTTGTTTGGGTAGAAGGATACCATGGAAAAGGAAAGAATTTAAGGAATGAAGAAAACTGTGGGAGATAGCAGAGTATCTGAGTTCGGTGCAGACTGTCGTATTTTTTGTATTTGTTTAAATCAAAATGTAATTTACTCAATGGAAACCTCTTACTTCAATGAATGGGATTTACTCTGAAAAACATTGAAGATCTACTCCCTCCTTTTACTTGATTTGTTTTGAGTGTTTATTTGAAAAGAGAACTGTAATGAATTGCTGGTAATTTTTCTTCTCTGAAGTATGTTGTGAAAATCATATGTTACCCTTGAACAGTTCTAGGCTGTAAGTGAAGAAAAGAATTTCACTGTGGAGTGAGGGAATACTTCCAGGAACTTGGAGGATCTCTGCATTTCTTTTGATACGGTTTTCTCATCTTAACTTTGACTTTCCTTTTGGAAAGTCCAAGATAGTTTCATGAGCAGTATTGGAGAGAGTTCAAATAGTTCTGAGCAGACACCACTCCCAGTTCTCAGTGCTGTTTTCATTAGCTGAGAAGAAGCCACAGCTACCTGCTAAACATTTCAAGAATTACCAATTAAAGCAGAGAGGGTTTCAAAATCCGCACCCTACTGCTTCATATTCTGTAATATATGTTGAAATTGAAAGCTTGTGTATTTTACTTTGGATTTTAGTAACTCTTTTGGGCCACATCTGATTAAATGAAGGTAGACCCTTTCTTCTTGGTGTTCACCTAACTGTTCTTGCTCAATACTGGTTGTGGGAAGCATAAAGTAGTGAAGAAAACGCAAAGCTCAATATGCCATGGTGCTTCCAGATGCAAGTGTGGAAATTGGATGGAGGTCTTGTGGTTTGTGTTGCTGTGGCATTGGGGGTGGGAATGTCAAATGAGGCCTAGGCCATGTCTTGTTCTTCTGCCTGATACCCAGAAGGGTTTTGTACTAACCAAGTACACTTCCTTCCAAGATACATTCTGCAAATGTATGCACAGAACAGATTTGACTGCAGTCCCACTCAGAACACTCAGCACAGTATTAGTGAATAGGGCATAAAAGTACCCTATTTCTGCATCCAGTGGGGGATGAGAATTTGAGCAAAATTGCAGGGACAGACAGGTTTGTCCTCCTCACCCTCCCCAGGAGGGACACTGTTTGGTCAGCTTTGTGTCCTCAGCTGTGCTGAGTGTTGACCTGGGATATTAAACTTGTGATTGTAATGGCACTGTTAGTGCCGTATGATTTAGCTACTCTGCAGTTAATACAGTGTCACCATAAGTCCAGAGGAATGTTGTATGTTGCATTCAATAAATCATGCTGTTCCAGAATCCAGAATAGAAGGGCTCTTCTAAATGCAGCCAGTCCTACAGTTCATAGATGGTTTGTGCATCTGGAATCAGACCCGCATTTACAATTTTGTGATACTGGTCAACAGCAGTTGACAAACTGAGGCTTGGTGCCTACCTGAATGTATGGGCAGTGAGTTCTCATCTTCTTCTTGGATATATGTGGGTTTATGAGGCATGTTTTCTACACACACTTATCCAAAGGTCTGCTCCAGATGTGGATAAAGTCAGTAAGATGTCTTGATACCTTTTCTGAGACTTTAGTAGTGCTTGGTGTAAGTGGTGAAACGGAACTTTTCTTGCCTCTGCTGCTGTGTTCGGGTGTAGTGTAACACTGCAGTGAGGTGGGGTGGGTGTAGCTGTGCCATAGGGTTCCATGGAGGCACGTGGTGCTCTGCTGGTCCCTGTCTTGAGAGCATGGGCCAGCTCTCCCTGTTGTGTACCAGCTGCAGCTCACACATGCAGGTACAGCCGGGGTCAGTGGTGTTTGTGCAGGGCAGGCACCACCCACCTGCGCCTCAGTAAGGTCACTTAGTTAAAACGGCATCATACGCCAATCCTGGAGTTCTAATCTTAGGGGATTATCTTGTATCTATGAATCTAGGGCTGTAAGAGCGTAAATCTGTTCCTCTGAGTCGCAGTTGCTCATAACTGGCAGTGGGACTTCAGTTATTATCACGTATCTTCAAGAAGTAATTAAAATAAATCAATAATGAAAATAACTCAAATCGATAGAGCAACTGGACCGATTTAATTATAACTAGAGCTAAAAAGCCATTGCAGTTTCATGACAGGGTATGAGAGAATTCAGATTTTTTTTCCCTGACACTGTCACTTGATAGATGCTTCTTTTAAATTAAATTATTTTAATAATTTATTATGTTACATTTCTGCAGATTAACACCTGTGCAGTCTGATTGGCCCAGGGGAAACCCAGTTACGATGTTGTGTATGTACTGAAGCAAGATGTATGGGGAAAATCAGGATTCAAGCAGTTAGAAGCATCTGTTTCTGTAACTTATATGAGGAATAACAGTACTGCTTCTGTCTGATGTTGGACTCATGGTAAACATTAGATACTAAGTAATCGTAACTCAAATAATAAAAACTAAGTCTCTGACAGGAACTGATGCTAAGAAATGTTTATGTTCAGTATGCTGTATGGCTGAGCTGCTGTTTTCTGTAGAGTAACAAGGCAAATCTGCCATGACGTAGAAAAATCCGTAAATTGTCTATATGTTGGAGTGTCTTGGGTTTTCATCTCCCACTCTGCATTCCTGACATTGGGGTGTTATTTTGTTATCTGAATATGGATTCTGGAACAGGATTTTGGACATTCAAACCTAATTGGAAGTAGACCATGTCATATCCACAGACCTTCAGGGAGAAGTCTCAGTGAATAAAATGAATCATACTGTGAGCATAGGTGAAGAGAAATTAAGAATTTGTTTTTGTCACTCTTCATTTGCAGAGGAAAAGTTCCAAGGTTTTAAGTGTCTGTGTTTCATGTGCCGATATGAGGAGACAGTGATAGCTGGAAGAGCATCCCCTCACTCTACCCTTACCTCTGACCTGCAGAAAGAGGTTTTGCTTGCCAGTAAGAGAACTAAAATAGAACGTGCATAGCTGCAGAGAAAGCTAACCAGGTTTTGGCATAATGAGCTCAAACTTGATTAAAATTCTTTTATTAAATCACAGCTGAGTAAGTCGCCAGAGAGTAATGACTGGAATGTGTCTTCTTTTAGGAAGGACTGTTGAGCACGTAGCACAGCTCAATATATGAGCTGATTCATTTATACTTCTGCAGTCATGCTGAAATTCACACTGATGCATGGTTCATGTCATACTTCCGTTATTCTGTGCACACTTTCTGCTTTTAAATTAAGTAATTTGGCTTTAACAATAGAATTTTGATTTTTCAAATGCCCCTTTTAAACAGTGGGCAAGCTGAACAGCAGCTCTGTTGATCAGAACTGACAGTGTGTTTGCAAGGAATTTTTTGGTTTACTTCATTTATTCAACCAAAGATTAGATGCATGTGACTTTCTTAGATTCCTGTTAGCGTTGGTAATCCTCATAATGTTTATAACCATCACCTCAGTAACCTGTCTTGCAGAACCCAGGGGCATAGGTTTAGTCTTCTCTGCTCTGGTCTTTAGGGCAGAAAAGTAGTAAACAAGTACTAAGGAGTTGTGCTACTTTTTAATGTGTCTTTGGTAGCTACTTGGAAATGCATTTCAGGATTTACCATAGTATTATACTTGAACTGATCTAGTCTTTTGTGAGCACTTACTCATAGTGTGTGCTTATGTTGGCCTTGTGTTGTAAGGACTTGCAGTGAAGTACCCAAGAGAATTCAAGTTTTTGTATTTGATGACACTTGGAGGTTAGTGACAGGATTCTTTATAACAGTTCTTTGAAATCTGGAGGGTTTTAAATAAGTCTGCGTTGAAATTCTTTGTTTACAGTGGAAAATAATATTTAGTTGGGGAGTATGGGCATTGGGAAGAATCTAAGGTTGCCTGTTGTCTTTGAGGTTGTGTTGGATGGAAGCCTTACATTTTTAAAGAAAACTGAGCAATTTTAATTTTTCATCTCAGCAGTGTCTGAGATGCCACTGAATGTTTGTGGCATTTTATGGCAGGTGGCACATTGTCCCACTCTGTATTCTGTCAGCAATGCTGTTTATTTGAATCCTCAGTGTTTCAGTAGGTCCTCTCATGTCATCAGGATCATGGTGTATTGTAAAATGTCATTCAGCTAGAGAGAGGGACATTGTATCACTATCCTGTAGAAAAGAATAGGGTTAATTTTCTTGACCCAGAACTGCCACTGTCAGTAATGTGCAGGTGGATGAATTAAACCAAATTAGGTATTTAAATTTGAAAAGTTGAAACAAAGGGTTTTTGATTTCTGAGTTCAATACATCACTTTTACCTCCTGAACTTTGACTGAAAAAGTAGAAGTAATAAAAATTTCTGTAAGTTAGGAAATCAGTACCTCTACTTTCTTAAAGTTATGGTTGTTAATGTTAAAAAAAGTCACCTGTTTTTCCCTGGGCAATAACAGAACTGAGAAGAAAATGTATCTATTCTTCCATTAGGAATAACTCAGAAGCTTTGTAGAAGAATTGCTCTTAAGAGATTGCAGCTAAATGCATCGTTGCCAAAATTAGAAAATTCAGTTATTGATGGTCTCTCTAAAATCACAGTTGTTTGCAAAATCTTGTGATGACTGCTGTGTTTCTGAAAAAATGTTTGAAAAAGATGGCAGATGGACATAGAGGGAAAAGCAGAAAACTTTTTAAGCCAAACTCCACCCAGATTGTGTGTCCTGTGTATGGTCCAAAGGCAAATACTTTACCTGAATGTTTCAGCATTCAGGGGGCTTACCTTCATGAGGAGGATAAATTACGGATTGTGGGAGAATTTAGTCCTATAGAGGTAGTGCAATTTTTTTCACAATACAGATAAAATTTTGTTTCAGAAAAAGCATGTTTTCTGATAACACACCAATTTAATTTTGATTCTCATTACTTTAGGGACAGTGAATAAACATTTTCTTAGTAAGAAAAACTACATATTATCATAACTGATCCAGTCTGCACTGTTAGACATGAAAAAGAGTGAGTCATGTTTTTAGTAAAAATAGCATTCTGATGGACAACCATGTGCTTTGTGCCACTGGCACAACAAAGCAGAACTAGAGCTGGCTATTAAAGAGGGTTTGAGGTCCTCTTCGAGCCTTGTGGATCCAACTGTAGTCTCAGCTTTGCTGTCCTTGACACTGTAATGTCAGAGATATCTTCTTTTAACTGTTCTATGTCTGAGGGTCAGGAAGCACAGTCTGGTTCAGCACCCATCCCACCCATTCTTCTTCTACAAATTACTGCACACTGGTTGCTACTTATTTCAGCCAGCTGCCTGAGAGGCAGCTGTGCTTCTGTGTGTGTGCCACTACAAAGAAACAGACAATGTAAGACTTTTTCAGACACACCTTACTTTGCAAGTAAATATGCCTGCTGGTGGTTTTGTGATAATATTCATGATGTACAGTCTGTACAGAAGGAAATTTACTTAGTGCTTAAAATAAGAACCTTTGTATTTGGTTACCAGAGCATTGTTTAAGGAGAGCTTGTTAGAGTAGCTCTTTAATAGGAGAAATAAGTAATTTGTGGAAATAGCTTGTTCTTGATGACAGATTTTTTGGAGAAGACCATTTTCAGCTTAAAAATGAAGTATCTTGCAAAGGAGTGGAGAGGGAGAGTTCATGTTTTTACAGAGCCTGGAACAGTTCAGTGAACACTTCCTTTGTCCAGGAGGGATCTTGCTTTGGTCAGAGATACTAACGTGCCTTTAAATTCAGGTAAACAGTGGCATAGGACTGGTGTAAAACTAGAAGACAGCCTGAGAACAACTGTATTTACTGTTGTTGGGGGTTTCTGGTCATTTTAGTGGCACTTCCCACCCTTACCAATGATTTCTAGTAAGGCAAAAAATACCCTACTTGATGCACTGATAAAAAGATGATTTTTCCCAAAACTGCCAGACACCTACTTTTTATCAACCACTCACAATGAAGATTGCAACAATAATTGAAGCAGTAACAGTACAGGTAGTGGCTTGCAGGTCCAGTAATTGTAATCTGCATTACTGCTATATAGCTTCTCTCTTCCCGCTCCCCACCCTTTCTGTTTTTAAAAGAGCAGTGCTGTAGTGTAGCTCTTCATACATCCTCAAATGTTGGTATGTCAAACCTCCAGCAATATGGTGAAAACACTTCCTGATTCTGTTGCCTTTCTCTTTTCTAATATTCCTTCAAATTATTTTTCTTTCCCTGCAGATTGCTGGTTGGAGCTCCTCGGGAAAAGGCCTTTCCAGCTCAGCAAGCCAACAGAACGGGAGGGCTGTACAGCTGTGACATTGCGTCTCCAAATACAAATTGCATGCGTATCAAATTTGATGAGGAGAGTAAGTTCTTCAGTGCTTTTGTTTTGAACTGAAACAGTTGTCTGATTCTTTGTATTTGATGTCCTTTTATGAGGCAGTGTATCAGTATCATACAGCTGCTTTTAGGGATTTATACGTAACTACTTTTTGCATAAGAGTGAGTTGTAGCTTAATTGCTAAGGTAGTATGAGATGCTTAAATCTTGGTAGATTCTTACTCTTATTTGTAAATTGATGTAACGTGAAGTAATAGGCTGAAGATTTAAATGGATGCCATTAGTGATAAAATGTACAGACACTGCCACCTGCAGACTATTGGGTGTTCTGTATAAAGAGGCTCTCCTGGCATACGGGCTTCAAGAAAAAACAAACGAAAAACAAACTCAGAAAAAAAGAAAATGTAGTGAACTGTTAATATTTGAAGCTATTTTATGATACTCCGCAGCTGACCCAAAGATGGAGAGTAAAGAAGACCAGTGGATGGGTGTAACTGTCCAAAGTCAGGGGCCAGGAGGAAATGTCGTGGTAAGTGCTAAAGGACTGACTTACATAAACAGCTGGGGTCTACAGTACATGTTCTGAATGGTCTGTGTTTTGTGCAGCTTGCTGAAAGATAACTTGCCTAAGTGTACTCCTTTGATTTCTTGTAGGTAAGGACTTAAATGTCTTGTTAGCAAAATAAGGCATTTGCGGTTGTAAGAGCTTTAAATTACTTTTCTGTGGGCTAGCCTCTTTATAACCTTTGTAGCAGTCTATGATGGACAGTTTATTATCAAGGAGTACACTTTTTTTTGGTTATATACACATATTTTTTCTTTTAAATACTACTGGCTTTAGAAATAGGGAGGAATAGTGTATAAGGCTGTAAAAGTAGCAGGTTGCCATCAGCCAGTTTTCCAAGATGAGCAGCTAGCTTTTATCAGGACTTCCACTGAGGAGCTCCTGTGAATTAATGTGGTCATTGCACTGCAGTAGGTTGCACTGCAGTAAGACTACTTGCTATTCTTTATTTTATACAATAAAGATACTCTTTATTTTATATTAAACAGAGAGAAAAAGGTTTTGGGAATTGGGAGAGAAAGAGTTTGAAAAGTAACATTCTCAATAAAAACTTAAATAATAACCTCTAATGATGCTGCAGGACACCAGATACATCATAAAATAGGAGTGCAGTGATGCTTCCTCATCTAATAGGAGGTTAATGTCACTGTTTCCAAAGCTGGGGGCAGGCGACTTCGGGATGTAAATCTGGTTGTTTAAGCATTTACAGGCAGTAATAACTAGCTTTGTCTGCCTCAGAACCCAAAGTGCGGGGGACCACATGGAAACAGTCCTGTTCACTGAATAATCAGTCATCAACTAATGCTATCTTGTCTTTTCTTTGTAAGTGGTAAGTGGGTAACCATCTCACTTACTAGATGAGGTGTGAGCAGCCTGGAGGTCACTGCAGCAGTGCTCTAGTGTGGAGCAGCTGCATATTTGCCAAGCATATAGGCCTTGATAAGAACCACAGGAAAGGTTTGTCAGCTGAGAAACTTGACTTGCTTGTGTTCTTCACACAACCTGCTACATCTTATTCTTCCAGAAACACCGCTGGCAAAGGCATTTGATTGTTCACATTTTTTTACAATGGTTTGGTGGTTACACTGCTTAGCCAGTGGCTATTCATCCTTTGTGTTAAATATTTGATGAGAATTCTTTTCCCAGGGGATAGTCTAAAAGGATAAGGAACAGGATGTGTTTAGTGCTTCAGCTCTGCCCCAGTGGCTGTTAACCCTGTAAGTGGAACATCCAACAGAGGAAGTAGGAGCAACTTCCTGTCCCTTCACTGGAAAAGCTGTCAGCCTCTGCTTAGTGGCACTTGTCTGTAAGGGGCAAATTCTGAATAGTCTTGGGTAGATGGTAGTTAAACCAGCTTCTTGTGTCCTGCATGGGTGTGTCAGTCCTTCAACTCTGAGAGCTGTTGGGAGACAGCCACTTCTTTCTTTGAAAGAGAGGGTGGTTTTCTCCTCACTTCTTGAAAGAGAGTGATTTGGTATCAGGAAGGGCTTTAGGGGTTTAACCCTGTGGCCTTCCTTGACCATGAAAGAGGCTGCTTTGACTTGTACCTGTAGGTGCCGAACCTTTCCCATATGTTGCCTGTAGGAAATGTTGGACTCTGCCCTTAGATGTATTCTCAGAGTGACTTAGAGCACAGGTAGCAGGAGGGACTGCTAGATGAGCCCTGCCTTCTGACATGACCTGTGTATGACACACAGAAACGTCACACATTGTTTCTTCTGTCTTGCAGACGTGTGCGCATCGCTATGAAAAAAGGCAATATGTAAACACAGTGCAGGAAACCCGGGATATCATTGGCAGGTGCTATGTGCTGAGCCAGGACCTCACTATTAAGGATGATATGGATAATGGAGTATGGAGTTTTTGTGATGGTCGTTTAAGAGGCCATGAGAAGTTTGGTTCCTGTCAGCAAGGTGTTGCTGCTACTTTTACTAGAGACTATCATTATATTGTGTTTGGTGCCCCAGGCACTTACAACTGGAAAGGTATGACTTGTCTTCCTTCCTGCTTACCCTTCCCATTTCCTCTGAGATTGCTCTGAAAGGTTGCATCCAAAGTTTTAATTTTTTTTAAGGGGAGAGGAGGTAATAGGGATATAATGATTTTACCTGTTTTTACAAAATGCTATGCTTCTGTATCAACATTTACTGAAGTTTCTTTAAATATCTTAGTGTGTATTTATGAATAGATAATGGAACTTTGCACATATGTACAGCAAAAATTTCCCCTTATTAGTCTTAATCTTACAGTGGGATTGAGGGCTTCCTTGGACACTTTCATACAGGAACAAGCTACTAAATCTGTATGAGTTATTTGACCAGCCCTTTTTCTGCATTGGAGCAAATGTTAGATAACTGCTGAACTCTTTGTTTATTCTGCAATATTCTCCCCTTTATTCTTTGTGAAGTTTGTGGAAATGAGTACTTTCCAAAATAAATATTGAAGGGTTTCTGGAGGATAACAGCAATACTACATGTATTCATACCTAAATCCATGCATGTCCATGTAAAATTTCATGGTTAATCTAAGAGCCAAGTATTCTGTGTCATCTAAGAGATACTCCAAAACATAAGGGGAAAAAACCCCCTAGATATTCTTGTTAGTTTATATTCAGAAGCATCTAAATGGCCAGTTCAGTCTCTCAAAGTGTTTTTTCCCATCACACTTCATTACACCAACAGCTGTAAATACTTTCCCCTTGAGAACATCTGATCCTCCAAGCACTGCGTTTTTCCACCTCGTACACCTGTGCCTGGTGTATGAACCGTGCAAAATCAGTGCATTAAGCTCTGGCACAAGGTGTACTTCAGTGAGAACTTAATCTTCCACGTATCCGTCAACAAACTGACCGGCCTGAGTCAGCATACTGAGTGCGGACACCATTTTACTTTAATTGCAGAGAAATGCTAGGACAGTCCTAAGAGTACTCTTCTGTATAATGGAAAGAAGTGTTTGTGCTTGCCAAAACCTTAATTATGCCAATTGATAAAAGGGAAGCACGCCTTTTATTGAACAATAGCTTTTTTCTTCTTAAATACCTTTTCTAAATATATTACTCGTGTTTGCCATAATGAAATGTAATTGAAAAAAAAAATCCTGTGTACTTACCTCCTTTTTAAGAGAAGCTTTATCAGGCTAAGAAATACAGGATAAGGGTGGTTTATGACCAAACCGGTTCAGTGGTTTTTTTTGAGAAATTCATTACTATCCCATGTTGTCCAGGTCATTGTGTGGCTTCTTTGTAGAGCAGCATGAGCTTCTGGCACACAGAACAGAGACAAAACACTAACCCAGTGCACTATTCTGTGTTTGTCCCATTTTAACAGCAGTCACTATGTCATTCATCATAATTAATATAAGTTGGGGACATTTATTTGTTATTTTTCTCACTTATCATTTGTTTGCTTTTATTTTATCATTTCATTTTTTCAGGGGTGGTCCGTGCAGAGCAAAAGAATCAGACATTTTATGATCTTGGTATCTTTGATGATGGGCCTTACGAAGTTGGTGATGAGAGCCGCCAGGATAAGAATCTAGTTCCTGTTCCAGCTAACAGTTACTTAGGTAGGATTAAGTACATGTGATAAATCTCTTCAGGTCTCTTAAACATTTGTGATCCCAGCCTGGTGTGATAATCTGAAATGGGAGCAGATGTTCCATTGTGGAGCCTGTTACACACTGACTGTTCTGGATAATTCACAGCCTCCCTCCACATTTATGGGCCAGTTTTAAGTGTAAGATGATACTGCTGAGGTACCTAGAGGAGCTGCTGTTGTAATGTGAGATTCAAGAGCTGTGCTGAGTGCCTGCAGAATCTCAGGGAGTGATTATCATCACTGTGATGGGTCAGTGCAATGAATGGGTCTGTAGTCCTTAGTCACACAGTCTCTGCTATGTAGTATCAGACAGTTTATTAGAATTTGAGTTTCTGTGTATAACTGTTAAGGCCGCAGATTTCCTCTCCTGGTAGGTAAGTGCAATTCTTCTATTCTTCAAGTTTTTAAAGCTCCAGTGGCTTTTAGCAGACCTTTAAAATATCATAATATAAGTACTGTTTATATTTGACTTGTGTGTGTGTGTTGCAGGAGGTGAATCTCTTGCTCTTTCTGCTGTCAGGAAAGCAGGAATATGTCCTTAGGCCAGTGACCTTTTTGTACACTAGTGAGATACACTGAAAAGGCTGTGTTGCGTTTTTGGAAAGGCATTAAGTGTAAAGAATCCTTCTGTTCCAGTGCAGATTTCTGTGGTGTGTCAATCCACTGCTTTTGGTGTGAGTGATGGAAAGCTGAACAGATGGGAAGGGCATTGCTAATGTAAAAAGTAAAAAAGCAAGTCGAGAAGAAAGCAAAGTTAGAGCTACATATATGTTAGGAGAAAGAGAGCATACACTTCTGTTACACTTTACCAGCAGTAATTACTGTGAGTAAAGGTAACTAGAAAAATCATCCTGAGAGCTTATGTTAGACAAGCTGATAGCATCTTCTGGGGGAGTAAGAATTGCTGAGGTGAGGAGTGCTGTGGATGCCAGTGCCTTTTGCTGTGAATAGTTGTATCAACTTTTTCCAGTTGCATAACTAATGCATTTAGGTTCTAAATGTAAATGCCTTGATTTGTAATAATCTGAAACACTTCCAGGCAAGCCAGCTCATCCCAGGCATTACTGTTCTGTCTGTTTAGACCGTAAGCAAATGTGGTTATAGGTGCTTTGCTTAACTACTATTTTTCTTTCTCTTCAATCTTTTACTCATATTTGTAGGTCTTCTATTTTTGACAGCTGTATCTGATACTCATCCAGATCAGTTTGTGTACAAAACATTGCCTCCCAGCATACAGGTGGACAAGTCAGTGGATGTAATGATGAATAGCTACTTAGGTTTGTGACCATTTGAGGTGGCAGCATCTGGTCAGACATAATCTCCAGATCTTTGTCATGATCCCTCTCCCCTCTATTCCCTCTCATATCAAATACATTGTAAGTAAAGCATGAAAAAAATCCAGGGATTCAGATAAAGGGGAGACAGCAAAGTAACAAGGCTTTAGAGAAATGCTGATTTGTCATGCATTTCTCCAAACCCTCTCATCCTTCCCCCAGCTGGGACTCCCTCAATTTTTTGTGTAACTGTCTCATTGTGAATTGCTGTAATTGAGAATTTCCATAGTAGTGGTGAAGTGTTTCAGAGGGAGACTCCCATCTGCTGGCTGGTATCTTCCTTCCTTGCAAAGTGGGCAGTTTTCTACTTTGACCTTTATTAGCTATATTGGTATATGCAGTATAGTCTTTTAACTTGGTTTTAAATATTTTAAAATGTATTGTAAGACAATTAATTTGAACATGTCATGTTTAGGGTTGCATTAACTTAAAATTGTCCATTTCACCATTACTGTGTAAGCTAATTCTCAAATACTGCATACATCATTTGAGAATGCTTGTGTGGTACAGTTTGCATGTTTGTAATAGAACTATCCTGACTTGACTTAGGAGATTTTCTCATAATTTTGCCAGGGGTGAAGTACTCAAGCTATATTCAAGTGGTAAAGCTGTAGTTGTGTCTAAGCTGTGTGTATCCTGTATTTGGTGTCCATGAAAAGCAGGTCGAAGTGAGCAATGAAGTACTGTGTTTTGGGGGGAAATTCTAAATGTAATGTATGGAGGAGTGTTGACTTGCAAATACATGTCCATCAGTGCAAACAGAAATGGAGAATTCCCAGCCATAGCACACTGTGTTTTAGACAAAACTTATATTCCATATACCACTTTAATATAGCAGGGGAAATGTTTATTTTTTCATATTAAGATGGAAGCTGTTACTTACTGTAAATACTTGTACTTGTTAATTTATATTTTATTTATTTCTCTGTTAAAGGTTTCTCTTTGGACTCTGGTAAAGGAATTGTCTCCCAAGATGAGATGACTTTTGTCTCTGGTGCCCCAAGAGCAAACCACAGTGGAGCAGTTGTTTTACTGAAAAAAGAAAAAAATCAGAGAGCGCTTTCCCTGGAACACATGTTTGAAGGAGAAGGGCTGGCCTCCTCTTTTGGCTATGATGTTGCTGTTGTGGACCTCAACAGTGATGGGTATGGCTGTGGTGAACTCCTACTGCCTGTATAATAAAGGATAGAGATCTTGTTTATTTCCACTTTGGTTTTTCACATTAGAAATACAAGAAATGACAAATCCCAGCTTCCATGTTTTCCTGAAGGAAATGGTGAGCATCTTGAGAATCAATCAGGACAGAGTCTACTTTCTAATAAAGAGTTTTATTCAAACAATTATTGTAAACGGAATAACAGGAAGCCAGTCTCATACCCCAAGAAGGCCATAGGAGGTCCTTGTATGCTATTAAAAGATTAAACCAGCTTGCAGTGTCAGCAGGGCTGTTGATGCCCAGCCAGTTTAATGCACAGTTTAGTCTTTGTTCAGCATTTCTTTGGGCAACTGATCTGGAGCTCACAGTCTGAGCAGTTATTCTACAAAAGCACTGCCTTTTCTTTTTTCTTTTCTTTTCATTCTAAGCTGGCAGGACATTGTTGTTGGGGCCCCACAGTACTTTGACAGAAGTGGGGATATTGGGGGTGCCGTGTATGTCTACATGAACCACCAAGGCAAATGGGCAGGGGTGAAGCCTCTTCGCTTAAATGGAACCACTGACTCCATGTTTGGACTTGCAGTTGAAAATGTTGGGGACATTAATCAGGATGGATATCCAGGTAAATGGAAAACAATGACAATAAAAATGGGTGAGATTGTTTGGCCGATGCCAGACTTACAACATCTCATCCTTTGATTGCATGCTGCGGAAAGAAAAATGATTTTAGATGTTCCAACTTATTTTCACCAGATATTGCAGTAGGAGCTCCATATGATGGTTTTGGCAAAGTATACATTTATCATGGATCTGAGAATGGAATAAATACAAAGCCAGCACAGGTAATGAAATAACCTTTACTATATAATTATTCTTGAACAAAATGAAAGGAATGACAGGGCTATCCATCTTCCTTTCCATTGGTATTATTGGGGTGGTGGGTACGCTGGAAAATCACTGGGCCCTTCAAAGATTGCACTGCTGACAGGAAAGATTAGGAATTCTTGATATTAATATATATTTTTATTTCTGGGGCCATCCATTAGCACCAATAATATGTGCAGAAGGAAAAAGATGTGTAGATAAATAAACGGGGTTTTTAAAAAGTAAATCTGGTAATTTGAAAACAATTTGTTTTTATGTTTTCTCTTTCACTTCCTTCTTCAGTAATGCTTGGGTTTCTGGGTGTTTTTGTTGTTGTTTTTTAAATTAGATTTATTTATTTATTTTAATTTTTTTTGAGGGTCACTGTGTACAATTTTTAGGCTGGTAATGGAACTTCATTATACTTCCTAGAATACTGCTTGAATACTTTATAATATTTTATAGAATACTTTTTCTGTTTCAAGTGTTTATAGTCCATAAATACTGTAAATAAAGATGAACTCAGCTCTCTGCAGATCAGTAATTTCTAGTACTCCCTGCTATTGCCAAGTAACTTCCTGGAAGAGCAAATCATCTTGGCCCATCAGTATCCTTCAGCTGAACTGAACACAGAGATCCTGTTTCACAAATCCTACTTCATTGTATCTCTTCCCTCTAATTTTACTCTTTATTCTTTTATTTCACCTTTATCACTTTTAAATGTCTGAATTCCCTCAATCTGTTTGCTTTTTAGATTCTTGATGGTGAAAAAACAAACACCAATTTCTTTGGTTACTCTATTGCTGGAAATATGGACCTGGATAAAAATTCCTACCCTGATGTTGCTGTTGGTTCCCTGTCAGATTCTGTAAATGTGTACAGGTATTATATATGGAACCTTAATTAATTATACCAGGGCTTTAGTTTTAGTTTCTTAAAAGCAATTTGTTTAGAAGTAACAAAAAGCTGTTTGTCCTTGAGTGTACTTTTCCTACCAGAAATTGGAAATTTGAGGGAAGGAGAGGGGGAAGGGCAGGGATTCCATAAATTGGTTTGTTACTTTATCCCCGTCGTCTCCTTGAGAACCTGCCTTACAGTCAATACAGGGTAAGAGGGTGAATATGGATAATTCCTGTAGGGTGCTGATGTGGGCAGTGTACCTGCACCTTTAGTTTTGTCCTATTGTAACTTGGATGTCTGTGTCCTTGAATGGAATTTAAGGGTGATAAGTAATTCCTTAAGGAGAAGTTAATAAACTTGCTGCCCTTGTATAATCTAATTGTGCTTCACTGATGATAGAAGAAAACAGAACCAACCCCCACTTCTGTAGCTGAGGATCCAAACCAAGTGAGGCACACAAGTGCCTTGCTGAGTTTGCACTGGGGTCCATGAAACAGTGAGGAAGGCTGCAGCTAGGATCCTTTGAGATTTCTGTAGCACATGCCTTAATTAGGGATGAAGTCACAGTATTTTGCAGACCTGCTTTTTTTTCCAGTTTATTGTACTGTTAAGCTGAATTAGTAATGGGCAGGAAGAAGACTGTCTCCGCATCAGAACTGAATGCTGCCTCAAGCTCAGATCTTTGGTGGTTGTTGTCAGGTCCCAGAGGAGGAGAAACAGAAACTCCAAAACTGGTTATCTGAATTCTGGGACAAACAACTTTACTTTTCATGCAAAACAGCCCTTTCTACAATTTATGCTCCCATGTCTACAGTATCTGTGCACATAAATGTAATGTTCTTAAATACGCTGAACAGCGCCCAAGAAAAGCAATTTACATGGCTTGTGGAAGAGAAAAGAGTAGGTGGTAGAGGAGTTGGTCAGATTAATTAGCATTCTGCTTACTCAAAAGGAGCTTTAATATTTTGCTGATAAAGGCAGGACAAAAACTTTCACCAAGGTGAGAACAAAAGCCTCTTGGTGGCAAACAGTGAAAGGAGTGGCCCAGTTAAATGGAGCAGGTAGTTTACCAGCTATTTTTAACAAAGTTTGGATGCTTTAATGAGAACAGGATCATCTCATTCATGTGTTCATGTGAAATGTCTTCTCCCTTCCAGAAAAGGAAAAGACAAGTTGTAGGCAGAAGTATGGTTACAGCCTACATGCAGTGGAAGCAGGAAATTAAAACATCATTTCGCATTAATTTTTTCATTAACAGAAACTACTTCTTTTTTTTATATCTTCTTTTTATTCCCCATTTTTCCCCCAAATTAAGATCTCGGCCTGTGATAAGCATTAGAAGAAACATTACAGTACAGCCTGATAGAATTGATCTAAAGAAAAAGAACCCTGAGGACCATGGTGAAATAAGGTAAATGGAAATTACTTTATCAGAAGCCTTGGTATATTGAGCTTTCTGCTGTCAAAATTCATTCAGTAATCATGATTAAGTGAAGGGATATGACAGTTACTCAGGTAAAGCAAATGTATCTCCCTATGTTCATTTTGACTTCCTGAATTTCTTCAGGCTGCTGTGCTAAAGACAAGGTGTGGAATATATCCTTTTTGTAATATTTATTTTTGAAAATGAATGTCACCTTGCCTCTTCAAACTTTCAACACAAATATCTTGGCTTGAACAGTGTTGTCTTGAGTAGACACATAAGAGCAATGCTTAACTGCTTATTAGTCATTTTTTCTTGCTCTGTAGTTCAGTCTAGTAATCAGCAAATACCACAGTCATAAGACTGATCAGTTAAAACTTTATTGTTTGACCATGCCTTATTAATACTAATTTCTTGGCACTTTTTACAGGATGGATGTGAAAGCGTGTTTTAAATATACTGCAAACCCCAGAGATTTAAATCCAAGAATAAGTAAGTTCTGAAGATCAATATTTTTGATCTGTTTGTCACATGGTTTGTTTTTTGTTTTTCTTCAGTGTTTATCATGGAAAAACATGACTCAAATTATAGTGACTCATCTCAGACAGTGACTGAGAGATTTAAAATGTAATTCAGTGCTAAGCTCAGCTGTTGCAGTCTGTATTTAGAGTCATGCTGGTGTGTTAAGCTGTTCTGTGGATGACAGACTAAAGCTTTCTGAGTATTGCAACTGCCAGTGAGCAAATGGCTGCTATGCAGACCCAAATCATTTTGCCTCTCTAGATTAGTGCTGCTTTAGAGAACCATTTTTGAGGCCCATTTTATAACATCCTTAGTGAGCATTATTTCCTATTAGAGGCTTACTCTATGAACCTATCCTATATTCATGAAAACACTTTTGTGGAAATCATTAACTGAAATAAAAAAATCTGCATTAATAGAAGACTGGAAGACTGTGCTGCAGAAATGTAAAGTACTTGTTACAATGCTGCTGTTCTTGGAGAACTGTGTAGGATTTTGAGAGGAAATGAGGACTTTAAGCCCAGTCACCCTTTTTCTCTTGTGTTGTCTTGAGTTTCTCAGTTACTTTGGAAATCCAAAGGCTGTGCCTGAATGAGGTGCTGGTCCTTCAGCAGGTAAAGTGCTTGCTCTCCCAGTGCCTTGGCACACTCAGTGCTGTTTCCATCTGTGCAGCACTGAATGAGCTTGGTGAAGCAATCATTAAAAGATGCACCAAGTTCAGATCTAGGAAAACATGCCTCAGCACACAACTGGACAGCTGTAGTCGAAATTCTGCTTTCAGTGTTAAGACTGTCTGTACCTTGACCTCAGAATCCTGCTGTCTCAGGTGCCATTTGGGACCCGATAGAATCCCCTACAGCGCAGTCGGGGTATTTACAGTGGAGAGCTCAGCCCTCTGCTGGCTCCGCACAGCAATTACAGCTCCCCCTGACAGCCTTGCATGCCCGTAGGGGAGCGGTTTACTTAGGGAATAGCAGGATTTGGTTTAGAAATTTTCTATAGATTCACACGCGGGGTACTTGGCCCTCAACCATGGCAGGACAAAATTGACACTGTGAAAGTGTTTTAAATTAATGAAAACACTTTGGGGAACCCAGCACTGGCTGGAACAGTCTTCTAGAATAAGGCTTAAGATCATACCTCATGAAATTAAAGTTCTTTTTAGTATGGGAATGATTCTTTTTGTAGTGACCTACTTTATTTTTTTCACATAGAGATCAATTACACGTTTGAAGTGGAGAATGAGAGGCGGCAGCTGGGCCTGCCCTCCAGGGTGCGCTTCAGTGACCACTCATCTGATCAGTTCACTGCGAGTACAACCCTCAGGGGACAGAACTCATGGGAGTGTGTGACTACAAAGCTTATACTGCAGGTAAGGGAGAATATTTTATTTCTGTTTCATTTAGATCCACTTAAAACAAAAGAATTTTTTTTTCTTTCAGCCTTTTGGAAGGAATCTTTGTATATAACTTTGTATATAATTTCAAAATCATATGCAATATAAAACTTCAAAAAAAAAAAGAAACCCACCATAGTTTACTATTCCCTGCACACATGCTGCTTCCTCCTGTTGCCTTTCTTGCAACGTATGAATAAAAACTGCAGCCACTGCAGCTGTGGTGGTCAATAGAGCTGAACTAATTTGGAACAATAGAGAGGGACTGCCAGAAATGGAGAGCTGCTTCCAACAGAAATAACTGTTACAGAATTTTATAGTGTGACTGTTCAGGAAAATAATTTTAACCTATGGGTTTTGGAGCAGATGAATGGGCAGGGCAGGAAAGCTTGGTATGTGCTCTCTTGAAACTCAAGACTGCTGTAGTGCTGCTTAGAGGTGGTATTGCTCCAGAGGCTAAACAGATTGCCGCTCCATGACTCGGCAGGAATGAGTCAGCCTCCAAGGCTGCTTTTGACCCCAGCAGATTAAAGAACTTCAATTTATGAATAGAATAGACTCATAGAATGGTTTGGGTTGAAAGGAATTCTAAGGATCATCTAATTCCAACTCCCGTGCCATGGGCTGGGACGCCTTTCACTAGACCATGTTACTCAAACCTGTTTCAGTGTGTTATTTTACTGTAGCTGTGTGAATTTCACCTGCCTAAATTACTGTCTGTGGTTCCTAGGTATTCTTAATGGCAAGAGGAATCATCACATTGGGAAGCCAGAGGAAAACAAAAAGACAATAGGGCTGGGATCTTTGTGTTCCTGCATGTTTAAAAAATACAGTATCAAAAGCTTATCTTTCTGTTGTTTTTTTCTTCTCTGCACTGTACACTAACTATGCAATTTAAACTATTTTAACAGGAGAAAATTAAAGATAAGCTACGTCCCATTCCAATATCAGTCAGTGTTAAAATTGCTGGCCTGGAGTCACCATCCAAGAGAAAAGAGAGTGCACTTCCAGATCTTACACCAATTCTAAATGCAAATGAATCTGAAACAGAGACCACAAAAGTAAGCCTTTGATATCACATATTTGCATAAATCTGCACTTCTGCAAATAACTTAATTTTAAAGACTGTAGAAAACTAATTTATGTCCAAAGGAAATACCTGGGGTGGCACTGGACATGTAACTATTGGATTGTTACTTTATATTTTGTTCTGAACTTATTACAATGTGTTATGAACTATGTACTGTGTTCCTTCGCAACAAAAGTGAAGATGGTATAGCTTCTCTGTTTCTTCCCTCTCCCCAGTAAGTTCAGGAGGAAATGTACTTTCGATTAAAAATGGAAATTCATTGTCTTCTGTTGGAAGCACTTGTCCAACATAACAAGATAATGCGCACTCCTAAGTCTTCCATGGGATGCTGTAACAGATTTTAAGCAATGATTGCAGCAGTGACACAGAAGGGAGGAAATATCTCAGTTAAAATTTCTCATTTCCTCAATGCTTATTGAAGAATCAGACTTAAAGATATATTTCCTCATTAGAAGTGTACCTCTCACTTAGAATTATTCAACTCCGCTTTTTAGTCACATTTACAGTTCTAAATTACCAGCATCAAGGGCTGTATCTCACAAAGAAAAACTCAACAGGCAAGAATTAAGTCAGGTTAAAATCTGAACTCTGTCCAGGAAAGTGCCTTGTGAGTTCCATGTAGGTGCTTTATTCACTGTGCTTCAGAAATCTCATTTTAAGCTACTGTTGTGTGTCAGGCAGTGAAATTGCTTTGGTGGTGCTTTATTTAGGTGGAGTTCTTAAAAGAAGGATGTGGAGAAGACAATGAATGTCACAGCAATCTTAAGCTTCAGTACCGGTTTTGTACGAGAGAGGGAAATGAAGACAGGTTTACTTATTTACCGCTGTAAGTCTCGATTAATGGACTTCTAAATTTCAAACTATTAACAACTGCTTAAAAGAACTTTTAGGAGAGGATTTTGGGAAAGAGCAGCTTTTTTCTGTGTCGGGCAGGCACAGCCCTTGGCAGTAGTATTGATTTGTCAGGGTGAGGAATTGGGGGCAGAGGGAAAGAGCTCAAGAAGAAAAGTGGTTCAGAGTTGAATGGATGCTAAGTGGCCACAATAGTGCAGTGGTGGGCTAAAAGAAAAAAACCCAACAATTTAACACCTGGAGAAATGACATTCTAAACCAGCCTTGCAGTAGTTTATTGTGTGACACTTAATTATTTTGCAGCTAAAACTTGACTGTATGACAACTCAGTGAAGTATAGGCTAATAGCCCAAGAAAAGTAGTTACAGACAAATTGAGTAATGATTTAATTTTAACACATGCCCCAGCACCTTGCTGCATCCCTCCTTCCTGGGAGGGCCAGTGAAATTAGAGCGGGGTAAAACAAACAGAAGGAAGTATGTTTATTTACTGCCAGCAGTCACACATTTTTAGCAACACTTGGAAGCCAAACCCATGTATACTTAACAAGAAAAAAACAGGTCATTAGATGGATTTGGAGAAAATTCATCACTGTGTGTGTCAGATGCAAGTGCTGGTTCAGAAATACTATAAACTCCTGATTACTTGAGGGACTTATCAGCCTGTTCTGTCCTCTTAACTGCTGGCCACTGTCAGATGAAATACTGGTGTGGGGAAAAAAAAACCCTACGACTGTTCATGTTCATAGTTTTACTGTAATTCTCCCCTGTTAAGAGGAAATTGTATTTGGATAAACCATCATATGAGGCGAACTTGAATACACATTTGTTTTCCTAATGCACAGAACCCTGCACATTCTGTTTCTGTAGTGAAAAGGGCATGCCAGTGCTTGTTCTGAAAGACCAGAAAGATATCGCCTTGGAAATAACAGTGACAAACAATCCATCTGATCTGAAAAAGCCACAAAAAGATGGTGAAGATGCGTATGAAGCTAAACTAATTGCAACTTTTCCAGACAGTCTGACATACTCCGCATTCAGAGAGATGAGGGGTTATCCTGTAAGTATTTTTAAGAGAAAAAAATACTGAAAAATTTAAAATCTTCCCAGCATATTTTTACTTGTAAATATATTTTGTTTAATCAGGAAAAACAGCTAACGTGTGGTGCTAACCAAAATGGTTCTCAAGCAGAGTGTGAACTTGGAAATCCTTTCAAAAGAAATTCTAATGTAAGTTGCGCTTTACTCAAGTTGTGAAATCTTGTTCTGACCGACTGTAGTCATCCAAAGTTCCTGTGTGTCACAACTGGAAATGTGATTTGGATCTGTCTTTTTAACTCTAGAACTTAATACTGAAATTTTCTGTAAGTTTTCACATATGAATATATCTTATAAGAGCTCATATATTTCCTTATCTTTCTTGTTTAGGTAACCTTTTATCTGATCTTAAGTACCACTAAAGTTAATGTTGATACAACAGACTTAGACATTAACTTGAAGCTGGAAACGTAAGTTTTCTTTTTGCGCATGCACCTGCACTTCGCTTTGCTATACAGTTGTAAACATTTTGAATTCATTTGTTTGATTCACAGAAGTAATTTAATAGTAGAGAGAAACCAACTAAATTAGTAAAATAAACACCATTGTTTCCTTTTCATTGTAGAACAAGCACTCAAGTTAATTTGACTCCAATTACAGCCAGTGCTAAAGTGGTTCTTGAATTGCTTTTATCACTCACTGGGTAAGTGTTGATAGCATGACAAACTGGGGGGTCTGGGGACAGTTTTGCTTCAGACTCATTAAAATCTGATTATTCTCCTTTCCCACCCCCACCTGAACAGAGTTGCTAAGCCTTCTCAGGTATATTTTGGAGGTAACATCATTGGTGAGAGTGCTATGAAATCTGAAGATGATATTGGAAATCTCATAGAGTATGAATTCAGAGTGAGTAATTTAGGTTAATGCCAACAGCTGCTTTTCATCAAGCACACAGCTTCTTGCTTCATGTGTATGAATACTTAGAAAAGTTGCTATAATGAAATTGGATTTCTTTGTCCCAAAATCGTGACTTCATGATCAGAACATGTAGTTGACTATGGACTAGAGCTTCTTTAGGCCTTGATATTTTATGATCATAATCTGAGGAAGTGGCCTGAGGCTGCCTGCACACTTTTTTCGGAGCAGTTCATGCACATTTAGTTGTAGGGCATAAAAGCCCCAGCAGGGAGGGAACAAAGTTACAGCAGAACCTGCCTGGGGCTTGCCCAGGCATTGGCTGGAGCACACAGGCAGCAAGAATGGGCTGAGAACAGAGCCAGTGCAAGGAGGTGCTGTGAGAGCCCCTCTTAATGTGAGTCTATTTTGCTGTCTTGGTCTTCTGCCTAATACAGCAAGGAGGAGACTAAGAAATATAAGTCCATCTCTGTCAGTCCTTTACTTCTTTCTGTACCCGGTCCATGTATTATAACAGTATCAGTTAAAACACCTGATTAAAAACCTGCTAGCATGATCAGTAACACTAAGAAAGTAAAAAAAGAGGTTGGGAAAAAACTTCCAGATTTACAAGAGAAAGAGGTTGTTTTCTCTCTGTGTCAGAGCTCCTCAGAAACTTGCAGTTTGCCTCAGTTACACAACTGACTGATTTGTTAATTCTGAATTGGAGTTGTTGTTTCACATGAAGATTAATGTCTAAAAATCAACAACCAAAAGTTCATATTAGGAAATTCTAATCCTATGCATTTATTTGCTCTCCATGTATGTAGTTTTAGTATACACTTTGTCTTAGTACTATTTTGACTGTTTTTCATCTGATCTAAATTTTCTGTTAGTTGCATGCTTAAAGCTTGTCCAAGTCAATAATATTTTCAGGAAGAAAATCCCTCTGAAAATTATTTCACAGTTTAAAGAATGTTTTTTTTAACAGGTAACTAATTTGGGCAGACCACTGAAAACATTTGGCACTGCTTCCCTGGACATCCAGTGGCCAAAAGAAATTAGTAATGGCAAATGGCTGCTTTATTTGATGAAAATAGACTCCAAAGGCTTGGAGAAAGTCTCCTGTCAACCCCAGAATGAAATCAACAGTTTGCATGTTGCGGTATGTTACCCTGTCTTCTGTTCATGAATTGCTACAACATGAAAGCACCCCACAGAGTGTAAAGCATAAGAGCTTGCTTCTAGAAGGAGTTACTTTTTATCTCCAGCAGCTCACTAGCACAGTACAGGACCAGTGTATCAGTGAATAAGCCTATCAGGAGACTTCTAACAGCTAATGAGGCTGATATGCTGAAGGATAGATGCTAGGTCACAATGACTGTTTTTGCAATGGGCACGGCTGTCATAGGCTCTTGTACAGGATGAAACTGCTGACTGTCCTAAAAACATCTGAGTTCTTACTAAAAAACCAATAAATAACTAAATACCTTCCCATCCTGGGGGCATTCCATGTACTTTTTTTGAAGATGATAAGGGGCTTGAACTTAAATTTATTTATTTACAGCAAATATAAATAAAGAACAATTTTCATAGTCTTGGATTGTACCCATCTAGCAAAATCTTCTTCCTGAAACTTGAGCCTAATTTTTTAAGTCTTCATGTAATCCTAAGATCATATGGGAGGAGTTTTTATTTTCCACCATTAAAACTGCATGCATATAAAGGTGTTTTTGTCAGATCATTATATTAGTTAATATAATTTGCAGTGAGTGTTATTAGTATACAGTTAAAATCTGCACCTACTGACCTTAGCACATTCTTACTCTTTTAGCAAAGTACCATTAATACCCTTTATCCAGAAATAAAAATGGAAATAGCATTGAAAGCTTTAAAAATCTAAACTTCTCCTTGTCCTGTTACAGAAAATAGTCTGTTGGCTTTTCTTTAGGTAATATCAAATTTTATTCTTAGCAGTAAATGTAGGTAAGTAGGGATATACAATGCTGTCAGTCATGTGCTGATTTGGAAGAAGAAAACACTGAGCTCTACTTTCTCTGCTTGTAAGAATTAAGATTCTTACTATAATCTGCTTTTTAATTTTTTACCTTTTTTTTTTTCCTTTTAGGAATCCCATAACTCAAGAAGGAAGCGTGAAGTTGCAGAGAAGCAGATTACAGACAGCCAGGCATTTTCTTTATTCTCAGAAAGAAAATACAAGACCTTGGTAAGGATATTGCACCAGCTATATTCTCTTTGCCTTCTTTTTATCTTGCATCCAAATATCAATGCTTTTAAAATTTGAACATTTATATTATCTACTTTGACAAAGAACTAGGAAAGAATATCTCCATAGTTACTTAATTAAAATAAGCAAGTAATAACATCTTCACTGTATTTTCCCATTGCTGTCAGTACGAACAGATAGTGGTCCTTGCATGTAGGTATGATGCATATAATCCAATTTTTAATCTTGGGATGAGGTTTAAACAATCTGTGAAGATGTGATCTTATTTACATCTAGATCTGTGTAATTGCAGAGCTGCAATGCGAATGCACGCTGTGTGGACATAAAGTGTCCCCTGAAGGGTTTAGACAGCAAGGCATCTGTTGTGCTGCGTTCCAGGCTGTGGAACAGTACCTTCTTAGAGGTAAGTCCTCTCACCTGCCCTTTTATAAGGTCAGAGTTCTTTCCTGTTCTGTGTCTAATATTCATGTTTTATTTTGGAACAGGAATACTCAAAAATGAATTACCTTGACATTCTTGTTAGAGCTTCTATCAGTGTTCCTGCTGCAGCCAAGAATGTTAAACTCACAAATGAAGTTGCTCAGGTAGGTTTAGTGTTTAATACTAACCACATGTTATGGTTGTGATTGTTCTAGCTTATCTCCAAAGACCAGAAATTTAAAACAAAACTTGCTAAAAGTTTTGAGTTATTGATCATTTTTACCTTTTAATGGGGTTGAAAAAATTCATTGCCATATTCAAATGATACCAGTGGGAACTTTTTCTTCAAAAGCATTTTGTAGAAGACATCTTGGTAGAGGAGAGATAAGACTATATAAATTGCAGCTTTCTGATTAAACATGTACCTTCTAAAATATTTCTTCCACCTACACATTTTCCATCCTGTAGGTGCGTGTTACCGTGTTTCCTGCAAAACCAGTAGCCCTTTATACAGGAGTTCCGTGGTGGATCATCGCGGTGGCTATCCTTGCTGGAATACTCATGCTTGCACTGTTGGTATTCTTACTATGGAAGGTGAGTGTTTATTCATCTGGTTATTTTTTATTTTCTGGTCTGAAACTGACAAGATAGCATACTAATTAAGTCAATGATGAAGTATTTGGGACTCAAAATAGGCCAAAACTGCACAAATCATACATTGCCAGTTTCTCAGTTTTGCAACATTTGGAATGAAAATGGTTGTACAGGTTATGTACTTGTTACATAATTTTTTCTCTTTTCATGTCATCAAAAGGAAGTATTTTGAGATGAAACTTGAGACAAACGTTTGGAGGCCATAGTTTGATACAGATGGGTACAGCTGCTGGGAGCCTTTGCAGTTAGGTGTAAAACTAACTTCATGTGAGCTATTTGCAAATGTTTTAGTAGGGCTCTATTCTCATTAACATCAGAAATACCATTAAGCTGACAGTAGATGGAAATAACCAAAAGCACAGTATTAATACATAGCCATCTAATTATACATCTTATTATTACTTTTTTATCTTGGAAACCTTAAAGGAATAAATAAAGAGGTATAACGAATGGTTAACTATTTGCAAAAGAAAAAATGAAGTACCTTTTTAGTAATGACCTTTGTAAAAATGCCAATTATTTGTTGTCCCAAGAATAACAGAGCAGTCCTTTTATTTTTAGTTTTTACAGGCATAGGCAGTTAGCATTTGCTCTTATGGGATAGCATAAGATTATTAGAGAAGAGGAGGTGAAGAATATCCTGTCACTTTTTTTCCAGTGAAACTACAGCACTTAGCTTTGAGGAGCTATTTGCTGCAGGTTACTCCCCATAGGATAGTTCTGATTTCCTTATTTTCTAAAAAATGCCCAGCTGCTCCTGCAAATATTCCTGATGAATGAATACTGGGTGGGCTGTTACGTTCTAACTACTCGTTATTTTTCACATGCACACATAGTGTAAAATGCTGTTTCTGATGACACAGACTGTGCTGTTCTATGAAGGACAAACATCCTACTGGAAAGACAGATACATCATTGGTTTAAGACAAAATCTTGTATTAAAGGGGTTTTTGTACATGCTGTGGTTTTGTCTGTCCTGTGCACGAGTCCACAAACACATTTCTGTGTAGACTTCTTTCTGCTCTTCACAGCCACCTTCCCTTGCTATGGACAGGTTCTATTGTATCTTTTCTTAAAAAAAAAAAACCCTAACAGATTCTCTATAAATTTTTCAAAATGCTTCTAAAATAATATTCTTGGGTTACTCTGTTAATAACTCAGGTTATTTTATTGTGTTCTTACAAGAAGTTCTAAGATCTAGAAACAGCTGAGTTCTTGTAATGACTTTTTTATTTTTGGCTTGCAAAGAGATAGTGGGAAAATAGTTGACAGAGTTAAGTCACTTTTAAGAGGTTTGACTTCTTCCAGTCCACAAGAACTGACTAAATACCTTGCTTCCTTGTAGTGTGGTTTCTTCAAGAGAAATAAGAAAGATCATTACGATGTCACATATCACAAGGCTGAGATCCATGCTCAGCCGTCTGATAAAGAGAGGCTTACTTCTGATGCATAGTACTGATCTACTTCTGTAATTGGTAACTGATGATATTTTTTAATTTCTAGCTGTGGCACATGCTATGGTTGCAGTGGCTAACTGTGAAGCTTTTTCTGCATTCTACATCCATTAACTTTTGGATTTCAAGCTATCATACTTGCTTGCTCCTTCTGTTGATAGATTTTCAGCTTTCGGTGCATGTGAACACACAGAGGTTTACCCTGGTCTAAAATGCTTATTTATTTTTTTTTTTTTTTAAACATGGTGATCTATGGCAATGGGCTTCAGTATCTTTTTAAATTTATGCTTTAACATTACAAATAAGTCTTTAAGCTTGCAAGATGGGAATCACCACTGTAGAGTTAAGATGTAAAGATAAGACTACAAATACATTTTGCTTTACTAACCTTTAGTGCATGCTGAAAGGTACATGTTGCTTATATCCAAGAAGGATTTTCATTATGAGAATTTATTGCTGTTGAAACATCTGTTTTACTTGAGTTGTAAGCTGTACTTCTCTAGGAACACACTTTGCTGAAGCTACAAGATGCATGATGGTTTATGCTTCCAGCAACCTTTATTCAACTAAAGATATCACATGCATGTACATTGTATCCATAAATGTGCTTGGGATGAGGGGCTGGGGAGGAATTCTTTATGAATTATTTCTAAACAGTATTTAATTAACCTATAAGATAGCTAAAGATTTGGTCTTCGCTCACTGTAATTTTTTTAATTCTGTTCTAAGTTCTAATATTAAAATAACCAGCACCCCAAATACTATGAACAAAACCTTGCCCTTTTTAACATGTTCTTACCCCCACCAGTATCTAATGACAGCTGGATGGCACAATGCTTCTTAACCTGAACTCTTGATTCCTAAGGATGATCAGTGATCCATGAGGATGTAAAGCTGAGTCTGTACCAATCATTATCTTTGTAATATTGTGGCCATAGCTCCCTTTTATTTTGGAAATTAATTTTAATCCATTTCTTGGTATTAAAAATCAGTTTTCACAGTGGCTTTGAATAAAAAATTGCACAGCACAAATAAACTGTTATAGATTTCATCCAGGGTGACTTCCCATGGCAAACTAAGCAAGACTCATGTTTCTAATACAGCATATTGTAGTTAGTTCAGGTGACTGAAGTGGAAATGGTTCTTTGAAAACTAAGGCCCTTAGGGTAACTTTTCTTGAATGTTCTGGAAATCTTTATGTAGGTTCTTAAGGGTAAATAATGTCACCATACAGGAAGACACTGAAGTATGTACCTACCTTTGATTCAGGAGAAGCAGCTTTCCCGTGTGTAGCAGTAAGTGTCCTTATTAGATGAACGAACAGCTTTGTACTGGAGGGAATCTTTCTAAGGTATTTGATTACCATGGATAGTCAGAGCATGCCCTTTGTCTTTAATTGCTGCTGAACAGCTAATGCAGACCTCTTGGCTCACATTTTTACAGCTAAAATATGCTACATTTTTGGTCTACATACTTCTGTTTTCAATTTTCTAACCTGCATTATTTGTGTGAAGGAAGAATTTACTGCCTCTACAGTTGTAATACTTCGGCAGCAACTTACACCTAAACTGTTCTTTTTCTTGTCTGCGCAGTGCGGGTTCTTCCGGCGTTCCAGGTACGAAGACAGTGTCCCCCGCTATCACGCTGTAAGAATTCGGAAAGAGGAGCGACAGATCAAAGATGGGAAAAGCCAAGACCTTGAGACAAAACAGTGGTACACCAAATGGAATGAAAATGAAAGTTATTCTTAGACAAAAATGTTGCTTATCCACAAAGTTCAGACAGAGGTTGAGGTTCTCATTCATGGAATACTGATGGAGTTAGACCTGTGAACACTATGGACATTCACCATTTGATTGTAGATATTACTACTTCTATTGAGGCTTTTATTTGCACAGTTAAAATGGCTTCAACAGACTTTATTTGCCTTATTTAATTGCTTCTTCATCCCCCTTAAATCTAACACACACTTTAGAAAATACTGTGCTAATTTGGGGTCTTTTCTGCAAAATAAGCAAAACCACTACAGCAGACCTTTTGATCCTCCTGTGATCCTGACTTTATTCCTAGTTATTTAAGGAATGCATGATTAAGGTCAAGACGAGTTCTCCATTGTTCCCTCAATGCACAGTGCTTTATAAACACACAGCGGCCTTATCATACTTTGTTCAAGTATAACTGAAGACCTGCAAGTCTGCTTTAGTCATAACCTTTGCCTGCTGCAGTAGTTAGGGCTTAACAAAAAGCATCATCTTAAATTACATGTGCAACAGGTCATGTTGCTTGATTTTGGGCTCATTTTAAGATCAGATTGTGGGATTCTTGCTCACAACAAATATACACAGGTTTTTTTTTAAGAGAGGCTTGAATATTAGATGTACTTTCTGTATATAAATAGTTGTTTTTTTATTTATTTTTATTATAAATCATTGTCTTTGACCTACCAGTTAGTCAAAGACTACTGAATTTTTAAATCCACTGTTCTGGTTTTTGTGTTTCTGGTTTTGAACTTCAAATTATGAGACCTAAGGCTTTCACTGCATTTTAATAAATCACTGAAGGTGCCAATGCTATCTAAAATGTAAATATTTATGGAAATGATGTGTATGGGTGCTTTCTTTTCCTGATGCTTGTAACATCAGGTCCTGTAACATGATTTATGTATTACTGTGGACTGTTTAACAATTTGGACACCAAGTTGAAGTAATGTTTTAGATATAATTTTATACTCATTGCAGGAAACTGGAAAGTCCTTTGGAAACCTCATTCCAGCTTCATAAGGACTTCCTGGTTGGCAAAAGGCATTGACTACTGCAACTGTTGTGTAGCACTTGAAGGAGGCTCAAGGTGCCTTACTTACCTTAACTATTAGGATCTGCGCTGATCCTCGTTGAGACTACTGAATCATCTTCAATACCTGAATGTTGATAAAAGTAGAACATTGGTATTAGTAATCTGGTTATTGTAACATAACTGAGAAAATGATTAAAAGAGTTTACTTTTTTACCCATATTCTAAAGCCTTGGTACTATTTAAGAACAAAGATTTAGCTGACAGTTGTGTATTCCTTGTGAAACAAAATTCTGCTCAAAAGGTATGCATGTGAATTGCTTGTAATATGAACTATGCAAAAACCTCTTGGTACTTTTTCCCCTCATAGGGTAAAAATCTGCTAGGAGGGCAGTTGTCAAGTATCTTGTTTTTACTGCTAACTTTGAATGTACCTTCTTGGAAGGTGTGGTCTCCTAAAAAGTTACCTTTAGTGTTAATTAAGAAAGGTAAGTCTATTAAACTAGATAATCTCTATAAATAAGTAGTATGTTATGACCCTGACATTATGAATGCGCACATATTAATTCAGATGCTCCCCAATTTTTGAGCTTCTAGAATCCTAGCTTATTTGCTTAAAGGCTCAGCAGCATCAGAAGCCAGGCTAATCAGGGGCTAAGAAGCTTGAGAAATACCCCTGAATATAAAACCAGATTGTGGCCCTCACCTAAGAACATGAATCTCTTAGCAGTTTTAAAGTTCTTGAAAAATAAGTCATGTCACTGATATAGCTTTATCTCAAACTTTGTTAAACCAGCTAAGAATGCTACATCATTCCACGATTAGAAATTACCTGTGGATATTTGTATAGAAGTGTGAAATAAATTTTTTTTAATTAAAGATGGTCTTGGTCATAGTGCTTTTGTCATACTTAACTGAGGTGGCCACAGCTAAGTTCCCTAGAAGGATAGCCTGGACGTGGCAGGCTTTAACAAGTTCTCCTTCAGCATTGCTCTCACTGCCCTGCTCCATGCAAAGGGCAGATAAGGAGCAGCAGGAGATAAGGCACAGTCTCATGCTCACAGGCTCTCTGCTGCTTGCTGCTGTTGCCAGCACTGGTCAGAGTCAGCACCAGGGGCCAGGTCCCCCAGGAACACGGCTCCCCTCTCCTCGCTCCATTGCACTTCTGCTGCCCTGGGGAACTTCAATGCAAGCAGCCTCCTAAAAATTTTCTTGAATAGTGCCAGATGAATATTTAAGTTTAGTAGAGATGGATACATCCCCCAAAATTGGTCAAGGACTTGGCATACCTGTTTGTATTTAGCAGTGCAAATAAGATATTGACAGTCAAGTAGCCCAATTGCAGTGTAATTTCAAATCCACAAAAAAATCCCTATGGAAAAGCCAAAATTATGCAGGGAAAAAAATCCCACCAAATTCAATGGCCAAAATGTGGCTCCACCTCTAAGATGTCAGCCCTCACTGGATACTTTGCTCATTGTTGCTGAAAGGCCTGAAATGCAACAAAGCCTGAAGATAAAGATTAGCTGGACATATGCTAGGCCACTCTTTGTTGTTGATGCCAAGAAGCTTCCAGAACTAGAACCAGAAAATGTCGCTAGACCCATCTCCAAGATAAGAACTCAACCTGCTCTTATTAAACAATTACTCTCCTTAGCATGATGGCCACGAACATTTGTCTACAAGACAAAATATCAACTGGCAGAACAGTTAAGTAACTGATCATAGTAAATTTTGCACAAATCTTGTATTTGGCTTTATATGTATGTTTATATATACACCATATACATTACAGTACCAGGTGTAGTATATACAATGTATATATACAGTGGTACAGCACTATAATAGTGTATGTGTACAGAATGTATGCATATATGTGATATATAAAATTTAATGTTTGTTATATAGTGTGAGTGTTTTATATCTATATAAAAATACACACACTATATAGTCCAAGGTACAAAAATAGAATGTTGGCAAACTGCAACACTTTCCCATATGTTTAACTGTTGCAGTACAGCAGACATTATGAGGGAATATACCTTTCAGTTTAAGGGTCCACCATAGCTCAGTTTTAGTAGCCACCTGTCCATAATAGTTATATGTGGAAAAAGAGAGGCAACAGGGTGCTCACTTGGACACAAACCAGGAATTAGCACGTGAGGTAAAAGGAAACTTCTGAAAGGGCTATGAACCCACCAATCCCCATAAAGCACCCTTGTTGCAATGCTGATCTTGATGGCTGCAGTGTTGTAACTCCACAGACTGCACAGAACCAGAGAGCTGCTCATGTTCAATAGCTGCAGTAACTTCTAGCACAGAGTAGCAGGGGTGTCAGCAGTTGGTTTGCACAGACCAGGAGATTAAGCTGTGATGAAACAACCAGGCAACTGCAGCTGCCTGTGCTGTGAGCCAGCAGAGGCTTGTGGACATGCTTGGACGTGCTTCAGCTGCTCTGCCAGACAGCACGGCTGCGTGGCACAAGAGTGGGAGCAGCACATTTCCCTGTAGGGACTGTAACAACTTGCTTCAGTTTTTTATTGCAGTCTTCAGACATCTTTCAATGTCTGTCTTTCTAGGCCCCAGAGTCATAACCCATACAATACACCTTTTACAGGCTCATAAACCTTGCTAAGTCCTAGCATTGTGAGATTTATCCCAAGAGAGATATCCCCGTTCCTATAATGGGCTTTAAACCCCAGCAGAGGTGTGATATTATCACTATGAAGGGGTTGGGGACCTGCAGTTTGCATTTTTGATATTGCAAGAAAGCCCCTTTCTTCCTTTTCTAGCCCTGCAAAAAGCAGCACCATTTCAGGGCTGTACCTGCCTCAAATATCAAAGAAAACACAAGAGAACAGATTTTTTCAAGACGAGGTATCCTTGCTGCTCCAAGATAAATCCCCCTCATCACTGACACACAGTGCTAACTATGTATTTTATCCCTCAATCTCAGTGTCTTGGAGGGATAGGGAAGGAAGGGACAGAAAAGTCAAATACTTTTGCTAGGAACATATGAAATAATGCACCTGGTAAGTTGATTAAAAGAAATGTTTGCAGGATATACTGCTTAATTTCTTGAAGTGGAAGGGTCCAACAGTACCCCAGCATAGAGCCAAGAAGTGCATCACTGCCAGGCTACTTACAAGGCCTCTGATTCCAGCTTAGCAAGGAGGAACAACATGGAAATGGCTATTCTGGACCTGACCACAGATCCACCCGGACCAGCATCTCACTTCTGACAGCTGCTGAGAGGTGTCCACAATGTCCTCAAAATACTTTGTTGTTCCTGTTCCCCAAAAATGCTAATGCTTAACTTCAGTGGCTGTGTAGTATATTTTTCCTGTATCCAAAAGATATACATAGAATCCTAAGAGTATCTCAAATTGGAAGGGACCCGTAAAGGTCATAGCTCCTGACAGGATTACCTAAAACTAAACTGTGTGACTAAGAGCATCCATGATAATCATAACATTTCTCCAGCTGCCTCCTGATCTTGAATCACAAAGCTGCACATGGCAAAAATTCACAAACTCCACAGTTTAATTATACACTTGGTAAAAATAAACCCATCTGTTCTTAAATCTGCTTAGTTTGATAACTCCTGTAGAAACCTCTCTGTATTTTTGACCACATTTTTATATATTTTTATTTCTACCTCTACAAAAAAGAAACCAAAGGCACAAAAACCCCAATGTATCCCTTAAGAATTTGTCCACCATAGTAAAAGCTCAACTTACCCATAAAAACCTAAGAATGACAACAAACGTAAGAACAACAAACAATTTGTGCAGGTTAAGTACACAAGCTGAAAAGAGACATGGCTAAATGGGCCAGATGACTGTGCAGGCATTGCAGCCAAGCATATAAATCACTGAAAGAAAAGAAATATTCTAATGATATTCGTATCTGGCAGCTTAAGCTTTTTTTCTTAATCTGAGCTGCAGCTACTTTGGAGGACCTTGAAGAAAAGGAAAAAAACTCCAGTACATGCAGCACCCAAGAACTGATGACTTCCAATGTCACCTTACCAGATGTGAAAGTCTTTCTATGCAATGCCCTGCAATATTAAAAAAAAAAAAAATTAAATTTCAACTAAACATCGTGTTTTCAGTTCTTTTGAAGTCTGAATTGTTCTGTCCCATTTAAATTATTGATCCAGATGTGTTAGAATTTCAACATCACCAAGCAGCATGAATATGAATACAAAAAATGCAGACTAACAAAAATAATACATTTCTCCTCTTTGGTTTGCATAAGAATTTACAGAAATTAGTACATTAGAACTCTGGCCACTGTCACACACTGGGTCACATCAGAGCAAGCCCCTAGAAAATCATCAATGAGAGAAATGGGTTTTAGGGGAGAAAGAACATTCAAAATTTTCTCCAGTATTCTAACAGAACAAGTTGACATGGATCAGGGTCTGATCAATCATTTAAACAAGACAAGGAAAACACTATTAGGTAAATTAGGCAGAGAGATTCTTCTCTGAACCCAGCATTTAAAGAATTATCCACAGTTACTTCTGTGAGTGCTCATCTTGCACAACTTTTCCTGAGAAAACTGCTCACTATTTACATGGCTGTATATGCTCTCTAGCTTACAATGTACAATGATTTATGTAACCTCTTGCAGCCTTTGCCATCTTGTGGCTGGGGAACTGCTGTCCAAAGATAACGTTAGGCAGAAGGCCAGTTTTTAAAGTGTGTCTGTAAAGCTGAAACCCAAAACAACAAAACAATAAAATACATATCTAAAAGATTAAACCAATCCAGAGCCATCATAAGAGATCGCAACAGTTTACAAAGACTCAATGTACTGCTTGTAGGCACTGCTTTAAACTAGTGCTGGCTCACAGCTGAGACCATCACAAAATGGTTTTGAGCACAGCAGTTTTCAAGTACAAGTCCCAAACTATTACAAACTTGAGCAGCGTGAGCTACTTCTTGGTGTTCCTGGAGTGGCCTACAAGCAACAATAAGAAAAACCTGCCAAAAAGCTGTATTTGCAGAAGTGTTGCAGAGACAGACAAGCTGTCTGTTCACCCAAACAGCCACCACTGCCTGGCCAGAGCAGAACAAGGCATTCAGTTTTCAGCATAAAGATTAAGGTACAGTTGGATTAGAAACCAGATGAAAAAACCAATCTAATCCTGCTTCATTCTAACATACTATTGCTACTGTCAGTGCTCAGGGAACTGCATCTAGAGGCTGACTGAATCAAATGTTTACCATACTGCAACGCAACATTAGAAAGAGATAAGACAGCCTTAAATGGGGGCAATCCAACAAAGCACTGACCCAATTAATGTGATTGCTGTATCACAACTGCTCTAGTGGATGCCATAGGATATCCATCCCCATTATCAAGTCATAGACAAGTCACAAGTACAAGGTTTGTTTAAGGGAAACCAAATTATCAACATTTGAAAACAATCAACATTTGAAAAATTGATAAAAACATAAATTTAGGGGGCAAATACAAGTATCCACAATAAAAAAAGCAAATGAATGCAGGGCATAATCCACTGTTGATACTGTTTTCAGGAATAGCACTGGGAATGATGCCAGCACATCTCCACTGGTGATCAGTTAGCCATCGAAGGACTGCTTATCCTTCTCACAGGAGCAACCATTGCCAGCATGAACCAAATTTGATTCACACATCAACAAGTTCCCCACAGGCTGGAGACCTTAATTTCTTTATTTTAAACAATTCGGTAACTATAATACATTCCACTCTATATATGTTTCTTCATTGTGGATACAATCTACTGTTAACAGTAATTATAAGGGAAGGTCATGAAGGCACCTTGCCCACTGAAATGCAAAAGGTAAATTGGGATAATGCTTCTTACTGAACAGTATTGAACAGTATTATGTGGAGAATAACTTGGTGGATGGCACTGTTGCAGAGGCCTTCCTGAAACATATTACTAACATTTAACAAAACCATAATAATTAGGTAACCAAAAATTTCCCTCAAATTACAACTGGAACATAACATTAGCCTGTTTATAGGCAGAGAAGCAAGAGGTGACCAAACTGTCATTCTGTGGAGCACCATGAACTGACTTCAGACATGGGGGAATTGTGATGGTGCATTCCCTCCCACACCTCCTCAGGCCAGCTCTAGGATTTCAGGAGTTACCTCCCCCAGCTGCAGTGCAAATGAAACAGCACCATTGTTACTAGACTTTTCTCCCCCAAAATTTCCAGTAGTTACAAACTTGGTTTAGGGCTAGGATGGAAACGTATTTTTGACTAAAGCCAAGCATCTCCTGACCCAATAAAGAGCAGTACCAAGAGAGGCCCTCTGAACTCTCCCACACCCCAGCAAGCTATGACCAGCACCTGTCTTCAGGTGGGACACCATCTGGAGCTCATTAACCCTCAACTCTGCCATACTGGAAACTACAGTCCTCAAGGAGCAACTCATAAATGTAAATGGATTTGATCTATTCCACTGAACTCAAGGGGAACTTTTCATAGTAACTTTGTACACAGGTATAGATGTACACGCGCCTCTGTCCCCGTGTGTGAATTATGGCCTATGTAGTAACTAATGGAATGAATTGCCTTCAAACTCTGCTAGGGCACAAGGTTAAACTCGTATCAAATACTAAATTATTAAAGCAGGTATGCTTACAAAAAAAAGGCAGGATTTATTGAAAAATTAATATTATTTGAAAGTAGCAAAGTGCTTGCTTGACAGAAGTAACTAGAATTGTTACAGCAAGCTGAGCTATAAGGCTATGTTGTGTAAGTCAAAGATGGATGACAGTTGAAAAGAACAGGCATACACAGTGAAACCTGGAGCTAACAGCCTAAACATTATTAATTGTTTGAATAGACAAAACTGTAATTTAAATACTACTCAAAAATTAATAGCTGGAGCAACCACATTGTAACATGGACTACAGAACTGACTGAAACTACCATAGAAACAGACCTAAGAGGATGTGAAGATGACCACGTGGCAAACACTTGGAACAAAACAACAGCAAAGTGAAGGCCAAGAAGGGCCCAGACTGTAATATGGGTAGTGATCCACACTGTTGAGTGCAGAGTTTACACTGTAATAATAATTGCCCAGGAATTTCTATGTCTGGGGGTCGGTCTTTTGAGGCACCTAGCTCAAGCTACCAGGTATCAGAATTTACCTGTACCAATAGATCTATCTGATGGAGATGAAAACCTAGTGTCAAAAATGTCTTAGATATCTATACCACAGTAAACTTATCAAAAATGCTTATAATCGCTCTTAATAGCCCTTTTTTTGTTAATATTCTAGATATTTCTACCAGAGCATTCAATAAACCATTCAATACAGAATTTGCTACCTCACAAGATGCATTTTAACAGGCACTAAAGTGATTCGCTGTGACACATGGTCCAAGTGCTTTTCTACCAATACAGATACATATTGTGCTCATTGCTGACTGATCAGGAGTGCATCTGTATAGGCAGAAGCCCTATTTTTCCTCTGTGTTTTTTGTTTGTTTGTTTGATTGATTGACTGATTGATAATATTTTTTCTGGTAGCTGAAAGAAACCCCAGCCCACCCCGCAGCTGGGCAGACACAGGTGCGACAGCGAGAAGACACATGGCTGTTTAAGCCCCGGCCGATGCAGTCGGGTGAGGCTCTGCCCTCCCGCCGGCATTACGGACAACGCCAGCGCTTCCATAAGTTCCTGCAGTTTCCCGTTCCAGCCCGCGGGTCACCCAAGCTGGGAGCCGAGTCTCCGCTGTCGGGCACGGCCCCATCCCAGGGCGAGGGAGAGCCCTGGGTGCGCTCAGCCCGCACGGCCGAGTCCCCGGGCACCCCAATGCCAGGCGAGAGCCGCTGTGCACGGGCATCTCTCGGCCTCGCCACCGTCCCTGCGGTCCCGGCCCCCGCACCCACAACTCCTCCGGCCCCCTCACAGCTCCCCTTCGCCGGGCAGGCGGCGGCACCAGCACCCGTAAGGCCACGTACCTGTCCGTGGCCGGGCTCCGCCACGAAGCGAGCGTCGCCTTTTGCCGTCGTGCCCTCAGGCCGCCGGGGGCAGCTGAACGTCCGCCTCAGGCGCTGCCGGGCGGCTCCGGACACCCCCGCCCCGCTCCCTCAGAGCCGCCCTCTCCTCCGCCCCGCGCCGCTGCGGAGCCGGGCCGGGCGGAGACACACGCCCCCCTCGGGCACCTCCTCCCGGCGGCGCGGCGGAGGCGGCCGCGGCCTGGGCAGGGGCCGGGGGAGCGGCGCGGCGGGAAATGGCGGCCGGGACGGGCTGAGCTGAGGGGACGGAGCCGCACCATGAGGCTGCTGCGCGCCCTTCTGCGCAGCGCTGCCCCGGGCAGCGCCTCCCCGGGCAACATCCCGCAGCAGGTGGACTTCTACTCACGCTTCTCCCCCTCGCCGCTCTCCATGAAGCAGTTTCTGGACTTCGGTGAGTCCCCGCTGAGCAGCTGTCGACCGCTGCCCCTCCTCCCACGGGTGCCCATGAGGAGCGGGACGGCCGCGACCCCTCACCCCGTCAGCGCTGCCCTGCTGCTCCTTATCTGTGAACGCTGTGCTTTCTGGCAGAAAAGGGCTCTGCTTCCTTCGGGGGCATGAGGCCCAGCTGGCTCGTTCCCGGAGACCGCAACTATGTCAAGGTTGAAATTTAGCTGAAAACTCCAGTTTTTGGCACCAGCAGGGTAGCTGTGTGTTTTCCTGCAGAATCCGCAGTGTTGGGGAGAGGGTGGGAACAGCTGTGACAACTGGTAGCATTAGAGCAGTGACTCAGACAGGTGAGACTGGTTAAGCCTTTTGCTAAGCAGCATGCAGCCTTTTAAAGGCATCTTCCGAACACATGAAGCCTTGAGCCCCAGTTGGCACCGAGGGGCTGAAACAGTCATCACTTCTCAGTCACTTGCCTGTGCCCTACATTGTAGAAACATTGTACCCAAACGTCGCTGTTTTAGAAGGTGTGTGAGAGAAGGAACAGGATGCAGACAGCAAGAGCCATCCTGGAGGATTTGGAATCTAGTCTTGAAAATGAGTAAATCAGTAACAGGACACTGACAGTGCCAAAATCACTCCTAATGCTTCCAGGTTTGACTGTCAGCTTGGAGACAAAAGGGATCACACGAATTGTTCTAGTCTGCTTTAAAGCAAAGACCATATAGAGAAAGGTTGTGTAAGTCACACTGAGACACCTTTTCAAAGTCTGAGGTCAGAGACATTCTATAATATGTTCTGTTTCCATACCCAAGGCATTTTGGTGTGCATAAATGTTTACATGTTATATATTTAACTAGTTAATAGTTTCATGGCTCTTTATAGTTTTGCAAGTAGAACCTAAGTGAGATCTAATTCTAGAACCCCAAATTTTGTATAAGCAGGAAGACTTACAAAGGAGATTTTCTCACAATTATCTGCTGTCACTTCATCCATCTATTCAACATTTCACTTGTGGCAATGAAATGTATCTGACATTTAAAACTCCAGATTCCTACAGGAGCTCCACCATATGTTCTGTTGCTGCTGTATTTTAAGTAAAGAATCTTGCAATTCAGAGTTTGCTTTGACCTGTATTATTTTACTACTGATAAATTGCTTACCATAAAATCATTGTTTATTTTTAAGTCATACTATTTCCTTGTGTCAGAAGATTCTTTCTCTTAGTACCTTAACCTTTTTACCTTTATGGTAAAAATAATCTTGAAAATTTCTACAGTATTTTTTTCCTTTCTTTTGCTTACGGATTTAATCACAGAGAGTAAAAACTAATAACAGAAATAAAAAAAGAATGCAAGACAGAGACAGTATTTGTCTATAACACATATTTGTCTATAACACATTCTGTAGCCATTACAATCTGATCATGTTTTCATTAAGGAATTTTTTTTCTCCATTTGCAAGAGTGAAAGCAGTCAAAGAGGAAATAATAAAATCTGGTAAAGCTAACTTTAAAAAAGTGAAATGTTCTATAAGCAAATTTAGGTCTACTCTTGGGTTATAAGACCACAGTATTTTCTGTAGGAGTTTTACCCATTCTTTGCCTAGATATAGACAGTAACTGCACAGGGGAAGAGAGTCACTTGCCTATTCAATTTGCCTGTCCTATACTGCCTTGCATGTTTGACCCAAGATTGCAAAGATAAGACCTTCAGATACAAAAACTATTTTCTGAAATGTAATTTTCTGAGTATATGAGGCATTTAAATATTACATTTACACTCTAATACCTGATTTGTCATTGGAATTCTACCCAAGAAAATGGAAAGGCCAGTAACAGTCATGCCTGAAATGCAATCTGACTAGGGAGAAGAATGAAAGGTTTCTAGGCAGAGGTCGTATGTAGACAGTACATACTGCTGGTAAGTGCCATTGTGGAGGAATTTCTTGTAAATTTTTCATTTTTTTAAACTGACATTCTTGCATCAGTGGGGTTTATTATGTGTCTGAGTCTGCCTGCTTTAAAGTAAACTGCTCTATTTCAATTTGGTGAAGGTTTTTCTTGTACAAGGCACTCCCAGCTTCCTTTTTTCTTTCCTCATCCCTTCCTTTAATCTTCTTCCCCAACTTCCCCTTGCCAAATGGAAGGAGTGAACTGAGCAGTAACACAGGAGTTAATTTTTAGGAGATACCTGTTGTGAAACACCACACCTGAAGTATGCACTTCACTGCAGCAGATGGGCAGGTTAGGAAGTTCAGATGCTGTTTATGTGACAATCTTTAAGTCTAGAAAGAAGTCTGGCTGAGAGTGATGCACAGCATTTCTTAGTTTCTTCCCCACGCTGCACCCTTTCTTGCCTAGGAAAACAAGCTTTGTGGGAGTAAAAGCAGGCCTTGATTTTAATAACCACATTTAATTGCCACCCCCACAGATGACACTTGTTCTTACAAAAGCAGAGGTCAGTTATCAAAAGAGGCAGTAGTTTTACTTCTAGCTTTTAAAAGTGTAACAAATCCAATGTATTAGTATCCTAATGGCTAAGCAGAGTAGCTGTCCTACTTTCATTTCTTTCTCACTATTCATGTGAATTCATTCACCTGACTTCTGTTCCTGTAAGACTGAATTTAAACTGCAACAGATTTAGTTGAAAATGAGATCAATACTACTGAATTAATTTCCTTAAAGTGTTTGAGGATGAGTTACGATAATTCACTAAGATCAGTGATGAAAAGGAGGTTATATGGGACTATGATACTTTCTTAAGCATCCTTCTCAGAAATAGTTTCCTGTACTGGTTTAATTTGCTTCTCTGACATGCTCAGAATAACATATTGTTTGATCAGTGCTGGTTAGAGTCAATGTTTGCTGCAAATAAAATGAACAATATAGATAGAAGCCATATTTTAAGCTGAACAGTACAGGTCTGTAACTGTTGAAATAGTTTGTTTATATGCTGGAGATTCTCATTAATGCAACAGAAAGGTTGCAGTATGCCATAAATTTTGAAATACAAGTGGGCTGCTGCCATGAAACACTGCATTACCTGCATAGCCTGGCTGAGTCAGCTTTGAAATCAAGGTATAGGCCTCTTAGGTAAGAAAGTTTGTGTAGTTCTTTACCGTAAGTATTGACTTCGTTCTGATGTATTGGTCTTAGGATCTGAAAATGCTTGTGAAAAGACTTCATTCATGTTTCTGCGACAAGAGCTGCCTGTGAGATTGGCAAACATAATGAAGGAAATAAGCTTGCTTCCAGACAACCTCCTAAGAACACCTTCAGTTCAGCTGGTGCAGAGCTGGTAAGAGCAGTGACATTCCATTCCTTGAAGGGTGACCTTCTGCATAAACACAGCTTGGAGGAACTCACTCTCTTCTACTGAAGGAACATTCTTAGGCTTGTTATGTGCACATCACTTTTTTATACTGAGATGTTAAATATACCAGTGTGATCAGAAACTAAATTTACAGATGTGGAGAAAAAAAAACATTTAGGAGCAATTACAGAACCCACAAGGGAATTAAAAAATAATGAAGTGTTGCACACACTCATGTATGAGGAATCAATTTTTTTTTTTAAACAAAAATCCATCAGAGGAGTGTTTAATAGGGAACTTACCTAAAAGTGAAGCTAGTTAAAGAAAACAACAGAAGCATACTAAAGCACAAAATGTTTGAAAAACATTGCAGAAACCATTTACAAGACAGGTTATTGCAGCTTGAGAGTAAAGGTATAGAAAATATGGAGAAAAAGCAATAGGAAGTTCCCAAAGCCAAAACATAAAAGAGAGAGAACATGAAGGTATTAAAGTGAAAAAGACATTATTTGAAAAGTAAAGTTTGCTTCCAAGTAAGGAACTTAGGTTTACTTTTTAAAGATGAAAGCAAAACAAAGAGATTGCTTGGCAACTGCTAAAGGCACAAGGATTTCTGTAAAGGCTTTTAAATTTAAGATACCTGCCAAGATCTGCAAGTAAGTGGGATTGACTAGATGACTGAATATGAAAAGAGCTATCAATGAAGATGAAGGCTCTTAATCAAACACAAATGCTTACATTCTCATGATACTAGGTGACACTGATCAAATGGGAAATTAATTCCATTTGGGCAAATGTAAAGCAGAACACAGGGAAGAACCTCCTCTCCTTGTGTGCTTGCTTCCTCACAATGGAAAAATAAATTTTGATGCTACTGGGAATATTTTTCTGGATATGTCAGTTGATGGCAAGAAAGAAAATAGTGTTAGGAACTAAATAACAAATGGGGAGGAATATAATTGTACCACTGAGTTAGCCCATTATTCCCCTGAATTGCATGCAGCTACATCCTGAACAGAAAAGACCAAGAAGGATAATCAGAGGGTTGGAAAATTTCTACGTGAGAAGAAACCAAATAGAATTCTTCAGCTTGGAAAATACGTTTCTAAGGAAAGGGATGGCAGAAATACTTAAATCATGAACAAATGGAAAGATTTTTCTACTAACAAGAATGTGCTGAGGCTGCAAATAAGCAATCACCTACTGGGTTTAAAACACAAAGGTGATATTTTATACATTCTAATTAAATTGTGGAATTCATTGCTCTGGGAATTTTGGAAGAAAACATCATGAAGAGATTCAAAGGAATCTAACAAAATTCATAGGGAGACAGGTAGAATGATTTGGAAACATGCAACACTGGAAAGCCACAACTTGCTAACCAGAGAGATCTGGGGAAGCATATTAAAATTGATCTTTATCCTGTTTGTTTCATTGAAAGGTATGTCCAAAGTCTTCAGGAGATTCTGGACTTTAAGGACAAAAGCTCAGAAGATTCAGGGGCTATTCAGAGGTAAGGCTTTGCTGTCACATATATCTTGTTAATATTGGATAGAAGAACTGGCAAGAAAATAGCTGAAAAAAAATTTCCTATCTCAAATCTTTACAGAAAAACTGCAGCAATGTCATCCCATCCCTAAAAGGAGGGTACATTAAAATAGGAAATTAAGCACTTTAGCATAATGTCATTCTGTAGAATGTTGGCTGACCATAAGTGCCATTTAACAGGCATGGGTTGTTCTGCATGAAAACAACTGGCACAGTTTTCTCTTTCTCTTGGCAGATATCAAGATAATTATATCTTGATATCTTTATTTATTTTCTTGATTCTTGGCAGTATCAAGATAATAAATAAATAATTTTATAAATAGTCAAAATAGTGCATTATTAATTGTTTCAACACTAGTCACCTGAAATACGCTGTAAAGACTGACCTGCCTTCTCATTGCAGTAGGCAGACGTGATATTTTTGTATATATCTTAATTTTTATAGACAGGCACTCTGTTTGCCAGAGTATTAAATTCCCTTGAAAGTGAAATACTAACAATGTATTTGTTTTAGTTTTACAGATACTGTGATAAAAATCCGGAATCGCCACAATGATGTAATTCCTACGATGGCTCAAGGAGTAATAGAATACAAGGAAAGCTTTGGCATTGATCCAGTGACCTCACAGAATGTGCAGTATTTTTTAGACCGCTTCTACATGAGCCGCATTTCAATCAGAATGCTTCTTAATCAACACTGTAAGTGCCAGTGTTGAAAGGAGAGGAAATGATACCTGTACCACGTCAACTGTATTTTTCTTTAAGTGCTTAGTATGTACTAAGGTGCCACTCAGGAGTATACTATTTGCCTTGCCATTTATCACTCATTCTTAATACCATTCCTAAAATATTTATTAATAGTAGGCTTTTCAGTATGGTGAGGACTGAAATTATATATTGCCTATAAATTTTTTACTTAGCAAAACTGAAGACACAAACTGAAATTAGGAAGTTATGCTGGATATTAAATGATGTTTTCTTTTTTGACAGCTTTACTGTTTGGTGGGAAAATTAATCCAGCTCATCCAAAACACATTGGAAGCATCGATCCTAACTGCAATGTTGTTGAAGTTATTAGAGGTAACTTCAGATGATAAGAACAAGAATCCTGAAAACTTACATGAATGACTATACTAGGAGCAAATACACACCCTGATATGAATATATTGTTTTGTTCTTTCCTACCTGGAGCAAAAGTTCTGTGTGACATGAAATACAATTTTGTTTCTTTTTCCTATAAATGTAGCTTTTCTGAAAAAAATACGAATCTCCTTGGCAGCACACACTAGTTTCAAACTTTGTTTTTTTGGCAGACTCTTAAGGAGGAAAAAAAAGTGGGAGGGGGAAACGTAACTTCCTCTGTCTTTTACTATAGATGGCTATGAAAATGCCAAGAGACTTTGTGATTTATATTACATGAGCTCTCCAGAACTTATCCTTGAGGAGTTGAATGGTAAGTGAATGTGGACAAAGCATGTTCTTGAACATCATGATGGCTTCTTCTAAAGGAGCTGGCAGTGAAATGTTCTGCTTTTCACATAATTCATGTGTTCTCTGTATCTACTGTCATAGATTGGGTTTTTTAAAATTTGGCAGAACGCTTTCCCCATTCCTCCCTTTAATCAGAAAACTGACCTGAGTAAAAGTCTTTGATTCTAGAGCTGTTGATATAACAAATTTTAGCAGGCTCCTTCCCTTGCTAAGATTTCATGTCTTCACCTGACATTATTGCATCTTACTCTCTCTGCATTTCTTGCAACACGTTAAAGATTTATACAAGACGTTCCATTCCATCTTCATGATACCTATAAGGAGGTTATTTGAAAGCAACTATGATATACCCTAGTCAGTGATCCCATGCTGGGTTTTAAAATTAATTTCTAAAGCAGCAAGCAACATTTGAAAATCATGATTATGACTTTTGATTAACACATGAATTTTCAAAATATTTCTGTTCAAATTTTCCTTCTTTCCATTTGTCAATACAAATTTACATTTTGAATTACTGTGGGAATGAATAAAAGACATGTCATTTGCTATTTAGTTATTTAGACTCTCTTCTCTCCAGCTAAATCACCGGGACAGCCCATGCAAGTGGTTTATGTGCCATCACATCTCTATCACATGATTTTTGAACTTTTCAAGGTCTGTGCACTTACCATTAATTACACGATTCTTTCATTCATCTTTGTTTACTGAGGTTGTATTGCTTTGACTTTTCAAACCAATTCTAGATCACAGTGTGTTTCTGCAAGTGCAAACTTCTTGCCATTTGACTGCAAGAACACAGCTACCCTGTACTATTAGAGAAACAGTAATTGCACAGAAAATTAACAGCTTTGGAAGATGTATCTGTTTCACCTAGCCACTGAATACCTTCTGAATAGACAGCTTAAATCTTAGAATGTATGAAGACACTATTTAATAAAGCAAGTGACAATAAGATATCCCATAAATTGTGTATCTTCAAATCTGATAAAATGTGTAACAGGTCCTGTAGAGCTCTTCTGAAGCAGTTTACTCCTAGACTTTTCTTGGATTTAATGTCATATTGCATGTACTATGTGCATTATAAAAAAATCTAGAACACAAATGCTGTTAAACTATTCATGATTCCTTTAAAAAAATTAAATATTTGCAGTCTCTGTATTATAATAAACTAAATATATACTGATATTGAATAAACCAGGAATTTCAAAAAACCCATTCTAAAACCAATATACATTTGTTCTGATTCTTAAATATATGATAAAAATAACTGCTAAATTGATATTTTAAGATAATATATAAAGTGAGTAGGATTTAAGTTGTGCTTGAAAATTACAGAATGCAATGAGAGCCACCATGGAACATCATGTTGATCAATGCATTTATCCTGCAATTCATGTACACATCACGTTGGGAAATGAGGATTTAACTGTGAAGGTACTCACTTTTTTTACTGTTCCAAAGGTTATTTTGATTATATTTTTTTTTTTTCCTGTCATGAGCAGCATATTAATAACTTGAGCTGGTGATCTGGTTCCATCAATAGATTTATGTGATGACATATCTAAGTAAAAAAACCCTTATGGAATTTCACATACTGCCTCATGAAGAAGCTGCAGGCACACTGAGGGCTCTGCAATAGCATCCTGTACTTGCTTGTGTCTTGCCTAGCTTAGAAGTAACCATGACTAAAAATGAAGTAGCATCTTCATACAATTGTAACATCAACATTTTCTAAGTGACAATGACAGAACTATACAGGTGTTAAACAACTGAAGAAAGGTTAATATATATTGTAAATTCCAAACAAAACAAACCTCCTAAAGTAGAGTTTGCAGTTTCTTCTTTTTCTGTACAACATCCATGTTTGATTTCAAAGACCAGCTGGAAGCACTGGGTTTTTTATAGGTTTAACTAAACTGCAGTAAAACAACTCCTTTGACTTACTCCTTCAAGTATTAGGTTTTAGTAAATTATATTTAAATAATTGTATATTATTATTATATTTAACAACTGTGTATATTTAATAATTGTATATTATTATTATTATTATATGGCAGTATTCTTGAGGAATAAAGATAAAATACACAAAACCTAGCATTTGCTAAAAGGTATAGATAGTGACTTCAGACAAAAGTGTGTTATGAACAAGATAAAAGCAATGCACAATTCAAGCAGAATTTCTTTTCCTCCAAGAGATTATGAATGCTTCTTATTGGTAGTATTTTATTTAATGGCTTGGAAATGGGATGAAAGGGAAGGATTCATCTCTCCTTGGTCATTGTTGAAGATGAGAATTAAAGAAAATCTGTAACTTGGTAGGGACAGCTTCAAATAATACTTTGACAGAACTTTCCCTGTTCATGACTTATTGTTTGAGAAAAGCAGTCTTTTATAAAAATGGATTCAGGGATATAAAGCTAAATGGTCCTTCTTGTTCCAGATGAGTGACCGTGGTGGTGGTGTTCCTATGAGGAAAATTGACAGACTGTTCAACTATATGTATTCAACAGCTCCACGTCCTCGTGTTGAGACTTCACGAGCTACACCTTTGGTATGCAAGTCTTTTATACCCTGGCATCATAGACAGGTCTAATTGTTACAAAAACCATTTAGCCAAAGCTATGAAATACTGATTTTATAGATATTTCATTGAGTAATATTTGAATTTTACTTAATTCAAGCTTAATAAAGTATTTTTCAAAAAATAACAGGAAAATGGCATAGAACACTAAAAATTATTTAAATTTGTTCAAGATTTTCTTTTTTCTACTAAATCTAAAGATCAGCCACCTCAAGCAGAGTACTTAGGTATTCTGCACATACTGCAGTGAGAACAGGATTCAGAATTATTTTTGTAGCCACTCAATGAAAGGAAGAAAATTGTAGCAATGACCTTAGATCAAGGCTATAGTTCATTTGTATTGTGTAGTTAATTGTACCAACTCCACAATGATGACAAGCAAGGATGACAAGTGACAGGGCATATGAAGAAACCACTTGGGTCTCATGTGAATGTAATAAATGCACAAGAAATAAAGCCTAAGCTCTCAGAAATTAGAATCTCTGAACAGCTTTCCTGTATTTATTCTCCCACATTACATCATTTAAAAAATATGTAGTTCTGTATGTAGATGATTCTCTACTCACGAAGCATGAGATCTTTCCAGAGGAGTGTTATGCATGCTCATTTAGAGATTACCTCTAAAATTTAGTATTTAAACAAAAAAATCATGCTTAACACTTTAGTGCTCTTTGCTATTACAGCCAGGGCTTGTGAGAATTTCAGGATAAGCTGCATACTCATAGACATTGTGTCTTGAACCTTTTTTTTTGTATACTGACAGTGAAATATATCTGACTTAAGGACACTAAGTACTCAAGATTAGTAGCTCCACGAGGCGTGATGTAGACACAGCACAGTTTTCTCTAATGGCATCTCTTCACAAAGCTACCATATAATACAAGATGTGTTATCTACCAGCCCTGCCTGACAAAGGAATCAGTCTTCTCATAACAATCATTCATGCATTCTTCTGGTTTTGGGGTAAATAACAGCTTGGGGGAGAGGAGGGCATAATAGTTAACATCTCAACTCCTGTTACTGTCAAACATCATGCTTAGTTCATCTATTTTACCTATTAAGTTAAAACAGAAAATGCCACTGATTAATGCAATTAATGAAAGTATATTTTTTCTTCTGATCAGGCTGGATTTGGTTATGGCTTACCCATATCACGTCTGTATGCACAGTACTTCCAAGGAGACCTGAAACTGTATTCCTTAGAAGGCTATGGTACAGATGCAGTTATTTACATCAAGGTATGATGCAACACTCTACCACTTTAGATTTATCAGCAACTCTAATCTGAACTGCTAATGGAACTCCTTGTTTCATTATGATAACTTCAATTAAAAAGAATCATCAGCTACAGCTTTTTCTCTTCACAGGCCTTATCAACAGAATCAATTGAAAGACTCCCTGTATACAACAAAGCAGCCTGGAAACATTATAAAGCAAATCATGAAGCCGATGATTGGTGTGTGCCAAGCAGTGAGCCAAAGGACATGACCACTTTTCGCAGTATGTAGCTTTTTCCTCAGCAGCTCCTAAGAAGTACATTTGTCTGTGAAGGGAATTTAGAAGACCTAATTTATACCAAGATGTTGAGCCACTTAGATATGTGAAAGTAATTTTAAGTGGTGTAACAGAAAGTTTACTGTATTTAGGCTTCTCTGAAATTAAAAAATCAACAGCCACCAAAACCCCCTAACCTGTACCTATAAAGAAAGGTTATACTTCATTTGTTTCACTTTCTGTTTATGACTGCTTTCAGAGCAAAGTCAAAGGAGCAATATTTTGGTTTTTATAGGGATCAATGCAATGTCTATCACATCTGATATTAATCTGGATTGTTACAAATTTTATTAGAAAAACTATTGAAAAAGCTTACTGGAACATTCTTCCATTATACAATTCTACAGATTAATGAAAAACTTGTGTAAGAATTATTGAGCTCATTGCTAACTTTGCAACTCTATTGGCACTTTCTTTTATCCTAAGCATGCTGAAGCTTAATTTTGCTAAGTTAGATAAGTTGCCTACATATACTGCCTACATCAAGGGGGTTTTTTCAGCTGTAGAAATCACACATCTCCATAGGGATAAAAAATTTTAAAAAGCGTTTGTAACTGCTACTACTGGTATAATGTATCTCAGGTATGTGGCATCAGTTGTATTTCTTTGGTTGTAATGTGAATATATAATGGATGTGAAAAACTTATCTTGCCCTGATCATTGTGAATTAAAAATTAGCATTGGCTTGTGTACAGTAGAGAAATGTTGTCTTGCACTTGCCTCTATTTCTGTAGGTCATACCAAAACATGGTATCAACATTCTAGCCTTCAGACTTGGGCGTGTCAGGTACAGCTGTAAATGGAAACTATTTTAATAAACAGATTTTTAAGATTTGTCTGTAATAGGGCATCTCTATTACTTTGACAGTGTAATATGTGGAATTAAGTTTCTGAAAGTACCTTTGCATTTGTGATATGTTCCTGGCCTCATTTTTGTAGTAACTGGAATTCACACTATAACATAAACATAATAACCAGAGTATGTTAATCAGTCAAAGACAAATCAGAACATACAGAGGAAGATAGAGAGGGGAGTGAATCTTGTATTTCAGATACAGAGTCCTTTTAATAAAGAATTGAATTTAATGCCTACTGTACGAGCTTTGTTCAAATCATACACAACTATGTTGCACCTTGATCCCTGTCATTCCTGAACATTTTTGGAGTGATGCAGTTAAAGTCATTGAGGTCTAATACTTTTCTCAGTTAATTAAACTGCATGTAATTCAGTGGGTTTTGTTCTGCAGCTGACATGCATAATCCCTCTCAGAAACAGTAAGTCTAGCTTTTGCTAGTTTACTATCTCTGTGCAGAGCAGAAGGTGAGATACCACAAGTGAAGGGGATAGGTGGGATGTTGGAAATTGAAGGCATGCTACTCTAGTTGTAGCTGAGCCAGATTCAAGATTTAACACCTGCTATCTCCCTCGCCAAGTTCTGCAAAACAATGAAATGGTTTTATACCCTTGTTAACTTTAATAGAAGTGTGTTACAAACTGGGCTGTACACACAGTTAAGGGAGTACACACAGTCTGAGGGAGTATTATTGTATCTTAATTGCCACTGGAACAGTAGGGTTACCTATTCCACTTAAGCTTGTGGGCACCTTGAGGCCCCTGTTTTTCTTCCTTACAAGGATTCAGGGTAATAACTGGCACACCTTTCAATCTGCATGGCTACAAGTGAGGAGAACTGAGAGCTGTTCTCTTATTTGGCCCTGGCAAAAGGATGTGAGTAATGCCACATAGTATAAAATGGGGCCTGTACAAATGTTAGGAGGGACACGTGCAGCAACTGCTTTTGCTAAAGCTGAAAGTTACAGCAAGGGCTTTTAAAAACTCAGAGCTGAAGCTGAGCATTCTAGCCTTTAAATATCTTAACTAACTCAATTGATTTTAGTAACATCGGACAACTACAAGTGGCATTTCTGAAGAAAAGCTGAGTTTCTACAAACTGTCTATTAAGTATTTTACTAAAGTCTCCATGTTCTCAGCTAACTACCAACTGAATTCCGATTACTAGAGCAACTTGCTGTATAATTATATTTGTAGTTCTCTTCACCTGCCATCCCAAATGATTGTGGTGAAAACACAAATGCACAGTTTTGATTTACAATATTTAATCCTTGTTACAAATTTGATCTTTGATAACTTTTAGTTTAAACAGAAGTGCAGAAGACAACTTTTGTATTTAGTATTTTCATTACTATACTGAAGTCATTGTGAGCACACTGGTTAAGTTGAAGTTAATCACTACAGAACATACTGTCAAAATGCAGAGATTAATAGTTTTGTATGCAAATTAGCTAAGTCTTGCACTGTAAAATTAATCTTGGTTTGTGTTAATTTTTTGAAAGAATTGCTGGATTTATTCATTAAAACTATTGTAAAAATGAAACCTTGTTGTGTGACTATGTAGCTTTGTACTGAGCTCGTTCCATGCAGCCAGCCTTCTCATTCAACATCCACCAGATACCACTCAGGTGCCAGGGGAGTTTATCAGCCCTTCCATGGCCCCTCCTTACCTGTAACAGCTCTGCACACAGGGAAACCTCTGAAACCATTATTTCCACTAGTCTCCTTCATGAGAAAGCTCCTCCCAGGGTGCAACAGTAGGCTTAAAGAGAAAATATTCTGTGCAATATTCTGTGTTCTAGCTGTGAAAATACTCAACTTTCTTGACTGAATTAATTAAAGGGTGGTTTTATGTGGGAGATCCTGAGCATTTGATGATTCCATAGATCTAATTCCTCTCTCATCAGTAGGGCAGCATTCCTCTTTGGTTCAGGGTCTGTAAGTTTGGCACACAACTAAAAGCTACTGTGAACAAAGCAGATAAGTTAAATCTTGACCAAAGAATGCATAAAACTGAAATATAATCTCTTTCAAAAAAGTAATTATTATCAAGATTTTCAAACTTTATTTTGGAAATGCCTAGTGTGCAGAAGCATTTCCACACAGTCCTTCTGCTGAAATTCTTAAGATGTTTATACAAAAAAATAATAAATGTGAAACACCAACAGTGAAGTTCATTCATTTAATTAAAATGAAAAACAATCCATAGATTTAAAGGAGAACTTGGTCCACATAAACAAACTATGTAAGTTTTGTTCTAGTCCATTCTAGGGTGGAACTGATATTTAATCTAGTCTATGTTTCTGGAATAATCTAAATTAAGGAAGTGCTCTTGTAGTATCTCTAGAAAATAGTATGTAAATATACAAAACACCAAGTCATGTTCTAAGCTATTTCAAGAATCAAATCCTCCTTTAAAGAGAAATAATCTGTAGTCTACAACTGAACATTTAAATACAAGGCAGAAACCCAGTGCGTCAGTGATAATTTTTCCTACAAGTCTTCCCTCAGTATTTTAAGTCTGAAAAACAGTATTGTTTAAAATTAGCAAATATATAAATTTGGTCCGCAAAAAATCTTGTAGCATGTAGAAAAGAGAAATACATGTATTGCAAATTGATCTTATTCATAGCATAGATCTATAAAACTATGTATTATTTAGGAAAAATAGGTTAAAAAGGATCTTATTTATAGGCTTAAACCTTGTCCCAACACCATACAGGTAGTGTACAGAAAACTTAGTATTATGTTTAGGATATGTAGTTTGTGAAAACTACTTAGTATTTCTTCTTCGTTATTTTCTCAGTAAATTGCAACACATAGAATTCAAAAACAATGTGCTACTAAAGTGAACTTTGAATGAAGTTCCAGAAGTACAATAATTAAAATAATCCTAAATTTGAAATACATGCTTTCTTTTTAAATTAACTTGACATTACCATTTTCTTAAACTTAATTTTTACTATACATCTCTAGTGGCAACAGATAAACAGACTGTCACAGACTGAACTTGTTGGCAGGATTTTTCTATCGTCCCTCTATCAGCTTCAACTCTATCAAATGCTAGTTGACTAATACTGGAATGATTTTTAATACAGCATTCTACTTTTCACAAACATCAATTTCAATGAAAAGGGAATATGACACGTCAGAAGAAGAAATGTTACTTAAGGCAGAAAGTTAAATTATTGTCTATTAATACAGGCAGAGTCAACTAGAAATAAAAATACTGAAAACATTATTTCATTTTATTGGGCTGCAATGGGGAGGGACCGAAATTAAGAAGAAAAAAAACCACCTACCACATTGAACTGTTGCACTTTCCCTCCTCCCTCAATTGTACAATTATATACAAATCTGCTGAACTTCATCAAGATTAGGCAAGTCTGCACTAAAATAAAATGGTCATTTTAGCAGCTTGATTCAAGAGTGGCCACCACTCTGCCAGTCTTGCGAACTTCTTTCTCCTTCTTTTGAACCTTTTCCTTCTGCTTTTCCAGTTTTTCCTGTGTTTTTCTAATATCCTTAATTTTTTTCTTTATTGTTGATCGGTCATTTTGACTGGAAACTCCCAAAGCCTTTGAAGGAGGAAAACAAAACAAAACCTCATCAATAATTTTTTTTTCAACAGCACTGTCAACAGTGCTTGTGCATTAACAATGTAAGAAAGTGTTATTCACTTTTTGACATGATAGTCTGTTTATTTGAAAAACAAAGTCTTAGGACCTTGAAAACATTGTAAATAATCATCTGGGTAACAAGGTAGGTAAGAAAACCAAGGCCAGCTCTTCAGTTGTGAAATAACAGTTTCGTGTCACATTTTACAAATATGTAAGCCCCTGAGAACTTCCAGAAAATAACATCATAGGTAGTAGTCTCCAGATATTTTTCTAGCTCCTTTTATACACGAGTTTCTATTCAGTAACTACTCTTTAATTTTAAGGATTTGAAAGTGTATTGTTAAGAAGTGTCTCAGGAAGCGGACGGAACACTTCGATTTGCGATCGGCAGGTGGCAGCGCGCGATTCCAAGTGCCTGACCACACTCGCACAGTGTCAGCCCAAACGCATCAAGTGCACACTGAGCTTTAGGCATCAGCGTTTGGGGTTCCACAACTGGAAAGTCATTTGGCAGGCCAGTCACTGGTATTTTCTCTGTGCCCATGAAATTTTATAAAATACAGGATATTTAGTGTTGCATGTCTATTTAAAATGCAGGCATATTCTGGAGACAGAAGTTAGAACACCTTTCCCCCCCAACCCCCTCAAATTTTGCTATTGATCATTAATAATAATTTGCCTTACACCAGAATAGACCAATGAACTTCTTCCAGCTGCACATCTTGCCTGTCCATAATGCAGTTTCATAATCTAACAAGAAATAAAAACTGCAGGAATTTACTGTAAGGGATACATGTGCACTGCAGCTTCCAGGTGTAAAATGGTAAGAAAAGGCTCAGAAGATTCAGAATATGTATTTTCAGCAGGAGTAAAAACCTGAGACATTTAAAATGTCACCAAATAGGATTTTAGCCTTCCCATTTGAAGAGGAAATGTCAAAGGTACAAATTTCTAAAACTTGATCCTGTGATTCTATTTGAATTGGCCAGAATTTGTTTTGATATGACCTTATGCTGAGATTGGTGACAGACACATCAAGACTCCTTGGAAAATTATGCTTCCTTTAATTTCCTCAAGATACAAACAATGAAGCAATATTTGTTATCTTTCTGGCTATAAGCAGCCAGTCTTTAATTCTACAATTACAAATTACTATTTAACTAATGAAATAACAAGAGCAAATAACTCTACCCCTTTAAAAAGCCACAAAACCAGGAAACTGGACTTTGTAGGTTAAAAATATAAGCAGTGAAACAATAATAGTAATATATAATACATAATGATATACAATATAATATATAGTAATATAATATAAGCAGTGAAACCTATACAGTTACAAATCTACCTCAGGATGTTCACATACCTTCAGCTTCTCACTGTCAAGCTGCATCAACTGCTGTCCATCTACGTTCATTGCTGTGAACTCTGTAATATACTGCTCCATGTTCATTCCCATTAACCAGTGGCATACTTGCTGGGTAGTCCATTCAGAAATAGGTCTACTGTGCCACTGATTTTGCTTTCCTGTTGTTGTAAATTCATCATCCAATGCCTAACCAATTGAGAAAAGTCACCATAAGCAATATTTTACTTGACTGTACGTTGAATTCCAACTGTCAGCTGAGTTTGGTTAATAAAGTGCATTTTTAAACATGCTGTACTCCAAAAGTCAAGTTCTCGAGATCAGTTTTCCCAGTTTACTATAAACAAGACACTTCAACATTCAACACAAAGTCAGAAACAGAGAACATAAATAGTAAACTGGACCTATCCAAACAATGAACACACTTCCTCAGTTAGTTGGTTAAGGTAGCTCTATGTTAGTGTTAGATGCTACCTTACACACCATGAAGAATTATCAAGCACTTCAACTCTATTATTATTGTTAAGTGATCAAAATCCAGAATAAAAGCAATTCTAGTAGCTAGTAAATCTGGTGAGTGTTCTAGGTACAGTTTTATTACATTTTGTACATTTGTAAAGAGAAGATTGTTTGTTCTTTGAACAAATGCTATTACATCAACATTTTAAAAGGTCTGCCCAAATAGAAGATGACCATTTCAGAAACCTAACAGCTTGCAGACTTCCACTGAAAATACACTTTGCCAGCTCACAGAGCTTTTGAGGCACCCTGCTTCAATTTAATATTGCTACTGAGAGAAAAAGTTACTGCTGTTTGTCCTGAAGCACTATTACTTCATCACAAGAGAAAAGCTACACTGTTCCTACACTAAGCAACAGAGCTAAGCTCTGTAGAGAAGAAATTCCAGTGTGGTACTTGAATCAGTGATACCAGTTAACTAAAGCTTTATTCACTATCCAGAATCATCTCTCATTAGCACATGACTGAGTACAGGCTGCATTAGACTTGCAGACTGCTCCACTAGGCAGCTTCCACTACTCATCCAAGATATTTGTAAACAGCAGAAAATATGCTCCCCTTTTCCAGCAAGCCTTATACACGAATTTGTAAACAGAAAATGTGGAAAAAAGTTTTCTAGTTATGGATTGGAGAGATGACCCTGTAAAGTTGCAGGTGAACAACTACAGCAGCCAGCCAAAGGGATCTCAGAAAATTCAGCTTATTTGATGGAATATTTGGAAGAGATGATTGATGTAACAAAATTATTGTGGTGATTACAAGTCAAGGACTGTGAGATATAGGCCTGTAACATGATCTGATCATACAACACAATGGATCTGAGCATACCATATGGAAGACATGTAGGAGGGGAAACATAACATTTTCAGATTTCCAGTTTAGCGATGGACTACATGAAATTTCAAATGCTTTTGCTTTTCCTGGTCTGTGAAACAAGGGACAGTAGCTACATTAAGAGGCAATGCAGATAAATAGGAACGAGTCTGTAGAGCCGAACAGTTTGTGTTGGGGTCCTAAAATCCACACTAGAAGGATTTCAAAGGATTTTCACTTCCAAATAGCTATAGTCTGATCACAAAGATTCAATGGCCACTAGCAGCTGGAACATAGCAGGACCACCATTGGAGCACATCTGATTTGATTTCTGAGATAAATCAAAGTAAGGCAAGTGGGAACAATCAGAATATTTATTTCAAAAATGAACTCCTTATCCAAATCAAAATGCTTATGTAGATAAAACAAGTAGGAACACATCTACCTTACTGCTGTGCAAAAGAAGAATAGCAATTTGCATAAAATAACAGCAAAGGGCTCCAGATGTTTGGCTTGAAATGCTCTATACAGCATCTGTATCAAGACAACTGGAGCACTGAGTCTTCTATCCAAGCTATCAAGCTTGAGATGCTTAATACAGAGAAGATTAGTTGGATAAATTACCAAGGGAATTTTAAAATGCACATTTATTTGAAATAATTTTACATAACAGTACTCCCCAACCTGATACTGCAACACAAAATATATATTGGCAACTTTGTCTCATACTAGCAAGTGCTCCTGAATAGTACATAAAGAGGGGAAACACTTTGCATTTTAAGTTGGACCTGTGTATCAGGTGTGCTCTATCAGCCACAAGAAACACTAAAATATATGCTGTCACATGTGTATTTTTTAATTTATCTATGTACTTTTATCATTTGTGGTGGGGGTGTGTGTGTGTATCTATATATCTCCTTTACATGAAAAAAATGGTGTATTGTTTTATTCCAGCTGGAACTCACTCCAGATTTACCAAATCTGTGTAAGCCATGCAAAAACTTCCCTTCTGAAATTTCAGAGTGTAAGTACCTGAATATGTATTCTTGTCAAAAAAAGAAAGAGATGTATTCTTTAATTTCTTAGAGAACTGCTGTCCCCTGACAGAATCTTGGGGGCTCTCTGAAGCAGTCTGTCCAAGCAGCATAGATTAGAGCACTTAACAGACTGCTCTATGGAGGAGTCCTCCAGGCTTAGCTATGAACTGCAGCTTAGGGTTTCAGTATCATCAGTTGCTAACAAACTCCTTCTACTTCATATTGGTAATGTCAGAACCCTAAAACCAGAAGTTGTAGCAACAGCTGAATCTATGTCAAAACACGGAGACATCATCTTCTCACAGATCTTTAATACTATAAAATCTGCATTTTTCACTACTATACAAGGGAAAGCATCTGTGACTATTTTTCAGAATATAGGAAAGTGAAAACTGTAGGAGGATAAGAAGAAGAATACCAACTTTTGAGTAAGTCTTATTGGTTATTAAGTAATACCTCTACATAACTTTTTTTTCTCAAATGTCCATTCAGAGGCAGAAGGAACGTGACAAGCTGTGTTTGTACAGCAAAGTTAGAGTCCCCAGAACAGCCCATACACACACAAGAGATCAGCTGCAAATTCAGAAACCAGAACTGAAACTACTAAGGTATAGAAGTGTGAGAAAGCCATGTGCTTTTTTCCTGCATAAAAATGCATGTGATTCAGAAAGCAAATAAAGGCTCTGGAGATAAAAATACAAAGCCAAAGAAAACACCACTGCCATCACACCATTTAACATATTAAGAACATTAGAAGGATTACCCAGCTAGCTTGCTAACCATCTGTGAGTGAAGTGCCTCTGCTGTAACTAGCAGGCTGCTAACAACTGAACCCTCACCAGGCTGTCACATCCTCAAACTGCCTGTGAGCAACTGCTCAGCAGAGAGGCAGACTCCTCAGTGCTGCCCCTATCTATACCTTTAAGAGGCGCTTCCATCATCAGTTTCCCAGCAATTCCAGGATTTGTAAGGCAGTGTGCAATAGCCCACTCCTCTGAAAGCCAGAGTTACACTGGGTAGCACAACTCCTGCTGCATACTTATGAACCCATCTGGACAACCATCAGGCAGAAATTATTAAGAGCTTAAGTTAAGGATCCTATTCAGTATCTTTATTGGTGATTTGAATGAGGGCACTGAGTGTACCCACAGTAAATTCATGGACAACACCAAGTTTAGTCAGAGTGTTGGTCTGCTGGAGGGTAGGAAAGCCCTGCAGAGGGACCTGGACAGGCTGGATCGATGGGCCAGACCAAGAGCCTGAGGTTCAACTTGACCAAGTGCTGGTCACATTGGCGCATTGGCCACAACAGCCCCATGCAGTGCTACAGGCTGGGAGCAGAGTGGCTGGGAAGTGACCCAGTGGGAAAGGACCTGGCAGTGCTGATTGACAGCAGCTGAACTCGAGCCATCGTGTACTTGGGTGGCCAAGAAGGCCAGTGGCATCCCAGCCTGTATCAGAAACAGTGTGACCAGCAAGACCAGAGCAGTGCCTTTACTGGGCACTGGTGATGTCACACCTCAGGTGCTGTGTCCAGTTCTGCGCCCCTCAGTTCAGAAAGGACATTGAGGTGCTGGAGTGTATCCAGAGAAGGACAATGAAGCTGGTGAAGGGTGTGGAGCACAGGTCCTGTGAGGAGCAGCTGAGGCAGCTGGCGGTGTTTCGCCTGGAGAAGAGGAGGCTCAGGGGGACCTCATCGTTCTCCACAACCTGCTGGAAGGAGGGTGTAGCCAAGTGGGGGGCAGCCTCTTCTCCCAGGTAACCAGTGACAAGAGGATGTCAGCTAGCCAGGTAAGATTCACAGTGAACATCAGGAAGGATTTCTTTACAGCAAGGGTGATTAAACATTGGCATGGACTGCCCAGAGAGGTGGTGGAGACACCATCCCTGGAGGTGTTTAAGGAAAGACTGGATGTGACATTCAGTGCCATGGTCTAGCTGACAAGGTGGTGTTCAGTCATAGGTTGGACTCAATCTGATCTCAGAGGTCTTTTCCAACCTAATTTATTCTGTGATTCAAAATATCCCAAACTGCTATAACTTTGATTATTTATTTTTCCCAGACCTAGACTAAAAACTTTAAAAAAAACCCAAGAACAGAACTATATATTTTTCTTCACACATACTGCTTTCCAAATGAGAAAACAGTTCAGAATTTGTTCCTTGTTTTCCTCAGAGCAGACCCTTGATACTCAAGGTAATTACTGAAAAGGTACAAACAGGTTTTACTGGTCATGCAAAACCAGGATAATAAGTGCCATATGAACTAGACAGGACACTGGAACTCATCTATAACAGAAAGGCTTCAATCATCACTTTACACATGGACAATTAATATTAGACTGCTTTCATTTGAATTTTAGAACCCTAAGTTTACTGGAAGTTTGTAATCCTGATCAAAGAATGATATTCAAGAAGACATCTTTAATAAAGCCTTACAATTTATACTGCTTTAAAGTTCTAGAAACACATATTCCATTCAAAAAACTGCAGGAAGTACTTGAAAAGACAGATTATTACCTGAAATTTCTCTGGTTTCCATTAGATCTAGGACTATTATCTCCAAAAAAAAAAAAAAAAAAAATCTGCAAAAACATAATCCACTACCACAAGCTGTAAACTAGTTATATGATTTTTGAGACCTCAGATTTTTATGTTAGTGAATTTATAACATTGTAAGACTGCACTAACTTTCTACGTATTACTAGGCTATTTTAAGATTTTCACCGAAGACTGACTTAAGACAGCTAATAAAAATCCCATCACGTTCACGAACCACCAGTTTTGCAAGCCCTCTAATTCATTTTACGTAAGATAATTATGTTCATTTTTTAATGAGTTTTCCTAAACTAAGGGATTTAATTTATTAAGATGTCCATTAGTCAAACACCAAATGAGACAGTATCTCAGGATGCTACCAAAGTGTAGACTTCAGGTTTCAACTGTAGCCAAAGGAATTAGTTCTCCAGGGGAATGAACACACTTTCAGGTGTCTAATTTCTACCTATATATCAGAACCACTATGTTCTGACTTTTTTCTTTTTTTCTTTTGTTTGTTTTTATTGAAATGAAATTTTATCATAAAACAAACCTGCACAGATGTGAAGGCGAGGTAAAAATGTTGCAGTTTTTATTCACCCAGGAAGTTGCTTTAAATTAGTGGAAGAGAATGGCATTTCATTTAAAGTTAAAAACTTCAATTTGATCAGTGAGTTCATTCCGATTTTTATGATATAACTAGGATCAGAACACACAGGCTGATCTGTCATCCATGAAGGCATGTCCTTAGTTCATTAACAACTTCTTCACAGCGCTCTTCAACATTCAAATATGGAACAGCCATCTAGTTTCACATTACACACATCTGTTTCTATTAAACATGCTGTAGTGTGAACAACAACATCAACAACACACATATACACACTTTGAAACTCACCTCATTTGAAGAGAAGGTTAAAGTGTGTGAACGACCTGACAGATTTGGTTCTGTCACTAACCCTGAAAGTTCACAACTTGGCTTGCTATGGTATGTATCATCTATGACAATTCTACTCTGCAAACAAGTGGAAATAATGTTTTATTAACTCACTTCTTGGAAAAGCAGGTCATTAGGTGACATTCTAGTAATTCTGATTTTTGGTTAAAAAAAAGAGTAGGAGTCAGTTACCTTTAGAACACATATGAAATATACTAACTACATCAAGCATCTGACTTTTCTGTTAAATTTCTGAATTCCGAAATGCAGTAACAAAGCAATAGCCTCAATACAAGCAACTTGTGCAGAGAATTGGTCATAACCTGAAATGGTGTTAAAATACAGAAGGAAGCGCATCAGTTACTTTTTCAGCAGGCATACCACACTGTGGGAGAAGCAATTTAAAATGCATTTGTTGGACTTATTATGAACTTTTATTAAACTGAAACCTCTACAAACACTATGAATGTGTTTTAGAAGGTAGTGCTCTGTTGATTCTCTCGATTTCCAACTCAGATTGTGACCTTGAAAGTATTTTTCATTAGTGAAAATAATTCTGCCAAAAACATGGCTCACCCTTTTGCCTTTCTAAAATTTATGTCTCAGCACTACTCTTTGCTGCCTACAATCAGTAAGCAACTATTTACCAGTATTTTCTCTAATGTTCTCTAAGTTTCCAATCAACTAATTACAAATACTTTGTAAGAATGCCATACCACACCCCTATGTGCATAAATAACCTGAGATCCTAAATTAAACTGATCTTTAAGGTCTTTTTCTTCAACTAGTTATGCTCATATAAAAGACCTACATTTTTGCAGTTATCCTCGTTTAGCACTTCTGTATCTGTGTCCTGATTTCAATTCCACCTGAACTCTCAGTTTTCTGGATTATTCAATTTTTGTTTTGTAACTGCATTTGCTTATACTCTAAATTATTGATACGCATTTTCAGCCTTAAAAACACCGCACCAAAGCTCAAGAAAAAAGCCATCACCACCAGAACTCAACAAACATAAAACCCCCAAACCACAACTTGAGTTTTCCTGCTACCTCTCTGTGGTATTTTCTTGACTGAGAAACGGTGTTCTATTTACCATGTAGATTATTTTATTAATTACATTAAATTTTAGGGTCTTCTTCAGTCTTTTAGATGCAAGAATTATTATCCAAAACAACAGAATACTTTGTCCATCAACCTATTCTCAACTTAACTTCAACCCAAACTGAAAATCTATTTAAGAGCTTTTCTTTCAGCCATCCTCAGTGGCTTTACACTTTTTACCTCTACAAAGAAAATCAAGAACAATTCAGACAAACAAAACTGAAAAGATACAATAATAAAAACATAGCCAAAAGTAAAGCATCTGAGCACCAGTTGTAACGTTTCCTTCTCCCCTGCTCCTAATCAGTTTAATCAATAATTTCCTTTTAAGCATTTAGAACCAGTTGCAAAGATTTTTGACTCTTGAATAGCAAAGAATTTGGACAGAAGAGGTTTTATAGGTATGCTTCCTATAATTTAAGGAATCTAATTTATACCACACTGCTCTTCCTTGCATTGAAAATGAAAGACTGCATCCTTGCTTACAGAAGCTAAGTAGTATTCTGGAAAAGCAATGAGTATAAGTACTATGTATATGTGTGTATCAGAGAATGGGACAGATTAATGTCAAGGGGCTAATTTAAGAACTGTCTGCAAGCACACAGGATTTTAGTTCCTGTGTTTCTTGTTTTCACAGGGATCAAGAAGCTGACCACTACTCTGTCACACTGTAAGTTTAAAACTAACTTCAGAACCATTTTAAGAAAATGAAAACCTTTTAAGTGCAGTAACTTTCAGAGGCAAATTCTGCAAAACCAGAAACTAAGTGATAAGAAATGTAATTGTATTCCTTACATAATGAATGCTAAAGCACAACTACAAAAATTATACACAATGCAAAGAACTTCGTTCCACAAAGATTTTTTACATGACTAAGTTCTTATTTTAGGTTTTCTACATCTACCTCTTGTTTAAGAAATGCTGTCACATGATCATATGGGATATTACAAACATAAAAGGAATACATGTTATTGCTATATTTATCATATATTGCTTTATTTATCAATTTTGAGTTAATACCAACAAAAATAACTATTCTTCCCTTGAACTCTGGGAAGATGACTTTGTCCCTTGCTTTTATATTGTTTTAGTAACAAGACTCACTTCTGAGTGGTCAAGTACATTTCCTTGTCAGTCTTAATGACTTTTCATAGTAAAACAAGCCAAAGCTTTGTTACTGTGCAAATGTAATTATCAAACCCTAAGTTCAGATCCACAACAATTAGTCACTCATTTGAAGCAGCAACCGCTGTCATATTACCATGTTTACAAAAGACTCCAAACACTGCAAAGTGAAAACAGCCTGACTTTGGAGAGGAAAACTATGATTTTATGATTAATGAATGTATGAGAATCTGTTCTTCAGTGGGATCAGCTTTCTACCATTTTACAAAGCAGAAATATAGCTGGAGACTTGCATAATATTCCAGCTGCTGGTTTGCAACTGGCACTAAGGAAAAAAGCAGCAAGCAACAATTAAATACTGGAGCATGAGAAGGAAACAAAAAAAACCAAACCAGTAGGCAAGAAACCAACTGGAAGGTTGAAGTAGTAATCATCTTGGGCAAGTACAGTCCAGTAAGAAGAAAAGAATATTACTTCAGAACAGTGTGGAAAGGAAGAGAGCATTCATTCTGTACAGTAAGATCTGTAACTTTTTGATTGCCAAAAGTAGGTGTATATGGTAGGTATATGAAAACTTTCAGAGCTGCTTAAGCACATTGTGGGTGTTCATAGTAAAAATGAAGCAGTGGCACTTTTACTATGCTTACAAAAATTATTTAAGTAAGATAGAAAGGAGCAAAATGAAGAGGGGACCAGTGGGCTCTTCTCAATCAGTGACTTTGAAAGTCAAACGCACTGACTGCTTATCTATACAGGAAACACCTCCTGATAGCTTTGCTAAAGCCTATTAGGAGACCACCTACAGCCTATCAAGAGACCAACCATGCACTCCTATTAAATCAAAAACTGTACCCAAGTATATACATATACCTTCCAAATCCTTTGGTTATTTACAGAAACATCTTTTGGCCACCGCATGTTCAACAGAAGAGACCAGTGCAGGAGCTGTAAATACGTAAGACTGATGCACACTGGGCAGTATTTTGTGAAGTACAGTTCTGCTTCAGAGATTAAAATATTCCTACTCTTATTAAGTTCCTGTGTTATAGTAAGAATTGTATGGTTCTAAAACCACTTCCTGTAATTTTTAAAAACTACATATGCAGACAATTTACTACTATCACAGGGACTGTAGCTTTACACTAGTGAAACAAAAAAAGGTATTTAAAAAAAAAAGGTATTACAACAGCATTTTAGTGCAATCACCATCTAGAAACATGGAAAGCAAACTTGTTATTTGCAATCTCAGCAAAATATCCGTGACTTTATGGACTACAACCTGGCAAGTTTCTCTTCCAGATATACAACTCATTTTTTTGTAACAACACAGAAGAAAATCAAAACATGAAAGGGTATTTTAGCCATCCAAAGTGAAGAAGAAGTGTGAAACTCAAGAAAAAACCCAGCTTATGACCTTACTCAAACAACTGTAATTTTCAATTTGACAAAAGCCACAGGAAATGAGAATGAAGTCAGTAAAATTGCTACAAACAGTCTTAAATTGAAAAAGATTTTACCAAATATTCAGACAACACACACATTACACATTTTAGTTTCTAAAGCTGTTTCTTTCAAGTAGTCTAAACTGTAAAGATGGTAACTATGTTATAGACTGAACTGTGTAGCCTCGCTCTCAAGATATAGTTAAAAGGCTCTGAATTACTAGATTATTAGTTACTCAGAAGCCTGGAAGAAAGTGTTCAATAGATGTGTTTCTTGGCTTTTAATACTATATTTGTTAGTGAAAAGTAGGGTGCTATCCTCCTCCACCTGTCTGATACTCCAACCCTACATTCCAGTATGGTAAGAACTGGCTGGCCAACTGTTTGGACAGCTGACCTCTATTTATGCACAATTCCTCCATGAGCTAGTCTGGAAAACAGATTTGACCTTTAAACTATGCTTTCCTGAAAGCATCATTACTTTTAGCCTTACCAACCAGTGAGAAAGCATGCCCTGTGATTCTTCCTTAGATGCTACTTCAGCCTTAATAGCCTCTACTGATGCTTCAACTGAGGAGGAGGGAACAGGAACACTCATAAATCCTGCTTGTAAGCACTGTAGTACCTCAAATTCTCCGTCAGTGTTTGAAAGAGGTGATGTGGTTAAGGACTAAGTAAATAGGCTTCCAAATATACCACTGATATTTTTACTTTATCAAGATGCAACACTTAAATATTCAAGGCACAAACTGGTCATCTTTACCTTGCTTCTGTTCTTCTCTTGGCCATGCTCACAACCATCCTGCCCACCCTGAGTAACCTGCAGACTGCTGCTTGAAATCTGAGGCTCTTTGTGGCTGTCTCCAAACCAAGAGAAAGGCATGCAAGTAGGAACAGGGGAATCTGAATCTGATGCAGACAGATTGTTGCCAGAGTCATCCAAAAGTTCTCGGGAGCCTCTGAAATACGGAGATTAAATTCTGTTTAAATAACAACAGCAAAAAACCCCACCCCATCCCTCAAATACACAACCATCCCCTTAAAAAACACACTACTTATTTTTACCAGTTTCACAGCACAACTGATACCTGAAATGAAAACTGATACTTGCCTTTAAAAATCCATGCAAAATAACGGGTTATTTAACAACACAAATTTAAGAACTTCTTCAGTATTTCACGCAATTTAACAATTTCAAGCAATTGCTAACTTAATTTACTTAACATTCTTCTTCCTAAGCAAAACACAATTTTAATGTTGTCTCCTCTACTCTCTTCTGTGAGATCAGAAGCTCATCTCTGTATCATTAAATCTTCACAGAATTTTGCCACTGTTATATAATAATGGACTTTCAGATCAAACATTAATGACAGCTGTAAAGAAATCCTTAGGTTACAAATTTTAGGAATGAAGCATGTATGTAAAAAATAACAAAAGAACTACCTGCTATCCAGAGAACCTCTTAGAATTTCTTTTTCTTGCTTCTTACCCTTGCCCCCAGATTTCCGCAATCCACTGAAGTGAAAAAACACAAATTTCATAAAGCACTTACACTTATCCGGTACAACCTTTCTTTAAATCACTAAAACTAAAGTTAGTTTTTACACTGACTTCAACAGTTACAAAAAGCCACATTTATATTGTTACACAAAGCATAATTTTGCAGATTATGCATGCAATTAAAAAGTTCTGGCATTCATATTCTATTTAAGAACCATGACAGTACCCCTTCAAAAGCCACAGATAACCAAAATAAATACAGAAAATGCCTAAAGAAGCTTAGCATATAGATACAACCAGGAGGAAAACCACAGTTTTACTGCCACATTAATACTCCTAAGCAATGCACAGCAACTTGAGCAAAGTCCCTAACTATGTTATCAGTGTGTGAAATCAGCTGATTTTTATGTTATACATTATGATTCATTTATTGCAGTACCAGTCTAAGTCTTTAATGATAGCTGACTTCAAGAAGCTTTACCCCTGTCTTTAAAGGTGTTATGAAGTAGCATTACTGGACTACTCAACACTGTTTTATCTAGAGAACATAATATTCTCAAAAATAACACAGAACAACATTTGTTTCCAAAGGAACACGTGTAAAATCTTACCCAAAATCTGGAAATCTCCTTTTGGACTTCCCTGATGGTATTCCTTCATTTGTTTCCGCTGTCCTATCTTCATTTTTCCTTTCTTCTGTTTTTCATAGAGAGGTGAAAAACAGAAATGTTGCTGTAAAAATACCTGCAATTTTCAGCTACTAATGATGATGCTTGTAAGTCAGATACTAAGACCTGGGTGACAGTGTTAAAACTCCCATTCCCACACACAGATAACAACTGAAAATAGTACAACCATAATAACAGCCAGCCTAAGTTATTCTGTCTGGCATCTTCCCATCATTCTGTACCAGGGACCCATCTGGCTGTACCAGGCCACTGAAAAATGGGAACATAACAATTGCTAACAACTAAAAAATATTCCTTTTGATAAAGAGTAACTCTATACTGTCTACAGAAAGGTAAAACTTACCACAGTATTTTGTGCTAATGAATTACAAACAAAAATTAGTTCATGACAGGTTTAGAAAAAAGAACCTCTTTCTTTTGCAAAATGTCACCTTCAAAACACACAACCACATAACCAGTATAAGATACATGAAAGAAATGAATTTTTAAGGGTACTGTTGAACAAATCAGTAGTTTCTGATCAACATTAAAACTTTAGCTAATTAGTTAAGTACTTTTTCTAAATATGTAACATCCAATAAATTGGAACTACAGTTAAACTAGTTATTTTTCCTATCAACTTGAATACAAAACCAAACTTTTAATAGTGATGTTTGTTTCCAGAGGTAGTCCTTTAAGAAAAGAGGAAATTTCTTAAACACAGCACAGTAGGTTAAAATACAGACTGATACATGAATGGATGAAAAGGTAATAGAAAGGACTAATTCAAGAACAGGCAGACATTTAAATACAGTTAGAAAGCAACAATCTAGCAGAAACAGTATTTAGTGTAATTTTTCTCACAAAGAGCAAGCTTTCAATACTAATCTGCATGCACTGCATTAACTAGCAATTCCAGGGGCCAATTTAGAAAAAAAAAGTTTACAATGCTTCTGCCATCACAAAAAAACTGTAGAAAAGAAGGCAAAATCACATATGTATTAGTGGCGGGTTTTTTTAGACTATTTTTGTTTGAAACTTTATAGAAATATACAAAATAAGGACAGTATAAAACAAATCCTGTTTCAGGGTATTAAAAAAATGGTTTAGTCTGAGCTGTATGGCAAAGACAGGAAGTCACCTGCCTTTATACATTTGTACTGGCTTATTACAAAAAATATCAAACATTAAAAAGATTATATTAGATCCCCTTTTCAATTATTTATAAGAAAAATTCCAACTATTCCTATCAAATAATGATTAGTAGTGACTAGGCTGATTATAATACCTTTAACCTTCTTCTAGGGACAAATATCCTAAGAGGACATGATGAATAATGCAGTAATTCCTGCAATACTCAGAATCTGTATCTTGTTTAAACACTTGGATAATGTCTGGAAGCACAAAGCCAACAACAAATTTTTCTGGGAATCAGGAAATCCATCAGACTTGCTCTCCAATACACCACCACTTATGAGGCTTGTGTTTTGCACGAACATATTAGGACCTTTACTGATTACATCTCAAATCTGTAAAATTCAGTCCCAAAGAATAAAAAGAAAAATAAACTCTTAAATCTTACCCTTGGTTTCTTTCCCTTTCCCTTTTGTTTCTTTTTGCTTAACATTCTTGAGATACCCTTGAGGAGAATTTGGAGTCATCCCTTCAGGAGGAGGTGAGCGAGTGGCGGCTGTGCTATTTTCATTGTTTGGTTTGTGTACTGGTGAAGAGTGTGTGGAAGCAGAAGGACTTGACTCTAGAGGACTTTCTGTGCTTTCTCTTTTCTCAGGCTTTTCACACTTTCGATCTGCATCATCCAGGCATGGGAGAGGTAATTTTTCACTTGTTTCTAAGGTCTTAGTTAGGTACATAGCGGAAGACTCTCTGTTGAGAACACCGTCTTCTGAATCCTCATCCTTCAATAAATTTGAAAGTTATTTCATGATAAACATGACATATACTCATTTATTGTCTGTTCTTTTAGCAGGGTGGAAGGATGTGCTAAGCAAATTTTCTCAGTTCAGGAAATTTTTTACATACTTGTGGATACCATCTGAATCACATGAATCTGATTTTATAGGCTGTTACCCACCTCTATACACAACTTTCTGCACATCCCAAATAATCTTTTTCTAGCCAAATCAGAAATGTTCTGGTACACCTCAGCCATTCCAATTCAATGAAGCCAGTTTTCAGTCTATCTGAATTAGTTCAATGTTCTCCTTCTATCACAGGCTCTATCATATATTGACTATCTATACCTCAATTCTTCAGCTGTTTTCCAGAAACATGAGAACATTTTACTGGTATGCTTCTTGTGAACTTGAATGATGACTTATGGAATAATGAAGCATTTCAGAACTCTTTAGTTTTTGAAGAAATTTGGTAACTAACTTGTTCCAGGTGAAGGAATAACAAGATAAATTGATACAGATCACTGTATCAAAATCTTTCAGCAAGCAGAAGTAGCACAGAATAAGCTCACACAGTTCTTTGCTAACTTCAAATTAACTGTGCCACAAAAAAATGCCAGAGTTCACATACATGTTATGAACCCTAAAAAGCTTTTTCACTTGATGCAGCATAAAACTACAATGCTGTGGCACAGCCTGAATGAAGCATGGAGAACACTTACAAATGCAACCACAGATAAAATTCAACACATGTTCAGTATCCAGAGTGCATGATTACCAGTGTCAGTACCTGTAGATTTGCAGTCTGTTGTCCACCCCCAAGAGATTCTTTCAGCTTTGATCGAGAAGGTGGCTGGCGTTTCACTTTCAAAGCAAGCTGAGCTTTTGCTTTGTGGGCACTGGTGTCTAATCTGGGAGTATCCCCAACAAAAGCATCAAAATCTGCAACAAATACATACTTTTTAAAAAAGTAAACAAAAAATCCAGCAAAAACTGGTAGGCAAGTTCACCAACCCACTGTCCAGAAAAATATTCAGAGTTTAGGTGAGAATTATTCTACATGTTAACCATTACTGTATGAAAATACTTTTTATATTATACTCCACTATTTTATACATTGCAACTGCAATTTCTATTTAACTTGAAATATACTTTTACCCAACTTTTTCAATCAAAAAATAATAAAATCCAACAGAATGTAATTGTCTTATGGATTGAAAATGTTATGTTCTCAAACAGGTGAAAATCTGTGCTTTCCTAGCTTCATTCCTTAGGATAGAAACTCTTAATAAATTTAACAAATATTTCAAAAATTTAATTCTCATTTGAACTGCTGTTTCATAACATTCTGTACATAAAATTACAAGACATAGCAAGTTTACTGTAAATTATAGCTTCACATCAATGGGATTTTAACTGACATATCTCAGTGGTTTTTCCCACTATTAGTTTCACTAACAGAGAATCTGAAGAACAATTCAAATAGTTGTCTCTGCATCCATCTCCTCTTTCCCACAATGTTTAAGAAATACATTGCAGCCATATTGAAAATGTTGGGGTAATCTAAACTCAAGTAACCACACTGACTCAGCTCGGCTAAAACATTTACTCAGTCAGTATGAAACAGCAAACACTTCAGTTCTCTTAACAACAAAAAAACCACTACACATATAACTCCTCCTAATTTTCCTCAAGTGCAAATAAAAAATACTACAATCTACTTACCAGAAATCAGCATATCTAAAGAATTTATTCTTTCTTCTATTGAACTGGTTTCTTTTTCACTGTCTTTTGTCTTTGACTGTTCGTTAGATTGGCCTGGACTTTGACAGCCATCTTCCAATAAACTGCCACCTTCAAACATATAAGGCATTTTCTCATATGCTTTTAATTTATTTTCAAGCTCTGAAATCTGCAGGAATTAAGATTCAGAAGTCAGATACAAGTCTCCAAGAATTCTGAAATTTATTTCAAAATATAATATTGCTTTACTTTTTCCTGATATATTTTCAGTTGTTCTGCATATTTCTGGTCTCTCTCTTCAAGTAGCTTTGAATGATCTTCTTCTTTCTTCATAAATTCTATTTCTCTGGTGAAAGAAACATATACATTTCTATGAAACAGTAATATACAAAAATGTAGGAAATATGTTAAATAGAAATATGCACAACTGCATTTATGAAAAAGCATACCATCAGTGAATGGTGACAAAAATCCATCTGTAAGGTATAACAGATTCATTAATCATATGATGTCATAAAATGACATTTATTTCTATGCTTCTACTGTCTTCAAAAGAAAATACAGATGACTATAATTTACTCTGGGCAGAAAAAGAATTTGCAGCAACGCTTTTTCTGCAAAGTTACAACCAACCATCTCTCATTTTAAAGGTGTCAAGTTGCATATGCATTTAAGCCCGAAATACATGCACGACTCCAATCATTACACCTTACTCTCTTCCACGAAAATACATGCACACACAGTATATTTTCCTTCCAAAAGCTATGGGAAAATTCTTTGTAGGAAAATGAATTGCATTTCAAGTTTCTGCTTGGTTCATCCTACAGCAATTGCAATGGTTGGCTTTTACCAAAAGAAACAATGACTACAAGAAGGAAACAAAAATAAAAGCTGCTTTTGCCTGCGCCATATGGAATGACATACAAAACCAGAAAATAAGCATAAAACAGCTACAACAGATGCAAAAGCTTCAGGGACAATCAAATGAATAATGGGAATTTGCTAAACAGTGAGGGAATGGAAAGTAGCATGTTAGCAGTCATCTTCACGTACTTTTGAACTTCCATACGGATAAGCTTGGGAGGAGAGGGGAAAGGAAACCTTTAAAAAGCTCACCAAACAGCACAAAAACGTACTGTGAAAAGTTACATTTCTGGATGTGGACTACAAAGCAAAAGATCATAATAAATTGCTTTTAAAAGTAACAAGTGGAGAAATTTGGAACAAGAATATTATACGCTTACAGCAGCTACCAAAAACAACAGTTGTCTTCTGTATTATCTGTACACATCTACAAGTATTTTTTAATTATCTCTTGTTTAGCTAAGACAGAAGATTGTAGAACAATTAGACATTACTGTATAACAACAGTGCTGGAGTCCCCCACAGGTGTATCTAATAAACAATATTACTTCTACTAAAAAACTCACACCCTTTAACAGATTGAAGATACTGTTTTCATGCTGCCATTTTAGTGGGCTAGATACATATCCCCAAAGTTTAAACTTTTCTCAAAATTCTTCTTACTCCTATAAGATATAAATCCTAACTCAGACTAAATCATATGTATCTGGCTATTATGAAATATCCTTTGATGCCTACTCTATCTGCAACACTGAAGTCAGTCAAAGCAGAGTTTTTCACAGGGAGCAAAAGGTATTGCCAAACACCTCATATCAAATTTCAAGTAGTCCTTCCAAAAATTATAAATGCATTACAGCTTTTTAACTAACTTGTTTTTAAAAAGTTGTCATTGAAATATTAAATCTTTTTTCCTTAGCTATGAACCAAAAGCAGCAGCAAGATTTTCAGAGAACCTTTCAGGAAGCTGGTGATTTAAGGTATGGAAGAATTCGGCATTTATAGCCCACTGCTTCCCTGCACTCTAATAAATGAAAAGAAAGTATGTTAAGCAAATCCTATTCCCCTAGGTATTGCTGACAACCTTCCCCAAGTTGTACAAAACATACAAGCAATAAACAGAGACCTGGTATTTTGGGGTACTTACTTTTGTTGGTAGTCTTTAAGCAATTTCTTGGCCTTGCTGTATTTCTTTTCAAGCGCATCACACTGTTCTTGAGTCTCTTTAAGACGCTCATTTACTGTTTTGCATAAATTTTGTGCTTCTAACCAGTAGGTCTCTAACTTTTTTATTTTCTCTTTGCTTTCATCCAAGTTTTGCTGTAGTTGGGCTCGACTAAATTTCCATTCATTTTTTTCTGCTTCAACAACTTTTAACTGAAAAGATTAATACTTAATGAATTAATCTAAACTAAAAGAGGAAATAAAACAGTTGTTGATACATGTTTAAGTAATAAAGCTAATAGTAATTATATTAAATAATTAATTATAGTAATTACATTAGTTAAGCTAATAGTAATTATATACTTATTGGTAATATTAAAACAGGACGCAACTTTTAAAGTAATCACATAAACTCTTCCCAAACCTTGCTAATCTAAGCAAGTTTTGAACTGAAACCCAAGAGTCTTTTACTTGTTCCCTATTGGTATTGCATCTTTCTCGACAGATTAAATGACCATGACCCCTATTATTAGCTTATATTGTTCAAGATCTCACCAGATCTTAATATCTCTGAGATGCCTATTTTGAATACTTTCAAAGGCCACTGCAGATAAAGAATCTTAACCTGTACAAGACAAGCTCCCTACTACTTTGTTACCAACAGCTTTTTGAATAAACATGACCAGTTGATCTTCCCTGGTAACTTTATATGACATTGGTCTTCTTAATCAATGATGGCATGCACAGGGTTTCCTTTTCTTGAGCTAATGTACAAAACCACCAAGTATTTCCTCAGTAGAGGAAAGGGATGCCACCCCTTCAGCTTGACAGCAGCCACATTACACATGGGAAAGTTAACATGTGAAGATCTCCAGGCCTTAGAGGAGTGAACAGGCAAGATACAGCTTAGTTTGTCCATGCCTTCTTCTTTGGGAGCACCGCTTACACTGAGGAAATAAATCCCTGCTTTTGAAGCCAGTTAAGATCACCTGCCAATGGAACAAGGAGGTTGAAAGGACCAAGAATTTTTTGAATTTAAAAACTGGGTTGTAAATTGTACTAATATCAACATTTTAAACAGCTTTTCTGCAATGCAGTTGGGCCACGTACCAAGAATACTAGAAAGAGGAGGAGCACTGTCAGAAATCATAAAGCGAACTATCATAAATAGCTTTGTCTGTCTTGCCTCAACAATTGCAGAGTGCATGAAATACCCCAGTAGATACTGCTACTGAAAAATTCTGTGAACTCAAGCACTAGGCCCTCTTCACTTGCTACCTGTTTCCAGCAATGTGCTGCAATTTGTCCTAGGATATGCATCTCTGAGCCAAGGTAAAACTGAAGAGCAACGGAATAATAGAAGCTTCTCACTCATACACAAAATTTTCAGAAAAAGGCCACGTATAAATCTGCACCAGTGGAAAAAGCAGCAAGAAAGAACAAGAAATCCTTTCTCATAATAAGCAGAGGCATTGAACCAATCTTCAGCAAAAAAAATACTGGAAAAAACTCTCTGCCCAGACCAGGTCAGAAATTTGAGGAAAGAAGATAGCAGAAATAACTTTCTGGTAACAGAAAGACAGCCACAAACTATTGTCTATTCTCAAATCTATTCTCAAATAAGACAAGTTCTATCCAGTGATAATGTTCTCATTTGTGATTATGAGCTCTTTCATACAGCTCTCCACTATAAGCTACTCTAAGCAGTAATACTAAAGCATTAATTTTAAAGTGGAGACTTAGTGAATGGGTTTTTTTAGTTGTTTTATGTGACTTTTGGGGCTTTATTTGTTTGACTGATTTATTATTTTTAATTTGAGCATAGCTTTTCAGCTTAGAAATGTCTGTCTAGCACAACATTGTAGAGAGCACCTGAAGCGTAAATAGATTGCTGCTTTTTGCATTCAGCCTATTCCTGGTAAAATCAATAGCCATAAAAACAAAACAAAAAAAACCCTCAAAACAAACCACCCAACAAAAAACCCTACTAATAATAATATTCTTTGATAACTTACCTTCTCCTTCAGTTGATTCACTTCAGCTATTGTTACTGCATGTTTTAATTGTAGCTGGAACAGATAAAAAAAAATTGTATGAGCACACACAAAATTACATTTGAAAATGCTAGTTTTAAGTGTTTCTCCATGATTCCCTTTTTTCCAAAACTATTGCTATAGTGGCATAAAGTCAATTATTATTATTAATTATTTGTCAATTACAGGAGAAGTAATCATGAGCTTTTATTTTAAAAAAAAAAATTTAAATTACTGAAACCTCAAATAAGTTCCACAGTACATAACCACCCTAAAAATCTCCCACTGTTGTCTATACATTAGGAAAGCTGAAAAGACTACAGTAATGTTTCAATGTGCCAGGGTAATGAAAAGGCAGCAATGCACTTATGATGAAAACTGGTAAAGTAGTAAAGGCAAATAAAGGAATAAAGGAAAAACTTAGTAGTACTATTTTTACAATCAGCACTTAAAAATAAATGTGTTGGCTTTTATTTAAAATTAAGCCATGTATTTACACAACACAAATCTTAATAGGATTATTAGAAAACTAAAAGACTACATTTAAGCTGAATATAAAGATTTTTTTTAACAAGTATTAATTGTTCCTTGTATCTTGCTTTCCATCTGTAACCCTGTGGAGATTTTCTTTTTTGTAAAGGCACATTGCACCAAACCCAAATTAAAACTGGTGAGTCCATGACTATTCTTCATTTAGATTATGTTAGTAACAGCACAGTAATGATTCTACATGAGATTATAATTGCATCCCAAGTAAATATAGCACTTAAGAAGCTTCAGCTTGCTGCTATGCTCCCAAACCTAGAAAAATTGTAAATGTTCTCTAGAGATCAGCAGCCTGCATTTTCTACTTCCTCAATGACATCAGCAACATTATCAAGAGAACAAATTTAGGAGATCTGCAAAAGACCAATCCTTCACAAAAATAAGCTGATGTAACAGCAAATAGCATCTGACAAAACAGGTTCTTTACAGTATATTTTTCTCCTCCTGGAGTGAAAATGCCAGGCGCTTAAATCTACCAGAGAAGCCTGGACTCCTAAATGCCAAAGGCTGTACCATTTAAGTCCCTGACTAAATCCCACAGCCCTGGATAAAGTAAATATGCTCCTTTATAAAAACCCTGGGAAAAGAGAACCGTACTATTTCCAATTATCTTAAGTTGTGATTCAGAGCCTGGAATGCCCTATTGGGTTTACAAATCCATTCCTTCCAAAAAAACACACCATAAAAAATACCCTCCAAGCCAAAAATATGCCTATCTACAGAATCAAGTGCTTTTATGTACACAGATTTCTCAGAAGACTACTGGGGCTAAACCAAGAAATTAGATATGTATTTCTTGTCTTCCTGAAAAACATCTCACAACACTTGAGACCATTCAAAACAGGCATATTTCCACACCCCCCATGCTCTCTTGCAGCTAAAGCCATTTTACTGGGCAGCAAACACATACAAAGGCCAATAGGCCACAGGAGAACTATGAGAAGCATCCTATCTATCTAATGCAATGCCCAGACATAACAAGGAAAGAGTTGGGGCTGGGTTCTACCTTCTCTTTCAAAGGGCTTTTGAAATTTAATTTAAATCAAAAGATTGTTTAATGTAAATATACACAGGGAAACTGGATATAAAAAATTACAGATGACCTACATTTCAATGGACATTCACTGGAGATATTTTTGGTGATACTGGGAAAAAACAAACCGAAAGCTATGAAAGGGAACATGAAAGAGATTATCTCCAAATCCTACAAGGTTCAGATGTTTCCCAGTGCATCACAAAGAATATTTAAGAAACTGCTACAACACCTCTTTAAATTTAAGAAGAGACTGTGCTGAATCCATATCCAGTAGTAAACCAATATCTTCATTTTCAGGAAGATCGAAAACTTCTACAGATTTTCCATGTAAATGTGACTCATAGGTATCCTCCTCTTCATCATCATAATCATCATCCTGACAAATTGAGAAAATCATGACATTCTGTTTGTAACACACACACGTGCACACTTTTGCATTATGGTAGTAGCAATAATCAAAGCACACAATCAAGGAATCCAACTAGCTGCAGAACTTTTCTTGACTAGTTACTGTTCCTTTTTAATTTCTTATACCTAGGATAAGCATCAAAGATAACTTGCAAACACCTTCATCAAAGTTCCACAAAAGAGAGCTAAGAAAGACATGCACAAAACTGTCACATAGCACTGACAGTTAAAAGTCAGTTATGGATTAGAGATAAAGCCATAATCATGTGCCTTGATAACAGTAGTGTATGAAGTGCTTATTTTCCTGTTTTTAACAAGTTGCCTGTGTTACACTTTTTTTGCTTCAGTTTGATCAAACTCACCCATTTATCCCATTACCTAGCAGAGAATGAACGATGTTTTACCTGCTCTGTATCATCATGAACATAGTGCTGCTCATACAGACATCTCTCTTGCTCTAAGGTCTCACTAATGAGACGAGCTACTTCACTCTCAGCCCCAGGCTTCTCTCTCCCAATCAAAAACCTACAGGAAAAAAAACAAATTATCAAATTATCTTGCAGCAGAAAATCTTAACACATTCTTAAGAAATGAGTTTGCTACACTGTTGCCTTGCACAACATTTTTGTAAAATTTTCATACTATGGTTTTGTATTCTCCATGAATGAAAAATGACAAAAAGAAAATTATTTCAGAGAAAACATACATACCTCACTGTGCCTTTGGTGTTCTTTAATACAGTGGCTGCAAAGAACTGAGTAACTCCCACTAGACTTATGCCATCAACCTCAACAATCTGATCATTTACTTGAATTCTGCAAAATAAGTAAATGCTTAGCTATCAGTAAAACAATAGTACTTCGGCTTGAAACATTTTCGACACGACAAATGTAACTTAAAACTCACTAGTATTTACAATGACAAATTCTGAGTCCATTGAAATGCATTGCTTAAAAATAGTCTCCTCATCCTCTGTTACTATGCAAATCACCGATTAAAATTTACACAGCATTTGACTTGATATTTTTTATACTATTTACATAGTGATTGGTGTTCTGCTGAGTCAACACCATTTTGTGGTATTTCTACACATGGGCTCATTTGGAACATTTCTCATATGTGCTGTAAGCAGATCTAAAGTTACTTAGCAAAAATGCCCTATAATAAATAACTCATTTTTTTATATTTAACATAAAGGAATGCAATATTCACTCAGCTGCACTCAGCTTTTGTACTTTTATTCACAATATTCACCATATCTAATGAAAGTAACTGGGCTCAGTTCAAAATTTGTAAAAAAGCATAACTGATTCAACGGAAAACTCACCGTCCATCCCTCTGAGCAGCTCCGCCATCTGTTATTGTTTTTACAAAAATACCTAGTTTTTCCAGTCCCTGATCAGCACCAACTCCCATTCCAATGATACTGATGCCCAGACCCCTGTCACCTAAGGGATTCAAAAATCTAACATTAGCTGCATGACATATGATGTAACAATTAGCAATATGAGCTGTTTCAAAGCATTCCAAGCCTTCCACACAAAAGATAATATAAATTCACTTATAAAAGAGAAAAAATAGAACATATTTTATATGTAGATACTACTTAAAGCCTTTTTGCCCTATAGCCTTCCTAACTTCAATTCAGTATGACAATCTGCACTTAGTAGAGGCCTATCCAGTTGACACTCACTATATTCACCAGAACTAGCCACAAATCTAACCCTAAACACATTGAAAAAATTCAAGACCTAAATTCAGGGAATATACAGATATGGTTTTATCTTTTGTTCCTATAGTATCTCTTGCAAATATTCATTGTTTGATTTGTACCTTTTTCAATTTCCACAGGAAACACTTCCATTTTTTCCACTCTTTTCTCAAGTTCATACTCAGCTGAAGCTGCCACAGGGTCAACTTCTTCATTACGTCTATCATAGTCTTCATTTGAGTAAGTACTGAAAACCTAAGAAATGTAACAGAAAACTTCTTTTAATGTCTTCTCACCTCCTTTCAAACATCATATAATTGAAAACCAATCCATAAGAAAATAAAAATGATATTTCCAGAGATCTCATTTTCTAAATAACCATCAACTTAATAAATACTGGTGCTGTCAGACAGTTTCCAGCTTAAAGAGAAGTAATGTGTTAAAAGTGTCAAAACAATTACTTTAACTTTTATTAAAAATTACTTTTTTAAGATTTTATCTTGCAACTGAACCAAATAGTTAAAAGACATCAGTCAGCTCCTCTTTGATATCGTGTGACTTTTTTTATTAGGACTACATTCCAACAAATCCTTCCTCTCTTCTTCCCTCCCCCCACACCATCTGCCAATTGCAGTGTTTCAAACAGATGTAGTTTTCTGATTTTGCAAGGGAATCACGCAGTTTCCCAGGAAAAGGAAGAGCCTTGCTACATACATTACTATTTTTAGTATTCACTCCAGCTGAGTTTCTGAATTGTTAAAAATAAAAGATAAACAAACAGTACAAATTAAGACAGAAATCTAGAAAGGAAGAATAAACTATATGTAACATGGTTAATCTTACATATCAGCATGTTCATTAACTGTATTAAAATTAAAAAGGAAAAAAAAGAAAAAATATCGCACCCCATTTATCTTAAAAAATAAGGTTTATCTGCTAAATGTTTTGCAAGCACTGAGTGTTTTATTCAACATCACAGTAAGACAAAAAAACACGTATTGCAGCTGCAGCAGCCATCTCTCTAATCAAGAACATGCAGCACTGACACGAAGTTCATTTACACTGGCTTACTAAATTTTTGCCACTGTTGTATTTTCCACTAAGTCTACCTAGACAGGTAACTGCAATCATGTAAATACCACAGCATTAACTGTAATTAACATTTTCCCTGTGAATTTACATACACTAATATATAGCTTTAGCTCTGCAGAGAAGTAGCTTCAGACACTGAAAAATGCTCATTGAAACAGATTATCAAAAAGCAACCAATATAATCCAGTATTTCCCATGAGGAGCCTACAGACTACAACTTGAGATCAATTCCACAAACTCCTCCCAAAAAGAGCAAAACACCTACTCCAGAAATGTGGCATAGCCATATAGTCAGTCCAGTAAGCAAGCAAGATTAGATCCACTTGGCTGAAAGGGAAGGAAGAAATCCACTCTTAGAAGACTTATCTCCCACAGTAAAAGAACCTTCCTGAGAATCTGTTCTTCCTAAGTCTTGCATAAAGGTTCATAAACCAGCTCCTTGTGATTGCCATGCAGATACTAGAAGATAACTGGACACAGAAAGACAAGGGTCACACTTATAGTATGTCTTCCATGGACTTTACAGGAAAAATCTGCAAAATAGACTAAGAAAAACATCTAAATGGCCGTACTGTACCACTATCAGAAAAAAGGTGGCCAAGTTCTTCAAGTTCACCCTCCTCAACCCCCAAATCACTAAACAGGATATGCAGCAGAAGCACTTCATGAAGCATTATTCACTCCTTGAAATAAGACCAGACTAGTTTGTTTACTTTTCATCCCAACAGAAAAAGCAGCATCTCCAAAAACATAGTCAAATTATAGTAAGATTAATTTTATACTACTAATAAAAAGGAAGTTCATGAGTGGACAAATGGTAACTTGTCAGTTAGAATACTTGAGTTCTTGAGGACAAATACCAGGTCATGAAAACAATGTATCAATTCACATAATCTAGCATTAAAAGTATGACAAAAATGTTAAAAAAAATATCTTTACTATCAAATGGTTGAAAGAGCAAAATGTGGAGAATAGCAGTAGTTTGTTTTGGAGACAGTGACAATTGTACTTTCTTAGTCCTTTACAGCTCGGTGGTCTAATAGAGCAGAAGATGATGCAAGTAGTTGTTGTCTACTGAAGAACGACAATTACCACAGGGATGACAAGTTCCTTGCACAACAATTTATAAAGTGCTAAAAATTTGGGGACGCAAAGTTACACTGTAACAACAGCATTATGTATGCTGCAAGTCTTGGGCCACCAGCACTAAAATACCTCTGGAACTTCTAAAAATGGTTTATTTTTTTTCCAGCTTAAAAGTAACAGAATTGTACTTGAGAGTCATATGGAATCTGATCATTTTTATACAAAGCTGATCACAGGAATTGTTCATCTGCCAGGAGTGGATAATAGAATTTAAAACTAGTGGTCCCTTAAATTCCAGCTGTGTTAATAATTGCTATGAATGAAATAAACAGCATAAACATATCTATGCAAAAGAAGACTACTAATATTTATGCATATTAGCTTTCTAAGAAAAGCCTATTTGAAACCAATTCTGAGTAATTCACTAAGAGATTCATACTTTTGGATTAAAGTGACAGTTGACAATTGTATAAGAAACATTTGGGTAATGATCTAAAAACCGTAACAATTAAAAGAAGCCCCATTTCAAAACAGTAAGAAAAACACACCCCTCTCCAAACTTCAGAAAAATAATTTTGAGGAAAAACATCAATTTACAAAGAACAGAGGAAAAGCATAACTTCTAACCAGAAGCCAAAGACTGCAATAACAGAAAGAAAAGCAAAAGCAAACTACAAAAACTATGACTAAAGAGTCAAGGGTAGAAGACAGAAATTTTTATTGTGTACATATTGCATCATAACATTGTGTTCATCTTCTGTGAGGGAGAAAAAATGTTGATATTAATATAGAAAATACAGAACTGGTCAGCAAGTTGTTCTTGCCAAGTAGCAAAAGTAACATTTAAATACAGTTAAAATGTGGATAATAAATAATATAAGTTCACAGTTTAGAAGACTGATGAGAAAGCTAAACATGTTCATCCCTGCACTGTGTCTGGCAGGGTTTAGTCACTGAATCAAATGCATTACAGACAAAAGAAATTCTAATCTTACTATTCAGAACCCACTGCTAGCTAGAGATTGTAAAATTATTAGTACTGCAACTGGTATTTTTAAAAGATACCCTTTAGCAAAAACAAGTTATTGGCTCAACACAGGGGAAACAGATGAATTTTACTGTGAAAACCATTTGAATTTCACAAGCCTTTTACCACAGCTTGTTATATATCCAGGTTACCCTAGCATTAATAACTTTTGGATCCTGTCAAGCTAACAAATGGCAAAATGCTCTCTGAAAAAGTTTTTTTTCACTTAGAACCTTTTTCCCTCAGAATGGATACAATTTATTTGAATAAAAAAATCTGATAGAGGGCTGAATTTTTAAGAATTATTTGAATTAAATTGTTAAGTGACATAATGGTAAATTTTCAAATATACTTAGTGATTGAACAGCATAGTTATTTGTCTGGAGAGAAAACTAGCTACATTCTTCACACCAGAAAAATTAATCACTTTTTGAATGCAAAACTTGGTTTTGCATTTTCTATGAAGATGCTAATCTAGGCATCCTCAAGACAGCACTCAAAAAAACACCAACAGAGTCTGTCTAAAAGATCCTACTGTTCAGTTCCTGTAACTATTACAGAATTAAAAATTTCTTGTATCATCTAAGTGCCAACACAGAACACAGCATTATCACAGAAAAACAACAATGACCTTCACATACTTCAAACTCTTCACAGCACAGAAGAATGTCTACTTAAGTATGATGCTAGTTTTAGAAGAATATTAATTAGTAAGAGGGCAAGCACTAATTTACCATGTGCCTGCATGAAAGTGCTACAGAGTAAAACACAGTCTGAAGACCTCCACTCCAGCATTCATTTCTAGTACATAGATTTGTTTGTGCCTAATGAAAAGCAGAACATTACAAAAGTAATTAAACAGTAAGATTAGGATGAAATCAGGAACTGCCCGGAAGGGCTTCCAGCTAATTAGAATGGAAGCAACATCAACATCACTTTAAAGTTCTCATGTAATCCCACAGTGTTTGCTGGAAAGCCTCACAGCACCTGCCCAGGCAGCTAAAGCAACACTGAACACCTGAGAGAGGCCCTGAAGTGTTCCTGCCTGGAGCACACCCCTTGGCTCACCTGCTTCTGAAACACAGTGCTCACTATGAACATGCCTGTTTACTGACACTCCATAAAGCCAAACCTTCAAAACACAAGTTAAAGCTCAGGGAAAATTTTCCAACAGCAAACAGTTTCAGCTTTCCAGATTGAGGCCTTTGTGATGCCTGGCAAAATTTGAAATGCCCATGAATAATCATTTGAAATAGTAACACTGAGGTAGGACTGAAGCATAATGTACACCTCATAGTTTACTCTTACTGTCTCCCCCTTTCATGAAGTAGACATCTCACTACTGCTACCCTATTCTTTCCTCTACTTCCAAAAGCTACATGGTTAGCATTTGATTAGCACTTTGTATACTATTTGTACATTTTAAGTAAAAATTACCCATATCCAATATAACTTCATTCATGCTATATAAATATAGAAGCAGCAAAGAGAAATACCTTATTTAATTTGACTTTTTAAATATATCTTTACCCTTCTTCAAAAAGTTTTCAGAATGGCTGGCAACTGTTAAAGGTTGATGTTGTACACCAGTACGCTCAAGATAGCAATTTCTGTTACTAAGCAGGTGGATAGGCAGGCTGTGCACATGTATCTGCTTGGTCTTGCAGCTTGGTATGACTTAATCAAAAACTCCAACCAAGTCAGTTTACATAAAGATGAAAGTGAATCTGGCTTCAGATCTACAATATAGACAATTTCATACAGATAATGTCATCATAAAAAACCAGTTATTTTACCAATCTCATTTTCTACTTAATTCTCAATAAAACCCGTAAAAATTATTCTTTAGTTCTCCTTTTCACTGCAGGGGCTAAAACACTGTAGCCTGCTATAGAGTAAGACAGACAATACAGTAGCTATTTCAGTCAGGTTATGCTAACTACTCAAGACGGAGAAACATTCACTTTCAGGTATTTAATTTTTAGATCCCAGTGGAAGAAATACTGATGACAAAGAAAAACCATTCAGATTCAGAGCAACTGATTTTATTTCACTTCAGATATTCAGAGAAGAAGTTTAGAGACAATCCATGATCTCCATCTGCAGAAGAAGAGCTCTGCCATGACCTGGCAGTATTCCTCCAGCAACTCAAGTTGAAGTGGCAATGCTCTCTGATTGACAGAGAGACTGAAAGGCTCCAAAGTAAGCACCATATGATCAGAAGGGGAAAAACTACTCAAAATACCACATAAATGAGAGCACAAAAAAATAAAAAATCTTCTGAAAGCTATGTATGTATATAAAGAGAGTGACTCAATTATGAACCTTTGTAGACTTCACAGGTGTCCTGGCACCTAGAGTTTATGCCTGGTGATCCACACAGATACACATGTATTTATTTAGTATTCACCAAAACAAAAATCTTGGCCTGACCAAATCTAAACAGCAAACAAAGCACTATGGGGAACTTCAAAAGAGTAACTGTGAACACAAAAATAGTCCACCAGTTTTCTAAAGACCTGAAGGAGAAACAAGAAAATAACCCTGTCACCAGGGTGTACCAGATCAACTCAATGAACCAATCTGAATTAATACTGTCATTGGCAATGATCAATGCCGCAGGTCTAAATAGAAGGGTCAATTCACTATGCAAAGTCACATCAGAGGGTGATGAAAGAAAATGTCTGAAAAATAAACAATTTGACATATTGCATAATACTTTGCTACTAAATGAAAATGTAGGAACCCTGTAAAAAACTCTGCACAATCCTCATGATCTCAAGAATACAAAATATGTACTCAGATAATGCAGGCAAGCATCTTTTTACTGATGTCCTTGTGTTCACCTTCTTTTTTGTTAGAATAATATGGAAATGGATAATTTATTTTTCTATCTCTCCAGAGGTAAACTACAAAAAAGTTTCAGCTACTGCTGATTCCTTCTTTACCAGGCTAGGTTATGTATTCTCCCATGCTAACAGTAATCATCATCAGAAAGACACTGAATCTTTCAGCACTTTAACTGTTGAGCTACTGAACTTGTTTCCTATAAATCTGCTTATCTTTGTTGAACTCCACCACCTCCTCAGTGTTTCTTCTAACCATCTCCCATGAAACCCTCAAGTACCTCATAATCACCCCCTTTTCTCCCTCCCATTCCCCACAACTATTCTAACAGAGTAAAAAGACAGCTCAGGCTGTTAATGTTAGTGATCAGCTAATATTAAGCCAAAAAGAACAACTAGCTGAAACTAAAACTGCAGCCCTGTCATCAGTGAGGCCATGAATATGCACCTCTGATACACGTGCTAATTTTCCACACACCAATCTGTACTTTAAAAATGCCTTTTAAAACCCCTCTCTCCTTCCTATTAAGTCCAGGTGAAATTGCTATGAGTTAGAAGCTGGAGGGACTGAAAAGGGAGTGCGGATAGGCAGGTGATAACCTAAACATTCTCTTATTTTTCTATACTTTTCTAGCATAATCAAATACATTAAACAGGTCAGTTGGTATGTTATCTAACTGCATCTACAGAATAATTCAGTTACAAATACACTGAGATATTCATGTAAAGAGTCAAGCTGCTCCAGCAGTGAGCCAGGATATAAAAAGAAATTCCTTACTTTTTCTGTTCCAATTTAGATTTCTGCTCTACCATACCCCTCAACAGTCCTGGCACAGGACTCTCATCCAAAGACTCTTGAAATACCAAATCAATCTACTATTGTAAAACTTACATATCAAACATTTACTAAAAATCAAACCAGTTGATGTATGATTAAAAAAAAAAAAAAAGCCAAAACCAGCTTGAGTTGAAAGAGCTTCTTTCCAGACAGCTGAACAACCATCATAGAATCAAAAAACAAGGACCATAAAGGCACTAGAAATACTTGACACAGAACTTTGTACACAGGTAAGTCTATATACAAAATTAAATGCACTTAGGCTTAATAAACATTTATCTTAAGAAACATTTTCTTTATATGAAAACTGAACTTTCAATAACGGTTTAAGTATTATCTTTTCCCAAAAAAACCACCAAAAACAACAACAAAAAAATGTCATGTGTGTGAAAAGATATACCTTCTTCCTCCAGTTATTATCCACTTTTTAACATCTCATACTGTTAAGTTGCAGGAATGCCATACTCAGATGCAGACAGAAAAAAACAGGATTATTTCTTGTGAAAAGACACTGAAAAGCACGGAGAAACTGAGATGAAAATATGAAGAAAAGTTGTTCTGATGTTAAGTTACAAATGTTGCAATGCTGATAAACAGAGCTTTGAAACAATTAAAATCTATGACTTTAAACAAGCAAATTGTCACTGGAAAAGATCCCAAACAAGTAAAACGGAAAACCACATTATTTCTGTCAAGAAAAGAAAGATGAATTCCCACATGTAAATCAATTCTGTTTAAATCTACTCTCAAATCAAATCTCAATTTTCCTTCATCAACCCTCACTCACATCACATTACTTGTTTCTTAATGCCACAGAAGTAATTTACCGAAGTGCTTAAGCAATGGCTGACAAGCAATTGACCAGCCATCACCTCTCTAATTACCAAAGGAACTGAGGGCTTGGCTACCTTCAAACAGTGTATTTCTTATCCCTTTCTCTATACAATATCGTAAATACACAAGTGAACAGTTCAAAAATCAAAGGCTGTATGAAGATGAAGCTCTATGCTGCAACACTGTGTTAAAACAGTATTTGAGAGTGTACACATTGACCTAGAAAATCTGTGCATCTCCTAAAAGTATTTGCAGGTATGCTGTCATACAGGAAATCTAATTCAAGGGCTATCTTCATTTAGTTCTTAATTAACTTCCATAGTAAGCAGTTTTGTACTAAAAACATTGAAGAGTAGGACAGGCTGAACAACACCACCATTTGTGCCCAGCTATATATAAAACAGCTTTACTGTGATGTACAAGACAAACAGCATTACTATGAAGGGTTCCCATACTCTCTCAGAAGCAGCTGAAACTTTGGTTAGGACAACACAAAAACTATGAAACTGCTTTCAGTTTCCTTATTAAATAGATTTATGCTCAGCTGTGACAAATATAAAAGTAGTGCCTTTATGAAGGTTTGGGGTCTATTCTTTTTACTTTTTAAAACCGTTTTCTTGACTGAACAATCTCAAAATATATTACTGTTCACAAAAAGCTGGTAACGGACACTCCCATGCAACATAAACTAGATAACACTGGTAATTAAACAAGTACACAGCACCAGCAGCTGTACTATTTTTTCAGCTTACCTGAGCTACAGAATTTCTAAGGATCATAAATCATTGCAGTTAGTCACTGTGCTATTAAAGGCTTTGAGGACAAAGTTTGACACAGTCAGAAGGGAAGATATCTCAAGAAATCAGTTTGAAAACAAGCATTTGTTTTCCCAACAGAAAGTTTCAAAATTACAAATGCCAATCAGGTCATTACATTTATGTTAATTAAAGTCTTTCAAGGTAGTCTCAGAAAGCAAGTTAGTGTCTACGTTACAAAGGCAAAATTAAATAGAAAGGGATGACAGAAGAATTACCTGATGTTATTTGCATTGTGTGTAATGCTGATTGTTTACATAGTTTACTCAGAAAACTTTAAGACAAAGACAAATTCAGTTCCCTTGCAAATATCTTGGACTGCTAAGTGTGCTTGACACTCCTTACTGGCTTCATATGTGGCAACAAGAGACTAAAAATTGATCATGTACCATAACACAAAAAACCACGAAGTCCTGCTAGTAACTGTACTGTATCACTCTCTAAACTACCCCAGAAGAAACAAGAACTGAGATAAAATGTTCCTCAGGGTCTGGAAAGATCAAACAGCAGCAGGACTTAGAGAGCCTAGTCACCCATGGCAAGTAAAAAATCCCTTATGTCATTTATCAACAGCTTCTATGGAACTGAAACACTTCTTTTTAAAATTCTCATCTGTGCTTACTTTCACAGGCACAGGGCAACACAAAATAACACAGTATTTGTGTAATTAAGCTCCATCTTCCCTGAAATTATCAGATCAAATTACGTTCTCAAGCCCTGATACAGATGTCAACAATTATGGACCTCATCACAGGTCAGATGCAGTGCTAACAGTATTAGCCACCTTATACATCCCCTGGGAGCTCCACAGTCTCCTTCTTTTACTCAAAGACCTTGCCAGTATTACAACTGACTAGAAGCTTTGAAACAGAAATATTAATCAAGTTCTCTTTGTTGCAGCAGTATAAATGCTATTTTTAAGGTGTCTTTAAGTTCTATCCATTACCTACAGACATATCCAACCTCCCTTTTGCATATTTCAAATACAAGGGTGAAAGCTCCATCACTGCAGAATGCTTAAGATCTGAGAATGTGCTTTTTCTTGCCCAGTACATTCTGAATTCTTTGAATTCTTCAACTCTACCAGATACCTGGTAAACAGCAACTGCATGAGACGCAGATGGTTTGTTTGTAATCACTAGAGAGGTGCAGAATGAAAACAGCAAGAATGCAAGGGCAGCCTGGCCTCTCTCACGAGCATCTATGAGGAAAACAATCACAGACCTTCTCTAGTGGCTATGAATATCTGAAAACGGCACTCACATTTTAGTCAAACTTATTAGTCTAAATCACACTGAAAAAAGAAGCTGCTAGGACACATTTCTCACTATAGCACTGCTCTAAGCTGTGGTGTGGGACCAGGAATAATCTTTTAGCTCCCACTGGTTTTTTTTTTCCCTCTTCCAATTTAAGATGCACCAAAATCTATGAAGAAACAAGACAGACTTCCTTCTGTGAAGTAGCTGATTTTCTAAAAGGTTATTGAGATATTAAAAATACTAAATACTTTATTATATATTATACATTATATAATATTATACTATTAAAAATACTAAAGAAAGTTCTGGGTAAGCATAAAAAAGTAGGAATTCTTTATTTTAGAGTACAAATCCCAAAACCCATATAACCAGGAATTATTCCCACTAAGTATCATATAAAAAACGAAGCAAAAAGGCAGACATGGGAACAGAAATCACTGCTTAGGCAAAAGGAATGAAGAGAGAAAACCTATTGAAAATGACATGCAGAAAGAGGTCCCTATACCCAATATGGAAAGATACAGTCAAGTTTCACTGAAAGGGGATAAAGGAAGGCAAGTAACGTAAGCTTCAGTTTAAGGGCCTTAAAAAGTATCTCAATAACCCTATTGCTATCAAGTACAGTTTATTCTGCCAATCCAAGTGGAGCATTATGGAAAGAACCATGTTATTTTTCATAGGAAACTCCTAACAGTTGCTTCTACCTGTTCATCTCTCAGTAAATGATAATCTGAGACGTGCTGCTTCTTGCGGCTTTCAGAAATGCAGCTATAACTGAACAGTGCTTGTTACTAAAACCTGAGTTTTGTCTACACAAGAACTTCCATCACAGTTGGCACTGAGATTTCTACTAGTGCTTTCAAACAGGTCTGGCATAGCAGAGAAGGCAAAAGTCTGTTAACGGCCACTGCTTCAGTAGGATATCAGCAAATGATCAGTAAAACCCTGCCTACAGCAGGAAGTCACTCAACACATTTACAGTAGACTCTACACGGCACTTTGCTCACTTACTGAGTACACAAATGCATGTAGAAATGGACTGATGCCCCTCCGGCTCTCTCCCAGCCCTCACCAGACTCATTATGCAGTTTTCAATAGCAGCACTCTCCCCTTCACTGCTCCAGGTCACCACTAAAGCAACATCAACTAGAAGAAAGCCATATAAAGTCAGCCTGTCTATGGAGAGACTATAAAAAAACCTACATGCAACAAAACACGCATTTTGCCAAATTTTTCTGCCTCAACCAAAAACATCTTCTGGTGTACAGCACTGGTACGTGTTAGCAAACTGGGAGATTACAGCTCTCTGCTGCAGGAAGTTTGAGTCAACAGAACTTCTACATCCCCCTGATGAGTAAAAGTGAGTCCTGACTCTTTATGAACAAAGTGTAAAAGCTGTTTATTAAAGATTATATCTTTCATTCATGTGATAGTAGAAGAGAAGTATGCTGAGGGAATTCTGTACAGATACCCATTCCATCCTCATCCATGTCTCCCAACTCTCCTTCCAAAGTTAAAGAAAGACTATTATGATTAAAGTCTGCAAGAGACTATGGGTAAACATAGCTTGAGTTGTGAAACGACTTATTTTGTGGGTATTTTTGGTGAGGGAAGATCAGACACATAAATCTTTTTAATTTTTAATTAGCTATAATTTACACTACTCCTCATTATCCAGCCTGCCCTCTAACTTCTACTTCTGCAACTTTGTGACTCCAAAATAACATGTTAACTATGGTTTATTGACCATCAGTACTAGAGCAAAACAACATATTTATGGCTATTATTGGAGAGACTTCTAGAATCTTAAAATATAAAAACCAGTCATTTGACATTTTCTTATAATTAATTCCACAAACAAATCTGAAGTTGAATATGAAAGTTTTCTTGGGGGGGGGTTGGATGTTTTGTTTGGGTTTTTTTTTAAACTTCTGTGCCAAAAGGAAAGCTGAAAATAATCCTTCCTAACGCAATGCCTCAATTTTAAACAAATTCAAGTATTAAACAAGTATTAAAGGTCAGGTGTCTGTATCTACCTCTAAAAGATTTGTGCTCCTGAGTAAGTCCAGCAAGTAAAATCCCATGTGCTTCACTACACTATGTTATGAAGCAGCTGTAACTAATAAATAATTACTAATTAATAAATTTTCTGAAGTGGCAACTTCTCTCAGAGTTGAATAAAAGTGGTAAACTTACACTTCTTAAATGGTTTTTAGAACTCTAAAAAAATATAAACAAACCCAAAATTTATTTACTGAGGATTTATGACTGCAAAACAATTAAAAAAAAAAGGAAAACTCAAATGTACTTACTTTGATAGGAGCTGTCGAGAACTTGACTTTTCGGTCTGGCACTGGATCTTCCTCTTCAGAAAGTCCAGGAAACTCCTCATATTCACTGTCATACATATAGTCCTCCACTCCCTCCAAAATTTCTTTGCCTTCAGATTCTTGGTTTTCTGGCTCTGTGTCCCTGTCATCATCAAAAGCTGCATTCTCTATTCCAAAATCACTGAAGTCCTCACTTTGCTTTTCCAACACTTGCTCCTCTTCTTCAGTATCCCCTTCCTGCTCTAGAACATCTTGTACTTGTATAACCAGACTATCTCTTACAGATATCCCATCTCTCTCTTCCTCCCAACTGGTCTTGCTGCCATCCATAAACTCTTCTACCACTTCCAAGGCGCAGTCACTTCTCTTCCCTTCCTGTACGTGACATAAAAGCTTCTGATTCTCTTGATCGTGATCCTTCTCCAAGCTTTTTTTTTCATGCCCTGAAGTCTCATCTTGTGCAACAAGCTCTGTGCAAGTCCCCTCTGTGGGAGAAACCCAGGAGCAAACACTATCTGATGTCTGCTGAGCCTCCCGAGCAGGCACACTGCCCATATTCCACGTGCTTCTCTCAAGTACCAGTTGCTCTCTTTTGTCTTTTCCAAGTGCCTTGCTCGGCTCATCTCTGCAGATCTCAGCCACTTTGGGGAATGCACCCCTCTCCAGACATCCTTCAGCAATAGCAGATTGATTCAATGTCTGCTGACCTCTCAAAGGGTCCTGATTTGGAGAAATATAATTTTTGGAAGTTTCTTTGGATTCTTCAGTATCACTGTCACCCAGAAAGCTTTCCAGCCTCCTAGAAATGGGCCCTGCATTCAGGAATGACGATCTGGAACCACTATTAGCATGTTGCTGCTTCAACTCCTCATTACTCTGATTTTCAACTTTCTCCAGTGCAACTGGAGGACTTGCTTCTGTATTAAAACTGAAGTGGTCCACCACATTGCTGCAATCAGAAGTTGAACCACGTCTCCTCTTATCTTCACTTCTTTCACATTTGCTGGGGGAATATCTGTCCACTGAGCTCCGTTGTTTTATATTTCTCTCAAACAGCTTCCTAGTCTCTGAAAATTTTTCTGCCAGGGCAACTTTATCCAAGTCTGCCTCATCACTGCTACGGATGACTTTGTCAGCAGCAGAAGACATGGACAAGGAATCCACAGGACCGCTACTGGGGCTAGTAGTTGTATTAAGAAGATTATTTTTTTGGACAGTGAGAAAAGATGGACTACCTGGAGAAGATCCATACTCTGCTGCTGTGGCCCGGCTGATTAATTTGGTCTCAGCAGGTGGACTGCTTTCACAAGAGGTTGTGGAGGAAGAGCTTCCCATTTGCAGAAACATGTTTTTGATCTTGTGCACTCTGTTGCCGTAAGTGGCAGCTCGGCCTCGACTGTGTGGGTCACTTCCCCCTCCATTGGAAGAGGCGCTCAGGTTCTGATGCAAGCCTGTTTTATTGGAAGCATTATCAGGATTATTTACACCATCAAAAGTGCATTTGATAGCATGGAAATCAGATTTGTAAGCATTTCGGTGTGGAGAAGCACTTCTTAAAGTCCTTTCCCCCTTGCCTTCGGTTTTCATCATTGTTGAAGAGAAAGCTCCTTCCACTCCTTAAGAATGGGAAGAACAACTCGCTAGCACAAAGCTTCCACACTCTAACAGCAGGCAGCGTAGATCCCACAGAAGATCCCAAAAGCAGCCTTTCACTCAGTCAGCTTCCCTGCTCGCATTGAAACGAAACGCAGGGGACTCTACGTGGAGAGAAAGAAATCAAAGGGCGTGAATGGCCACATCGGGTGTTAACCCCAGCGCGGATCGCGGTATCCGGAAAGCCATCTGCAGAGAGACAGAGAGTTTCCATTAACTCGGGGCCTCGCCGGCGTGTGACACGAATCCGAAACTCGGGGTGGGAATCGCAGCCCAAGACGTCCCTGCGGGATAAAGCCCATTGTGTCCGCCGGGACGCGCGGACCCAGCTGCTCCCCGGGCACCGACCTGACGGCTCTGGCGGGGGATGCAGCGGCGGGCGGCCCCCACGCCACCTCCGGCTGCCGCCCCACCGCTGAGGGCCGTCCCGGGCTGGGCCAGGCCGGGTCGGGCGGCGGGGGTGGGGGGGGGCAGCGCCGGCCCTTCCTGCCGCCCGGGGGAGGCCGGGCCCGGGCCGGACCCCGCGCACGCACCGCGGCGGGGCGGGACAGAGGGGCCCTGGCTCCCCGCGCCGCCCGGAACGGGGGAAGCCACAAGTTTCGGCCCCAAGTTAGGGCTTCCCCGTGGCGGCGCCTTTGCGCCGCGGGGCCTGCGGGGCGCGCAGCGGAGCCGCCCCGGTACCTCGCCCCAACTTTCCGAGCCAGCCTACCTGGGGGCGGGGGTCCTGCCGCCTCCTTCCCCTCAGCCTTCCCGGCCGCCCAGCGGCCGCACGCACCACGCCATCATTATCCGCCGCCACAGCCGCCCGCCTTTCCTCCCTCCCTCCCACCCCCCCGCCCTGCCGCCGCCGCCGCCGCCCCGCGCTCCTCACTCCACCTTCCTCCCGCCCCCGCGGCGCGCTCAGAACCACCGCCCGCCCGCGCCGCTCCCCGGCCTCGCGCTGCTCCGCGCCCTCCTCCGCGCTGTGTCTCGGGCCCGCCCGCGCGCTCCTTCCCTCGCTCACACACAAAGAGAGGGAGCGGCGGGCGCGCCCCTGCTCCTCTCTCCCGGCGCCACGGAAGAGAGGGGCTGGGGGCGGCGGGCGCGACCGGCCCGAGGGAAGCGCCTCCCGCGCCGGGATATACCACGCCATGGCGGGATACGGGTTTCGGGTGATACCATGTCGGCGAGGCGAGCGGGCGTGGGGCAGGGTCGGTGGGTCCGTCCGCCGGGGGAGCTGGAGACGGTGGGGCGAGGGACGCTGGAGAAAGGCGAGCGCCGAGCTGCCGTAATGCTGCGCGCTACTTTCAAAGCCCGGGCGGCCAGCGCGGGGCGGAGAGCGCCAGCCCTGGCTTCACCGCAAAGCGGCGAGGTTCCCGGGAGGGAAAAGTGGTGACAGCTGCCACGACCGAGGCTCGGACAGCTGGAAGTAACAACAGTACCAAACATTCCTTTTTTCCCCTCCCTCTTCCTTTAAAAAATCAGCCTCCCTCGAGCAGGTAGGTATCAGAGCACAGGATCCACAGGTGAGGCGGTGCCCGCCCCCCGGCGTTCCTGACAGCTTCGCGCAGGAGCGGGGGCTGAGCCCGCTGGGTTCCCTCGCACGATCCCCTGGCTGGAAGTCACTGCAGCTCCCCAAGACTGGGAAAATCATGCTCGTCATCGATAGCCCTAGGCAGTAATAACCGCAGTTTTGCAAGTAGTATTCCATACGTTCAGTTCTCTCATTTGTTAGTCCAAATAAAAGCACTGGCTTCAACCTATTTATCGGTCAAAGACAGGATTGGGATGACTATTTCATTTAATTTCATTTTAAGTTCCTTCCGTATATAAAACTCACACAAAATTATTAGAAGAGCACAGAAGCGTACTGGTAGTTACCAATTACCTGGTAACTGTTGTTGGCACCTGGCACCAAATTGTGTAACAGTTATTTAGAAGTCTAAATACTTAACTCCTTGAAAAAAAGAATAGCTTCACTGGTTTATTACTCAAGTCTGTGGTGAAATTTACACATTCTCACAGACATGCCAACTGACTGGCTTAACTTGGAGTCACAAGCTTGATCTACATCTATGTTACGATATTTCACAGCTTTATCTAAAATCTATGACAGAGTTTCAAATTAGTCTTAATCATGATTTTACAATAAAATAAAATCTTATTATTGATACAACAGTCTTTCTAAAACAGAGACAACATTGTTCAGACCTTCTTTTGTGTTTTCAAACATTGCAGGAGCAGTGGGATTTCACCAAGACCTGCTGTTAGCAGTCTTACGTACACTTGGTAACACCATTTTGAATAAAATTTTAATATAGATAGTTACGCTGTAAGAGCAACAAATGTTTCATATTTTGAATATGTAGGCTTTATTAAGAGCACCTCGAGGTGATCTCCTGCATGTTATGGAGGTGGTCCTTCATATAGCATTTGTAGGTTGGGTTGAAATTACAAGGTTTAACCACCATCTTTCAATAAATAGTCTACAAGAAGCTACCAAGCAAATGTTTTTGTCACAAACCAAAGGTATGTACAAGGTTGCTCAGCAGTTTAAGCACTGTGGGCAGAGAACATTCTGCATTCTGCTCAGGGAACCTGGCAGTATATAGGAGACTGTTCAAAGAAATAAAGGTAAGAGTTCAGGAACAACAGAAAAACAAAGCCCAAAGCAGCTCTGACCACACTCAGGAAAGCCAGTGGCCTTTGTACTGGGTGCTGGCTTAAAGAGGCTGGAATAGGACAATACTTTTATGTTTTGAACTCTCCCATAAATGAGAAAGCAGGAATTGTAATTAGAGATCCTGAAAACAGATTTAATTGCATCAAAGGACTCCTATTTCTTTACAATTTCCCATACTAACTAGGAAAACATACAGGTTATTTTGCCTAGCTGTTGTGCTTAGGAAGTATAATATTTATCTAGGTCAGTTTTCTGGATTTTCTAGTGAGAAAGACTCTGAATTGCATTCAAGATGAGTGCAATGTGAATGTGAAAGAAATAATTTGTTTACGGAAATAATTATTAAAAAAGATAGGAAGGTTTCAAGATAAACATCTCTGGATTTTGAGCAAGAAGTCTGGGAAGTTGGCATAGTTTATGATTTCACCATAGTGAATAACATAGTGCAATAAAACCTGGGAAGAGTATCTTACCCGCTCAGTCTGTGGTGCTTTCCTTGAAAGATGATGAAACAACAGTGAGTAAGCAAATGGTTTGCACTGAGCACGAAGCATCTGCATTTTGTTACCTAAGCTTAGGGGAAAAAGATGTGAGTTTCAAGGGAGACCTTGGCAGCACAAAACCTTCTTGGGGAAAAAAGGTGTTGCTGTATATGAACTCATGAATCTAATGAACACAGATAAAGAGGAAAAATTTTCAAGAAAAAAATAAATAAATTGAGGGCACTTCTATGAATCCAGTTGTTAAAGGTACAGGGAGGTACAGTGTTTATTTCAGATGTACAAAAGGAATCTGTTTCAGTGATCATCACAGTTTTTCAGCATCTTCTGAACAGAACAATGATCCTGTGACTACTCTTGGTTTTACTCTTTTAAAATCCCTCTTTTGTACACACATGACTGTGCTTATGTTTTGGAGGCAATGTTGACAGAGGAACAGCAGACACTCACTATGACTTTATAGAAAATGTCTAAACTAGAACTGCACAATGAAAAGACTCAGAAGGTCTAGATGAGGGAGATGTTCGGCTGTTGGTATGAAATTACCCCCTAAGAAAGCTGCAATAATTATGTAACTACATGGGATTAGCGAAACTATCGTTTCTTAAATGGTTTGTATGTTTTCAGCTTGTAAGGATAGCCATCCTTTTATACTTTTAGGATTAATGTAGCTAAATGTAGCTAAAATGGGGCACATACATCGTGGTCTGGATTAGTACTTATTGATTCTGGTGGGTTCAATTGCTGCTGTCCATTCAAGGTGAGCATTAGAAACCACTAAGCATATCTTCCATGCCAAAGAAGGTTAAAACTGGTCTCATCAACCCATTAGCATACATTCATCAACTCACAAAAATTTTGCTCTTAAATCCTTTTAGAAACTGAAAGACTTGAGACAGCACAGCATTGCTTTGGCTGGGGACTGGCTGGTAAAGCTCCCTGCCCTGAGTGAGCAGGACACAGCAGAGAAGGAATAAATGCCTCCCAGGGCATGGAGAGCTCAGCAGCTGATATAACAGTTCAACAGTCTTAAAGCTGCTGATCTGCTGAGCTGAAAGAGCCAGAGTGAGACAAACCCAGGTCTCCAGCATTGCAAAATTTAATTCTCTGAACTTTTTAAAAGTTATCTGTTTTATCCACATATTAGCTTTATTATGTAATTTGAAATAGTCTCACTACACTTGTATTTCATCTGTTTAATGTGAGTTACAGCAGTAGTTTTAAGTAGAACAAGTCAGTGATTTTTTTATATTTTTAGAAAAAGCCAGGAATAGAAGGAATAATTAAGCATTCAGATTTCCACAACTATTTCTGTAGATTTTTTAAGTTGTATTTTAAGAAAATATTTTTCTGTCATTTAGGAGCAATTAAACATTCTGCAAGTATTTCAGTCATATTCAGGAAAATTCAAACAGCAACTTTGAATTTGAAATAGAGCACCTTCTGTAAGTTTGGCTGGTAATTTTGTGATTTCAATTATTAGAATTAAGAAACCAAACTGTAATTTTAGAGGACTACTTACATAAAATACAAAACTAAAATAATAAATTAGCATTTTACATTCATTGTTTTGTAGCACCATTTCACTAAAATAAAGTTGAACTAAAACCCCAAATTGTATTTAATGGTCAATTGCATTTGATCAATGAAGGAGGAGCAAAAAGTTTCAGAGAAGATGAAGAGACACAAGTAATTTGGTAAAGGCAATGCGTCAATGGTTGTAGACAGAAATGGACCAAAAATCTGCAGGACATGAAGCTCAGTGTCTAAATATGGTCAAATTCAGGGAAGACATTTCCCAGGCTTAAGAGCTGGACCAGCCAGGCTGTCATATAGTACCATGTGAAAAAAGGATGCAAAGATAACCTAGGAGAAAGTGACAAAAAACAGACCACCACTACTCTAAGAGTTACAATATGTGATGGTAAACTTGGGCAGATTTCAGAATGGGATTCTCCTAATAGCTTGCATTTTGTGTACAACATTACAGTTGTACAGCAGGGTCCTAAAGACTACAAGTGTTGTGGGTGAAGAAATGCTCTAAAGACAGGAGCTAATTAAATTTGACTCAGTTCCATTCAAATTGTGCTGGGTAATGTGGCAATTACTACTGCATGCCATGGAGAAAGTCTGAGACATCCTTGTGTTGGTCTTTGTCATTGTGTATGATGACATACATGTTTAATATTCATTTTAATTTCTAAAATTGAAGACACAGTATTTTGGGTAAGTTAGTGCCTACTCCAGGCTTTGATTCTCTTCCTTCAAACTGTTCCCCAGCACGTTTAAGAAGCAACAGGTAAAATACAGTGGTTCAAGCTGAAATAACTGACAGCTAATCCTGTAGTTTTATTTTTGATTTCTTCTGCTATTGCAACCCCTGAGACTCTCCCATTCTCTCATTTTGTGGTCAGCCAAACCAAGTTACATAGAAAAAGCCTTTTGAATAGAGCTGTTCTTACTGGTAGATGCTGTATTTTATAAGCCAAATATCTAATACATATGCTATAACTAGCACTTTGATCTAGAAAAAAAATCACTATTAGTACAAACCTTACTAAGATTTGTTTTAAGTGCAAGTAACTATCATAGTGAGCAATGTTATTAACAAGGTATCAGTATTCAAGACTCAAGTCTTCAGCTTGCCTGGTTCTCTCTCATTGCAGTAATATTTATGCCACAGAAAACTTTAAATGTAGGATATGAAATGGAATTTTAGAAATAGCTCCAGCAAAGAAGGGCTGCCTTCTCTCATTCCCCAACATACCTGTCATGCAAAGCTCCAGGGAGGCGCCATTCTGGTGAATCACACATCAGTGTCTACCTTGCTGGATTAAATTTAATAAATCAGTATTTTCTTTGCTGCTTGTTCACTCTCTCATAGGTCCTCTCTGCAGAAAGGTGAATTTCATTATTAGTTCTGTTACATCCTTCTACAGCCCACCCAGGATGCTGTTCCCCAGAAATGCTCTGAATTAATACCCTAACCACATCTTCTGGCCACAGAACATGAATGTTAAATGAGGGTTGGTTGAACATTGCATGAAACCTGCATTGAGCACAGCTGGCCTGCCAGCAGATGTAACCAGTGGTCTTTGCAAACTGAGGAAAACTCCATATGTTACTCCAAGACATATTGAAGATGAATGTAGAAGAATTTCTTAAGTCTCAAGAATCTCCTGAGCCTCAAATTAAAATACTGGCAGTCGAATTTCAAAGCTATATTTAAAAAAAGAAAGGCACCTATTTATTGCCAGGAAGGCTGAACAGAAAATACTTGAGAGTTTCCTCATCTTACAAGCCCCATTCCTGAAGTGTCCAAACCATCAGACTCACTTGCTACGTTGTCAAATTCACAAGTGAAAAAGAACGAGGTAGGAAAGCAATGAGCACAGTGTAGAATTGTCTGAAATGGTGGTTCAAGACCATGTTGGGTTTCTTGAGCACAAAGAACAGATGTCGGCCTGACAAGGAGGCAGGAGTCTCAATAACAGCATCTCACTGAAAGCTGGGAAACAAAATCTGTGAGTGCATTTTTCAGCTTCTTAACTGCAGTACTGTTGGCACAGCCTTTACAGGATTGACAGGATTTTAAGAAATAAAGTTTGCGGTTATTGATGATTTAACTGATTTCCAGTGCAAGAAACATGCTGTTGTACTGTCTCTGTTTGCTTCTGAGTGTCTCCTACTCTGCAAGGACTTGTGAAGATGGGCCAACTGGTTCAACTAGATTTGACACCGGCTGAGAGTTTTCAACAATAGTTACGTTGCCACTAGCTTCTTAAAAATAGGGAGCCGGAGGGACAGAGGAGAGAAAAGACCTTGCAAGATCAATCAAAGGAAAGGTTACAGCAGGAGATCACCCTTTATAAGCCTCCAGATAATCCCATATAAGCCACACAAGACTGAAACCTGATGAATGTATTAGTCACAAGAAAAGCTTTATTTTGAAGTTGCATCTTTTTTAACACCAAAGTCAGTCAGCCAAGAGACACACATTGGGAGTGTAACTGGCTACTTTAATACTAGAGTTCACAGCACTGTTTTTTAGTCTGATATACTGGTTTCTGTCTGACCAAACGGTTTTATTCAAAACCCCAAGTGTTATACCTCTCTATGTATGCATAACATACCTAAAGTATTTTTCAGATAAAAGATGATCTTAAATCCTTTGAAACTAAGTCCAAATAAGCTATCTTATTTTTAATATTCAGATTCCCTAGTATTTCTTAAATCATAGCTATATATAAGCAAAAAGACAAGCATACAGAGCCTAGAGTTTAGACTGCCATCTAAAACTAAACCAATGCTGTTTAAAAGCAAATCTAAAGCATTCTGTGTATGTTTCATACTGAAATATTAGTTATATTACAAAAAGCAAAAAGCAGAAGCATGATCTTACACGTAGGTGAGCTCCTTCCCTCAGTAATTAATACTTTCAAATAAATAAGGCAGTATTTTGAAATTCTGCCAGTCCAAATATGGCTTGACACCATCTAGATCTAGAATATACATAGAAAAAAAATTAATAAAACATTAAAGTTAAAGAACTTTACAGGAAACAAATTGAGCTTAAAAAATTCAGTTATTTTGTACAGGTAATTTTGAATGATAATCATATCAGATAAAGTGAAAACAAAAGAATGAGATAAAACAGGACATAGGATTTAGATATAGGGTATAAATTACACTACAAAGAGAAAATAATTTTTAGTCAAATTTAGAGCTTATTTTGATGCTTCAAAATCAAAATGCTCAGATTTTATTTTGAAAATACATTTCTCATTTAAAAACATTTTACATGAAAAAATATGTATAAAGCATTGAGACTAAAGAAAATCTTTTGCATTAATAGGAACTGATTTTATTTTTCTTTTAAATACAAAAATTTGCATTTCATTTAAACTGAATGTCACACCCCCCCCTTTATTGTTAATTTAGGTTTTTAATTCAATAATACATTGTCCAGATGTACCAAGAAACAGCAAATTTATGACAGAAGTCTTTCCTACTGTAAGGCCTAAAGCAAGTGGGTAAAAGAAACTTGAATTCCCCCAAACCAAACAAGAGATCTATCATTCTATATCTAATCTGGTATGATCATATCTAATCACCTAGCTTCATACTATTCTAAGATGACTAAAAGAATAGTACCTGATGAATAGAAGGCTTTAACTGCATCTGCACTGGAGGAACACCTGACAACCACCGGTTCAAAAATCCGATCTAATTTAAAAAAATTGCTATCAGACATTTGCCCTGTCACTCCTAAAACAGTTTTTTAAATATCATTAGCAACTGGAGAGTTGTCACTGTTTCGACAGCTACTAGTAAGGGATTCACTTTGACAGAATATTGATGCAATTAGGCATATTCAAGATGCATATCAGTACTCTCTGGGAATATAAAATGTTCTTTTCATTGGTAGGCTGAAGTGTCTTTTTTCACAGTGGTTGGAACCAGACTGCCTGATTTCCTAGGTGTCACAGCTAGAGCTATTTCAGAATTTGGTTCCTAGGTTTTCTGAAAACAAAGCACCAGCTTGTTTTGTATTGCTTATTTTTGGAACAGAAGGATGAAAGGCTATTCACAGTGACTTTTAATGCAGGAAATACCATTGAGAGATAACTACTAAACTGAGGGACCTTCAACTAAACATCCTTTCGAAACAAACTGTTAAAAAGATCACTCTTATATCATTCTTAGTGTTATTCTTACAGCAAAAGTTACTGAGGATGTACTCATTTAAGGGGCAAAACACTTATTTCTGTGGCTCCATTTAAGTAGCAGTGTAGTACAACTAGTGGTCAGAAATCAAGTTATTGGTTTCAAAAGATTGTCTCTCTGTATTTAGTACCTTCTTACATCATGAGCCTTAACATTTTCATTAAGACTTTGAACAAAAGAATGCCTTTGTCAATTAATCTAAAGTGCACTGAGATAATTATACAATCATGTTCCTTCTGAAATTAACGTGCTTTTGATGAGGTTCGTGAGCAGAGTCTTTAAAAGCCACTCCACATACTCACTTGGTGCCTGCAAGCCAGCACTAAGGCAGAGGTTTACCATGACTGTGATACCATCTAAAATGTTGAGCTGGCAAGTCCACAGCCTCCCACCGGCACTTGGAGGGCAGGTCTCAAATGTCACAGCATGGGAAACAAAACGGGGTAATTCTCAAGTACAGCTATGCTGAATCATAGGAAATTGAAGAGAGCTTCACTTTCATTATAGACTTTCTCTACACTGAGGTTTAAACCTCTAATAGCAGAGTTACAGGCTGAGCCTGAAAAGCTGTACTTTAGTATGGTCACAACAACTGCAGTTTCAGTTACAAAAAAGCTGATTACAGCAAATGGATTTAAACATGAAAATAAAACCACAGAGCTGCTCACATGGATGTCTTATGGGATGAGTAGATGAGTACAGAAAAACATCACAAGACGTAACAGGAAGGACAGTAGAATCAACAGAGTTTTTGCCTTGAGGCACAATTTAGCTCTGATACATCTACTGTCCCTATAGCTCTAGGTGGAGATCATAGCCCTGTGGTAAAGTGTGCTGGTAGTGTAAATTATGCTGTGTTTGTAATCCTCCCAAAGACTGGTGTCCTAATGAGACTTTGGAAGACTTAGGTCTAAGGAGTCTTAGACTGCCAGCAAAAGCACAAGTCCTTGTATGTGCTAATGTGTCCTATTTGCAGGTCACACAATAACCTAGCGTGCCTTTTGGCAAGATCTGTTTTGGAAACATGGATGTGCACTGGATGATTTTGGCTGCAAACCTTTCCACAAAGTCATTGCCCAGTGCTTGGGCTGACATTCCAAGCCACTGAGCATTTTGAAGCAGCTGCCCATTTTTTAACATCAGTAATAGTCAGAAAATAGTTCTTGCTCCCTAGCTGTTAAGTTTCTTCCCAAAATTACTTCTGAGATGCAGACTAGGCAACATTCATCTCTGCAGTAACAAATGCTCAATAACTTGTCTATTTGTGTTTTAACTGTTTGACTTTTACTGTTATTTTTCATCATCTGTTTTCCAACCCAAAAGACACTTCAGTACAGGCTAAGGTAGGAATTTTAAACTTGAGCAGGGTCATCTCTGAGTTGTTTCAGTCTCATTGATTTGGACTTTTTTTCTCTGCCATGAAAGCTTTGCAGACCTGGTGTAACTACCCAGATTTTCTGGAAAAATACTAGAATCAGTTCCATAAACATAGCAAAACCCTTGGAAATTATTCCAGAAATAGTATCTTTCAGGCATGTATGAAATACACAAAAGGCATGTGATGTGGAAAAGAAATTGAGTTGAAATAAATGGCAATATGCCATGCTCTACTAATAAAATAAGTTGATTTACTTAACATTCAATTCACATTAGACTTCACATATGTTCAAAATATGACCAAGTTAACTCCACTGGAATCAGACTCTGCATATTTGGCCTCACTATGTAGTACTGCTCCTCTGTGTGCCACAAAGCCTTAGTTCACTTTCACAAACTGAGACAAAAGTGTTGAGCTGGTTGTGCTTGGTGTAGTTTCCTTCACACTCATTTCAGGTGATGGGAATGAGCACATCTCTGCCAACACTGAAACAACACTCACAGACACTTCTGCTGTGAAATTTGACCCTTTCTGGGTATATGGAAATTCTGAAAAATTATAGGATAGTAATGAAATAGTAAAGTATTCTCTTTAAATTTGTTTGAGTGCCATTGTGGTTATATTTCAAGATTTTATTAGGTGTCACTAGGTGAGAGCTACATAGCTTGTTCATCACTCTCCTTAGCTTATTCCTAACTAATAAAAGCTTGTAGTCATAAAAAGTTGTTATTGTGCTTGTTCACAAAGTTTCTTTTGTACTTAAAATACACATTTAAAAAAAAAGAATTCCCTGAGTCATCTTCTCTTTAAAAAAAGATACTATGAGTTGAAGTTCCTTCAAATTAGTGCAAAACTATATATTCATCCATTTGTCATGATGAAGTTCATGTGAAAAACCTGCAATCAGTCACAGCCATGGCCTTTTCTACATTTTCTGCACTCTGTAATCTGCCCACTAACTGCACCTCTTTGTGGGTTGCCCCTCAAGCCCCAAGCAAGGCACCAGAAAACAGTCAAAAATACTTTTCTTCTTTCTTCAAAATTAATTGAATTAAAGGTACAAAATGAGAAAATTTCAATTCAGATTTAGATGAATCTTTTAATGATTAACTGTTAAAATAAAAGTTTTGAAGAACAAAGTTATCATCAAAAGAAAAAAATTACCGTGTTTCATGTCAGTCATTTTTACCCATGATTTTGCTTCTTAGGGTAATACCAGTTTTGGAAAATATCTTTGCAAAGCAAAGCACTTAGAGTAGATTTAAAGTCAGTAGGTATATCTGGCTTGTCTTTGCTGGACTTACGGACTATGAAGGAGATCCAGCGTTTGTGTAGATAGTAAGTTTGAAAATGTGCTCAAAACTCTGTTTTATCCAACAGGCGCAGCCATCAATGTGGTCTCATCACAACTCAATAAAAACTATTATTCTATAAAACATACTTTAATTTAATGAATAAATTTATTACATGCCCCAAAGTTCCACTGTTCATCTTCACCAAAGACTGTGTTTTATCCTGCTCTGGAGGCTTCTTTCTGTTATGCAGTCATTTTGTTAGCCTGTCTAGACCACAGTGTGAGGTCATCATTGTACCATCTGTTAAACTTGTTTGGGTTAGCATATCTGCAACTCAGTGCAGCTCAGATGTTATTAGAACATGCTCAAAAATGAGGGTAAGTCAGGCCAAGTCATACTTCCCCAGCATAGTACAGGTTCTATGATCTATAAGAAGTAGATTTACTATTACAGATACTATAGCTATTATTCTGTCATAGGTTTATTACAGAAGTATTTAGAAGCCATTTCAAGCTAATCTTGAAATATTTTCATATGAATATTCATCTGAATTTACACTAAAGTCAGCATATTTATGTAGCATGACATTATTTCATTTATAGCACTGGAACAAATGCAGGGAAAATGCCTGTAATCTGAAGACACGTATCAAAAGAAAATATTATATTTTAATATTCTGTTTGACATTGTCTAAGGCCTTGCATATAAGGCCACAATCTCAATCAGATGATGGGGAAGGGAAAGCACCACTGTGTGGTGTTTTGTGAAGATGCCAGTGTGACCCCTCCATCTGTGGCTCCAGTGTTTCAGGGCATATAGATTCATTAAAGACAAAACTTGCAAACTTGTTTAGTTTGATGTTAACAGAAACAAACAAAATGTTGATAGTGAACTTCTATTTAGACTTAGCTTCCAATGAACTTCCATGCCAGAAACAATTATTTGCATGCATGTGTTGCAGAAGAAGAAATATACCGAGTGAGGTTTTCTTTATCCCAGCTTGGAGTGCAACAAGGTGATTAATACCTTGTTCTACAGAGGAATAAAAAATATTTTGAAGTAAAATCCTTTTCTGGGGACAATTTTAAAAAGAAAAAATAATAGTAGCTTTTGTTTCTTATTTTGTTTGGGGTTTTTATTATTAGGGGTTTCTTTGTGTTGGATGACATATTTTTAAATCAGTAAAACATGGAGAAATAATGAGTAGCACTAGATACAGCATGTGTTCAATTTCTTATGCAGTTTTTTGAAGTGAACACTTTGCAATTAGGTTCTCAGGATTTTTTTTTTTAGTCAGTATTTTCTTAAATATTATAATTTTGTCCCAATATCAACCCCTAAAGAATGCCAGTGATGTCACTTGGACATCAAGCCACTGACCACAACTGTTTTGAGTGTGACCATCCACCCAATTCCTTATCCACTGAGTGCTCCATCCATCAAATCCACACCTCTGCAGTTTAGAGACAAGGATGTTGTGTAGGACAGTGTCAACTGCTTTTTGACTGGTAGATGATGTCAGTCTTTCCTCCCTCATCCACCAATGCTGTAAATCCATCAGAGAGAGTCACCAGATTAGTCAGTCATGACTTTTTTTTAGTGAAGCCTCCTTATTTTCCATGTGCTTTTCATGTATTTTCTCAGCGGTGGAAATATACATTGACCTCTCCACTCTGTCCCTGAAAATTTTTTCCTTTATGCAGGTTTTGCATTTGAATTGAGTAGTGTTGCACATCAGCAGATACATTCTCATTTAAAGACCTGAAATTTTGCAGACTGTAGAAAGTTATCAGTTCATTCCTTTTCAAACAAATCCTATTAGTTCACTTCAAAATATATTCATCCTCTTAAGCTACAGTAATGTCACTCTGTCGGGAAGGCCAGTATGAACTAATACCATTTTTGGGAGGCTGGGATGCTCAACCAGCAGGAAATTAATGAAATCAAGGAGGAAAAAAAGTTGATTTTGTGCCAGCGCTTGGAATATCAGTTCTGCCAATTGACTGTCATCCACTACTAACAGATGTGCTATAAAAGCAGATGAAATTCATTGTTAGCATATTGCTTGGCAGCCAGAGCCAGTTACAGAATGGAGAATTGAACCTTTATAACACGAGAATTTGCATATGGACATTACTATGTACTTACATATAGTGATAAGTATTTCCAAACTGGTTAAAGGAAGGCCTGACTAAACTCACACTGTTAGTATGCATTAGCATGGCTCCTTATTTCACACATAATACAGAATGTTCCCACTATTATATTTTAGTCTAATGCTTTATTTTTACTGATCATACTTCTTACTCTTTATAAATGTTTTTCAAGATAGATTACACTTTGATTTTCTTTTTACAGAACATGAGTTAAAAAAGAAGGGATTGGTTTAATTACATCACATTGAAATATCTACATTTAAAATAAGTTCTAATTCATACAGTGGTACTTTAAAATATTTTACTGTAAGCCTTGAAATAAATGTTTCAAAACTAATTTATATACTACATATATGCATACCTGTACAGAAACACATCTTTCATTTTAAGTTAATTGTATTACCAGCAATATTTAAAAGCATTAAATGTGGGTTTACTAAGGGCAGTAGCTATCAGAACATTTTCTCTTCAGTAAGATGTTGAAACATTCACATAGATGCGGTATGCAGAAATACCTTCACTTTCTATCAATCAAATATGATAAATATTTCTATACAAATTTAATTTGCTTCATGTTTACAAATATGTAGAGATAATTCCTTTCCTTCCTTTGGGAAGTCCTTCCTTCCCTAATTATGCTACTTTAAACATACTTGATTGCTATGACAGAACTATTCACATAATTACAGTTTTCCAATATAACATGGGCTAAATCCCGAAATATATTTACCCCAGAAGTCTCACTGACATACACAGGACATTTATCTGGGGGGGGGGGAAACCAACAAAACTCCAAAACCCACCCTTTCTAGATTTTTTAGTTCTTTGGAACAACCCGAACACTCTACCTCCTTTCACAGCTATGTACTTAATCTCTCTTTAAAGTTTTGCTCTGTTCTTTTCTCAAATGTTGAATAAATATTTCCTTTCTGTAAAATATATACCCAAGCTGAAAAACAGAAGGTCTGCTTTGGCTGTTTTGTTGCATTCCAGTCATGCAAGACATTCATGTGTCTGATTTACCTAGGCCATGAAGCAAAGCCAGTGCTGCTGCAGTGCACTCTTTTTACAAACAAGTCTAAGATACTCTAAACTCATTGCTAAAACTCAGTGATCAGATCTGATTATCTCACCTTCCAAGCACTGCCAAACCCTCATCTACAGCTCCAACAAGTGCAGTTTTCCCCATTCTGTGTGTTCAGAAAGCTGCAGTAATTGTCATTCTCCCAACCTGTCGCTTTCAGATATTTGCTATCTATTATCATGCCTAGGGTTCTAACCTGCCCTCAACCCCCAAATTATAGTCTTTCACTGAAGACTGTGATTGACTGGATTCTGGTCTCCATAATATAATTGATTAATGTTCAAGGAAGCACATTTATACATCCTTATGCTAAAGAGCTAAAGCCTATTATCTGTTTTCAGTTAATAAAACGTATTTGTTCAGTATTTACTCAATATTTGCACTGTTTGCTCAATAAATGAGAACTTCACTGCAAATTGTTAAAATAATAAAAAAATAGAAAAAAATATTTATTAGATAATCTCTGCCTGTAGACGGACAAATTTTCAACACAAATTAATTCTTTAACAAAGGTTTCTATTTGTTATTAACTCTGAAACTGGCCATGGAGTGGTGAAAGAGGTAAGGAATGCACATGAACAAAAAAGGCCTTTCTTTTCACAACAAAAATTTTGGACAGTTTTCAGTTTTTACTTCAAACCTCCTATGTTTGTAAGTTTGCTTGTTGGTTTTTTTTGTTTTTGTTTTTTTTTTTTAATAATGAAAACTCATTTTTCCAGGGATAAGACAGAAATTTAGGGAAAGAAACCTAAAACAACCAACCAGTTTATGAGTGCAATCTGCCGTTGAAGAACAGCTTTGACAGGCAAATATTTGCCCAGCCTGAACAAGGACCCTGCTTTTTTAGGGAAACTATTCCATTTCCAGCACATATTGCTACTCCCTTCCACTTTTCCCAGTGGTGTAGACAAGAATGACGAATTCCCACTCAAGCCTGGGTGCCTGGCTGTACCACCCCCACAAGGTGCAGCCCCTGGGGCTCTTTGAGTAGCTAGATTGAACATTTTGAATGTTGAATAATTTCACTGAAATGGTTGCTATTTGATTTTACATTTCTAAGAAAGAAGAACTGTGATTTTGTTCCCTAACCTAAGTATTGTAGCCATAAAATAATACATTCCACAAAATACTCCAGAAAGCTATTGCACTAAACAGAGCACTGAATGCTTATTTCATCTAGGATAACATCATTCTTTTATTGTTTGGGAGACCTATGTTTATCTCTTGAAAAATATCAGCTGTCTTTCTTCGCTGCTGTCTTTGCAAAGTTCCCCTTCCCATGGAAAAATATAATTTCACAAGTGCTCACTGACTTAGCAAGATATCCTGTGGGCTAAAAGTGAATTGCAGGTGCAGCTAACGGTCTGTTCTAGATGTTTTGTGCTGTTTGGTGTGACAAGTACAGGGAAGATCAGTCTGTGAAGCCTGGATGTAGTAGGTAGACTCGTAGGTGTTCATGCCATAAATTGGATCTGAAGTGGAAGCAAATGAAAAGCAAGGAAAATGGGTGGATATAGGAAACTAAAGCAAACAGATTACTCACTTAGAATTATTACCCTTGGTAGCTTACTTTCTTCTTCCTGCTTCATTCATGTTGATTTTTAGGGTGTAAATGGGAATAATACTGGTTCAATTTAGGAAGGTTTTATTTAGCTTGTTTTCTGGCTTCTCTGTGTGGGGAAATTAACAAGACTGTGGATTGCTCTTTTTTATTTTGGAAAACAAAATCTGAACAATTCTTGGAAACTGGGGAGTGAAGGGGAGGTATTCCACATATTCCATTAATCAGATTTCCAGCAGCAGTTTCTGCTTTGAAAAGGCTGGTTAAAGAACAACGTGAAATCTTACAACCAAGCTAATTCTAATTCCTACATTTATTCCTAACTGACAAATGAAAATGAAACCTGTTCAGAAATAATATTTAAAAGTCTATTTCCTTATTAAATGACAAACAAGCTTTCAAAGTAAAAGGTGAATGGACTTAGTGTACAGGAAGGCCTAGTGAGTACCTTGGGATGGAAGGGTTTTCAAGGGCATCATAATGCCTGAAATCATAATTCCTGAATCCAGAAAGCTGGATTTGTAAAGAAAAATGTTCAAAATGGTTCTCACAAAGACCTACACCCTTAGTCAAGTTATCCCACTTATTTTTTGGAGAAAGTAAAATTGATGTTATTAATCAAGCATTAAATTGCACAATAGATGTGCAGTATCTTTTTTATATAATTAAATTCTATATTAAGAAATAATTTTAAAAATAAATTTCTAAGTGTTGTTGGAAAAGCAATCATTTGTGTGGATTTTTTCCACTGGAAAGTCATGAATAGCATACAGAAAGGAGGGGGTTGTATAAAATCCACACACCCCAAACCAAAGCAACTTTTTACAGCAGGCTGCTTATGGTGTAGAGAAAGTCAGTTATTTGTGTTAGTAACTAAAATAAATTCAAGTTGTCTACAATTTAACATATATTTAGCCAGGCTTTTGTGGCTAAAACATAACAAAACATAAAAGAATGAGTCAAATTCTGATCTTGTCCTGGCAAATATCCAGAGTGTTAGAATTGGTTTTAGCATAAATTGAGATTAGAAACTCTCTCAGATAGTGGAAGAAATTGGCCCAGGAGATGAGAAATATAATTCCAACTTATTCCATGGCCATATGATAACTCTGTCGAGCTGTACAAGAAGCTTGCTAAGCATTATGCAATGCACAGCCATACGAAGTTTTTTAGTATAGCTGATATTTGATGAGGGATATTGAACTCAAATATCTTTATCTCTTTTTGAATTCAATTAAATATCTGGGTAGAAGGGAACAGGCATAATCTCTTTTCCAAACAGCTCTGAGATACAGAAAAATGCTGATGGGATGCAAGGAAACTGAGCAGGAAAAATAGATTTCTGCATTCTTTTTATAGAATGTGAAGAGTAACCAAGTTAGTACTTTAATTTTGTATTATCTTAAGTCAATAGGTTAATTCTTTTGAGACACACGTTGGCATTGAAAAATACACAGTGCCTCTCTGAACTGGGTGGTAGAGGGAGTGAGACTTATTAACATGTAGATTTTTCTGAGCACTAAAATGGATATGCTAAATAAGTAACTGCATCAGAGAAACTGACTGTAACGAGTGGACTCAGAAGACAAAGGATCACCTGATGAAGATGTTGAAAGTCATCTTTAAAACACAATTAGACATTATGGAAGGTAAAGGAAGGAGTATCAGCAATTTATATCAGAGAGAACAGCAATAATTGAAGATGTCAAAAAGGGTTCTAGTTAGGCAAGAAAGGCACATACAGGAAGAGCTCAAACTAAAAAAAGTGCTCAAGAGTGGCAACAAAATGGGAATGTGGAAATTTTGAATATGTTTTCAGTTATTTCATCACAGAAGTCTGCACACTGGCTGGCTGTACCAGCTAAATTTTTGACATCTGCACAAATATTGCTGCTATCACATCCTTGAGGAAGGAAATGGAAAAAAGAGCTTGTAAAGAGACAGACATCTGAAAAACCCATGCTTGCTGATATCCTGAGGAGAATATGTGCACCCTGTAACCATGGGTCAGTTACCCCCAGTGTTTCCCTTTCTACAAAGAAGTAGCAGACAGAACTGTAGGAAGCATGACAGGGCAGTGGAGTCCTCTGAGACCAATGGAAACACCCAGATTTTTGCCATACCAAGAGCCAGGTGCAACAGCCCTGGGCGCCCCTGTCATCAGGTTCTTCACCATGGCGAGGGACAAAGGCATTGATAAATTTGCAGCTGAGCATCTTCCCATCATAGAAAAGATATCTTGAAGTCTAATATCAAGCTGATTAAAGCAAAGTCATTCTAAAATAAAAGTCTTCATTTCCTAAGGCATATTTTTCCCCTTTAAAAAATATCCATCAGAGACCTAACATAAATAGCATGGACCTATGAATATAAATAGCGTAAGCAACAAGGTAAAGAAAGTAAATCTGAGGGGCTTCAAAGCTAGGCTTACAGTAGAAATAAAGGGAAGGAGGCATATCCAGTGAAGAAAGATGAGGCAGTTATTCCAGAAGTGGAAAATTGCCAAGCTGAGATTTGCCACAGCAGGCACTGGAAGCCTTCAAATGAAAAGGCCTGGGAAGCATTGCAGTCACTGTGCCTTGGTTCATCTCCCATGCTGCACATTTTAGAAAGTTAAATGCCTATCACGTGTTTCTTGAATAGCACTCCTTGTCACACAGTTCCAGAACTGTTTCTAACAAGAAAGCTCAGAAATAGGCTCATATGCTTATTAAATCACCAATTCTGCTTGATTAAAAAACCCCCAAAAAACAAAGCAAACCAAAACTCAGAAAACTATATTCATGATGTCAAAGTTTTATTTAGTTCATAAAAATACTGCATAAGCTGTTCAAAATCAAAATATAAGGTCCTTAGAAGTAAACCTCATTTCAGTTTTGTGAAGAATTAGATTTTTAAATACATATGGGGCATTTAAGTTTTCTCCTTAGTGTTTTTTGTATTTAATTTTAAATAACATACTGATAGTAAAGTTAATAGTTAAGGACTTATACATTAATGTTAGAAGTATAATGGTACTGGGCCAAAACAATTCCACAGATAACAATCTATATGGTAGACTTTAATACTCAGTTAGAACACATTATAAAGAGAGCTCCCCAGAAATTGCTCAGAAAACAGAAAAGTGATTTTCTTTCAATTTTTGACTTATCATATAGTACTCAATTATATTTTATAGCTAGACACTTAGATGAGGAAAACTTTAGTTTTCCAAAATTATCTTTATTCTTTGAAATATGTTGTTTTGCCAATAGAAGACAATCTGAATCCTTCTGTAAGGAATGAGAAGATGAATTAACACATTTTGATAATTTGTTATATGATATAATGATTCAAATGTTTTCTTTCTTGAACAATGAATAAATTGAGTTGTTGTTTGCTCTAGAGATGATTAATAGAAGACTTTGAGAAATATTTCTCATAGATGAGTAATGAAGATGAAACAGTTTAAGAGGTGAGTGTGATAGAGTAGCAGGTCTGCCACATGAGGTCTGCTTCCCTAGGAATCATGCCCAAATGGAGGACTATCCCAGACTACATTTTTAAACAGGTCATAGACATCCTTCAGATTGCCACCACTTCAGACAGTCCCTTACTAAGTAAACACACAAACCTAAGAACTGATTTTTTTGTGCTCTATCACTTACCTATTGACCCATAGGAAAAATTGAAGGCCCTAGATATTTCAGAATTAGTAATCCTCTATTAATAAATATTTCTGATATTCTTTGATGTCTTCCTGGATTTGGCTATCCTAAATTATGGTGACTTTCCTCATATTCCTCTTTACCAGATCATGAATCCACAAAAAATACTGGTTGTAATATAGTTATCTGGAACATATATTTGATGTCATCATTATATTACTACAAGATTTGTAAATGGCGAAGAAATTCAGTTCCTGACATGTATTGGGTCATCAGACCACTGTTTTTATACAATGAGTTAACTTCTACATAACTTTTCTTTTCTAGCCAGATGAAAGAGAAAAGAAGAACTGATGGAATTTGTGGCAAGAAGAATAACCAGGCGTTCATTTGGTTACAGATGTCAAACACAGAGGTGTTTCTATGTTATTTTCAGTTTAAATATTGCAGTGATTGATTTAAAGTACTGCTATACTTACAACTAAAAGCTATTTGTCTGTGATCTGCATCGAAGAAAAATGTCGTTGTTTGACCTTTCATTTACAGAAAGATTTAATTATGCTTCAAGGTTCAGACTTTTTTAGATGCAGAAAACATTTCCTATGTTCCCATGTTCCTGGATTTCTGATTGTGCTGCAGCTGTTAGGCAGCTTGCATATCCAGTATAGCTGAACATGGAGGGGTTGTCTATATCATCAATATCATCAATACTGGGGAGGGGCAAACTTTCTAAATGGGTCAGCCTTACTTTCAGTGCACAGTCCTCCAGTGATTGGGAGAAATGGAGCCTATCCACCCTGCTCTAGGGATCCTAGAGAATCTTGCATAGCTGCTTTGACTTTTGGATGGCTTTTTGGACACTGCTATGAAAACTCTCAGGATGCCCTCTGCAGTCAGCACTGTCATTCAGAGGCTTGGCTGGACATAACCACAGAATTTAACCTGTCAGATGATGGGCTGAGATACTGGCTCCTTAACTCAGCAGCATTCCAAACCAGTGGGATTGATGCATGCTTGGCTGTATCTGCTGCATGCCACTGGGTAAGAAGCATAGGCATAAGGTAATGGTACACCTTTTAAGCAAAGAAAACAACATTATCTCCAGATCAGTAGTCATCAGCCCTGCTATACATAGTCACTTAACAACTACTGAGAACAGAGAACAATCTTTTCCCCCAATTTGTATTACTCACTGTCTATTTTGTGAAGCAGTTGATACAGGAAAATAAAACTTGATTATTTAAATGCACTGATAACCATCTTTTCCCTATGTAGCATGACATAAAATATGGCAAGGAGATATGTTGATTCTTGCAGGAATCAGAAGTAATTTTAAAAAATAGTCAGAATTAAATTTTCACAGTTCCTGAGGCACACACGGTACCAGTGCTTGCGTGGCTTGCTTCATGTCACACCCAAGAACTGCACTGAGACATTTACTTTAAATGTCAATGAGGTTCTGAAAGCTATCTAAGTTGATTGCTGAAAATAAGCTAAACCTTCTTTATTCCTGTGGTTTGCAGTTCTAGAAACAAAATCAGAAATGTTTTATGTTGTAACTGGTTGAGTCAACTAGAGATTGATGTGGTTTTGTGGTTTCCTTAGTTGTACCAGGAACTAACCAAAATACCCACTGGTCTTCTTGCCATGCTGTTCTCTGTACTACTGCACATTACAATATGAAAAGGGAACCTCTAAGACACTTAGAGTAACTTTTTATTTGTTTGTTTCTATTTTCATTGTATTTTATTTCTCTTTTACAGTGGACTTCAAGTTTGCACCGTATGGATAGTTCAAATGTCATTATTGAGTCATAATCAAACATGCATCATAGAACTATAAGATGTTAAACATTAATCTCAGAGCACAGTTTAGTAAGATAAAAGCATTAGTTCTCAAACACTTATCTTTTAAACATATGCTATCTTGGTTTGGATTTAATGGGACCTTCCTCATGCAAGTAGAACATCTGAAATAGAAGAAAGAAAACAAAATTTAATTTTGCTCCTGTTAATAATTTTGGTAGAATAGCTATTTCCAGTCACAGGTATTAAAATAACCAAGTAAATTGCAAGTGAAATGAAATTTTTCTAGTGTTCAAAATACTTTTGGGTAATGAGAGGTTAGTCTTGAAAAGTATCACTAAAGTCTTGCCCTGCCTGATTTTTTCCCCAGGCCTTTGCTGTTAGTGACAGGATAATAGGATAATAATTCAAATCAATTCATTGATCTGAACTAATGTGATTTCTGGAGAGGGGAAAGAGAACTTTAGTGTTAAGCTGAAAGAAACAAAAGAATCAAGAAGGAGAGTGTGAAGAAAATTCAACTCAAACGTAACTCCTGACTTTGGAAGCAAAATCTGAGATACTTCAGAAACAAAAATATGTGAATCAGTCTATTACTAAAATGACTTCAGATAAGGATTTTAGATAGAAGGTAAAAAAGGAAGCAAAGAAGGCTCTTTATGAAGAGCCTGGATTAGACATAATAAAATCTTTTAAAATTATGAGTTTAATTTAGGGTGACACTGCTACTTTCCTTAAGGCTCAGAATTTCATATTAGTTGCATATAAAATTTCTTACAATGTCAAGTTTCACTGAGATAAAGAATTACCAATCAAAATGCTTCCTATGCCACCCATGGGCATTTGTTACAGCTAGAAGAGCATCTCCTATCTATGAGAAAGATCTTGTTTAATACTTTTTAAAGACTGTAGCAGGTATTCCTTTCCAGACACCAGTAGGATGATCCGATCTCAGTTCAATTTAAATTTTGCAGCAGAAATGTACTCTCCCATCCCAGTACTGTTTCCTAAGTGATCAGTATTTGTACCTGCCCATTCTCATTGCCCACACAGTCCTGCCTGATGATTTTACTTTTTCACTGTCTCTTGGTCCTCTCGGCCACCAAAAAACATGGTAGGAAGGTACTGTTGCTTATTGATATGACATTGATCAGAAATACACCTGGACTTTAGTGCCTTTATTGGGAGATTAAGAAGACTGTGGCCCATGAGCACTGCTCCTGAGATGGGCACTGCATCCTGAGATGCTCCTGTCCTCTTCCTGGACAAAGATGAAACCTGCCATCTCTTCCCTAAAACAGTAACTTTTTTGAATGATGAAGGTTTGGTGAGTTGGCACCACTTCCACGATTAACATGACACTTATATGAAAAAAATAACACCTCCATTCCAAATATTCTAGTCAGTGCATAATAGCTGAGGCAGAACACTGGTGCACATTTCTGAAGAACAGATAATTTGCACCTCATCTGTCTGGACTAGAACCTGCACGAAACAGGTCAGACAGCACTGGCTCTTCTGCACAGACCTCACCTGTAGTGAGCTGTCCTGGCTTTTTTGACTGTATGTAATACAAACTATGGTTTCAGGGTTTGGAGTGGTTTTGTTGTTTTTTTTTTTTCTCCTCAGAAGGTTTCTCTCTCCTTTTCAAAGGGAATAAACAACAGCATTTATGCAGCTAAAATTCTCTTCATTGCTGTACAAAAATAATTTTTCTTCCTTGTGTTGAATTCCTGGTACAGTAACAACATCTCCCTTTAACCTGAGTTAATTTATATTTAAAGTTTTGGGTTGGCTTTTCAACCTTCTAAAATATTCATTAAAGGTTTTATCTACTTTTTAAAATTATGTTAATAAACCAGTTTATTACAAAGTTTATTTGTATTTGTTTGCATAAAATCTTTAGTAAACAAACAACAAATTAAATTTGATTCATAAATAAACAGCGTCTTTTAAGAAGTTAATCTGACTTCATACATTTTTCTGTCACTGAGCAAAATTTGACTAACTCAAACAGTAAACATTTTCCACTAACCGTTTTTTACATATATACAACTTTAAAACTATCTCCTTTGCAACTTAATAAAATTAATAAACTTTTATTTGTAAAATTAAAAATTTTAATATCTGTTTTTAACCCTTTCATTTGATTTCCTCTATTCTGAAAATCTACAAAATCTTGCTTTTTTTAATGTTTTGCCTTTCATCCACTTAAACAATTTTTAAAAAACTTGTTTCAGCTCCTTTCACTAATGCCTGAGTTCTTGTAATTGTGGGTTTCCATCCCAGATGTACCTCCATGTGCCAAGCCTGGCTCAGTTGTATGGTTAACTGGCTGTGCAGGTACATCCATGTGGAGTAACCCACGGTCCAAGACAACAAGCTTTGTAGAATGGTCAAATGAATCAGTCCAAAGGGGAAACAGATTTTAGAAGTGACCCTTATAGGAGTATAACAGGACTGTAAAGCTGAATTGTTGCTGCTTTTGAGTTACTGTGTGAACAGTGAGTTTTGAGATCTGACTCCTGTTCCTGAAGTGATAAAGCAACCTGTAGCATTATATTTTTTTAACCAATTTAATTTCATTCCAGATGTGAATGTTTCAGTCAACTGTGTAGCAGATGTTTCAGACTGGCCACAATGGAACTGAACAACTGTAGCTAAAATTTTCTTTTCCACATGACCAGGAATTTAAAAAAGAAACGCACTTTTGGTTTTGGAAAGTCAGGCCAGGTGAAAACTGAGTACTGGTCTTTCTATCTTATTTGTGTAGTCCTTTGTTCTGTACTTCATATCTTAATTCATAAAGATAAAAAACCCCTCCTTTGTTTCAAGCTAAAGAAAACTGGGAAGCTCTGTACTTATAGATCCCTGTTCATGGTTGCTTTCTCTGGGTTGTTTGGGTTTGTTTTTTTTCTGTTGTAAAACAAGTAGAAAAGGAGCAGAAGCACTCTCAGGTCAGGAGGGTATAACCAAATCAGAAGTCTCATTTATTGCTTTACTTTGCGTGGGTCTAATGTATGGAACACAAGGAGTGAAGCAAAGAATCTTCTTTGTCTTTCACACAGGGGTCAGACATGCCACTACATGTTAGGACATTTGTAGAGTACATACTGCATAAGGGTAAACAGCAAACAAAAAGTGGGTAGACTTGCTTGTTTGGTATGTGTGAGGTACAGCATAAACACCCCAGTGGTCACATTAGACACGTTTTCTCTCTGCTCATTTGCATTTGTTTTCAGCTAGAGCACTTTATGCAGATGTGGCTAAAAACACTAGAGTTAATAAAACCCAAACAGTTTTATTCAAATACCCTCTCTATATACAAGCACCCAAGAAAGTACCTAGCACATAATGCATTGCTGTTTCCTACAATTATTCCTGTAGTCCGCTTTATTTGCAAAAATTCAAAGACTAGTAAAATGTTAAAATAGTTACAGAATTATGGAGCCATTCCTCTACTCCTGACACCCTTTCTGAATCTTAAACCCCTGTCTTTTGTTTGAACAAATGTGTGGAAAAGATTGTTTATAATGAGAACACATGAAAGGGTTTGGGCTTGCTCCACGCTGAGTGAAACAGAATGCAAGAATTTCAGAAATGGTTCGAAGGTGGAATGGCACCTCTTCAACCAATTCTGCACTGAGCCAGGATTGTTTGTGCACTCCAGACTCCACTCAACAGAACCACTGTGGCTTGCTTGGAAGCCCTTGAGTGTGCATCAGCATAGCCATAACCCAGAGTGCTTTGTATTTATTTACATATATTTTGTGATGATGATGATGATTGTAAAATGAGGGTGTTCTAGCTTATGGACTTTTATAGAACACTTTTAATAACCAGAAGTCTTTATTCAGTCTGGTCATTATCCATTTATATTTTCTGTCTTGAGGGACTTCTATGTTAAATATTATTACAACTACACTCACTTTGGGCACCAGTTGCCACGGGATTCAGCTGTGTTTGAGAAGGGTTTGAAAAACTTTTGTTCCTGGAAACAATGAGATACAAACCAGTTTGCATAGTTGATCTCTGGCCAGAAAGGACTCCTGTCAAGTGAAATATTAACCCATAAGGAATGCAGTTTCTTAGGGCAATGAGCTATTGGCTTCAAGCCAACTTTAATGCAGAGCTAAAGTGACCAGTTAAAAAACATGTATGCATCCAGAGGTCTGCATGGCTGTCAGACCAGAATAGGATTACCCTTTCTCTTAGCTATAGCTTACCTGTTTGTAATTGGCCTGGTTCTCTAGTGCCAAAAAATAATTTCTAGCTGTATAGTGGACAAATATCTATTACTTTGGTTGTGTCATTGCTGCATGCAGGTGTTTATATTATGAAAACTATAATAGCAACTAGGAGCTCTATTAGTAATTCTAATGTTTCAGGATAGAGAGAGAGCTCAAGGAATGTTTCCTCTCCAGAGTCTCTGCTGGGCGTGATAATCTTCCTAAGCAAGGTCAAATTTACACAGTATCCATGTCATAGGAGGCATGAAAAACTCTGAGCCTGTTGAGGGTAACAGGTAAAAAGTCCCAAGCTCCATTCCTTTGCAGCATGCTCTGCTTGTTCTGCTAGTGAGTGCCAAATTCAAGCTGCACCCACTGAACTCACCAGGTAGTTGCTGCTCCAGGAAATGATTTTTAGGCCCTGTGAGGCATTTATGCTAAAATGCCAAAATACCAGTGGAACAACTCATTCTTTCTGTCAACTCAGAAAGGGCTAAGCCTCTAAAGCATGATAAAGACCACAATGTTCATGCTAAATTGTTCCCTCTTTTTTTTGTTCACAGAGATCAAAGTGCAAAGTATGACTCCCTGTCCATGAGCTCTGATGGACTCTGATGTGCTTTGCAGGTGTTCAATGTACAGCTGGAGGTGGCCAAAATGTGTTGGAAATCACATCTGTGGGATAATTTTAAAAAAACCCAACTATGTTCTCTGCAGAGTGAGTTTCTTTCTCTAAATACTATTCACTTCCCAATGACTTGGTGGCACTCTGGAGATACTAAGAGTAGGACTGATTTGTACCTTTTTGTGGTGGGTTTCAATTCACTCACAGGTTCTTGCAGATTCCTTAGGATTAGAACCTTTTTGACTAGGAAGTTTCGGAGAAGGAAGATGGGAGGAGGTAAGCATTACATCCCAAATCCTACTCACTGGTGACAGTGAAATGGAAATTTATTCATGGAAGGTATATGATGTTAAAAGAAATTAAAAGGCCTTATTAACAGCAATGCTAAAACTATCATAACTGGGAAGCTGGGTTAATCCACTCAGAAGAAAAAGGTGGCTCCATTTGCTGTGCTTTTATTTTCTGTTTTTCACAGGGTCAATCCACCATTCATTTCACATTGGGTGGGTTCGTAGTCACAGCATAAAGAGCAAGAAAATACTTCCTCTAGAGCTTCTTCTCACATTAAATGTTTGACATAGCCTCAGAGAAGGATTGTTATGGACAGTGTCCAGGAAGCGTCTCAGCTCTCATTAAACACAGACCATTAAACATAGTGCACAACGAGTCATTGTGGCTGTCACATGTAGTTAGGCCGTGCTGCTGCTGTTACCACTATGCAAAAGGCAGGATGTTAAGTTCTAGTATCATTACAATTTTGTCCACAAAAAGATGGAAAAACTTAACCAAAGCAACCACTTTTCTTTCCCTAGCTCCTCCTTTTGTCTCATACCTGTTAATTGACCCATGTATGGATTTCACTCCTCAGCAAATAACTTGATCATGTGGTTTATAGACAGCATTGACTGAAAATTGTATTTGTGGTCCCATAGTTCATGTTGCTTTCAATGACAAGGAAACAAAGACTTATAAGGGACTAATTCTTTGAAACACTAAGCATTTCAGACCAGGTGCTTTAAGTGGAAAATGGAAACCTGATCCTCTTGCAGAACCAAACTGAGCAAACAATCCTTTAGCAAGAGAAAAAAGAAAGAAAACACAGCCTTAGAGGGGATGTGTAAATGCCTTCATAACAGGAGGTACTACTGAACTCTTATAATGGCAGCTAGGGTATACCACCATATCATCTTTCTTACGGAGGTATATGGAAAACAGCGAATCAAACTGCACCCTCTGCAGTCAGTGATTAAATTGCTGCTAAGTCCATGAACAGAGTGGGTCCCAATGTGGTGGTGATCACTGCTGCTATTTTTAGTCTGTATTTCAATAGCTTCAAATGTCTTAAGCAGGTCTTTCCCCTCATCCCTCTCACAGGGGATGTACTGTCAACTACAGTGTGTTTGCAGCTGGTACACAGTCTAATTCCACCCTTCTCCCAGTGTGCTTCTGCTAACACAAGGGCAGAGCATTTAATAATCTGTGATCCAAGCACACCTGGTGGTTAAAGCTATTGCAGTACAACTAGCAGGAAAAGAATAAATTGTCTGAAACAGACACTAAAACATATATAATGTGTATAATATATAATAAGATACAAACATAAACAGATACTAAATGCTTGAATGGACAATCACCTTCCTTTAAAAAAAAAACCAAAACAACATAACTAAAACCAGGAAAAGACCTCACTGATTTAATGTTCTGCTTTTATGTAAAAAATCCCTCCAGAGCAGAATAGAAAACCCACCCCAAAACAAACAACCCTTCATTCAAAACCACAATTCAGGTGATAAGGTGATAGATAAACTAACCAATTGGATTTTGACTTGCTGAGATCTATGTGATAACTCAGATCTTGTAACTGGGAGCACTAAATATATGTGAAAAAAAAAAATCTAAATTTTTAAGAGAATTTGCCACCCCCAAATTTAAGGATCTGTTGTTTTATGTTCATTATGACTGAAGATAAACAGATAATTTTATTTGTGATCCAAATAGAAATACATTTTGGTATCCATTCTATGCCAATAGTTGCTCTTGCTATGAACAAGCTTACATTTTATTGCGTTCGGCTATTTGCCACTTTATGTAAGCTACACCAGCTGCTCTTACTCTTGAATGACAGATTACTGTATGCAGCATTCTGGTTTTTCCTAAAGCAGATAACGCTTTGTAAAATCCGGATAACTAAGTCTCTAGGAAGTGATTGTAAGTTATATTAAAACTGTGATAACTGAGAACAGAAACAGCCCTGAAGAAATGTACTAAAAAGCTTCAACTTCAAGGGAAGGTTGTGGCTATCTATAACTGTTTTTTTTTACTAATGTATATTCTTACATTCTTTTACCTGCTATATTTCTTCTACTTCTTGCTGTTTTTGCTTAAAGTTGGTACACAATGAAGAAAAATTTTAATAATAACCTTATACACTGAGGAAATGTCTATTCTAATTTTTATGGCAATGAAATACACTGAAATCAGTTTGTGAAAAAAAAGCCTCCAAATTCTCTTTGTTGCATTTCTGTGACAGGTTTCATGCTTTGTTTTCCTGGCAACCTTCTGCCTGGGAAAGCAGCATTATGCAAGTAAAAACTCAAATGGTAACCACAGAAGGAAAATACAACACAATTTTTCTTGACATCTTGGTAATATAGTTAAGATCATGGTATCACAAAACTAAATCAAGTTCTGCATCTCAGCTGCAAACACTGCCTCAGCTACATTTTAAAACCAGCTTTCCTATGATTTGGATGCAACATGGCTGCAAAATCGTATTAATTCCAAATTTAGAAATGTCATGCTTAAGCAGTAGTTGAACTTTGCTGGTTTTGATAGGTGTTGGTGATTAAAGTGCCCATAAGTATAAGGTTATGTGGGCACTGCTGCTGCAATAAAAAGTCTAAGTATAATTGGGCTGAGGGTGTGGAGAGAAGCAGCAGGGGATGCTGGTAGGGACAGTAAAAGCTCAACAGGGTTACGGAAACCTGCCAAATCTCCATCCTCACTGCAGGGAGCTCCTGATGCTGCCAGGCAGCAAGGAAAACAGATGGCTGTTGCCTTTAAAGCCAGTAACATTAATTTCTGTGCCTGTAGTGTATTTTTGCTCCTTCCCCTTGATTTTCCAACTCCTGCAGTAGCTCCTGTAGCAGCCAGGCACTGGCAGACATGTTGGAAGGCAGCCACGCACGCGGGTGCATTTCAGCTGAAGATGATGGCTGCTTTGTTTTGGTTTTCCTTTTCCCCAAGCTGCCTCCACAGTTTGGCAAAGGGATGTCAGGATTAGAAATAGGGGGATTGGAGAACATGCCAGAAGCTATTAGAGGGAAAGAGGCAGAGCTATAGTAAATGTGGAGATGGAGCAGTGCCAGTAGGAGCGTGGGCATGGGGGTTTGGATGCAATTAGCACAGCCGGCCAAACATACCCTAACATGGACACTTCACAGCTACATGCTGAATAATCCTCTATTTTGTGCTTATTTTCAGTGGGGTATAGCTAAAATCTGTAGATGGGGCCTTGTTTTTTCCTCAAAAACAGCAATAATGAGGATCTGGTAAGTCTGTAGCAGCCAGAAGTGATTTCACACAATGCTCTAAATCAAATCTCTGTATCTAAAAGAGAAGAGCATGAGATGGAAAAAATTAATGTTGAAGTTTGTTTGTACTGTATTTCAGCTATTCTGAATGACTGAAAGAGTTTGGGTTTTTTCCTTAGCTTTCTAAAACTTCTAATGTATTTGTATGCTGTTGTGAAGCCTAACAAAACACCAGTTTGAATGAAGACAGAAACATATAAGATGCTGAATTTTAATTTTAGAATATCACTAAGAGAGCTCAAAGAAAGACACAGGCTTGAGCTGAGTCAGGAATACAATGAAATATATGCATAAATTGACATGCAGAGTAATGATGGCATATGACTGACTTGTCACCTACCTTAGGGGAAAGATTCTGCCCTTGTGCAGGTTTCTGAGTGTTGATCTCAACCAATGAGTGTTTCGTGCTTTTAACAGATGTTTCTGATTTAGGCCAATGAAAGCTAATGGAAGCTTTTTCTGGTCTCTGAGGAAAGAGTGCCAGCCCAATCAAACAAGCAAATTTGGAGCTTGGCATCTGAATTGAATAGCAAAACTGGATAATTTCCTCTTGCAAAAGCTGTGTGCCATCATTATTCTATGATACTCTAAAAATTTCATAATTAGTACTGACTTGTTATTTTTGCCATCTCCTGCATTTAATCATTTAGCCACTATTGCTGTCTACCAAGAAAGACACTAAAGCCACTTATTCAAAAGGCCTGTCTGGCTTGTCCAAAATAGAACACAATTCCCAAACCAGCAAAATATGATGCATACAGCTGCCCCAGCTATGTAATTGTAGCAAATATTTCTAGATGTACAGCCACAAAACAAACTCAGTAGAGGCATCTAAGTATCTGACAGGCATGTATGCCCAATTTATATGCTTTTACATTTTCCTGTGATGGCACAGTTTATCATCATTCTTTTCTCTGGTCTCTGGTTTAGGAGCCTCACATGGGAAAGCTAAATATAGTGTAGAATAGCCACGGTGCATTAAATCACAAAAAAAAAAAAAAAAAAAAGCCAGTAATAAGTCCTACTGAAATGGTACTTATGACTCAATGGCAAGGTACTTAAGATGGGTACTTTTTATTAATGCTGTAGAACATGCTCCATCAAACCACCAATAAGTATACACAAATAGATGATTAAAACACCTGTAGATACTCATGTAGCCTACATAGAACTGAAATTATAATTTGGCAAAAAACCATAACACTTCTCAAGAAAGGCTGTAATATAGGTATAGATCATTAATTTATGATTCCATTTAGGGATGGTCTGTGATTAAAGCATTACATTATTTGCTTTTAGTCACAGATAACCCTATCTCCCTTGCAGTCTTTGAATTTGCAAGTAGCTGAAGGATCTGGTGCAGGGTGCAGAACACAAATGAACATTTGAAAATGAGTGGCAAGGATTTTCTTAGCTCATTAATATTATAACACGTTGTGGAATTGGAAAGAAGATAGGTATTGCTTTATTGCCTTCTGTTCTCAACAGTCTTAGAATTTTACTTTTCATGTGCTGTATACACAGGCTTTATTCCCTTGCAAAGAGAAATTACATTTTCTCCAAGCCCTCAACTTACAATTTGGCACAGTGGTATGTGTGATAAGAGATACGGGACCTCTGGAAGTGTATCTAGTTCCCTGTTGTGATGCTGCTGTTTATCTCATCTCTCCAAGCATGTATTTTTGGAAATGAAATGTACTCATAAATTTAGTTCTCATTTTGAGTGAGGCTGTTGAGACATGCAAAATTTTTTGGTGGGGTAGGGTGGCAACCTTGTTTATTACTGTTATGCAATTGCAATGCTTGCTTTGCTTTGGTGCAAGAACATAATTGTCTGTGGGACTACTATTCTAACTGTCTTGAGTGTCTAAATTGTATATTAAATGATTCATTGAGGGCCATAAATTCTGGTGAGAAGTGCTGTGTAATACCCTTACACAAAGGCAAAGCATTACTAGCTGGATGGACAGATGCTGGTAGGCATAAGAAATTTGGAAACTCTGAAATGGGGTGAAAAGTTTTTTCTTTCCTTTAGTGCTTACAGAGTGCCTAGAGAGTGTAAGATGCCCAAGTCATGTATTTTTAATCCAGCACCTGAGGAAGATGCAAAACCTCACAGTGGTGGGTTTAAAAGTTTTAAAGGAGGAAAATTAAATTTTTAAGGAGGGAAATTAATTTTACCAGTTTGGAAATATAGAATAAGTTAATCGACTCCATTCTGAAGAGGAGGCTGAGGGACCTTGTGTGTTTCCTCACTGGTTTGACTCTGGGATGGGAAAATTTCCTCACAGCTGGGGGATTTAGTAATACTCTGGCTGCAGGCTTTGAACTGAAAATACACCCTACTATCAGAGCTAGGTTCCTCAGACCTTAATGTGGGATTATGGTGATAACTGAACGGTTTAATAAAATGTTGTAGTTGGGATTTGAGCAGGAGCTGTTCAGATCATGCCAGCATAAGTACAGGCCACAACAACAGGACATGTAAACTCTCAACCCTGCTTAGAGCAGAAGGCTACAGGCCAGTAAACAGGCAATGCTTCTAACAGATGCTGAGGTTATAAGACTTCAAGTTATAAGATGTTTACAAACAGGTTTTTAGAAAAGCTGACGTGGTAAAATCTTGTGGGTTTATACAGGCTGCATGATATATATTAATGCTGCACTTTGTGTAGGCACCAAGATCCAAATCCGTTACAGGGAAAGGAAGAAAGAAATTAAATGTTTAATCAAGGCACTGTTCAAATTCAGATGTGTCTGAAGGTGGAAAGCCTGTGTGAACATACTTCTAGGGGCAGTGAGTGAAATCCTGCACTGATCCCTTCAGGGGAAGAGAAGTCCTAAAGCACCCAGTAAATCTGCCAAGGTTCTTTCCCTTCATTTCCCATTCAGAGCTAGAAATGGAGGAGAGAAATGTATCACATGTGATTTTCCCCTGTTGATCATATTGTGATGTCTGGGTTCTCAGAAAGCCCTAAAAGCTTTTATTTGTTCCAGTCACAAAGAAAACCTTCAAACTGTGACATTTTCAGTGAGAAATGAGTTCATACAATGTAATGGGACTGCTTTCATCGCCTATGCCTCCTTCCTGAATTGCAGCTTGCTTCTCACTTTGACTCAGCTACCCAGCTCCCTACTCCTGGGGTCATCTGGAGTGTTTTCAAAATAATGGGCTAAAATCCAAGAACGTACCAAGACCTGCACAGTCATCAAATGCTCCTGAATTCATTTCATATATTACTTGGGGACGATTCTTCTAACATGTTTGAAATGTCATATGTCTACAATGGGAAGCTTGTAGTGTCCTGCAATGTCCCTCTCTAGGTTTAGTGCATGCTTGTTATTAAAAATATTTATAAATAAACAGATTCAGAGTGATACCAGCAAACCTTTCTTCCATGTCACTCTGAAAGGCTTGCTTGTGTAATATAATCAAAGCACTAGGAATTGATCCTTCTGGACAAAAATACAGCAAAAGGACTGAAGTAATTTTGTGTATACAGGACTCCACAAAAATTTCATCTGGGTACATATTGGAATAGCTCATCCCCGCTGCCTACATCTACAGTGGGTAGCATGGTTGCTCTAACCCATGCAGTGGACACATAAATATTATACATTCTCAACATTTGTTTGTTTCATTAAAAAATGATGAATTGCTGTTACAGAAAATATCTTACATTGAATTTATCTATCTTGTTACCTAATATTTAAGCACTGTTTAAATTGGCCCTGCAATGGAGTTTAGCAACTGTATGTGGCTGATGTGGAATATCAAGTCATAGAGAATCAGGACAACCTTTCACTTTATTATAGCTTTGAATTTCCATTTAATTAACTGAAAAAATTCTCAAGGTATTTCTAGATTTACAATTGGCTTCATTAGTTTCTGAAATCCCAGTGACAAGGAAATGTGGTTCAATGTTTGCTTTTCCATCAGCCAACTAACCAGAAACCTCTGTATATTTTCAGTGTGACACAACTTGGACCACATTCTCAGCATCTGAGTGCTTGTGCTTCAGGTTGGGATGTTGGGATTCATGGACACCCAGAAATACTATGAAGAAATTAAATAAGCTTATTCAGCAATAATTTAGCATTTCTGGTTTTGGTTGGCTTTTAAGTTTGCATCTGCAAACAGCTGAAGATCAAAGGCTAAGGCTTCTGTATTTTTTAATCTAATTTTACATCTAATTTTTCAAATAGCACAAGTATTTAAATTTTTGGCAGATATGAGGACATCTTCCTTCATTGAGTTATTCCAGGAGCATTCAGGAAAACTTACAAAGTCAGGATCATACCTATTTTCTGGGATGTTCTTACTTTCAGTATAAATCTGACATTTAAGATCCATAATAAGATATACTGGAAAATTCTGTTCAAAGAATTCATGGCCTTTGTGGCATCAATCTGCTTTTAATTTAGAATGTGTTCCTATTGTTTCTTTTTTTTTCAGCATTACTGGACAAGAGGACCTTGTAGACTTTTGCAAAGATTTGGAAAAACACCCTGAAGTAACTTTTACTGAGACTATACTTTGTACCAGTTGAAATTATATTTGTGAGGGTTTGATAACACAAAATTAAGTGATACTCATCAGACAGGCATTGTTGATTGACAAACTGGTGGAAAGTGAAGAAAGAGGAGGAGAGTGTGGGTAAGGATGGCTATTCTGTAGTAGCTAGCTGACCGTGATTTCAGAAAGAATAAATCTAATTTTTTCTGAGGGGACTCACTGAATTTGCACGCGGGGTTCCTAGAAGTAAGGGTGTCTTGAGTCTGATGTGATGAAAATGTTAATGGAGTTCCAAGTTTTCCCTACTCTTTTTTTTTGTGAATGGTAGCTTTCCAATAACTGTTGTAACAATCAAGGAAATGACAGAAATACTACTAGTAGTGAAGCTCTGTATGAGTAGTCTATTTTAGCAGGGTTCAGAGTTTCAAGAAAATCAAGAAACTGATAGATGGGTCACATCCCTTGCTGGCCTTAGGGCCAGCTGCCACTCTGCATACATGAATGCACATGAGTCATCTCAGCGCCTTGGGGAGGAGGTGGCCCCATGGGTTTGGGTAACATGACAGCTTGTTGGAAATTAGAGCATAGAGAGGGGCCCTGCAGAAGTTTATAAGCAGAACAGGTGGCAGAAAGTAAGGGGTAATAGCACATTTTAAATTAAAAAGGAAAAAAAAATCTCTGGGGGCTGTATGGCCCCAAAATCTTCAGCTAGGTCTAGGAGGGCTCTTGCGAGATTCAATGCATCAGTCACCTAGCAGGCGTACTTTGCCAGGCTGTTCTGCCCCCGCCAAAACTATTCCCTTAGTCTTCTGTACAGGATTTATATGCTTCACTGAATGTCCACCTGCTGCATGTGTATGTCAACAGCCAGCTCCTGAAGAGCCACTGCAGGGCAATGGAGTTTTGGTGCTGTTTTGTCTTTGGGATAGACTTTTGGGATATATGCTGCAATCCCTTGGCTGCATGCAAGGCGTAATGAGAAACAGTTGAGAAATTATCTGAATAGTCTTGCTGTTCTAGTAATGAGGAGTTAAAGGATGCATATCCTCAACTGCATGACGCACTACTCGCAGATCTTTTCAACAGTGACTTTTAAAATGTTATTACTAGAAGTCCAAACTGGCCTGGTGAAACAGATTCATGCCCTATGCTGTCAGCATAGCGGTGATAGTGAGAGCACAGAGAAGTCAAGAAAACAAGATTTTTATTTCTGAAGAGCTCATCATTTTTATAAGGAAAAAGAATAGAAATACGTGAATGCAAAAAATGTTTTCTGGTATTTTAAGAATCTCTCCAGATGTCATCAACAGGTTCTCAGTGTGGTAAGATTCATTATTTCAGAGATTTTATCCTTGCATGTAATATATACAGCTGCTAAATAAAAAGGCTAAAAAAGGAATTTGTCAAAAGCAGTGATTTCGCTTATAGTACTTCCTCTTTCCATGCTTCCAGTTTGCCACTGCTTCAGCTCTGGGTAGTGGTGGTCTGTGTACATGTGTTACGTGAACAGTTGTAAGAATCTTCTTTGTACATTTCCATTTTTTCTTAATTTTTTTGCCATTGTTTTATCCTTCCCACTTTGTTCACAGTGACGGACCATTTACCTTTTGAAATATTGCTGACATTCTTATTCTCCTATTCACTCTGCTTCCGAGCACCCAGGCCCTGAAAGTCAAAAAGCCAAGGCTGTGTGGCAGGTGGGCAAGTGCTTCTTGTGCAAATACATTCATTTGCATTTGAATGTTTCATTTGCATACAAATGCTTTCATTCATAGGAATAAAAAGATTCTCTCCATGTGTGCCATTTGTGCAAAGAAAAATTGGATTTATGAAACTACTCAAAAAAGTAGGGGAGAGATCAGGTCTCCTGTCATTTTCACTTTGGTACTTTGCTTACAGTCTGATAATATATGTCTGAGAAGAACGAAAATTCAATTTTCAAGTACTGTTGATTTTTAGTGCACAAGATTGTTGTTGGCTTTCCATGGTGTGCATACAGAGCCAGATGGTGTAGATCTAAAGTGGTCTCAGTTCTAACTGGGACTCACAGAAGAACCATACCATAAATGAAACTATTATTATAGAGCTGAAGAAACTCAAATACAATTTCTGCTCAGAATTGCTGATATTGAGCAGAAACTCTGAAAGTCTTTAAAGTTTTTTAGATCTATAGTACATAAATTTGTACCTAAGTCTGTGGTTTTTAACACCCTTTACTTGAGGTCATCACTAGCATAGGCAGACCTGCTTCTTAACTTGGCTCACAATTCTGTATACAGGTCACTCTTCTATCAGGAATTGCCAGTCAAATGCAAAGTGCGTCAGAAAACATAAATAGTACGATGTATCTAAGTAATTTGAGTGGTGCCATCAGCAAACGAACTGTCATTAAGAGATAATGCTTGAAAACAGACTACTGGCAACACTTTACAAAATGACTTTTACTTTTTGACTTGCATTTTAAGTGGGACAGGAAAAACTGTTGGAAAGAGCACACTTGTTTACGTTTTGAAATTTTCCCTTATGTAGTGGATGTTAAGCTGACCAAAAATGTCTTTGAAAAAATTTCTAATATGATGGCTGCTAATTTCTGTGATAAAAAAAAAATCAGAGCCTGTAATCTTTCACCAGAAACTTCTCTCTGGACACTGAAATGCTTCTTTTTACATTCTGGCAATCATGGCTCTTCTCAGATCAAAATGATCCAAAGAAAATTTTTAAGTAAAATGAAGTAGTTATAGTGTTTCTTAAGACATTTCATCCCAAAACCTTGATTTTGTTCCAATAGTTTAGGAGACTAAATAGGTTAAGGGAAAGAACATGTAACTCTGTAATACCTGTTTATTTCTGTCATGCAGCACTTAAGACATTCAATTACTGTCCTAGGTGTGCAGCCAAAGATCAGGGCTGAAGATGCAGATACTGCAAGCTTTATTACTTGGCTTCCTGTGTTTTTCAGTGTGTAATGATGTGGTCTGGAAACTACTGGTTCAGTGCTCGTGGTGGTTTTAGAGTAGTTGGTGCAGTACAGTAACAGTGACCAAAGTTATGAAACAGTTATTTCTTTTACATAGGCACATTGTAACTGAGCTCGTAGAAATCTGTATCTGAGTCTTAAAAACCCCGATTAAGAGAGATTATCACCCAGAAACTGGCCATCAGGACGGTGACTACAGGGGATGTATTTGGCAGAGGGGATGTCAGCTATCAGTCTACTGCTACTTGTGAAGAGAGAGCCAACAGCTCAGCAGATGGGGAGTGATGTGGTGTGACTGTCCTAAAATTCAGTCAACTTAAAAAATTTTCTAAAGTTAATATTTGCAGTGGCCTAAAGTAGAAGCAGGCATGGAAAAAGTTAGATTCTTCTTGTGCCTTGCACCTTCTCAGAGGCACCTCGTAGCAGCGTAGAGGAGCTCTAACACTTTTATAAATCCAACACATTAACCAGATAATTTATAGTCGTTACAGTCAATATGTGTTTCAAAAACCCAAGAAAAGAATAGGATGGGGTTATTCCTGGCCAGTGTTTGGAAAGATGAAAAAGAAATAACAGGAAGATGTTTCACAGCTTTCTTAGAACCACAACTCAAAGGAATTATTATAAAGTAAAGTAAAGGCCGGTGTCGCCGCCTTGCACAGAAGGATCTAAAAACTTTTTGTATTTTCTATCTCTGATTTCATTACTCCTAATAACTCGTTTCCTGATGGAAGGTAAAGAGGCACCTGAAATATAGATTCCAGTCCTTTTAGTTAAACCTTTATCTCTTTGTCATAGCGGGTTTTTTTCTTCTGTAGTTTCATTCATCTGCTCTACTGGAACTTTCAGTCGCACAGTGTTAAAATATGGCTGTTCTAAGCTAATATGCATTAACTTTTTAAAATCTGTTTTATACATAACCTATTGTATTAATATAAAACGTTAAGGCCATTTTTTCATTTCCTGGGAATGGCCCATTACATTGTGAGCAATCTACTCTTGCTTTTTTAGAAAAGACTTTGAACTCAATACAAAAGGAAAATATAATCATGTACAACTATAAAGACTGCTTTTTTCCCTTTTGTGCAGAGTAACAGAGGTGGATGAGTAGCATGGTAATGAAGAGATGGACCGTCTTTATTAGGAGGCTCGGTGAAAGGGTTCTTTTCAGAACTTCAACTTTTCTTATCTTCTTAGTTTTCATGACGTCTATTCGGACTCTTTCCTTTTCTTGACGTTCTTTTAAATGTCTAACAGACTAGCAAAGACAAGCCAGTTCATCCATCTTTCCAAAGAAGGCTAGATACAAAGTCTAGTGGTTTAGATGCTTCCATTAAAATTTTTCATATATTTAAAGAAATATTGCTGTTTGCATCGCTTAAGAAATAGTCATGTATATTGATGTCTCACAGTCATTCTTTATTTCTCTAAAATCAAACACAACAAACCCTCGCAATGATGTTTTCATACTGTAGATAAAGGAGGCTAATGATATAGGAAGCTTCTTTGAGTAACAAAATGGCACTAGAAATAACACTTAACCCTCTATCCTAGAAATTGGTTAACATAGTAGATTTGTAGGGGACTATTTCATGATCTCTCACCCTCTTCTACAATGTGCTCCACAACCCTTTTAGATATTTCTCTGCTCCTCCTCTATGCTCCCTATTTTTCTGCTGTTCCTCCCACTCTTTCTGCTTCTGTATTCTTTGTTATATAGACGGTTCACTTTTAATCTTGCTCAGTTAAGGAATTCTGCTACAATGAAAGGTAGTTGCCATGTGATTGCAAAAAATTCAGTCTGGGTGGTACAACAGACAAAAACTATGTTCCCTTCTTCCATTCTGCTGCAGAGGAAGTATCCTATCATGACTGTGTTGAGCTCTGAGGAAGAAAACCAACTAAGAAACAGGAAGTATTATTTATTATCTGAGGGTGGAAAACTGAAACCTTAGTTTGTTGACTGGTATTTGGCTGTTATAGTGTTATAAAGAATATTACATTCCCGTGTGAAGGACATTTATTGTTGCATTACTTAGAGTAATGTATTAGTACAATAGTGTTGCTGTTTAGTCTGTGTATCTTCAGTGCACTAAGCTGTTAATAGATCCTAGTTTTGAAAGGATGTGGCTTTTATACAAAGATTGCATAGCAAAATCAAAGTATAAATAAGAAATTATGCATTATGTAGACTGAGGGATACAAATAATGTCATAGCAAAGTTGACTCTGGGTAGATCTCTTGATATCAGTAGCTCCAAATAAGGAATATGATTAGTTTGTTCAATAGATGAAGTGTTCCATTGAAACCAAGTGCCTGCTTTGTGAAAGGTTTACAAGGCACTTATCGTCAGTATACAGAAATAGCTTGAAAAATTAATTTAAGGCCTTTGTTTTAACAGGTGAAAAAAGTAAAAATTTGTAGTATTTTGATATGAGTCATCTAGAATGTGCTTTGAGAACAATATGATCTCCAGAGGCCATTCCAATCTCAAGGATTCTGTGAACCCTGATTTTGTTTTGTATATAAACTAAATCAATGTGGTTATATAAAATTTATATTTCACTGTTTACAGGCATTTACTCAGTTCAAGCAGCCTAAGAGTTTGTATGTATTTCAGCAATAGCACTAATATTCCAGGGAATTATATCCCCAAAACTGCCATGAATTGCACACTTATTAAATAAACCAATACAAAGTGATTTACACAGATATATAAGAATTATTTTGTATGCAAATGGAAATCTTATGTCATCACTGACAATAAGTCTGATTTTAACTTTTAATCAGAAGATTATTTAAGAGTTGGTTGTTGTTATTTAAATTAATTGTCTAGAGGTGGATTAAACTAGATAAAAGAAAGACAAAACAATTGTAGTTTCATTTTTTAGTTTTAACCCAGAATGGTTACTACAATCTGCTCTTTATAGCATGGACTTGACAGACATGTTTTCAGGATGAAAAATATTTTTCAAAAAGAATTCATTACTTATAAAGCAGATTTTTTGTCAACTCTGTAAACTTTTTAGTTGACCTTCACTGTTAAAAATTATTTTTATATATGAGCACCATTTGTAGTTAAAATAGCATTTTCTTCTGAGAAATTTGATTTTTTAAATTGGAAAATGAATTTTCTTGGAAATATACCAAGTATTGAATTTTTAGGGAAGTGTTGATGTTTTTTTGACATTTAAATACAGAATATGCAACTAGAAATACCTTCTGCCTCTTTTGAGGTCTTCAGCTGTATGTGACTACTTAGAAATGTAGCAACAGTTTTATACCTAGTGATAGTTAAGAAATCAGAAGATGTATCTTGTACACAAAAAGCATATATGGTCACGACAGTATAACAAGTCCTTATGTGGTTTCTTTGAACTGCCTAAAAGATATATAAAGTAATTTTTTCTTGGCTGCAAGTTCCCACTCTATCCTTTCTTATGCATTGTAACTGTACTACTGTGTTGAAGGGATTCCATATTTAGTAGAAGCCATTGCCCAGTATGAGGCTTTTCAGCTAACTGTGAAAACTCTTGAGACCATATTCTTATGCTGATATTATAATTTTCATGTCATTTCAAAAGAAATATATACCTCTAAATGGGGGTTTTTAAAATAAATTCTAGATTATTAGCTTCTCATTGAGATTCAGGTGTGTTGCTGAAGAGCTGTCTGGAAAGTAAAGCAAGATCTTTAAGTGCTCAGCACAGAATGCCTGTTGTCCTTACACGTGTCCTTTGGCATTGGCTGCAGCCCATGCCAAAAAGGTATCAATATCAATATTTCATTTGGTAGGAGAAAGGCATAAAGACAATTTGCATAATCTCTCCAAATGGTGTGGTATCTTTTCCAAGGGTTTAAGTATACGAAACATATCTCAACCTTACTATATTTATTGCATCTCTTCTACGTCAAGTGGCATGAATTACTCTAAAAAAAAGAACTTGGAACATGAGTTGAGCAACAAGTGTTGAAACCACTGGAGTATTGATATACCATAAGGTGTATGAAAACAGCCTTGTTTTAGTCAGTTGATCTGGCAAATTTGGCCTGTACTATCTCAACTTGCAGTACAAACAGATACATTAATCTATTAATGTCCATTTAAAAGCATGAGCTGTGTCAGTTTAAATGAACTTCACTAGGAGCTGTTGAGGTCTAGTGCACTGGTGATTTTAGCCATCGCTAAACCCACCACATTATTTAGTGCGTTGGCTGGAAAACTCAAATTGGCAAATCTAAACCACTACAGCAGCCCATTGGGACAACATGGTCAAGGCATATTGGTTTCTGTAGCATGCAGCCAACTTCAAATCCATCTGCCTTTTGCTCTTTATAGTAAGTGCTGATCACACAATAAGAAAATCCCCACACACTTTGTACAAGTCTAAACAAGACTGGTGACAGGTAGATGGAATTTTAGAAGGTAAGCTGCCTGAAAAGAAAGTTGTATGGGCATGTTCCTTTTGCTCAGAGAAATATCTGTGCTTCTGAGAGCATGTATATCACACCCACTACAAAACATTCAGCCCAGTCACATACTCTGTAACACTGGGATCTCCCTGCTAGCAACTGTGGAGCTACAGCAGGATATGATCTACAAAGCTGCTTTAGTCATCATATAATTGTATCATCATACAATATGTCAGTATTTACTCATCATACAATAGTGTCATGCACATCCACATACTTACCAGGAAAACCTCATCTCCCTAATGAAACACAGAGTGATTAGACTTTCTAACAAAAATCAGACTCTGAACTAAGAGGTAGAAGGGTCCCTGTGACGTTACATTTTCATTGGATGGTGAACATACCCCAAGCACTGCTTGGATGCTGTGCAGCTGAATGGGCTTGCTCAGCAAATCTGTTCCAATAAGCTGTTTGTGTATATGCAAAGACCTCAAATTTTACTTCCCTCTGAAATATTACATTTAAATTTAGAAAGTATTACCAAAAAGCTGGATAAAATAAGAAAAAAAGATCAAATGTGAGTCAAAATGTTTAAATTTCCAAATGAGAGGAGCTGAAAAATCTGTGACTGTAGCTTTATAAAGATCAGCAAATAGGTATTGTAGAGGTATAAAAAAATAGAATGATTATTTGCTACTTTCAATAACTACTTCTCCCAATTCAAGTTTAGAGCAGAGATAAAAGAGAAGCACCACAGATTTAGAACCTAATTTTGAAGATGATGAATTACATTTCAGATGCAACACATAAATAAATGAAATCATTCACTTGTACAAGACACCTGCAAAACCAACAGATTAGCAGGACACTGCAGAGGATATTGAGAACAGTCACAAATATTTTGGACAAGATAAAAATAAATGGCATTATAAATATTAACTGATTGGACCAGAAAGAGAAAATATCTAGAATCAGGTACTTTATTACAGTCTTCAATAGGGCTTACTTGCATTTTTTTTTCTGAAATACTCAGTATCTGCTGCTGTCAGCAGACGAATAATGAGTTGGACAAATCAATCATTTGATTAAGGATAAAAAATGTAGTATTTCTGTTCCTGAAGAACTAGGCTAATTCTTGTGTGCTATTTTGTCATTTCCCTTTGAGACTATTGACACTGATTATTCCTTATGGTAAATTTCTTTTTGCTTATTGCTTAGCGTTCAATAACTTAGAAAGAAATGCACTGACTGTATTTCTCTTCATTACATATGAACCATCTCAGCCTGCAGGTGAAAATGGTTACTACCCAGACTAGTGTTATAAAACACTGGTACGTTGCACCTTCTAGCAATTCCCAAGGAACATGTCCTGCTCTGGAGGGACTGTTCATTCCATGTGGCTGGCATGGGAGGGGGGAGAGATGAATTAGACTAAATGGCACAGGTAGTTGAACTTGTACATTCATGTATAATACCTCATTGCTTTTTGTGGTTGTGATAAACAGCAAGGCTTTTCTAATAGTAAATAGTTTCATTTTCTTTATCTCAGTTACAGTGGTAGGTATACAAATATGGAAATAAGGTTAAATTTGGCTCAGCTTCTGAAAAATTGAATTTGAACTTGCACTGTTGCTAATATGCTGCTCAACTGAATATCTAGAATGAAGGAAAAAAGCATTACAGAATTTAGTGAAAGATTAAGCTGCTGGCTGAAGGGTGACAGGCTGCTGTAGCAGCATTTTTTTGTGCTAAGCTTTTGCTTGCTCTTGTTAAATAGTCTGCTAAGTCTTTTACATAAATTCAGAAATATTTAATTTGAAATATAGGCTTAGGTAAGCCATGAATTTAATCACTATAATGAAATGATTTACAAGTCATTTGGATTTTAATTTTTAGCTGAATGTAATACTATTTTATGACACTCAGACACTTGTAATAAATTCATTTATAGCTACTTACTTGAACACAATAAATAAACCACTGCCTTATTTTTATGGAAAATTTGTGCAAACTTTGTATAATGTTGAACAAGGATAAAAGTTTTAAAAAAAACCTCAGAAAAAAAAATTAGTATGACCTGTTATTATTCTTCCCATTCTTAACCTTTATTCAAGAAGTTAAGTTATTCTAGTGCATACAGGGTCATAGCAAAACCTGGATTAATACTCTGGATTTATTGCTCTTTAAGTATGAAGCCTACTCTGGATGGTATTACATTATACACATATAATGCCACCTTTCTGGGTTTTTTTTTAGCCATGATGCTTGTGCAGTATTCTTTCCCATTCTAATTGCTGGACAAAAGTTAATGTGTCTCTGTAAGCTCAGCTTGAAGTTTTAGATCCCCAAAATTCTGGAGGAACAGAAATCCTATTCTCATTAATGATTCTTGAGCTTAATGTGCAACATCACATATGCGTACCAAAGCAGATAGGAATATAGCTGGAAGGAAGCAGTAGTGTTTTTATTTACTGGTGCATTGATTCTTACTGTGAGTTTCTGGTTTTATTGGGGAAATTGGGTTAGTTTGTGTTGAGAGCAGAAATATTTTTTTACTGATGCTTCATGTAAAGAACAACAAAAAACACCTGGCTTTCAAAATAGTTCAGTGTGGTACTTGTATGGGGTATTGTACTGCTGTCATGCTCAGACAGGAACTGTCTCACCATCTTTCTTTCTTTGATTTCCTCTTTCCTGCAGCTAATATGTGTCATCTGAGCTGAATCACCAATAATACGTAAAGCATTTAAAAATGTGATTAGAAATTTAAAAATTACCTTTCCTTTGGTAAAATTACTCCTTTAGTATGGTTATAATAGAAGAATATGTTAGAGGTAGTAACTTCTCATGGTGTATTTAGGTGAGGATGGTTCATGCTGTGTTTGGAGATCACTGATTATCAAGGGAGCTATTAATGATAATGAATATCATGATATGTGCACGGATATGTGAATCTCACGATAAGTGTAGAGAAAAAGAATGTTTTGGAATTGAAGTTATAAAGCATTTTTAAGCACATCTTTTGCTAGTTAATTCCTCAGCTTTAGTACACACTACTGAAGATCTGACCAGTATTAATATTTTGATGCTCTATCTGCTTGTATATAAGTGGTGTTTTGTGAGTAGGAAGTTAAAATGGTGTAATTAGTATTTAGACTTCCTGCTTTCTTTTATACACCCACACTACTGGAAATGTTCCACAACTTTAAAAGCAAATCTGAGGTCAAGAAAAAGTCAGTTTTATTGTTGTTATGTTCTGGTTCTAACAGTTCTATATTATTGCTGTTTGACTTAAAATTGTTTATGGCAGAAGGGAAGTACTGTTCTTGAATTTTTTTAGTTGTTATTTCTTTTTCAATCAAGCTTATTGGAGGTGAGGGAAAAGCCTAGATGAATGGATCAAATAAAAAGTATAGGGAAAGAAAAGAAATAGGGAAAGAAAAGGGAAATTGCCATGGGCCATGCTGAAAACATGGAACTCCTAGTGGCCCTCAATCAGTGTATGTATTGTAAATAAGTGAAGCACTAGGAAATCAGTAGGAAACAATACATATAAGACATTAAACTATAATCACTGATCTAATTTTAAATTGACAAGTTATTTAATGATAAAAGTTTTGATTTGTTTTTTATAATAATATATAACTAAAAATATAGTCTGAGAGAGAAATTTCAGTAGTGTGACCTATTGCTTCTCCAAGGCAAATCCAAAAGATCCATTTGAAAACCCTGTATTTGAGTGATTAAATAAAATGAAGTTATCAGAGACTGAAGCTTCAGCTGTGTTCTTAAACTTGTGCTGAAAAAAAAATTAATAGAAATCAAATGTGAACAGAAGCAGAACTTGTTCATTCAGACACTGTACACTCAGGAAATTCCACAATTTCTGAGGGAGGCTCATATCTTAGCGTGCTATCACTCCTTCAGCAAATATTGGACTTGTAGATCTTGTAGGAACTTCCAGAAGGCACCTAGCCTATTCTTCTGCAGTGAAATGGGATCAGTGACAGTTCCATAACACCTGTTTTTTAAAATTATTTATTTATTTATTTATTTATTTATTTATTCATTGCCTTATTTCTTCACAAAAAATTTCCTAATAGACAACCTGCAATCTCTTCAGGCAAGCTATTCCAGTCTTCCAGTACATTCATGATTTCTCTCCCCACTTCCCAATATCTAATTTTAAATTTTTCCAGTTTGTTGCTTTGTGCAAAACAGAGACAGCGAATACACTTACATTATTCCTTTACAGTGTCCTTTTATATCCTTTAAGACTGTTACCATGTTGCCTCTAGTCCTCTCACAGTGAAACCATTCTAAAATACCCAAAATTGGACATGATGCTTTATCAGTGGCCTAAGCAATGCATAGCAGAGCAGAGAGATTATTTCTTGTGCCCTGCATGTTATTATCCTATTTATGCATTGCAAGATCATGTTGCTGGTTTGCTTTTTTGGCTTGCGGGAAGCTTTCCTTTTTTGTTTTGCTACAGTGTGCTCAGATGTAGAAAGATCTTCTTTCTAATGCATGCTAGATGTTGTACATTCCCAGGACAAATGTCAGTTATTTTTAAAATATGTCAAAATTCTGACTCTAATTTTAACCTTCTACATGCTTATTGTGAGCAGCACTACATGACTTGCCAGAGATTCCAGCTGCTTTTTTTTTTGTCATTTTCCAAGCAATGCAAACACACAAAATATTCTGATCTGTCAGACAGAGCCTGAATGATAAAGTGTAGAACAAAGCGTATCACAGTCAAATTATTGTAAAGAATAATTGTGTGCAGACATTTATTTTCATGCTTCCATATAGGCTTACACACAAACACATTTTTTTGTATTCCATACTATAGGCTAAGAAAAGCAGATTAAAGGCAAAAGTGCAGGGGCTTAGCTGGTCTGTCTTATGCTACCATGCTTGGGGCTCCATTTTCCATTTGTTTTGGTGGAGACTGCTCAGTGCCTTTTACTTTAAGCAGGAAGTCAACACTACATATTTTGTGCAGCCAGAAATAAATCTGAATTTTAATTTCTTTGAAATCTAACCCCCACAGTTGGATGGTTCTAAGAAGTTCTTGACTAAGTGTCATTTAGATGTGGTTCCATCCGTGTTTCTTAGGAAGTTTTTATGAGCCCTTTAAAGTTTTCCTTTGCCTGTATTTCAGAAAAAAAAGTATTTCTTAGCTTAAAAAAATATTAAATTGCTACTGAATTTCAAACTATAAAGTCACGGTTATACAAAACTAAACTGTGACATTTTGTAAGGTTGTCAATACATTTAAATGTATTATTTCATCTGACTGAAATGTGGTAGATGTGGCTCAAAGGTTGGTTCAGTCTCAAAGAGAACTGCATCACAGGCAGTTGAGTTTTACACAGCTCTTCCTCAAGTAGAAGGAAAAAGTTCTCTGTATCCACACAGAAAATTCTTAACTTCTGGCCTACATATGTAGACTTCAGTATCTATGTGGGCCCTTTGAAATCAACTGGACTTCAGGAAAAGACAAAGATTATCATAGCAGGGATTTACTTTTATACATAGATATTACAAAACTCTTTCTCCCTCTCTCTCTAAAGGCTAGCCTTCACTAGGTGCTACAAAGGAAGCTATTATATATCTTAAAGGTTTTCCTAATAATCTTTATATGCAAACATTCTGATTAATGAAAAATCACTTGAGATGAACTAATCATGTGGTACTTTGTAATGTCAAATATTTTTAACATTTGGTGCATTTTCAAGTACTTCTGGAAGCAAAGAATGGAGAATCTGTGGTTTTGGCATTTAGTAGTAGTGATCTGGATCTACATGATGGCAGTGTATTACTTAAAAGAAATCTGGATAACTGCTTTTAAAAATGTTCTTTGAAGAAGGAACGCAAAGACAGCTTCAAGAGGGCTTAGAAATCTGTTTGGCTTGTCTGCTGAGACTTGGCTGCCCATCAGTCTCTCTTTTATACTTTTGGGTCTGAGTAATGTGTTTGCTTCTAATAATGTAAAAACAACTCCCTTTGTATATTTCCATGAGATTAGTACAGATGCATTCTTATAGTTCATTGAAGTTTGTTTGACAATCTGTTGAAAATACAATTGCTGAATCATCACTGCCTGTCCATTATGAGTAAATCCCTCTTACCTTTTGAACAACATGACTCATTTTGAAGGATACAAAGGCTATTCATTATTGTTATTGCTTCTTGGCCTAAGTGGTTGCCCTGAGTTTGAGATCCTGTAAATTGTTTTTGTTGGAAAAGAAGCTCATGATAAGATCAGAGGGTCTCTGTACAGAGCTTCATTGAAGAATGTTTGAAGGTCACACTTTGTGCATATAGGAAGATCTAAACAACAACAACAAGCTAATTCTTTTGCCTGTACCATCATCAGGTTTTAGCACAAAATGTATGGAAGATTTTCTAATAACTGTTTCACTACAGCTATTCCAGGCTATATTTCATGTTTTTGTACTATTTTTTTCCTACTTCTCATGTTTCTCTTGTTTCTCCTTTATATAAAGGGAGAAATCACCTCTGCTCAGTGCATTTCAAATCATTGCAGTCTCACATGAACCTTTGGAATGAGTACAGGTGTTTGCACTGTGAATTGAAGGCATTTGTTTTAATAACCTAACTAAACTTAAACCACTCAAATACTATCCCGTACCATCTTGGAAGAAAAGAGCATGGTGTCTGTGACTATTACCTGAACTACCAGCTCAGATTTAATGTTATAAACATTTAGTCTCTTTTCCTTCTATTTTAGATGTTCTGCCTTCTCTATCTGTCCAGACCAGCAACCTTGCTATTATATCAGATTCTTTTTATTCTGTTTTTGGGTTATGGATTTGTCTGGAAAAATCTATTCTTCTTTTCTGTGCACTAACCACCTTGTCTGTATAATCCTTACAGGGTGTACTTTTGAAAGCATATTGATTCTGGACTCCAAAAAAAGGTAAGTACGGAAAGGAGGGAAATTATGCAGCCATAAAATTGGTTCTTCAGGTAATATGGAGTATATAATGTTTCAACTGAATTAATGAGCTCTGTATTTCATACTGCTCAAATTACATGATGAGGGAGTTCATATCAGGCCAAGAACTAGAACTGAATCCCTGCAAACCCAAGAGTTTGTGCAGATTTGACCCATCAAGCTCTATGTCTAATCTGGCAGAATCATCCAGGTAACCTGTGAATAAGCCTAATTATTTCATTGTCATACAGCTGGCTGAAGAATACATGTACAAAGTGGTAAAATTCTAGTTTTGGTTCCTGAGATACAAAACTGCTTTCTGTACCTTGAGCCTCTTGAGAACTAATCTGCAGACAGCTTTCTCCTATTCTCTGTATTACCTCTCACAGTTTCTTCCCTCCGGTTTTTTACTTACACCATCACTCACCCTTTCCCCTTTCCCCTTCCACTTCCCCTTCCTCTTCCCTTTCCCCTTCCCTTTCCCTCTGTCCCTATGTCCTCCCTTAGGCCCCCTCTTAAGCTTTAGTTACTGTCATCATCTCTGTTTCCATCACAAATAATCTGTAGAGCATCCCAGTTCTCTCTCACTCTTCTTGCCCTGGATCACACAATTCTCATGAGCATATGTCTGCTTCAATTCTCGGCCCCACTTGCTTAGTGCAAGATTTCACTTACCAGGAGGCAGAAAGGTGGTCTAAGGAGGGCCAAGTTTGGATACCCTTGCTTTTATTCCCCAGTGTCTGGAAAACTAGGACTCAATGGTGGGGATCACAAGGGAGAGCAGTACACAGTATTCCTATTGCAAGAAGAGACAGTTTGGCCAGACAGTGGCGGTTTCCTCTCTTGTTTCAGGCCATGACTCAGTCTAAGCCAGAAGTGCAGAATATGTGATAGAAATTGCAAATTGGATGGCTAGAGGCCAGTTAAATCTGTAACTTTGCCAGTAAGACTGCCCCACCTGCCTAAGGCTGATGACATATTCTTTGCAATCACTTTCTGTTTTTTACGATAACAAGAATCAACCAGAATCTGGGGGGGGAAAAAAAAAAAAAAAGAAGAAAAGAAAAAAAAAAGAAGAAAAAAAAAGCTTTTCTAAACAGTCACTAAACCACAACTTTCTGGAATTGTTTGGGTCCTGCTGGACGGCTGTAGTTGCTACTTTTCAGACAGAAAAAACCATAATATTTTTGAGAAAATGGATGTTGAAACCCATATAACATGTTCTTGATCATTCTATTTTTTCCCTTATATTCTCAATACAGAAGCCTATCATTCTAGCAGAGGTACATCACATTGTCTGTGGAAATTTCACCCAAGGAAGGATTTTGTAATAGTGGGTTTTGCAAGGCACATTTGTAGCAAACAAATGCCAACCATTCCTCTTCTCCACTGCAGGGTAATTGTGTTACAGTGAAAGGCTTTTAACTATGAATCTGACTGAATTGCTCAACCCCCCAGGAGACATTCCTGGAACATGAATTTCAGTCTGGCATGCTGAACGCACTGTTCCTGCAGCTGCTGTTACAACTGACCAGATACTCTGTAGGAGGGGAGCACTGTAAGACAGTGGTGGCAAGGCAATCCTGAAAGTGTGGGAGAGAATAGTGCTGCTTCAGAGCATGAATAGCATTGACTAAAAGCTTCAGTGTAGATTTTAGAAGTGTTATACACAGAACACCCATCTGAGAAATAAGAGTCACTGGCTGTCATTCTGCTCTGATCACTGCCTTTTAACTGCTTCACTATTTGGTTAATCTCAGCAAAAAAAGTAAAAACAAAAGTACTTTATAATTTTTCTGGTTATTTCAACCCCCAAAATCAATTAAAATCTGTCATGTATTGTACTACTTACAGAATTGAACAATCGTGTATCAAGGATTGCCCATTCTCAACAGTATCTGGTTCATATACTTAGTTAATGAACACAAACATGGAAAGGTGCTTATTATGGAGCACCTGTCATAATTTTGATTTATACTCATGAAAGTGTGGTGGTGGCATTAAGCTCCTGGAACCTTACCTTTTACTTTTCATCTTGATGCCCTGCCCAAAAGAAATGAAGAGGCCCTGTTGCAGTTCTAATTTTCCTTTGGAAAACAATACAAAACCACACTTCAAATAATATTATTCTCATCCTAAATTGTTGACTACATAAGGAAAGGACACAAGACTTAGACAGTCCTTCTGTGGTTACTGTCTTTTAGCAGATTTTTATCTGATGTCAATTGCTATACCTCCTTTGTGTTCCCAAACGGAATTTCCTCTTCAGAAAGTTCAAATTAGCATTTTAAATGCTCTCAGTGCAATTTAGGAAGTTCTGGGCTGCTCAGAACCCTCTTCTCCCTTCCCTGGGCTTACCACTTTCTGGGCAAGGGAAGAATCTTTCCAAGGACTAGTCCTAGCACACAGTACTTTAGGTAGTAGAAGACAGCAAAGTGAGAACAGTGTTTTAATTTCTCATTGTATCATCTGTGTTCCATGTGTACCAAACATGTACCAGCATGTTTGTGTGATTAATCTTTAATCTTTTTTTTGTTTTGTTTTTCTGTTCAGGAAGAAGTAGGTGCAAACATAAACAAAGGATATAACAAAGGATATATTTGACAGGATATAACAAAGTGACTCATTTCTTTTTGGTCAGTGGACTGAGATGAAAACCGAAACATTTCTAAGCCTTATGACATGCTTAACCACTATCCTCCTTTTCTAAAGGCATTTCCAGGAACAGTAAAGCATGAGAAAACCCCTAAAACAGTTTAACAACATCTTTCACATGATCAACTCAAAGTGCACTCAGGAATGAATATTGTTCTGATAAGCAAACCAAAATGCACAGGATTTCAGAGTTGTGCTGGAAGATAAATGGATGGGCAGGGGCAGTTTCAGGACACTCACCCACTTTGCAAGGTCACAAAATCCCAGATGATGTAATGGTTCAGCCATGCTCATGGGAAGATAGGTGCCCCAACAGCCTGAAAGAGAGATGGGCAAAGTGACTGGTTTAAACTGGAAGTCTTGTAGCGACAGTATTTGAAATTTAGGGTAAGGGAACAGGCTATAGGGCCAGGGAAATGGGAAATAGTCTGAATGAAGGAAATTCATGACACATGAGAGAAACATATTCTTTATGGCTAACTGGGATCAAATGAGTTCTCTTCAGCTTTGAGTGAGCTGTTATAAATGTAGTAGGCTTTGTTCTGGTCCTTAACTCAAGGAGGACTTCAATCACAAATTTGCAAAGAAATATAAATGTCTTTAAATATGTATGAAGCCTATTGAGGCATTGTTATCTTGTCATTTCCTCTGAGAGCAAAAATCATACTTTATTTGCTGTTGATTTTAAAGGATTCTTCAAGAACATAGGATAAGTCCTATGAAGCCTTTGTCCATTCACATTTAGACTCTTTGAGATCTGTATGGTAATAAACAGCTGTCATTACTGGGGTACTGAACATGATCCCAAGGTGTGCATTATAACTACATGTTCAGGCAGCTAAGAATGGGGAGACCCAAGCTGTGTTTCTCTCCAGAGCTCCACCTTCCATGAACAGAAATCCCTTAGCTGGAGAGTCAAAAAGTACCATTAAGTGGTCCAAACACTCAAATCCAGATGATGGGGTTTCAGATCATGCGAAATTTTGCAGTCTATACTTGTCAGGTATATACAGTCTGTAAATGTGTTTTCAGATCTCACATGATAAGAACTCCAGAATGAAAAAAAAAATTCTGCTCAGGGCTTAACGTCTAGAATATTTTCACTTCAAAAATTAAATTCTTGGAAAGAAGTAGGAACTTCTGAAACTCATTATTGATTGGTCTGATAGAAAAAAAAAAAAAACCTGAAAAATATTTTCCTACATCTCCCTTGCTCTCTTTCAAATGGGCTTGGGGTATCATGTATCCATTTCCTGGGCTGTATCAGGAAATCTGCCAGGTCTAACATGTTTTTTCCCACTTTTCTCAAGTTTGTTGAATGACATAGGTACAGGTTGCAGGCACACAAAGAACATTTTGGCTCATGGGATTATTCCTAACCTAAATGTGGCTCTTGGTTGACGTAGAAGAAAGAAAACTTTTATTGGCCTGAAGAGAAGCCTCCAAAAACTGCTGGACTGCAACCAAAGAGGAGGATGACAGGCTGAGGAGAACACTAGGCTTGTAATTCTTTTATTTCTCATTTGTGCTGTTTACAATTCTGAGAGTTCCTTGTCTTGTTGGCAAGTCTTTTAACAAGCTCAGCCAAGAAGCAGCCTATTTAGTTTGCTTTTGTTGAAGCTCTTTTTGCCTGTAACAACAACATTTAGGGGGATGTTAGTTCATAAAGGTAGATGTTGTCTCTTTAGAAACCTACATGTTAAGTACCTGTCTTACACAGGTACAATGACAAGACTAAAAAGAGCATAGAAAGGAGTTGTCCTCCCCAAACACAAAAGAAACCTTTCCAAGTGGGAAATGTCGAAGTGGTGTGATGTAATGTGTGTAGCCCATACAAACATGATTAATACATAACAAGGGCAGGGCCTGTGTAAGGTTAATTACTATGCCTGGGTAACATGCATTCTCCAATAGAAAACAAATAGCTGGATACAACTGGGGATCTCAGTAAACTAATCAAAATCCATGTAGGTCAGGACTAAAGCCATGAGATTGCTCACAGGACCCCAGATAGCTGAGGTATCTCATTCTGTTCTTCAGACCATTAAAAAACTTAAAGACAATTAATTGTTTAAAGCAATTACTATGGTTGGCTAAAATGGATTTTTTTTTTAAATAAAGAATTTCTTTCTCTTAGTGAAACTCAAGATGCTACCTTTTAAATGTCTGTTTCAAAATATGAAAACATGGCTAAACCAGATATTTTTAATTTATATTTTTAAAAACTAGTTGTTTTTTTTTTAAATCTGAAATTGTGGTAAAAATTGGTATAAAAATCCAAACTCCACAACTTCTCCAAGAAGTAATTACAACAGCAAATGAAGGATTTAAGTAAACATTTTTTAAATGTATCTATCATCCTGTATCTTGACAATCTGAGAAAAGAGATACAGTATTCTTCTTACATATTAAGATGCTGAAGGCAGAGACATTGTCTTTGTTTCTAAAGTGCCCAGTATATTTTAATAAGATGGTGTAATATATGTGGGCAGGAATATTTTTTTTTCAATTAAAAAGCTCATCTGTTTCCATTGAAGAAAAATGAAAAATGTCTACCAGAGTCCCTCAACAATTAACCAGTAACTGTACATTGCACATTTTCACAAGTGAATGTATGTATTTTTCAAAATTAGAGCTAATTTGATGTAAGAAAAGCAGAGCACACTTCTTTTGTAGTTGTATGGATCTCCTGGTCTTTTTGGATTTAAGGTGCTGTTGTGAAATACACCCAATGGGTACAACTGTACAGAATTCTCATAATATTGACATTATGAAGCTTTTTAACTTGAACTTTTCACGTATGCCAAGGCAGCAATTCACAAACTTGATGACTTAATTTCTGCTTAAAATTCTGAACTCATAAGTAAATTTGAGGTGCATCCCTCATCTTTCTCAGTGGATATATGAGCTTAACAATACTCCTTAAAGCCACTGGTGACTAGTAGCTTGTGAAGTATTTTTCACTGCTTTTTTTGCTTAGTTGTCTGAAGACAGAAGCTGAAATATTGCTGCAGGTTGTAGAAACTTATAAATTCAATGTGGAATGACTCATGGGACAATTAGCATGGCATTCTCATGGAACATGTATTATTGACTGTCCAGATCTCTCTATAGTTGAGAGGTGTAGAAAATTCAACTTCTTAGTAAATGCCTATACAGCTCATTGGTATAAACCAGGACAAATACCATCCTGCCTCTGAGAAAAGTTGTGTTCTGTATAATACTGAATATTCTACCAAAATTTCTAGCTCAGGACAGATTTGAACTGTAGCTCTGCTACCTTCCTTCATGCAGTGAAACCCAGAGAAAGGGGAGAATGAACAGGATCATCAGGGATGGACAATCAGCAGGACAAACATTTTACATAACATGCTGCCTTAAAGTAACAGACCATGACCATGACCATGACCACAGGACTTCATAGTTCCAGTGCTACTATATTGGGAAGAAGTTTTTCTGACCTGATTCAAATGATGGTTAATGGTGTTAGGCACAGATATCCAAGTCTGTATTACTGGGATGGTAGCACTGCCATTGCCTGTGATAGGGTCCTTATAAGTAAGAAGCCACTTTCAGGAAAAAAAAAAAAAAAAGTAATTGAAAAAAACATTTATTTAATTAATCCCTTATCTTCTTCTCTTTATAATCATGTGGAACTATTTGATGTTTTGGAAAGGTTGTGTCTAGATTCAGCATTATCAAACTGTTCCACTGATATTTGTGATGACCATGATTCAGTTTCATATTGGCTTTTTAAATTTTGATACATAACATAGTGAAATAAAGCTTTCAAGTAAATGCAAACGTTTTAGTTGGGAGCTGGGGAGGAGGAAGACATTTGGTAAATTGTGCTTCCGAGTCATGAACAACCTAAGTGGTGTTTTTGCATTGCCTAGTTACCGTTTCTGTTTAGTTGGCAATGGTGTTCACTGAAAATATTTTAGTTTCTGCTCCTGACAGCTACAAACGTGTATTCATATGTACTCTTATAAACCCATACACTGTTAAGTGGATGCTCTAAACACCTCCTCAAATGAGAGCAATGGATAGCATTGCCAAGTTGCAAAGTCAAAACTGAACAGCACAGTCACACTCAGCTAATTTACAAAAAGTTTTCACTGGTTGGTCCATTTCTTCAGCTGTTAATAGTCTAGACTGACATATATAGAACAAAGTTCAAGAGCAAACATGAACAATTTGCTAGACTAGTTGGCAGAAGCCAGACTGCACGAATGGCCTCGGGAGACTGATGCTGACTTCATGCCAATTTCAAATCTCTGCTCACTCTCCCAGTTTACCAAAAAAGCTACTTTTCCTTTCAGCCACACTGCTAAGGGCAACATGCGGAAGCCCAATATCTGACTAATGCTCACCAAGTGTTACAAGGCTTGAGCGGAGGGAAATATGCAACCTTGTGACCCTGACTCAGAATAGCCAAACTCCATCTGCTCTGGAACTTTAAATGGTAAGAACGCCTCCATTTCTCACTGGACATATTTGGAGGTAAGGACTGGCAATAACTGCTGTGTTGTTCATTTTAAGCTGCAAAATTTTCATGCAAAATATTTTTTTTAAAAAATCTATTCTTTACTTTTCTGGGAAAAAATTATCTTAAGAGTTAAAGACAGCCCTCAGAGTTGAAGCTTAAGTGATGTGTTGGATTTAAATGCAGTTAGGAGTCGAAAAGTGAAAAAATACTTGGTTGTATTGTGAGCTGATGCAACTTCAGATAGCTGCAAGAACACAAAATGTAAAAGGAGCAAACGGATCTATTTACAACATACAGGCAAAAATGTATAAACATGAGTGGTGCAATGACATATCACACATGCATTGTTAGGACTAAAATATCTTTGGAATTTGAAGTTCTCAGGAAGCATTTCAGAACTCAAGGAGCTGCATTCAATACAGTGAAATGCTGTGAGACACTATTTTGAAAAGTAAAAACAGACTAATCAGAGTGTTTAAAATTAGTGGTAGCTTATCTTGAAAGGATCACAGGATCACAGGATCACATTTTTTATCTGCCAACGGAAACAGTGAGAACTACTTAAATATATACAGTCAGTGAACTTGTGTCTGAGACAAACAATTATAAAAGCATTCTCTAACTTTCTTAGAGCATGAATCATCTTTCATGAAGTTTTCCATGGTAAAATTGTGTTCTTTTTAGTCATGATAAATCAATGTTTTACTTTTAATTTTTTTTTTTTTTTTTTCACGGGACTTTATCCAAGTAAAGCTCAAAAACTGCAGCTACAGAAACTCATAAAACCAGAGAAGAAGAATGAACAGGTACTACAGCTTACAGCACATTCAGCACACAATCACTGCCTGATAGAATCTTTCACAGCAAAATTTGTTACGATTCATGTGCTGGTATTTGTTGCAAGGAATTCTTATGACAGATACATTTAAAAACATCAATGAAAAATACCACTGATTCCTCGTTAAACAAACTAATTCATTCCAAGTAAGCGTCAGTACTCCTGAAGCCATGCGTTTATAGCCACATTGGAGTATGCCTGAAATCTCACTGACATTTCTCCCCATGTAATATCAATATAATGCTTCTTTCACATCCTGAATAACTGGTTTAAAACAGAAAAACACTAAAGGACCACTAAGTTGCATAGGAAATACTACTAACAATTAATTATGATTCTGCAGTTTATGTTTGGTTCAACAACTTGTCATTTCTTAATCTGATAGCTGTCAACTTTGTGCATCTCGTTGATTTCTTTGAATCTACCAATCTACCACCAGGGAAACTCTAATCACTGCATAGCCTCTTCACAGGATGGATGCCTTTGGCTATTGTTAGAGATCATTCTTTTTCTACAGTGAGAGATTATTTATTTGTTAAATGAAATAACTTTGATTCCTATGATGCTTACAAATCACTGATAAGTAGATTTACTGTCTACTTTTCCAGATGTTTTTTCTTGTTTCCATATTATTTGCAAAAATGAAATCTTTTACTGAAAGACTTTTTAATCCTGCAGCCTCTGAGCTGTCAGTTGTATCTGTCTTCAAACAAAGTCTGATTTAGATTTATCTAACTTCACCAGTCTAAGAAGATTTTCTGTTTTATCAGGAACTGAACAAGCCCAGTTTCATAAATGAATAAAGTTATTTTTAGATACTTTTTTTTGATGAGGATTTCTGGAATTTTCAACCTAAGCTTTTCAACACATTTCTTGGTCTTTCCATTTCTAGTTTAAAACATACCTGTGCAGTTCACTTATAAGTATTTATTTCTCTGTCTACCATCTGGAAAGTTACATTTAATTATAATCCTAGAGAGAATTAAAGCATGGATCATGCACACTGAGCAATGGAATTGACTTTTCAAATTATTTTTATGGCAAGGTTGGAGAAGGTAGCAGATATTCACTTTGCACTAATAGAAACAGAGAGAACAGCTCTGTTTCTTGCAGTGGAATATTAAACAGCAAAACCATTGAGAATAATAATAATGGTCTTTCTACAAAGGGTCACGTTGCTGATATGGTCACTTGGTCACACATCCAAAATCATTCACGTCCAGCTATTTTTTTAATTTATGAGACATCTAAAAAGCTGTTGTTAAGATTATATACAAATCCTACTTTTTGCACCATGAGGAGATGAGTGGTTTTGGTTAAAACTAGAATTAGGAAAAAAAAATACTAAGACCATAAGGCAGTAGTCTAAATTAAGGCACAGTAACAATTTAAAGAAAACATATGGACAGTATTATCAGTAGAGATAGAAATCTCATCAGCTTCTTGCACTACCAATGCTGACAAGTGAAGTACAAACCCATTACTTTTAAATTCCTTTTGTATAGTGTCTTATATCTGAGGTTCCTGCTATGGCATAAATATTCTTCTGCCAGAAAGTGAGCATAATTTTCATAAACTGTACTTTTGAAATAATTGAACATTGTAAAGTACATTAGAGAATAATATTAGTTCATCTGATTTCATGTTCTAGCAGTTGCAAGTGCAAAAGCATCATGCAACAGTGCGATTTATTCCAAGCACATTAATACTATTGGAATGCTTGCTCATAGTAACAAAATTCTGGAGATTTTTGTCCTACAAAGCAAATGTTTGTATGTCTTGTACCCAGCAGCCTTTAAGGTGACATATTGAAGATTTTATTCACTTTCTCTAAAACCCCACCTCTAAAACCATGGGATAGTGATTAGTAATGTTGTCTCTGTCTCTAAGTTTATGGTTGACAGGATCTACAGGGCCATTTCTGCATAACTTCCAAGGCTGTAAAATGTATATTCTACTCCTACTCCAATCTCACTTGAGTTAATGGCAAAACTTCTGTGTCCCTTAGGGTTTTTCTTGGGCTCTTTGAACCCTTTGGAAGCAGAGCTGCTAGCTTATGGATCCCCTGTCAGACTGCTGTTGAACACTTGCTTCCCAGAAAAATCTGTATAAACATGGTTTCAAGATTTTCTTCTTTCAGTGCCCCATCCATCTGCTAGCTTTAAATATTATCTTATAGTTAAACTTACATGGTCAAAATAAGAGACTGGGTACCTGTGTCATCTGGGAATCTGTAATGGGTTTGTAACAGAAGCAGCTCAAGGAGGGAAGACTGCCTGTTGGAGTGGTCTGTAGTTCTGAGACTCTTGCACTGGTAAAGTACATAGTCAGTAGTAGTGGATGCTTTTTACTAAATATCACTGCTAAACATAGCTGTATTAAGTCTTCCAGACTCACCATTGAGCAAACATAAGAGCCTTACCTTATAAGTAATTAAAGTTACTACTCTAACTACTACTACAACCCACTACTGGCTAAGTCTGGAATGTATGTGCTTGAGGCCTTAATACTAAAACTCAAGCACACTCCCAAAACAAACGTATATCATAAATATCAGCGTAGGTGCACTCCATCACTGGTGATAGTACTGTGACTATCTCATATTTCCTTTGTAAAGAACAATACTAATAAGCTGATGCCTGAAAATGATTTGGAAGGAAATGAGTGTAGCACTGCAGCATTTTTATATTAGTTTGGTCTTGCACAATGCTGTCCCTCCTTTCCTTCCTGCCCAATACTATTTTAGCAATATTCAAGGTTTTTAAAAGAGGCCAAAAAACAAGAGCCAGGACTTGATTTCCATACTAGTCACAAATGGCAGCTGTAGGGCAAACACAAAATGTTGCGATTACAATCAGTGCCTTTTTTCCTATTGAAAAGACTCTTTCCGTATTCACATAGAGTAAACTCAAAGGAAAAGCACAAAAAAGGCATTTTCTCTTCATAGTATTTCTTTGGCATGGATAAGAAGTATTTAAAGTACAGCAGATGTGCCTATGCTGTACAATGGAAATGGAATCTTTTATAACATCTGTTTAAATATTTTTATTTCAATACATATATTGCTGTAATTGGACAGTGGCATGCTATCCTCATTGTCTTCTTTCCCAGAACCATGTTAGCTTCAAATATCTAAATGTTTTACAAGATTATAATAAGGTGACATAATATTTCTTATCTTATTGAAGGTAAAACTAAAATGCCTTAAAGAATTAAATTAGTACAATTTGCATATTTCCCTGGTTTATCTGCTAGCAAATATTAACTAAAGCATTTTTGGTGGATTTGTGTACTATCTTCTCAATAGACGTATCCTCTAACGTCATCTCTTCCAGTAAGAAGAAAGCCTAGGATAAATCAGTACCTCTGCCAAAGTGAAATGACAATGGTCTGCTGCTCATACAATTTACATCACTCAAAACCTCAAAACCTTAACTGAAAGCCTAAAATTTTCTATGTAAGTAAACCTGGAAAAGATCAACAATATATGTAAGTGAATCAGTGCTTTGCTTTTTTTGACTTTTCCTGAAACCATGCAGAAAAAGCTGTAGTATCTGTATCCCCAATCCACATTGATTTCACCCCAGAAAACTTACTAGGTTGTGTAAAAGGCATAAGCATAGCAAAACTCTCCAAACCTTTTAAATGCATTGTTTAAAAACTGTTTTGGCAAAAGTGTGCTTACACATGCTGCTATTTTGAGGGACTAAACTACTAAGGAGAGCAAACATAGGTATTTCTATGAGCTCCTCTTTCCAGAGTAGTAGTCCTTTTTTCTTTTCCTTCTGCTGAGAAGGAAAAGGAGAAAGATATATGCTTCTGAAAAACTATCTAGTGGTGATAACATTTTTTGATGAGTACATGGCTCATGACCAATTTTAGCCATCATGATGGGGCTGTATCACATAATCATCGCTTGGGACTGTGACAACGTGAAGGCTGTTGGATATTCTGAATATCCAGTGAGGGTTGTAAGCATGCCAGGAAGGTCTTCTGAGGGCAGTATCACTGGGCTGTGCTGAGAACTAGCCCGTCCCCATCCTGCAGAGAAGTAAATTGATCATAGGGAATCCTGGAGTGAACTTTCCCCATAGATCCTCCTCCATCCCAGCCCTCTGAGGCACCCACTAGGTTGCTAGAGAAAATATTCATATGCAGAAGGGAAAGTTAGTATTTTTGTCACATATGATGTGTATGTGAACAATATTAAAGGTGCAAAGTCTAAAATCTAGTAAAACTCAGCAGGATAGACTTAGAGGCTAGAGCTAAAGATGAAGCCAGTCTCTTCCCAGGCATGCCCAAACACAGAACGAGACAACAGGCACAAATTGAAGTGCAGGGGAATTCCACTTGAACTCAGAAAAAACCTCAAAACTATAAAAGTGATTGAATAATGTAACAGGTTACATTGACTAGTAGTAGAAAAAGAGAAAAAAATCAGAATGTCAAAAAATGTTAATATGCAATTATTGAATAACAAAATGCACCAATGAAACCCTGCCTTGTCAGAAGCAACTTGTGGCTATGTGAGGATAATAAAAACTTTTGGCAATTGTCACTTTTCTTCTCTTTTCAGGAACACTTCCAAGTACGGGGTAGTTAATGAGCCATTACATCAATGAGGACGTACTTCCTTGCATTTTTTGGCTTCTCCTAGAAGCCCAGCTTCTTCTGCTTAGTGTCTAAGAGGTCTTTCTCTCCTGTTACTTTCCTGGTGATAACTTAATTTCATTTCTTTATCTGCATCAAATTTTCTCAGCAAGATTCTTCTCCACAGTCCTTGAGAAATTTAGATCCTGTAAAAATTTGAAGTTAATGCACTTCTCACCAGCAATCTCTTTCCACTCTACTGTTCAACTCTTACCCTCTTTTTAGGCTGGCCTCTTATTTGGTTTTCTCCTTTGCCTTTGTTTATTTGTTCTCTCCATCCTTCCACTATGTAAGAAGCATTAGAAAAATAGGCACTTCAAGATAATGTGCTGCTGTTAGGCAGCTGAACGTTGCTATTCTCAGGGTGCAAGGGAGCATCTGAAATGTGGAGTCTTTCTTTCATCAGGAACATCAGAGAACACCAAAGAAAATAGAGCATTTCTGTAAAAAATTGCTGTATGTTGTCCAGTCTCTGCTTAAAGCTTTCCAATTCGTGTAAATTTTCTCTAGAACCAATATAACTTATATGTGAAAAAAAACATGCTTCAAACTAGGGAGTTATTTGGTTTATGCTACTTTTTTGGTTTATGATATTTTTAATCCATACAGATCTTCTCCTGATGTTTTTACCTGCACGAGGTAGCACCTCACAACTGCTTTTTACCTATGTGGTTGCTGTAGCTGGGTTTCCTGTTACACAACTCAACACTGGTTTTAAACCAACAAATGCCACCTGTTTGTACCAGTGGGGATGCAGCCCGCAGTCAAGGCACTTTCTTTTCCCACTTAGCAATTAGTTCACCCTTTTTTTCTCAGCCAGAATAGATTATTAGAGATGCCTGTGCTTTATTCAAGTCATTCCTGGTGTGAATTATCTGCAAGTATAAGCCTGCAAGCAAATTCATTGTAGGTGCACTTTCAAAGCTGTGGAAAGAAGACTATAAGCATCATATATAACCTGAGGTGTACTTTCCAATTTATACCATATAAATAAATTATTACATTTGTCTGTCTTTTTAAAATTTGCTTAATTTCATCATGTGATTTTTTATGGGCATGTGTTGGTGCCCCCAGCAGGCTCTTAGAAAAATTAAATCTGGAATCCTGTGAACCAAATGTTGCAGAAAGAATTCACTTGTTTACTGTATTGTGATGAATAGAATAGCTGCACTGAATGCATATGAAGTTGCACAATGAATTACTACATAAACATCTTGTCAAGTGCAAATGTGTGTCATGTATGATCTTTACCTATAGCAGACCATATCACATTGTACAAGTAAATATACAGCTCTGAATGCTTTCATTATAGTACTTCTGTGATGCCAACTACAGTCCTGCTCTTAGAGTAGTGAAGAACAGGTATGCTAAAAGGAAATCTCTGACTGATTAAATGTCCTGGATTTTCATTGCATGTATTTCTGAAATTAACACTTGCACTAGAATAATTTTTGAATTTGATCTGAACTGCACTCATAGCAGTGTATCTTCTTTACTGAAAGAATTTGCAGAAAATAATTAAAATATTTGTTTCTTTAGTCATTGCAGATCACAAGTCATTATTTCACATAAAGTCTAATTAAATTACATGTCCCAACTATATAGGACTAATTCACAAAGTGAATTACATATACAAAATGTGATATGCATAATGTTTTAGAGGTCTCAATTTTGCAAATAAGGAATCCGTGTGAGAGCTAAGGCATTGGGAGCGAGAGTAGGAAGGCTATTGAAAACACCTTTGACCCACATGACAGGAATTTTATTTGCCTGGAATCAAAGTACCATGTTCCTTTAGCCCTTGAAAACCTCATATTTTAAAGGGGGGTTGTGGTAGTCACATAAATAAAACTGTCTACTACTGAGAGGTCATTTAATGAATTATCACGAAGGAGTTCTGAGAGAGTGCAGTCAAAAGATTTTATGCCCCATATCTCATGAATAATACACATACAGAAACAAATAGAAGAACCTCAACATTGCATCAGAGTCTTGACACTGGATCAGAACTTTGTTTTTTAAGTGTCTATGCATCAATACAGAAACAAATTGAGAAAAAAAATAGTTACATTTGACTTCTGGAACTGATTGCTAGGAGAAATGTGGAACAGATGAGGAAGAGTAAATTTCCCATAGTGATAAAGCAATGTTGAAATTAGATTTGGGGTTGAAATGAATTTGAATTTAGTCTGAGAAGGTCAAGATAATGAAAATAAGGGTCATAAGGAGGGCCACCTTATACACATTATAAATTTTATAGCTGAGGTATCATCTGTGAGGACATAAAAACCATAAGGTTACTTGAGTACCTTGCTCCTACAAATTCACAGGCTTTCTCTCAGACTCCACACAGTAAAATTATGAAAACTAGGTATTTCATAATAATAAAAAATAATAGTCCAATGGTTTAAATAGCATCTGTAGCAAATTCAGGGGCAGACCATGGACTACTGCTCCTCCTGTCCAGTATATACAGCAGGGAGAGATGACACCAAGTTGTGAAGATAAAACTTGGCCTGAACAGTTAAAATACGCTCATCTGTCTCTGCAGCTAAGCAAAACCACCTTTTCTTTCAGCCTTTGATGAAAATCTATGAAATACAGCAAAGCTGGCAGGGAAGGATAAAGGAATAAGAAACTAGACATATAGACAATAAGAATTTTCATCTGCTTTTGTACTTTGGGTGAAAGAATAACTGAATAATTACAATCTAATAATTAATTCTATTAGCCATGATAAGTATGTTCCAGAGAAAGTGAGACATTTGAGGTGACAATGCAGTGTGGACAAGGCACACTGGAGTTTCCAAGTGCATGCTTTGTGTTCTAAATGAACACTTGTAGGGTCAGGCCCAGAGGCAGCACAGCTGCTTTCAGGCAGTGAGGAGCTGAAATAACCTGTCAGGCTCTTGAGGGTATGTGGAGAGCCAGGCCAGCACTTCACAAATCCTGTTCCTATGACTGGGCACAAAGCCAGACCCTCTTCATCACATCTGTGATTCAGCCCCTGCTGATCAGTTTGATTCGGGTCTGTTAAGAAGCACTGATGTGTCTGCTCTGTACTCCCAGAATAAGGAGCAGGCTGGGTGGGTTTAGTGTGACACCAAATTCTACTATCTCCCAAATATTGTACTAAAAAGGGTCATAGTGCTGTCTGAGTCCCAGCCTGCCTTGTATCTTAGGCAACTGCAAAGTACTTCCCTGATATTTATCATACTGAAATTCCTTATGTTGTCCTGGGTTCTGCATACAAAATTCTAACAGTATGCTGATGTGCCCATAAATCTAAGCAATAATAAATTAACATTTATTAAATGCATTAAAGCATCAATATGAGAATCAATATGTCGCTTCACAGGAAAGTTATATTAATACGTGCATTGGTTTAAACTATGTACATCATCACATCTTTTGCAGCCCTCACAACATACAAATCCCAATAGAACTCACATGCAGGTTTCTCTGTCTTTATTCCACTACAGACTCCTTTGAAGTCCATAGGTGTTGTATGTGTACAATTGAACACATTTTGGTACCTACAGCCCTAACCACACTGAATGTGGCACTGTAGTATTCTAAACATGGATCACAGTCCTATCAGTTTCCATCTTGCTCCCAAGACTTCTGTGTGACACATGAATTTAAACCATTGATTGAGGTAGAATTTATGTGCTCATTCTGAATTTATACTATTTAAATTGTCTTCCATATAACAATACAAAACATGCTTAAAATCAGCTTAAGTGCAATTATTACTGCAGTTACTTGATTGAAGTTTTTGGTATAATTAGTGGTATAAAGAGCTTTCCACAGTAGCTCTCCTATGTACTCTATTACTGTGTAATCTTAATAAATCTAATAAGTAATTTTTTTCAAACTCTAACAACAATGATTTAGTCTTTTGGTTCATATTTTGCACAGCAAATTTATAATTGAAGAGAATTTATTTTTTTTCTGGAAAACTTTAGCAAGATCTCATTGGCTGTATTTAAGAAAAAGTGAAGGAATGAATATTTGCACTGGCCAGAAAAAGCAAAGAAATAGTCAAGGTACTAAATTCAACATGATTTGCCTTATGTCCCATAATGCAAACAGCAGTTTGGACCCTGCACATTTGAACTCTTATTCTTACAGGCATGGGCCAACTTGAAAGCTGGATGATTTCTTGTTTTCTGTGATTTAAGGGCTTCTTAAGAGCATGGCTCTGTCACTCCTTCCTAAACCATGTAAAGGCAAAAGGCCAGCTAGTCTTTCACATACCTCAGCTGGCAATTCTCCATTTCTCAGCAGCAATCTCCTTTGAAAGCAGCTGCCATTTTAATTTTTTGGCTGCATAATCACATCTCAGATTCTAAAAAGTCCCATTAGCCTTCTGCTCAATGAGAAATTAAATCTCAAATATCTTTTAAATAATATTTTTTTTCATACAAGTTTATACAAGGAATGGGCACTGTGAGGCAGCAGGAGGAGGTACAGGGTATAAACTAGTGTGCCTTAGCATTTTCTTTCTAGCATATGTTCTCACAAGCAAGTGGGCACTTGGCCTCATTAACATAAGGCCAGTACTCTAAAATTGTGTTTCCTAGGCTTCTTAAGGTCTGACTTCTTGAGAGTCACAGGATAATGTGCATTCTATTTCACTTGTCACCTGAGATATATAATGCTTATTTGGTACCTTTCATCTCGAGAGCATATGTACTGTCCGGGGGTCTGGGACTTCTGATTTCCATCATGAAATGTCAGGAGCTCCTGACATTTCTGGGCAGTTTGGAGACTCTTTGGTTGACCCAGGCTGATATCTGAACTACTCAAATATTTATTCCTTGCTCTCTAAGTTTCTCTGAGAAGTTTCACTGGTGTCTTAATCAGAAAGTGACATGATTACTCATAATACAAATGCCAGAGTTAATTTTGGCTGTCTTGCTCTAATTGCTCTCTAATTAGGACACTTCCGAATGAAGCATGGATTCAGGCAAGATTCCTGGCTCACTGTGGGCATGTCTAGTTTACACAATCCACAAAGTGTTACAGGCTCTTTTAATGGTCACTCTACAAAAAGATAACCACCTCTGAGTGGTGTCTGCCCACAGTCAAGCACGTGAGCAACATCCCCTTTTTGCCGACACGCACTGCATTCCTTGGAAACCGAAGTGTTGGCACCTGCAGAGGGCTGTTCCAGGGCAGGGCCGTAGCTCGGTCAAGGACAGGTTCAGGGCACCGAGGCAGGTTTTGGGAAGCGGCACTGCTGGCAATCCCTGCGGGACCCTGCCAGCCCCGCTCCGCCCGTTTCCTGCCGGCCCCGCTCCCGAAGGCGGCGCCGCTCGGCTGCCCTCTGGCGGCCGGGCCGGGGCTCTGAGGAGTGTCTTGTGGAATGGACCTACAAAATCAGTGAGTTTTATTGATTATCTGTAATGCACGTACTGTGTTATAATTCATTAATTTGATTGAGAATCTAGAGCTCCTTACCTTCCAAGCTCTGTTTCTACTGACTTTCAAACACTTGCATATTGACAAATGAATAGCATTGATTTTCCTCGAGTAGATTGATTGCTTAGATGCAAAAAAATTCTCATTTTTTCCCCGCATGGACGATAGCAAAGGAAGAGCTGCAGCTTTGATCTCACTGACTGGAAGCCTCTTCTATTCCTCTGGCATGCACTTTAATTTGATGATTTTTTTTTTTTTTTTGAGGCAAAATGAAAAAGAATTGCCTTTTGTGACATTTTCCTCTGCTATGCCAATTTCTTAGCTGCATCCATTTTGCAAAAGGGAACTTTAGTTACATTTCCTTAGATTTTTCATCATACTGCTCAGTATCCCAATGTTAAAAGTTATTTCTTTAATAGTGCTAAAGAAGCTGTTGGCAGCAAGGCAACCAACTAAAAGGCAGGTGTGAAATATGAAATAGCACATGTATTTAAGAAACTTACTTGGTACAATCAAAGAAATTACAACAGAGAGCAGAGAAGATGGAGAAGTCTGAAAGGCACTGGCAGATGATCGCCATTTGAATTAATCATTTGTCCCCACACTGTAGAGCAGAGAGGAGTTATGAGCCTGAAGGAAGCAGTTTGAGTTTTTCTTTGGTAAGACCTACATGTAAGCCCCAAACATCCTGCTGAGATTCCTACCCTTCTCACAAGGCACTCGAGGCAATTTGTATTGACTGTAGGTGGAAGCTTATGGTCATACACTGATTACTTAGGAAGATGCTATCTGTAACAATTTATAGAAAATATTTAATAGAAAATATTTAATGTACAGTTTGCAAAACAGGGAGACCTGCTGGTCTACATTCCTTCATCTCCTCGTCAGTTTTAAAATCATGTGTACATTAGTATCATAAAAACCCCTGCACTTCGCAGGCCACACTAGCACAACAGAAGGGTGTGGGCGTGTTTCACTGCGCTCTAGACTCACCTTTCTCATGCTATGTGTTGGGTTTCTTCCAAGTGCCAAATCCTCTTCACAGGCTGTACTGCCCAGCTCATTTTTCATGCACAAGAAATGACAGACTTTAGCATACAGTTTCATAGGCGATGACAGGATGGACAGCAGACTGGAGGAAGGGTCCAGGAAAAATCCTGAAATGTGGACTGCACCTTCCTTTCACTCACCCACTCTGCGTTTATTGCTGGGGGCGGAGGGGACGGGACAGACACACAGTGCTCTGGAGCGCCAATAAAATACTCCTGAGCTGCTTATTTCAATTAAAACGCTTGTATTGCCCCTCCAATTCAAACCAAGTCAAGGAGAAGCAAGGGCAGGGATCAGTAAGCCGGGTTCAGGTGTGGGCACTGAGGAGCTCACGAAAGCCGGAGGGGGACACCACCACCTTTTAGAAGGGGAGTGACTTCTTTCCGCCCCCTCCCCGGGCCGCTCCCTGCCGGCTGAGCGGAAGCAGGGCCGGGGTACCTCGGCGGCCGCAGGTCGCAGCCGGGCGCGGGCGGACGCGTGAGGGCGGCGGGCGGCCCCGCTCCGCCGCTGCGGCGGGGCCTGGGCGAGCCCATCTCGCCGTGCGCGCAGGGAGGGAGCGAGGACGGACGGACGGACGGACCGACCGGCGCGCGGGTGGGGGGAGCCGCCGCCAGCCGGGTGCTCGGCAACCTGATCCCGGTCCAACATGGTCGCCGCTCACGCCTCCCATTCCTCGTCCTCCGGCGAGTGGATCGCGTGCCTGGATAAAAGGTATCGGCATCTTCCCAGGAGCTGCTGCGGAGGGATGCTGTGTGTATGCATGTATGTGTGTGTGTGTGAGCGCTGACGCCCCCCATCCCCGCTCTCCATCAGATCTTGCCTTACATAAGGAGCGTGCAGGTGGGAAGCGAAACGCCTGGCGCAAGCCAGGGCGGCGGGAAGGATGAAGGCTGGAAATACTACGGGCAGCGGAGGGGACAGGCAGTCCCCATAGGGATTGCTGCTCCCTGCCGGGCAGATACTGCACGTGGTGGAGGAGGGGGAGCTCCGGGGGGGAGAGGGGGCCTGGGGCTGCCAGCTGGGGACCCGCCGTATCGGCCATGGCACACCCACTGCATTCTGCCCTCGTCCTCCCTCGCCTGCCCTCACGGCGCCCCGGCCGCTGCCTCCCCTCCGCTCGGCACACCGCCCCCGCCTCCCGCAGCCGCTGCACAGCCCCCGCCCAGCGTCGTCGCAGGCGGCAGGGAAAGGACGAGTCCTTCTTGTCCCCACTGCGGCGCCCCGGGGCCCGCTGTTGTTCCCGGCTGCGGGTCGGGTGCAGGCGGGCGGCGGCACCGCGTGGGTGGGAGGCACGGCTGGCTGACGTGTGCTCAGAGGTGGTGTGCGCCCTGCCAAAAATACGGGAAAATTATTATTGCTATTAAAAAAAAAAAAAAAAAAAGTAAAAGAAAAAATTCTTTGGAATGCTTTCTCTTGGGTGCTGCAGCCCAAAGTCTCGCAGTGTCGAGTCGCGTGGTGGGTAGTTTGAGTGCCCTTTGCTGTATTCATACCTTTGATTCCTGGATAAGTTCAGAAGTCATTTAATGTCTGAACACTCGTTGTGTCTCCTGTGGTCCAGGAATTTAGTTAACAAAAATGTAGACTATAGATACAGATATATATAGATGCAGATATAGATGCAGCTCAAAAGAAAGCTCTCAGAGAGAATTCCCTCAGGTAGCGTTCGGCAGTTATCTGAGCATCGTGAGCCAGCTTTTGACAGGTGCTACCATTTGGGCTGTGCTGTGGAGAGAACCCTTTCTGCACATAGAAGGGACCTTCCCCTTCTCATAGTTTCTCCCCTTTCCAGGTAACTTCAGTCTCGTAGGACTGCACTTCTCGTTAGGTTTTCCTTAACAGTAGCGAAGTGTAATAAGTTAATGGAACTTCTGAGCTAGACACTCAGCCACCTACGATAGAAACTGATCCCCTCTGTAACATGTGATTTAAGACTAACCTCTTAGAGATCAAATAATGCATATGAATGTTGAAAGCACTCGTAAAGTAAATGCAAACAGAACTGTTGATGATAATCTAGCCGTCTAAAAACCAAAGTGAGGCCTCTCTGTAAACTGATGTTGAGCAGATGTGAAGGTGGGTATGAGTCCCAGTAGTTTTAGATAGGTGATCCTGTAGTTTCTGGTTTCCTACATGCAATATATCGTGAGATCCAAATTGTAAGCTAAAATTCAAGGCTTAATGAACTACATAGCCTTGGGGAGTAGATGATGTATTTACGAAATATATTGTGGCATTTAATTTAGAAATCTCTCTGTCATAATTAGTAAGCTGACCCTTTCTATAACACAAATTTCTTTAGAGCTATTTTCTTTCACTTTTTTTTTTTTATTTGAAGTAAGCTGGTATCATCAATTTGTTGATTAGAAAGAATCAGTTCCAAGTGCTCTTAAGAATTATGCCTTACCCTTTCCCAGCAAGCATTCTATAAAATATGCTATTCTATAGAATAGTATACATAGGACAAACGCATAACATGAAAGATTGTAGGTTTTTTCCTGGTCTCTTCTGTCCTCTGCTTTGTGATCATAGGAAGTACGCTTATGCATTTTATTCTGTTTTTCCACCTGAAAATGTAGATAGTTATTAATTAACTTACACACTTGTATATCTAATCAGTATACTCATTTGAATTATTATCAATATTTTAAGCTTTTTAAAAATTGTACAGCATTTTCTATCCTAGGTGTGAATTCTGTGAATATGGGATCATTTAATGAGTAAATTCTCTATAGAGTACTATGTTTTTTTACTAAATAATAAATAGAGTTTTAGTATGTTTAAGTCAATGAATATATTTCCAGGAGGAAGACAGTTCTAAAACTGGTATGCTTAAGAATGTTAAGTGAGCCTCAACAATGACAATTAAAATAATATGTAATATGAATTATCCAGTATAATTATATGAAAAAAAACTCTAAATGTAAGGAGCAAAATACATTATGTGTAGAAATTATGTGTTTTGTATTTGTTCTTCAGGTTTTTCCCCAAATCATGTGTCAAAGTGGAACTACTAACATCTAAAATTAGAGCACATAGGAAAATGCAGAACTGCCAAAATGTTACAGGAGAAATGTTATTACTAGTAGGGTGCTGTGTTCTGGGACTACTGGTGCTTTGTCCATGTGTAGTTACTGTCCACAAAAGTCAAAGATCCACACTCAAAAATCAAATACATGGAACACTGTTTATATATAAAATTACAAGTGTAAAGGTAAGGAAAATTTCAGAACACTGTGCTCTATCAGGAGTATTTTTTATTTTTTTTTTTTTGCAGGAGAGAGAGGATCAGAGGTGAGCAACTGTACATCCTTGTTATACCTGGAGATGTAAATAATTTTTCTCTTGAGGAAACCAGTCCTTTTACATTTGAAGTAATAGTTGCCTTACCACTGATTTCTTGGGGAGCAGAAGTATCCCTCTAATCTTAGCACTTTTCTGTATGTCTGCTCTGCACATAATTAAAAAAGGGTCACTGATTTATGCATGTGTGTACAGTAAACATAGGAAGAATGTCTTCTCTATTCTCATGTGCTCTTTCACACCAAAAAAAGTCTAATCAAGAAATTTCCATGTTGGCAGTATCTTTACTGAATGGTAGACAAAGTGTTTTTTACATAACTATTGTTTTTCTAAATCTGATCACATTTATGAATTCACTTACTTGTTTTAATTGGATTCAGATGCACATTTTTAGGCATGTACATCATGCATACCTGCTAGAGATCCCAGGATATCATACCTGGCTATGGCATCTTATGTTTTGCTCTGAATTAAAAGTAACCTTCAGTGCCTTAGCAGACTGGAAGGGCAGATCACAGGGCAAAGCATGTAACTTCAATGGCCTGTTGTGCTAAGAATGTTACGATCTTTGCCTAATGACTTATAAATTATTTAAGTAGGAATGGGCTTTTCAAGGACATACCATACATACTGAGACTTTATAACCTTATCATCCTTGTTAGTCTTGCATCATTTATGTTTAAAAAACCTGAAATAATGCATACTGGGTAGTATCTCAGACCTGTTCCTCCCACAGATTTGAATGGAAATTCACATTGAAGCTACATAACATAACAGCAACATATTTGAATCAAGACTTGTTTTTTTAGTTCAGTGTAACATGTATTTGAGATGCAAGCTTTGTTTGCTTAGTAGTAAACAAGAGATCCCTTGTGAGCATACAGATAGGCTAGAATAAAGAATTGATATTCTGAAAGAATTGTTGTAGAATAAATAGAGAAAATGCTTGTCATCCTCTATAATCTTTAATTATGTCAAAGATAATGGGATATAGATTTATAATCAGGCAATATTATGAATACAGTTGCATTATGATGCTATTTTATTTTAAAATATGTTTTTGTGCAATTGATAAAACTTACACCGTCTTCTATATAAATTTCTCCCTTATTATTTATAACAAATCCATAAGAATATTTTCATGTAGTTTAGATCTGAACAAAAGCATGGACATACACTGCAGTTCCGGTTGGCTTGTGTGCTTCGTGTTTTCTCTCTGTATAGTGTGTGACTAAGCTGGTATATGCTTGGATCAGGTCTGTGTGGGGATATAGCAGCAGAAGGCACTGCAGTGGATGTGGAAACTCAGAGACAGAACTGTATAGACATAGTGCTTTCTAGCACTCATGCGAGGGTGCAGTCTTCTGAGAGTGATGAATAACAAATTTATCTTTCCACATCATGCACCTCATTTTCTAGTCCAGGGCAAAGGTACAGTCTTTGGTGAATAATAAAAAAGCCTTTTCCTTTCCATGTTTTCATAGAGAAACCAAAATAATCGCTCAGTTTGTAGCTCTGTGCATTTTATCAAATATCTGAATTCAGATTAAACCCTAGTGAGAGCAGTTGTATTTTAAACAAATTCAAGCTGTTTTGTTCTTTGCTCTCCAGCTTACGCATTTGCAGTATTGGCTTCCATTTCTTACATGTGATTCCTGTAAGTTACACACTTGTGCCGTGGACAGGTATTAAGAGGAAGAGAAAGTAATTACCCTGGCATGTATACACATTTTCATAAGCCACCAGAGCAAGGCAGTATGTGCACATGCCTTTTAGGGCATGATATATTCAAATCTAGTTGGTAGTCTTGTGTAGTAGTCTTGTGTGCTGCACAATTGGTATGCTACATGTGCATTTCTTTCACCAGCTGATACTGGAAACTTGTCTAAAGTCTCGTTGCCTGAATTCTTTCTGCCATGTTAGGATTTTATGTTTAAAATCCTATACTCTGAGCAATAAATTTATTTTATAACAAAACTCCATATTCCAGCAAAGGAATAAAAAAACAACAAACCAGCAAATAGAAACTGTGCCCTCAAAAGTCAGGTGTTCACCAGATATTTTCTAAATACAAGCATTTTTCTTATCTAGCATGACCTCTGTTTTTGTCTGTGTCTTACAATTAGCTGCATTTAACAAAGCTTATAATTTTAATGATACTTCCTTTGTGCTGTATTTTCTGCACTGTATTTGGCATGATCAGTTACTATTTCTGCTGCTTTTTCAATATCCATTAATGTTTCTGAACTGACTTTCCCTTCCATCTTTGGATTTATCAGTTGTCAAAATGCATGCAAATGTAAATCTGTAAAACTTTTTCCATTGTTGCTGTAAATTTTAAATTTTCACTAGCTGTAACAATGCAGATCCTAAATCAGGAAAGGTGCATTTGGCATGGTGTTATTAGTGAATAGTGGTGGCCAGAGTTTGAATCGAGGGATATCATCACTTGCATATTTTTTCAATTACAGATTTCATTTGCTATGTATCTCAGAGTCTGTCTTCATATTCAAGTGCTTTCAATGTTTATTATGAAGTTACAGTGCTGGTTAATGTAATTTCATTTGGATTTACCTCTGTCAAATGGAATTTTAAGTGTCCTGAGCTCCAGTTTATGATTATGAAATTTGGATGTTTAATTCAATAAGATTTAGTCACATTTTGGTTACAAAGCATGTGTAATATGTAAAGATTCTCACAAATGAAAGAATATAATTCTTCATTTTGATTTCTCTTGAATTATTCTGTCTTTCTAGACAGCAAATGAAGGTGGAAGAGTCTATTTCCTACCAGATCTGTATTGTTCAGGTAGTATATTTTTAACTTGAGATAAGTCTTTATGAATATAATTAGTTAATAAATACATCTTTTGCCATTCCTCTATATATACAGATCTAAAAATTGACCTTTTGGAAGGATACATAATTTATACATCAGGGTATGTAAAGAAATGAGTACGCTTGGATGCTCTGTTTAACTCTCCAATAATTTTTCAGTGTATTGATCAAAGTTAATTGAATAATGTGATAATGAGATAGGTAGAGTTCTCTCTATTTGCCTTCCTTAGGTCCTTACTAAAGAAGACAGAACTCAACTATAACAAATTCTGTCTGACTGCAGCTGGCAGCCAGTCAATCTGCATTTAACTGGCTGGTCATTGTGTACCTGTGATCTGTACTCAGATCAGGACTATCTACAGTATTTCTTGTGCCTTATGTACCAGGACCTGAGAGATTTTCATAGGGATTCTGAGTGTAGGTGACAGTAATAATTTATTGAAAACTGCATGAGAAATTTTACTTGTGTTTCTTTTTATTTTTCCCCCCTAAATTCCAGAATGATTTGGGTGTGTAAGAGTCTTAGGGAACAGTGTTTAAATAAATTCTATTTCCTGTTTGTCAGAGGAAATGAGAGCTGGAATCCCAGTCTCTTAAATGTCTTAAATAAGTCTCTTAAAATGACATTCAAGAGAAAAGAACAGTAATTTGATTATTGTTTCAAAGCCTCATGATGAGGCTGTTCCCATGACGAGGAAAAGAGGATCTGTTATGTGAATGTTGAAAACAGATTTGGTAGTACTACTGTAACAAGTGAAAATTGTCTCTTGGTGGGAATTAATTACCTCTTGTTGCCATTTTGTTGCCATTGCAATTTCGTTGCCCTTTTCTGAAAACTATTTCAGATTAAAAGTAACTTCATTTATTGTTAGCATTTAAGTGCCTTACTACAGGTCTAAAATGCTTTGATGGATCACTGGTACTCCACTCTTAAACTTTCCTTTCTCAAAGAGAAAAGTCAAAAAGCCTTACAGCATTGCCAGGAGGAGAGAGTTTCAGTATTGCTTGCTCTCACTGAGGGAAGATAGTCTATTGATACTGGTATTTTTCTGCATCCTACAACATTGTTTTTCTGCATGTCAGGAGAGGACATCAGAAGGTACAGGGAGCATAGAGAAATGATCTGGTTTTAATTGGCATTCCTTGGTGCTATCTCCTTGCTCATGTTTCACAGCCGAATATATTTTAAAGTGTTATTAATGGTACTTTCCAGCTCACAGAGTTTGCCTTTGCATCTTTGCATTGATACTTTGGTTTTAACCCAGCAATGAACTCGTTTTATTTGTCTGTTCTAGTGTTTTCTACAAACAGTCTCAACAGTGGAAGAAATAGATCCATCTGCTCATCTTTTGTGGGCTGTTCATTGCTGTCTGAATTGAAATATTGCTGTTTTAAAAAGTTAAAAGGAGCAAGGGAAGGAAATTCAATACTTTCATTCTGTTAGAGCACAATTCAGGTTTTTGAACTCATCTTATAGAAATAAACATTTTAAAATTCTAGAGGCATCTTGGTAAAGAAGGTAAAACCACATATATTCTGTTTTTTCTTTCTCAAATGTCAAACCCACAATGGGAAAGAACCTAAAAAAAAAGGACATATGGTAACAGAAAGTGATAGGTTACAGTTGGATTAAGTTTACAAAAGCAAACAAAAAAACTCCATCTTGTTTCTTTCTTCTAGGTTAACAAGTATTTCATAACATCCTACATAGACATTCAAATACTTGAAAATCTTGAAACCATCAAAACAGGTTATTTTATAAAGCTATATATACTACACATGAGCAGAAATACTTTACCCAGCTTGTGTATTTGAAGAATTGTAGCAGTTAGCCTCTGTCTGTATTTGAACTTCAAGCTCAAGTAGTTTGCATTTAAAAATACGTAAGAGATTTATACAATCGCTTGGATTGGAAGGGACCTTACAGATTGTCTCATTCCAACCCCTCTTGCCATGGGCAGAGACAACTTCCAATAGACCTGGTTGCTCAGGGCCCTAGCCAACTTGGCCTTGAACACTGGCAGGGATGGAACATCCATAGTCTGTCTGGGCAAACTGTTCCTGTGCATCACCACCCTCAGAATTTAAAATTTATTCCTAATATCTAATTTCAACTTACCCTCTTGCAGTTTAAAACCATTGCCCCTTGACTTGTCAATACAGGTCTTGTCCCTCTCCAGCTTTCTTGTAGCCCCCATTAGGTACTGGAAGGTGCTCTGAAATCTCCTTGGACACTTCTCTGTCAGCCTGAGTGCATAGGAGAGGAGCTCCAGCCCTCTCATCACCTTCATGCCCCTCCTCTGGACTTGCTGCGGCAGGTTCTCGTCCTTATTGTGTTGGGGGTTCCAGAGCTGAATGCAGTGCTCCATATGGGGTCTCATGAGAGCAAAGCAGAAAAAGAGAATTATCTCCCTGGACTTTCTGGCCATGCTGCTTTTGATCCTGCCCAGAATGTAGTTGGCTTTCAGGGCTGCCAGCACTGTCAGCTCGTGTTGAGCTTAACATCCTTATGAGCACAGACTTCAGGCAGATTTTCTTTATAATTGCCTCTTACAGGTAGTGAAGCAGACATTGTCAAGAAAATTGTTTTATCTCTATAAAACATTCTTCTGAAATCTTCACATCTAAATAAGGAGGAGTAAAATAATCTTTAAAAGAAACCTTATTGACATAATTGAATAGAAATGCGTAACTAGCATTGATGCTATCACTTTAATATGTATGCTGTGATGTTGTATTGAAGAAGCAGATGACGTCTTGTACTGCCAGCTAATCACTTATTATGCTCTGAAGAGGCAAATTAGTAATATAAACAAGAAGGTATTTTGGGGTCAAACAAAGCAGAAAGGCTTGTAAGGTAGTGAAAATAAATTTCTCTTTATTTTCATCCCTTCCTAATAATTTATTTGGTAGCCCTGCTTTGCAACTCTGAAGTGCCCCCTTGGCTTTGGCTACAGTGAAATGAGATGTCAGCACAGTTTGACTTAAAATTAGTTTTTTATTGGGTGGGGTAGTCTAGGGAGGAGTTGATTCACTGGGATGGAGTCATAGATTTTCTGCAAGAAGGGTGGTCTTGCCTTAAAATGCTTTGACTTTAGCTCCTACATCTATCAAATGAGAGCTGAAGAATCTTAAATGATACAATGTATTTATTCACACTTTTTGATTAGCCTATGGTCCTAATTCCATACATTGGTCTTGAGATTTCAGAAATGGGTGCAGGACAGAAGCTTTAGCAGAAAATCTTTACCTGATGACTCACTGAAATGCGTTTTTTGACTTTGTTTGCTCATGGATGTAAGATTGTAACTCTGTTACATCAGCAATGAAGGGATACTTCAATAGCATCAGCCTCAATGCGACAGAACAGAAATAAATCTACATGAGCAGCAATTTAGCAGAGGAGGGCTAAACTCAGTGGGATTGAACAACAGTGGTGATCACAGAGAACTGACTTTAGATACTTTGCTGAGGTATCTGGAAAACTCTTTCCAAGGGCTTTTGGAGCCATATTGGGAGTGTAGGGATATTTCTCGGGACTTTTGCAGCCTATCTTCGTGTTCTGGGGAATGGTTCCTTTTTGGATTAATACCATTGCCTTTTTAAATTCATGTGACTACAGTGAAAATAAAGCTTGACTAATTCTCCATCTGCCATCAGTAGTACTTTTCTTCTAATAGATTGAATCATTATGGTTCTAAAGACTATATTACAACATTAGCTGCTTAAGTATTACTCCAAACTAAGCTTTACAAAAAACAAGTTTACAATAAGATAGCTGTGATGAAGAAATAAATTTATGTTGTCCTGTCCTGTTTATAGTCCAGGTTAGGCAGCTTGTCTTGGGAAACAGAAAACAAATTTGGCATCATAAATAGATTAATGTTAAGCTAATGATAATTAATGTCAAGTTAATGATAATTACAAGTTACCATGATGATAATTTTATTAAAAGATGCTTTGTAGAAAGTGGTCAAACTTTGCCTGAGTTTTGCAGGCCTGTGGAAAAGCAGTTAATTGATGGCACGGTGCATTTTTCTCAGTAAGTAATGCTTGGCTTTTGAATCCAGTTTAATTGCTATAGATTATAAACACTTGGTAGAAATGAGCTTGAGTGCTACTAATACCATTACTGCATTACAGTCTGAAATTTTACACAGGCAAAATTTCTTGTGCTCCTAAGGACAAGGGCCACCTCAGCTTGGGATACCTGTTGTTAATTCCTCACTCCTCAACACTGACAACATTTCCTAGGAGCTCTGAAAAAAATCCAAAGGCATCTTGTTGTCAAACAAGTCGAATCTTTGCTAGTTTTTGTGAGTAAGAATTCATGATTTTAACCAAACAGCTAAATCATGAACTGGATGATTTTCTGAGAAAGATCTCACCTTTTTGACTTGTTTGGTTTTGCTGTTATTTTTAGAGTCCATAAATTAAGGTAGTTAGTGTTTCAAGAGTTAGTGTAGTTTGGGTAAGGATCTTGTATAAGTAGATTGTAAATCTGTTTGCAAGCTGCACCTCCTAATCTTCTTAAAAGGATTTTGACAAGAGAGTTAATGCTTATTAGTACTTGTCAGCTTGTGCACAGTCAAGAAAAAAAGAAATGGGTGAAAATCTTACTTGAAATAATTCAAAAGGGAACTATTGTAGTTGATTGTAGTTTGAAGTGGTAAGAGGATGTCACTGTGATGTTGAAGCAACTGCATACACAAGAGAATTATTATTCTCATCTGTAGCTAATAAGGGTAAAGGAGTATAAATGAGGATAGAGATTTAATCCTTCCTAGACGTAATTTAATAGAGAAAAATGAGATACAGAGATTCTATGCAAGTAGGATCTGGGCTTCTCCACTGAGACAAAGATTTGGATTCCTTGAAGTCTTTGATTTCAAAGAGGAGTCTTTAAAAAATCTTGTTGGATGGAGTGCTTACACTGTGGGTATAACAATAAGGTGAATAAAGATATGTATTTGTGAACTCAATCTTTGTTCATTGTAGCTACATGACTTCTGTTCTTTATGAGCTCATCAGCTGGTAAAAAGGACATTTCTGTCAGTAAAATTAACTAGAAACATTTGAGTGAGTGATAGGTCTAATGATTGCTAACAGTTGTCTTTCTTTCTGTTATGCCTTTATACATGAATAATTTCTGCATCTGATCCAGCATGATGTTCTAGGAAAAATCTGTTTCTTTCTGTCCTTAGTGGTTTATATTTAGTCTTTTATAATGCTGTCAGCTAGTGTTTGGCTTACCTGCTGATTCATAATATTTGATAATCATATTTAAAATGTGTTACAGACCTAATTCACTTTATTTTCATAAATATGTATAATATGCTGAACCTGCTGAACTGCTGGTCTACGTGCTGCTTTGTTGTAGAGAGTTCTAGTTTTATTTTCTTGAAATCTTGTTTTTTTAAAAGGTGTTGCTGTCAAAGATTGTAAATATTTTAAACATTTGAGTTAAAACTCGTGATTGTTACCAATGAAAAATTAAGATTCTTGCTTGCATGTTTAATTTGTCCAACACTAAGAGACAGAAACTTTGTGGAATATACTTATTGAAGTTATCCTTCTTCCTTCCAAGTGAGAAGAGGAAAGTCAGTTTGTAGTCAGTAAAATGCAGAAGAGAAGTTTGGATGTAGGAGTTACTGTTGGTAACTAATGCTTCCCGTTTTGCCAGGTAGAGAGCATCTGTTTTGGCACTGATTCCACAGACCTCTTGTGTGTTTGGACATCTGTTAGTTAATATTTTCTTACAAACCCAACTATATATCATTCTTAGGTCTTTAGAATAAGGACTGTGTCATCATATATACTTGTACAGTGATGCTGCATCAAGACTGGTGCTAAATGGACTCCTGGACACTGCTGGTGTGGAAATGATAACAATCATTGTTGATAAAGGGCAGTTGTTAGGATGTCTTGGAAGGATTTCATTATGTAGTTGCAAAATGCATTTTAATTTGTTTATATTATAGTGTGATATTTAATGCAACCATTTGTAATTTAATGCAAACATTTGTAAGTTCAGTACATACAGGTGGGGATGTTTTTCTGATAAAGCCCTTGAGAATGTTTCTTTTGTTTCCTTACAGGCCTTTGGAACGTTCTAGTGAAGATGTAGATATAATATTCACACGACTAAAAGAAGTGAAAGCTTTTGAGAAATTTCATCCAAACCTTCTCCAGCAGATATGTCTCTGTGGATATTATGAAAATCTGGAAAAAGGAATCACATGTAAGACAGCCTCATATGATTTTGTATTTTATGTGGATAAACTTGGGGATTAGACTGTGATTGTCTCTAGGAGATTGATGAGAGCAGAATCAGTGGAACGTTTACAATCATGGGGCAAGGCAGGACTAAAGTGCTGCTTGCTCTACAAATGAGTGTGTAGTGAATCTATGGTAACAAGGCATACAGTAGGATGTAAGACTCTACCACTGTTCTGTTGAAAGATTACAAGTCAGTCATTGGACTTAAGCCTCATTCTTCCCCTGCAAATGTATTATTGATTGCTTTTGCCAGTGCTTTGTGCTGTCAGGGGCAAAGGTGTATCAGCAAGGCACATCACTGATAGTGTGTGGTTTCCAGGCACCCTGGCTAGCACAAGCCAGACTTGCAGAGCCACAAACTGCTGTGGGGTGAAACAGCTCTGTGCCTGCTCTGGGAGCCTGTGGGCCAGATGTAGGTGGACACCTGTGTTTGCTCTGTGAAGCTGAGATGGAAATAAGTGGTAGTCCTGTGGTGGGAATCTGTACCAGGGGAATAACTGGTGAAATGCCTGTGGTATTAGTACAGTCTCAGAAACACTTCAGGCAAATCTGGCATGCAACACTGGGGTTTGCTTAGAGTAGCAGGGATTTTGATGCTCTGTAATCGCACAGCTGGAATGCTTGGACATCAGTCTTGCAGTTGCTGTTCAGCCAGAACTCTTACTGAGTTCAGTGGTAGCTGTGTCTGCACTGGAAGATTATGAATTTCAAAGAGACATTGTTCAGAAAACCTTTTTCCTTGTTTATTTTGTTTCTTTGGTTGGTCAGTTAACTAAGAGAACAGTAGAACAGAAGTAAACTTGGGAGAAGAGTGAAGTGGTTGTATGTGCTTTCATTTTTTCCATAGTGTATTGACTAGCTTACTAAAATATGTGCTTTCCAGTGTCATTGGAAATATTACTGTAATAGTAAATAAGTAATCTCATGTGGCAAATTGTGTAGTGCCAGCAGTGACTGCGGCATTGCAGTAAGATGTGAGAAAACGTTGATTACTGTTGCTAAACTGAAAGTGATAGCTCTTATTTACAAGATTTCCTTTTTCCAGTATTCCGTCAGGGTGATATTGGGACGAATTGGTATGCTGTTCTGACAGGATCACTGGATGTGAAGGTGTCTGATACAAGCAACCACCAGGTAAAATAGATTTTTCATTGCAACCATCCAGTCAGTAGTACAAAGAAAGAATATCATTTATGGTGAGGTAGATAATGACACATTCTGTACAGATAGATATTTTGTCATATCACAAGGATGTGTATGTTTCTCTGAGTCTCTTTAAGTCTCAGTATTCTTTAGTGTAAGGAAGGCAAATCATGCCAGTGATTTCAAGAAACTGAAATATAATGCTCTGGAATTAGTCTGCATTTTAATATGAACTAAGACTCCTTTGTCTTTTCTAGTAGTGCTGTTGAAGTTGCACTGAAGTTCAGAGAGCTGTTAATTCATTCCCTAGAAATATTTTAATTCAGTTCTTGTTCAGGAAGTTTAAAATGAACCTGCTAACGGTGCTGTCTGATAACAGCATAATGCAGTCTCCACTGCAGAAATGGGCAAGTACTGTAGTAATAGCAGACTATTGGAACTGCTGCCATGCTAGACAAGAAGCCTATAGGTAATACCTATTTAGCGTTAAGAAATAGAAGAACAAGTAAAATTCTCCCCAAATTTAAAGTGGTTTCTCAGTACATTGGTGCTCCTGGATTTATTAAATTTGGAGTAAATAAAAATCCAAAAGGATGAGATACATCTCCTAGAGTTTCCTGTCCATGTCGTCTAATGTCATGCTGCCAAGTCGTGTACTTGCTGCTGTGAACTTAGTCTTCTGGGAAAGCATCCTGTCCATTCCCTGCTCCCATGTTTGAGATTGGTGATTGTCCTATGATGTAGCTCAGCATGTGATTGTACTTCCAATAAGGGGCTTGTTGTGCCTTCACTTGAGTAGTATAGCTACCCAGGACCTGATAGAGACCACTACCCATTTTCCCCACCTGGATTGAGTATAGCATGTGTAGGGAGGATGGTGGTAGTGTATTCTTTGCCCAGAGTTTGGCTGATGGAGGAAAGTTTTTTACACATAGCAGAAACTGGATTTTTTTCACTTTGTTGAGCATCGCGTTACCATTGAGATTGGGTCAGAATGCAAGTCCAGGCAGTGTGTTGAGTGCTGGGTCTTTCTGCTTCCTGCAGTAGGACAATAAATGCAAAAAGAACTTCTTTCATATTATTTTTAGCAGCCTCTTCACTGTACTAAGTAGAGATTTATTGAGAGTATAATTAGCTTAATTTGAGCAATTCTTGGCATGGCCTGGTTTGGTATTGTCACAGTTTGGAACAATACTGGGCTCTTAGGAGAGCCTTTTCTGTGCAGGTCTAAAGCAATCAGGATTTTCTAGTGTTTGCCAAAAGATGGCACTACATTGTTGTGAAGAATCAATGCTCTTTACCCAGAAAGTAATACATCTGCACAATCTGGATGTTAAATTAAGAATCTCTTTTGAGTGTTGATTTGTTCCATTACGTGGAGTATGGAACACTTCAGTTTCTTAATTAATATAATGTAAATATTTTTTTCTGCTTGTTCAGGTTAACTTCATTTTCCTGCCAGTAGGAAGCTGTTGAACTACAATTCATACAATTCTAGTTGTAGAAATTATATTCTGCAGTTATTTCTTACATCACATTTCCTTCTCACATGAACAATGAACTGAATTCTTACTACTGCCTGGTTGCCATAGAATACAGCCTCACTGCCAAAAAGATGGCAGCCCATGCATTCACCATTCCTGTCTGGATAATTTTGATGTTTGTTGTCCTAAATACTATTTGAGTGCAACATTTTTTCTCGTTTTGCTCCAACTTCTTGTTTATATCACGTCCCTTCTTGTTCATTCTTGGTCTCCTCATTCTTCTGCCTGTAGCTTCTGGATGTGATTCTGGTTTTGCCTGTACTTGCTTGTTGGCATGGTACTGGTCATTCTCGAAGGCATTCTTGCTGGTACTCCCTGCCTACTACGCTCATTGCAAACCCAGATGATGGAGGCAATTTGCGTTGTATTGCTGTTGGGGCAGTCCTGGCACATTCAGCTGACAGCACTGTGCTCCCAGCTGGGAGTAGATGACAGTGTAGATGAAGGGGTGCTTGGAGCACATTTTCCGATCACATCACCCTGGAGTGAAGGGTTCCTTTGCAAAGTCCTAATAATGACTAATCACTCTGCTGTTACTATTACACCATAAATGGCACTAATGCTAATGAGAGACTTTCCAGGAGAGCAGGAGAGATACAGACATTTGCCTGAGTTTAGAAGTTTGTAGACTCATATAAATGTATAGGATTATTTTCTGCGCAGTCACCTTTGGTGATTGGTAGCTTTCTCCCAGTAGAAGTGCAGTAAGTTATTGTGCACTTGGTCCTTACTAAAAATGTCTTAATAGCCTTTGTTCCTACAGAGGCATGTAGGAACATATCTTGCACTACAAATTAAATCTTAATGTACTAATGGATCAAGACTTCGGTGTGGCTAGTGAGGTATTAATTCACAAACATTCTTTCTGCACAGCAGCTTACTAATGTAGATGTCTGTGATTTCTCTCAGAAAATACTAGTAATACTGATTAAGACCAAGGTGAGATTTCATATAAACAGAAATATTTGTATTAGCTATTATTTAATATTATAATAACAGGACTATTACATCTGTTATTTTAAGGGCTTTAATAGAGACAGATATTTAGGACCTCATAAAGCCTCGCTTTCATAGTGGTTTGAAACAATCTTTTCTGCTTGCAAAGCTGTGTTCTGTCACGAGAGGGCAGTGCTAGAACACAAAGCAAACCCGAGCGCAGGCAGTGCTCTGTGCTGGAATGGATACCTTGAAAATCATATTCGCCTATTTACCATACACGCCTGTTTTAAAGAGTTTGGCCAGAGACAATTTTGGTGTTACTATTAGCTTTGTTCCACTGGGCTGGTAAAACGTGCTCATAATTTATCTGCCATTGGAATGGCTACAGAGATTTGACAGGATTACTCATCCAGTTCATCCAGAGCAGAATCTGCTCTCTGTGCAAACTAATTATGGATTTTTCTGGGTATTCAACAATCAAGATGATACCAAAGAGGAGTTTTTCTAAGGTGAAAACGTTCCACTGTGAATTCCAGAGGTAACGGTAGTGAACTATTTTGATCTTGCCTCAACTTTTTTGTTACAGAAACCTTGATAAATACTGTACTTAAAAGTCATAGAAAAACCATAGTAAAGATACCTTCAAAATAAACAGAAAATGCAGCCTCTGTAGAAAATATTAGAAAGAGATCTTTATCTTCAATTATGATCAGGTTCTGAATTTCATTTTTATTTGGTATTGTCACCTTCCCACTCATAAGAATAGTAACTTCTAGTAATAGAAGTTCTTCTTAGTGATATTCCTGGTTTGGTGTTGTCTTAAAAACACTGCTGACTGCCCTGTGTATGTTTTATTTTTGAACACTGTTTTGAAGAAGAACAGTCTAAGGATGACTGTTAGCAACGTTTCAGAATAAAGCTGGGGATAAATGCATTGTGACAAAAGCATCAGTGTTACATTGCTGTCATATTCTGCGACACTGTGATTTTTGAATTAGATGCAGAGCCTTTCACCCCAAAGATTTTTCTAATAAACTATGAAGGAATGAAGAGAAGAAAGACGAGGACCAAACAGCAATTTGATCTGCAGTTTTGCTGTATTTTGCCAGCTGAATCACTGTGTGTGCTAGGGCCTATTGCCATGTTACCTTGCCTATGTTATGGTGGAGTTCTTTAAGGAGGTCAGTTTTTAAAAACAGACCAAACTGAACATAAGGCATTGACTTAAGAAACAATTACCCTTTTTTAGAAAAGCTTTAAAGGTAGAGCTGTGAGTGCTTGGATGGGACAGCAGTGTCAGCTGTAAGAAGAGGTGAAGGGCTGGGCATGAAAAGACAAGTAAGTTAGTGGGGCTGCTGAGAGGAATGACTGTGAAGAAAGGTTCAGGTGTTCATGGAAGAAATGGAAGAATTTCACAGCTCTTTGAAATGGAGGACAAAGGAAGTATTTGATAAAATGAAGTGGCATCAAGGAAAGATATTTAAATAGACTAGTCCTTGCAATACTGCAATACTGCTTTCAGCATGCCACTATGGATTTTGGAGGTAACCTATGTGAAGTTGTGACATAGGTTTGTGCTGTAGTTAATAGTATAAATATGCCTAAGCTAGCTTTAAATTATTTAGTTTGAGTGTGAGAACTGCTGTACCCATTATAACACAGAGACTGGTTGAACTAATGTAGTAAGCTGAGAAGCAGAGTGTGTTGGCTTATGCTGAGCTCCACACTGTTGTGGCTGTGGTAATTTTGGTTTGAATTTATCTTATTGGAAGTTACTGTAGAAAAATCATCTTGCTTCTCTCTGCCAGGTGACGTAGGAAAATGTCTAAGACATTGTAGGTAGCTTTTAGAAGATCAGATAGAAAGGTATAGAAATAATGAATGTGGTATTACAGTATAATCTGAACCATACATATTTTAATCAGGTACTAGAGGAGAAGCTGCTCAGTTTCTGTAGAAGCATAATGCCTCTTTTAAGCAAAACCTTGTTTTGTTTAAAGAGAGTGGCCTAACATGTTTGCAAACTGCAGTTTTAGTGTCTTCCAAAGGTATTTCCATGTAATGGTTAGAAATAGTTTGATAAGGATTTCTTGAATGGCTGAAACACTCAGGTAATGGAAGAGAAAAATCACTTCATAGTTTACTTTCATGTATATCCTTGGTTTCTGTGTTATAAAAGGAAAATTTTACTGAGGATAAACTGAACTGAGTCAAAATAATAATAAGCAAACGTCTCAAAATACAGCTTTTGCAAAACTTCATTTAAACATAGAGACAGTATGATGTCCTAGAGAGACACAGATACAGAGGTGAGATAAAGATGCAAGGTGTAGGAAAATGATGAAATAAAAAACAATTTAGCTACATCAGCTCCCTTATAAACTCAAAATGTTAAACTAACTAAAATTTCAAAGAAACGTCCCAAATCCCTTTGAGCCTAGCACCAGTAATGTTTTTCCCTGTTTTCTTCATTTCTCTGATGCCATGATTTTATTTACACCTGGTACAAAAATTCTATTTGCCAAGTTGAGAAACAGAAGGGGTTACAAGTCAAGGAGGAGGATATGGGATGATCCTTGAGATAGTGGGGGAGGGAATAAAGCAGAGCCTTGTTTCTGATTTTCATCCACTCCATAAAATGGTCTTGCAAATTCAATAATGTTTTATATTGATGGGGGGTGAGGGAAAGTTTTAAGAATGCTTTCCCTACACGTGTCTCATATGGCAGTAAGAGTCAGTGAAACTGAATACACAAACAGCCTCTGATTTGAAGGCTACTGTTTTATAGTGTGTACAGAGGGCAGATAGCAATGGAAGCAATCTCATCTTTCTAAGTCTCTGATACTGCCTTTTAAATAGCTGTATGAATGTTAGCTGGTTATCGGCCACTTGAACCCCCTGCTGCTTCTGGGATTGCAGAGGGGAACAGCAAACTGAGTTTTAAGCTGCAAGAAATCCTCCTGAAGTCTTCACTGAACAGCAGGAGATTCTTGAGTGTAAGGTTAACAGGCGTAATAGGAAACGCACCTGAGTCCCCAGGAGGCTGGAGATGTGTAAACAAGAGGTAGTGAGAAAATGGGGCTCTGAAGCCTTGAAGAAGGCATATGGGTCTGCACCCCAGCTGGCTGTGAAACTGCATCTCTGTGGAGAACTGTGATGGCTGGGGAAAAAATCTGAAAGAACTTGATGGAAGCCTAGACTTTCCTTTAATGAATGTAGATAGGACCATTCCAGCCTCTTGACCTACACCCCACAGTGTTAATTTATTTCTTAAGCTTAACAGCTGCTTCATCAGAAGTTATCTTATCAAGTAGTTTCTTAACCAACACTGACCCTCTTTTCTTCTCATGTTTGTTCTGTCATTATTAATTATTCTTTAGGGTTGTAAACAGTCAGAGAAGGTGAAATGTTTAAAATAAATTTTGTTTTTTGAAGGGAGGGAGAAAGAAATTAGAAGATGTAAACAATGTTTATGGTCCACCTATAGGAAAGGTTTCCTTTATACTAGGCTGTTTCAGCTCTGAAATGTAAGCTTGGGAAGGCAGATTTCAGTGTATAAAACTGTTATAGTCTGTTTGTAGAGACTTCTATTTAGGTGCCTAGGTGATTATTCCCAAATATTGTTTCTTTGAACGAAAATCTGTTCTTACTTTCCTTCCTTGAAAATTTGTTTCTGACAGTTGGTAAATTTTTCCTAGATCCTCTCTGAGACATAATTGATTTTGTTTTCCTGAACACACAATTTTATATCATAACATCTGTGTAAGAGTAATTTGCTATGGTTCAGGGAACTGGACTATTATGGGCTTTTGTCTTTGTATTGCAATTACAAAGCTACTAACTTTATCTTAATAGCATTTGCCTATTATGACTTACTAGATGCATGAAAGGAAAGCAGTGCAATTCCAAAACTAGAAAATTATGCTGAAACACACTCATGCATCTCTCCTAGATTATCAGCCACAAGGATAACAAACATTTCTGCTTTGGTTTTTGTAGATGTTGCATGAATCCTGCATTTTAGATTTGAACTATACTCTATGATATACCTATGTTGTATCGAGTAAAATTAGTGTTTTTATATCTTTATGTGTAATTGTCTGTGTGCATATATTATTTCCTTTGTTAATTACAGTTTGTATGATTTTAATTTTTTTTATGCTGTTGCTAATTTTTTTTAAATTACTTAACAGACAGTCAGATAAGGCCCATCTCAGAAAAAAGACATGTGAGTGTCCAGCTTCAAGCCTATGATGGGGAACAAAGCAAGTTGTGAGCTGAAAATAGAATATGTGTCTAAAGATCTTGATTCTGCAAGTTGTTTAATGGCTACTTTTTTTTCTTTAGTAGCTCTTTATAATTTTTACTGGAACTACTACAGAGGAGTTCCTGGCCAAGGGAGGTTCATTTGGACATCATTTAAAATGGCATGTGCTCATATAGACTGCTTTGAAGTGGACTTTGCTGCTTGTTTGGGACCTTCTTATTGCTCTGTCCATGGATACAGTTTTTCCAGGTTGTTTGAACTTTAATAGTTTTCTTGAAATCCCTGATTTATTTGAGTATAATTTTTTTTTTTTTTTGGTCTGGTAGTTAATTGGCAAACATCCATTAGCAATTGAAAGATTTGCTAGCATTTTCAACAGATGGGCCAAGAATTGATTCAACTGTACAGGTACATTGCTTGTACAATTGAGAAATGCAGTATAAATACAAGAGAATATTATAATTGAAAGTTCTGTTTACACAACAGAAAACATAGCAGGCTAATTTTCTTTCTGATGAGGGTAGCCTGTGTCAGACAGAAGTTTATATTCTGAGATTGCATTTCTGATTCTTGTTACGTTCCTGTCACCTCTGAGATTTCTAAAGATCTCATCATCACAGCAGTGTTTAGAGCTAGGTGAACAGAGATCTTAGTTTTTTTATAAAGATGAAGGTGATTCTTGTGTTCTCATCATTGCATTCAGAAATGTCTAATTCAACTGATGATCATAGAGAACAGAGGTCCCACTTGTTTCCACATTAAAGCTTCCCATGTTGTTTACCAGCATATTGATTTTTTTGTTGTTGACACTTAAATTAATTTTCTTTTTAAGCAGGTGGCTGAAGAATCACAAGGCAGTGCTATTAGGAAATATGACACAAAGACTCTCAAAACATCCTGAAATATTTAATGTGTCCTTTTTTTTTTTTTTTTAATCAAAGGATGCTGTGACAATATGCACTCTTGGAATAGGAACTGCTTTTGGAGAGTCCATTCTGGATAACACTCCTCGCCATGCTACCATTGTTACCAGGGAACATAGTGAGCTCCTTCGAATTGAGCAGAAGGACTTCAAAGCACTTTGGGAGGTAAGTTCAGATTTATTTGCAGTTAATGCAGAAAAAAGTGACTTGACCTTGAAAGTATTTGTAATACAGTATGAAGACATTTATACCATAAGTATAATCTTTTTAAATTAGGTTGGGAAAAAAAGGGAGGTTTTTACTTCTCTTTAGTGCTTCATCTTATGTATGATTACATACTCCTGTATTTTTTTCTTGTGGGGTGCTTGTAATGAAATAACTTCTGTGAAATTTCTGGTAGAATTTATTTGTACACTGCAGGTGTTGCTCTCTTAGCCTTAAACTTGATTTTATTGCCAGCTTTTATGAGGAGAGTCTATTCTTATTGTACTCTGAAATTTTAAATTATTCTCCTTTACTCCTGTCTCATCACCAGCTGTGTTTTAGAATTTGCAGATGGATCAAGATCACTTAAAAATGAACTTACTGATTACATGTGAATTCCCTTAAAACTCCTTTGTGGAGAGCATATTGCTGAGGTTCTTCATTCTGTAGTCTGTGTACTTTGATATCCATGCAGAGAAGACTTCATTAATGTGTTGCTGCAGAAAGTTACTGAACTTGAATCTGTTTGCATTTTTGCAAGCATTACACTGGATTTGAAAAGTGATGTTGGAGCTGGAAGGCATCCTGTTGGCCTGGCCAACACTATTGCCAATTTGTACTGCCAGCTTGTTTGAAATGGTAACTGTACAAGTGTAGGTGTTGTGCAGAGCTGCCAGATGGTGTGACAGTGCCCTAAATTGTAGGTCTAGGGACCTTAACTGTATTTAAGAAATAGGTGCTGGTTCTAACATTGTAGTTCAGCTTCTAACTGCAGACAGATGGATTTTTATTTTTTTTCTTTCTCTTTTCCTGAGAAAGAGCAGTATTATACACCAAATAAGTGTTCTAAGGCAGTTCTAAAGTCAGTATCAAAAAAAAAGTCAAGTTCACAGCTGTCTACACTGATGGAGGAAATGGCACTTTCATCACCTGCCTACAGATGTTACCTTGAGCATAGTTAATGGTGCAGTGTGACCAAGGTACTGATGACTGCTGTGTGAGTGAAACATGCTTGCCCTGACAATATCAGATATCATTCTTTGAATTGCATAGTCAGGATTTGTATTGTTTTTTGGCAAGTTCTACAGCTAAATTAAAATACTACTGAAGTTTTGCAGGAAATTTGATAATGCAATATTTTTTTTGCAGTTCAAATGAATTATTTTTTGCTACAGCAGCTGCATTGTAGTTTTAGGCCTTGGCATGAAAAGATTAAATGTGCCAGTGGTCTCATCTGTTTTAACGTATGCAGGACTTGCCAGTAGTCAGAAATTTGATAATGTAGATAGTGTTTTACAAGATAATGATGGGGGAATAAATAAAATGTTTTTTAAAACATTTTTCTGTGGTTTTTAAACCTTTTTTAAAATTTATCTTTTAATTGGTATAAGCACAGTCATTTCTCCAATGCATATGAATTTCATGGTAAGCATTCAGAGATTATTGTTCTTTATCAGGATTATTGGAGGTGGGGAGATTCCCTTTTAACAATTTTTTAATGTTATATTTAAAGTTGTTTTAAAGCAAAAATTTCAACATAATTTGCTCTTTAATCACTAACACAGTTTTTTTTCGAGCACTTTTGATGATTTTGCTGAGTTTTTTGATGATAGATGCTTTTGGGGAAGCTGATATGTGTTAGAAGTACTGGAGTGATCATAGGCAGCTTTACACACACCTTGTGTGTTGCAGCTTTTATGAAATTGGACAGTAGAACATTTCACAAATACTGCAGGTGTCAGTCATAGACCACAGTTTAGACTGTGGTGCTTCTTTGCCTTTTGTGCCATTTTACAGTGAACTTCTAATATATTTTGATGTGCTTTCTTTCAAGGAGGCTATCCCTGTGCTCTCAGTGATATGAAAATTATTCAATGAAATACAGCTTTGCTGCTTGGTCTCAGATACAATAAAAATGTCCATTTTTTCAAGGTTGTATTTATTTCCTTGCAACCTGCTAATCCTGAAGTCTGCATAAACTGCAGCTAACATGTGATAAACAGAGAATGTTTAAAATAGATGGAAAATTATGTAAGAAATTTTTCTCAAAATATATTAGTAGTAGCACCAGCAGTATATTGTTGTTAATATTATTGTTACCTGAAGAAAAGTAAATACATTTCTAAAGGGAGACTTTTTTTATGTTTTGGATGCTGCATTGTTCTTTCTGTCTTATCCTAAGGTTCATGTATCTTCACTGTGACAAGGTCTGTATGAGGAAACTGTTAATTCTTACGTGTCATTCAGATTTTAATTGTGTTTAATGAAAACCCACACAAAGTCAACAGTGGATCACAGTTATTTAATATATATGGTATCATTGAAAAATGGGGAAAGGCAACAATGTCAGTTATTTACATTCCAAATATTATAAAAGCTAAAATCTACTGTGGGCAAATTTCACCTCTCCACATAAAAGAATTTAATTCATAAAAAGAAGTAGTTTATCCAGAAAAAAAAAAAAGTTTAATAATTCCAAAATAATGTAATACTGTAGTATAAGAACAACTGAAATTAATTGTAGGGTTAGTATCCTTAAAATGGTTAACTGATGTTATGTATGTAGAATTTTTATGATTAATAATAGAATTGCAAAAATACAATATATGTTATTTTTTCATTTGTTTGTTTTTCCCCAAAAAATTCATTTTTGGGGAAATTTATTTCCTTGTTTTGAGGGAAAGAAAAAATCAAAACTCTGTTAACCAAATAAGGATTTTTGGCCTACAGAAGTAAGAAAATGCAATACTGCAATTTAAAATATTTTTTCTTATTTTTAGATTGTGAATGTAATCTTGGAAAACGAACCAACAGAAATTGATTCAGTATTGACTTTAATTTACTGTGCAACTAATCTGAAATGCTAGGACTAAAAGCTGTGAAGTATCCTTCTTAACACTAACAATTGGTTAATCCTGAAGTCTACGGATGCGGTTCACTTTTGCAACAAATATTTTGTACCTCAAATCTATGTGGCTCTTTGAAAGACAAGTACATATGCATTATGCTGCTTATGAAACTTTTAGTATATATCCTAAAACTAGATTTTGAGAGAAAGATGATCTATTTTAATTGTTTCTAAGTTTAGAAAGAATTTTCAGGATCTCTGAAATGTCATACTGCGAATTTGCAGGCTTTTCTGAGTTTTGTTTAAATTGAGAAGTAACTTGTCCTGTATTAGCTGTATTGCTCTAAGAAGCAGTCGTATTGGTAGGATGATTCCCAGATTAGATGTGTTTTATTGGTGTGTTTAATGCACAGTATATAGCAAAGGTATTAATTTCTATGAGTACAACTGTAGTTGTGTCTATACCTGAAAGAAAGAGATAGCTACTACTAAACTGACTTTTTTTTTGGGCAGTATTAATCTGCTAGTTTTATAACTTTAAATGCTCTTTGAGGAAAAGATAGGACATTTATCAAAAATGCAGTAAGATCCTTCTGTATTACATGCAGCCCCATATTTAGTAAGCCCTTTAAGAACAGAAAGATTTTCTGTGATCTTCATATCTATCAGTCAGGGGATGCTGGTCAAAACAAATGACACTGTCCTGATAACAACAATTACCAGTTAAAATGGGCCAGTTTTTTCTCTAATGACTGTGTCTGTTGAAGTAGCATCCTGTTGGGGAACATCTGTTGATCTTCTCTGTTACTCATCCTTGGAGACTAGTCTATCAATGCTGTTACAGTGGATTAAAAATGATGAAATCTCACACTAAATTCTCACACAGCTGAACACTGTTCCCTGAAGAAGAACTAGTAGGTTATGGGGATCACTGGTGACGTTCCTTTGTGCACCGATTATCCCTGGCTTTGGTGTATGAAGAGCACTAATAAACATGAAAAAAAGTAACTCATTACTGTTACAACACTGTAGACTTCCAAGATAATCTAGGACTCTGTAGGAAAAAAATAGTGTTTGTGTTGATGAGGCTTGCTTTCCTTCCTTAGCATGTATAAGTGATTGCAGTGTTAGCCACCTTGCCAGGACAACTACTTCAAAGCACAAAGGAAAATACATCCAAAAATAAACATGAAAGCCAAAGGCTACACATGAGGAACTCTGGTAACGCACATCCTGTTGGGTCACTACCTTGCTCCACCCCTAATAACTGGATTCTTTTAAAAGGAGTAGGAGGGAGATGAATGTATTTGAGTGGTGTGATCATTACAGAAGTTCTCCATAGTTCATCCTCAAGCTTTGTCCTTTCATGCAGTTGCAAACTTGATTCAAGCCCAGACAGGAAGGGAGTGAATCTGCTGAGAGGTGACTTATTTTTAGAGGTCTTTCCTACCACAGTGTATTACTCAGCCTTCCTTGGATAACATACAAATAACCAATTTCCTTTTTTGTGCTATAAGGCTGTGTTAGAAGTTACTGAACATGCCTTGAGAAACACTTGAGTAAATGAAGAGCAGCTATTACTTCGTTATGCTGTGACTTTGGAGAGGGAGACTTGGCCCCTGTAAGGTCAGAATGAATTTTTTTTTTTAATCCCTATTCAGCAGTACTTACACATCTTGTAAACTGATAAACTGCAGTGTAACTTGCTTCCTGCTTTTGCCCATCTGCTGTTAATTCAGTAGCCCTCAGCAGACTGAAGTGCTCTGTAATGATAGCTTTGGAAGAAGCAGTTTTCTTACTCCCTCTGTTTTCTGAGCACTGTGAGCGCTAGGTTTTAATGAGCTAATTTAAAACCAGATCTGTCAGAATAGAAGTTTTACACACTGTTTCATTGAATTGCTATGTAGGAGGTACATGTATGAAAGGGGGTGCTGTAGCACTGGTCTATGGGGTTTCTGAATAAGGCTTAAGTTCATCAGAGTTGAGACCACTGGAATTGTCTGGGATATCAGTTTGTCACTTTAAGGTATATCTAATCACACCTCTTATATCAAGGTATAATATCATTTTATGCTTCATTTTATGTCCTGGGATTATGGCAGTAGGCCGAAGGCACTGTAAAAATACAGTAATGAAAATAAATATGGAAGGACTTTAATTTGTTTTTATCCATTTGGTCATATTGTAAGTGCATCGTTTATCAAAGGATGTTGCTGCATCTCGTGTGGTGTTTTGCAGTGTAATGCAGTAGGCAGCATTTCAGAGATGCAACCTTTTCCTTGCCTTAGGCTGTTGGAAAATACACATTGCATTGTTACATGAGAATGTTCTTGCTTCTCTAGTAGGCTCCTGAACACTTTAACATGTTTAAGGAGTATTAGGAATCTCACGTAAATGTCAGTACTTTCTAATATACTTTTTTACCAATGAGTATTCCATACCAGAAATTATTTCCAGTTCATTTGAGTGAGAGATTAAACTTGATCTGAGAAATGAAATATTGGAAGGGGGGAATCAAAGAAAAAATCAGATTAATGTCCAGCCCCTAAACTATCACCTTGATTTATGGTGTACCACTCTGCCCGTTTATTGCCCAGTAATCAATTGCAGAAGTCTCTGCCCTGATTTACTGATTTCCCATAGGCAAACATAGTAGAGGTATAAAACTATAGTTAATAAAATACAGAATATTTAGCTTTGCAGGATGGGTGATCATGTGATTTAAAATAGTCAAGTGCTTGGAGGCCCACAGAAGTATAAAAAGGTGGTCATGGAACACTCGGCTGTCTTTACCCGCTTCATGTCACTCTCTCCATTGACTGCTCAAATGATTCCTTGATGATTTCTCTCTCTAATGGGATTTTATTTGAGAAATGTGAAAGTGATCAAATTGTGGTAGCCTGCATTTTCAATGTACCTGGAATACTGTGTTCACCAACCTCCCAAATAGCCATCTTGTCAGAATAAGGAAGAATCATTCCATGTTATCAGATGCAGAATACAACACAGAAGAGAGATGTGGAAGTGATGCTTGGAGAGGCTACCTAGAACAGGGGCTAGGTTAAAGGATAAAGGTAGGTATTTATTGAAAAGACTTCAAAGGGCAGTGCAGGAGTCTCATAGAGACCACACCCAAGACGGACGACCGTCACAGGCTTTTCAGACAGATATAAGTTTGGTCTGCTTGCATATCAGAGGTTAATTGTCCCATTAATGCTTCAGATAATGGAGTCACATTGCCCCAGTTTGCCCCCTACTTCACTGTTGTTCACATTTTTTGGTGCCTGAGAAAACGAGGTGTCTTTGAGTTTCAGGCCTAGAGAGAAATTGTTTTGAGTAAAATGGGAGAACAGTAGCTGACAGTCTGTGGAGTTTTGGAGTTATACACTAAAGAAGTACTGATCTGAAAAATATGAAAGCTAAAACTTAAGGCATCACAAGGACCCAATTGTGTGGAATCTGTTGCTTTATGTTGTCTGCAAATCTCAGCTGGTAACAAATACAAATTTTTATGCAAATGCACAGAGCTAGTGTGAGAGACACTGAAAAATGAAGTGATGATAGGTTTTTTTTTTCCTGTAGGACCAAATGGAAGGAGGAGGAATATAAAAAATCCCTTTGCCCAGTTTTAGAATATGACAGTAAACATAGAACTGGTTAGATGTGAGCAAAGCTGTGAGAATAGCTAACATCCCACCTTCATACGTTATGTTGATACTAGGAAAGCATGCAAGTGAGCAGCAGGGAAAGATTCCAGAATTGTTATTATACCAAGAAAAAGTTCCAGATAATGCTCCCAGTTTTGCTGGTATGAATTGAACATATTTCAAGTGAATACAACACAACTGATTTAATAAACTAGAAGCTACGTGGGAGCAGATTCTGGCCTTTGGTACTGCTGTTACATTGGTTTTGATCATCTTCATAATATGCTTTTAGTTTTTCTTCCTCTTGTTTTTCTTTGTCATTCATTTCTAGTTTTAATGAGTGCTGCTCTGTCTGGTAGAGCAGATTTAAATGAGAGTGAAGCAGCATTTACCCTTTGGTTGCCAAACATACGTCAGAACCAGCCATGTTTGTAAGCATAGCACCACAGTGACTGCTGCTTTCATTTGGTTTATTAATCCCTTCATATTTTAAGAATAGATACAGATTTTGTGAACCCTGTTCATGACATTTTGTCTCCTAAGGTAACCTTCTTGGCCATTGGTAGTGGAAAAGCTTATCTAGGAACAAGATTTTTTCCCTTCAGTAATGCTGCATTTCTCTTGGTGTGATATGTACTGATGAAAGCGTACAAATGTTTTGGTAGAGTGTTGCTGTGATAAATCCTTTGCTAAATAATAGTATTGTGACTGAAAAAATCATAATCAGTAATTGCTCTGTTTCAGATTATTTACTGTGCCATTATTATGATTTTCAGTATTATCAATGAGGCAGAATTCTTGGAAAAGATTCAGTTAGTTTTAGCTCTGAGTGTCCCTTTCTTTGTTGTTATCCTTGGTTTAAGATGACAGTCACTGGTGCTTCAAACACCTCCTAAGCAGCTGAAAATATATTGAGAAATATATATATTGAGAAATAATAAGCTGATTGGAAAGGCCTTGATCCTTCCTCACCTCTCTCTGCAGCAAACTTTCCTGGTGCATATTCTTGTGTGTCATGCCTACAATTGATTTGCATCTCAGGCTCCTGATTTATTCTCAATCTATTTCAAAAGCAACATTTTGTGACTCTGTCACTGATCACTGTGCAGAGGTGAAACAGGACTGTGTAGATGTGACTTTTCTTAAACCATCCTATCATGTCATTTCTCATAGGTGCAATTCTGTATCACTGTAATAATGACCATCTGCTTGAACCCCCTGTTGAATCCTGTTATACCAGACGCTGTGCAAAAATGTATTGTCATTCCTATTTGCAGTCCATATAAATGTTTATATGTTCATTAGCACTTCAAAAGGTCTCAAATAATATTGCAGAAAGCTTGACTTATTTATCTTGGATAAAAAAGAATTGAAACATCTAGAAAGCAGGTCAGTCTTCCTGTTAAGTAATGACTTTATTGGTTTTCTCATATTTTATCATGGTTAGAGGTAAAGTTGAAAAATACGAATTCATCCAATTTCCAAGAAAATAAAGTATTTTGATTGATTCTTAAAATATTTAAATTACAGAAGAACATCTGACAAACTGAAATGTATACACTTAAAGTCTGCAGATGTTTTTCAGGCTGCAGTTTTTCTTGGAAGCTTTACTGCCAAACTTGCACTTTCTATAACCAGCTTTTTTATTAGCAAAGAAAATACTTTTCATCCTCAGCAGATTGTATTATTAAATGTGGTATCTCTAAGCATGATATGCTAAACGGCAAAAAACATATATTGCAAAACACAACTGGGAGTCTATGAATATTACTTCAGGAAACAAACTTCTGGTCTTTCATTAGTTCATTTTTATTAAGTAAAAATGTCTTTCAGAAGAATCATAACATTTGAAGCTTATAAAATAGATTCTGGCTTTTTTCCCAGATACACTTTTTACTATCAAATACGTCTCTCATTCTCCTCTGTCACAGAGGGGAAAAAAAGCCTAAGAGAATTATGTTTTTTCAGATATGCATGCATATATAATCTGCTGTGTATCTGATATATATTGTGTGTGTATATGCTACAAGGCAAATTTAAATTTGCCTTGTCAAACTTCAGTGTCAGATTGCCTGGAGTTTTGGCTCTAGCTGTTTGTGGTTGGCAGTGTCCTTTCCTGCCTTGAAATGGATACCAATGTGATTGGCTTCATAGGGCTTTGCTTTTACTTCTCAGGATTTAACAGAGACCATCTTTAGCTGTGGGGTTGTATTTGAATGGGTTATTTCAGAGACGGACCCTTCCTCATCTTCTGGTTGGTGTTATCATCTCAGGCCTTTGTCACTTTTCAGACGAGTTGTACTTTTTCTTCTTATGCAAGAGGTTTATCTATTTTGTTTATCTAACCTGTTTGTCTCCAGGTTAGTAACAAAAATAGTAAGCCCTTAGAAGCTGGAGTTTTCTGTTGCTTTACACCAATTGATACAAATTCCTCCAAAAGCATTGCTGTAGGGAGTGTGCTTGCACTCTGCATTTTAATGGGTGCTTTCTGCTTGTACTGTGTAATAGGTGAGGCAGATTATCTGATACCATTTCTTGGATCAATGGATATGTTTTAATATTGACATTTTTAAAATCCATTACCTTAAACCTGCCAGCATTAAAAAAAATTAGAGATTATTAACAATGAGTTTTGTGGAAGTGGATGATCTTAAACAGATTAACACAAGCTGAAAGCAAGGCTGTTGTAGCGTAGTATGTATTATTCCTTTTTATTCCCACAGTCTGGTGTAGTTATAAAATATTTTATAAAAATATTTTTAAAATGTTCACTTTCATGTAGCCATACAGGTCCTATTTAGTGGAATGTAAATTCTTCTATTCTTAGTAAGTACTTCCTTGAATGGGCATTCAGCAACTTAAGCTCAGACATTATGAATTGTTTAGGCATATGGATTAATAAATGGGTTCAAAAGAAAAGTGCCCTTTGCTTGCATTAGATAGTACAGTTCTCATAGATATCTTTTCCTGGTCATAATCAGAGTTCAGTGACTATTAGACAGCTTAGCCTGGTTCCTCCCCACTTTTCATCCATGGTGAAACACTACCATATTGGAATCAATGAGCATTATGAGATTTCAGCCCAGGTAATTACTAATTGCCTTTTTCTTCTTGTATAATATCCAGCACAGGCTGATGGCAGTAGAGTTCAATTCTCTTTAGCCTTAACAGTTCTGTAACAGTTTCTACCCTCTGACACAGCTGATACAACGTGAGAGCAAGAGGCTGGAATCACTCAAATGATTTTGTGGCTAAGTAGTTCAGGGGTGCTTAACACAATGGTCAGCCCAGTATTTGTACTGAGGGAAATGATATCAAAGCCTTACAAACTCTAGGCATCCCTGAGGTACACTTGAAAAGGAAGATACAGAAAACTGAGACCTAAATATGGAATATCTCTCCTGTGGCAGAGAATAAGAATTACAGGGCTCGGCCTGTCATCTGTGCTGATTATGGCCAGATCCAGATATCAAGAAAAGAAAGAGATTTAAAAACCCCAAATAGCCCATGTGCTTGCTTTTGAATCAATCCTCATTTCAATCTGAGCAGTAAAACTCCAGCAGTTACAGTTCTTAGGGTTAGTGGGTATTGCTCAAATTCCATTAGTTGAGTGAGCAACAAAATTCCTAGAAATATGTTCACCAGGAATGTGAAAGTGCATGCTGACCTTCCGAAATGTTGACATCTAAAAGGGATTTATGGAAGCAAGTGTGCTTATGGATAAATATTTTTCTTTTGGTCCATAGTTGTTTATGCCACAAATACTGAAGAACATCACACATAAGATGTGGTGCCTTTTAAGGCACATTACATGCATTTTTGAACTATGTCATGAATTGGATGTTCATAAAATTCGAGTTTTCATCTTGTATTTCTATTACAGGCTGTTGCTGATATCAGTGGTTTAGCAGAGTATGTGGATTCATACCTCAGTCTGGTGTAGTGCTTAAGGCTTGGTTTCTTTATCGTTTATCCCATGCCTGATTAGATACGACCATTAGTGTGTATTTCCTCTGAACTCTGCTTAAAATACTTGGTTGGTTAAATCCCAAGTGAAGAAGTCAAAAGAAAGCTGAAACTCACAGTTTACACACTGAATATCTTCTGAATGAACTTTATTTCTGTTAATTTCAAATTACATTGATAAAATAATATTTTCTTTCTAGATGATGTACATAGCTTTAAGTCAGGCTTATATAAGAGTTTTTTTATGCTGATAAATAATAAGCATTTAAAGTGAAACCTTGCTATCCTGCATCTACTACTTACTGATATAGTTCAACTTGCTGACATTTTAACTTCTGATCATTTCCCAAGTAATTTCTATTTAATTTTGCATACCACCACTCTCTTGACCTTTGAAAATTATCTTTTTTGACTACCAGTACAAACCATTTTCTTGAAGTATCAACTAAAATAGACAAACAAACTCTATTCTGTTAATTCCCACAGAACCCTATCCACATATTCCTGAGTGCAGGTTAGTGGAATCAGGTACAGTTTTGTTTTAGCATAAGAAAAATATGCATTATAATATGATTTTTGTGTGACCTAATCTTTCAGAAATGGAGTCCTTCAAAGAAGTCATGCTGTTCTGAAAGGACTTGTTATAAAGGAACTTGTTTGAGTAACTTAGTCTTTTATGCTTAATTCTCTCTGGGGATAATGCTGGAGACTCTCAGTACAATTAAGGAAAGATTAAAAGCTCAGTACAGACTTATTTTCTCTTTTCTTCCTTTCTGCCAATACCCTTCAAGCCTGTATCCTCTCTGGAAGCATGAAACATTTTTCAAATGCCTTTTTTCTTTCTGCCGTCATTTCTCAGTTTTCTGGTATCTGTCTCTTTCACAGATTTATTAATATGGTTTCTCTTTCTACATTTGTCACTTCTGTTCCTGCTAGCATTTAATGGAAGCTTTGTTGATCTCAGCTTAAGGATTTATTGGATGTTTTTCCTTAGGCTTATCTGTGACTTTTAGATCTTACTAGATAACCAGCAATAATGAAGAAGTAAGGAAATAATTCTTGCACTGTTGAAGGTGGTGAGAACTATGCCATCACTTAGTATTTCTTTCCACATTTTCTCTTCAGAGCTAAAGGAGTGAAATGTAGTAAAAGTGTAGACAATTAAGCAGATATGTCTGAATACACTGTTGCAGCAGCAGAGTTGATTACTGTACCCATTTTACATAATGCGTTATCAAGGAAGAGCTGCACTTCAGTCTGAGCATGTAATAGCTGGAGCATGTACTTGTGCTGTTGCTGTGCTATGGTTGAAGATTACATGCTTTGAGATTATAATAGAAATTCACATCAAAACTTTGATTTTTGTTTCTGTGTGATGTATTTACATACATCTGCTGCATGGAGTTGCCTTATAGAGGGTGTTACCTGCATCTGACCTCATATACAAAAGGTACTTGGTAAAATTCTAAGAGACAGACTTTTCCTATTTTAACAAGAGAATGTGAATTTTTCTGCCTTTTAAACTTTGAGTAATTACTTTGTATTTGACTTCAGGACTGATACAAGCTACTGATCAGCCCATAAGTAATGATACTTGAGTGGATTCTTGTCAACTTTGCACACTAAGGTTATGACAAGGTGTGAGGCAAAGGAAGTACTGCAGATGCTTCAAGCCCCCACAATGGTAGGAATACATATTTTCCCACCATAAGAATTCTCTAAGACACTGATTTTACATGGGCATCCAAACTGTTAACCTGAGTATCATTTCAAAATGATAGGTGAATTTCCTTTCCAGGTATCCATTAACTGGACAGTCTTTGGATGAGAATTGAGTTCATTTGTATTGAATGAAATGTAACAAGTGCTTGAGATATCCTGAAGCAGATCATGAGTTATATTTTCCCTTCTTATTTAATGAAGTAATTCATACTACTAGTATGAAGTTTCTGCTTTTTAATGTTGGAATGAACAACTTACAAAAAACAATCTGGGAAACTGTTCTGTTGGAAGTAGCTACTGCAGGGAGGTGGAGAGGTACTTTAAATTTGCTTGCTCCACTGGGATAGAACACTGGCAAAGCTCACCTTCTGTGGTTGTATGGACACGTAAATACAATATCAAATATCTAGAAAAAAATAGGTACTTGACTATGATTGACTGTTTATTCGTTCTTGTTCCCAGCTAAAGCCAAATGTTAGCATGGTTTTGGTTTTTTTCTTCACCAATTAACATTTTGTTGATTTTTAAATATACCTTTACTGGTAAAACACTTATTTCAGTCCACCTATGCATATATTCATTATCTGATAATGCTGTTGCTGCATATAAAAATAAAAAATTATTATTTCAACATCCTGAAGAATACAGGAGGAAAAAAGAACTCTTTCTTTGAAAGTTGTTAAGTAATAATGAATGCTGTTTTTGTATTGGATATGTTCTTTATAAATGAACATTTTAGAATGGTTTGTTTATTGTGAGTAGAATTTGCTCAAGGAGATGCCCTTGTGACTGTCCCCAAAATCAATATGCTCAGCATGATGAAAATAAATAGAAACATATATCAAAGTTTTGGTACTATAGAAAGAAAATCTCTTAATGATACTACTTTTATTTTCAAGCTGTGCTGCATTACTGGTCATGAATGTGCTGCCTTCTTTAGCAGGTCCTTAATCTTGTAATTTTTACTGCCACAGCAGTGCTTGTCTATTTACACTAGGCATTACTCACAGACTGCATAAGAAAACTGGGGGCAGGGTATTCTTACTTTGTTAGAGTCTCTTCATGGTGAGAGAACAGCAGCATGGATTAAATATTTGGAAACATAAAACAGGATGGTAGAGTTCTAGTAAGTTGTGGTTATTCTTGTTTTAAGTGAAACCAGTCTAATTACACTAATTTCATTGCAATAATGGACAGTAAAATTTCCAGTACCTCTGGCAAAATATTCCATGTACTTTGTTTTCTGTGTCTTGCTATGACCAGTACCTGCTTTTTCAGACAAGACTGTAGAAAAACCTGCAAACTGTTTACATATTGTAAAAATGGTGTGTAACAGTAGAACATGCTGCATAAATAAAAGCATCTCATGCTTCTTCCCCATTGGTCTTCAAGGGTAGGATCAGTTCTGTCCCTTCTTTTCAAACTAAAATGATGTCTTTATTTAATGAGATCTTTATTTCCATTTCTCTGAATTCTTGCACTCTCTCCATCTCTCCACCTTGTCTTCACTGAAGAGCTATTGGTCTGTATTGTATGCAGTGTGAAGTTTTGTCTTTGCACATTTTAAATATCCCTGCCAAATGGCTTTTGAATGGGTGCTGCTTTTAGAGAAACATTCCACAGTCAAATGCATCACATGCTGCTAACAAATTTATTCTGATTTCCCCTCCAGAATTTGTTTTCAGAGTTCATTCTTTGGTTCTTTTGTGAGCTGCTTTCATGACCCTTGGATGATTTCTCTCTGTCCTCAATATTTATATCCATTCCTGTTTGCACTCTGTGGTCATGTCTATCTTTTGTTATAATTTTTTAAAAAAAGCATCTCATGACTATACTTAAATTACTTGAAATGTCATCATGTTTCTTTGTATGAGCTCTCTGGAGCACAGAATTATATGATGCAGTCTTTCATATGTATCTGGAACATACCTAATCTGATTTTTACTATCCCTGCTAGCATTTGATAATTGTTGAGAAAAGAGCATTTTTCCATTGCATTAAGAAAATCTGTCACTAGTTAAGCTTACACAAATACCTATCCAGAGGTAGAAATGATGACAGTGGAAGGCATACTGTTGTATACTCCACATATGTTCAGGATTATTGCTTCCTAGGCTTTACTCAGTCTCTAGCTCTATGATGATGTCTCCATTGAATTTTCCCAAATGTATCTTTTTCCTCAGCATTGCTTATTCCCTAGAGACTTACATATTACATTTATTTTTTGTCCATTTTTATTCTTCTCCTTCTCCAATGTTTTCATGCTATTAAGTTGTTTGTTCTCTCTTTGATATTATGAATTAAAAAAAAAAAACAACGAAAACCAAAACCCAGCCCTTTAGCACTTCTTTAGATGCCACCTTTTTATGTGTTGCCATGTTTCATTATCTTTTGTTTGCAGTCATTTGGTTAATTGTTAATTTTCATGACAGTGCTTCTACCCAAGGCATTTTCAGTTTTTTAAAATGAGCTATGACTATTAAATATTTTAGTGATATCCAAATATGTGACAGCTACTGCATTTCTTTCTTCCTCTACTTAAGTGATTAAAAGAAAATAAACCAAACTATGATATTGCCATGCAGTAAGATCCTTTGTAACTGTCACCCTTTATTTTGTCTTCAGCTTAAATGTGAGGTGGGAAAGGGACATTTTGCAGCACTGACACTGAAATGCAAGCAGACACAGATGACCACTTTGAGAAAAGTGACAAACTGTAACACAGTTCTAAGGAAAAACATACAGAAAGATAAGATATAGGCTTGTGCTTTCTATAAATGAAGCTTTTCCCAGTGGTTTTAGAACAGTTTTGTTTGGCAAATGGGTTCTGTAGCCTGTGGGACAGCATGTAATCACTTCTGTTTTGTTCTTCATCCTTGCTGCTTTCATAGCTCACATTGTGGCCTGTGCAGTTTGCAGCTGGAAGACTATCCTGAATTTTAGGGATCTCTGTATTTCAAATTCCAGCTCAACTTCAGTTCTGAAAAAAGTCCCCTTTATTTCTTGCAGAGGGAGCCTTGAGATGTAGCCTGCATACCTGGGGTTACAGTGTTCCCACCGATTTATTTTCCCTAAGCATTATTAGGTCTTGTACTCACTAAAACCATAGTCTGTGCTAAAAATTTTGCTGGCCAGGCTGTGGGGAAAACGTCATAGTGTTAGGTTGGGAAAATGGGGATTTTGTGTAGTAGACTTAGCCTAATGAAGGACTGATACAAGGAATAGTTGCAAAAGAGGTTTTGCTGGCAGAAATACCATTATCCCTAGGATAATTTGCTGACTGAGGTTAAAATGTAGGGCAGGCTCTGAGCTGGCCTTTGGAAACTTGTATATTCCCTTATTTTTTCCCACATCATAACAGTGAGAGGGATGGGTTGTCACGGATTAGATAGACTATCAATACATTCCTGTGCTCTTCCCTGTGGAATGCCTAAAGTTGTGCCACCTCTGCTATGCAGCTATTGAGATTTCTAGCTGCAGAAAAACAAATCATATAAACCTATCTCAGGAAAGTCATCTTATTGCAGTTTTGATTGAGACATTTGGTTTACCCTCTTGCTTCTTCCATATGCAAAGTGAGAAGACAGCATGCATTTGATTTTTTGAAAGTGTTTTGATGGTTGTTGAATGGTTGAACAAGCCTTTAACATCTAGATGTGTCATATGCAATGCTTATTTGAGCACAAAGGTTCTCAGCTGAAGAGGTTTCCCTTCACTAAGCTTTCTTGGGATCTAGCCAGCTAGATGCCCTTTCTGTGATGGGTCTCCAACTGTGGCTTAAAAATTCTAGGGATTGGCTTAGGGTTTTTCTGTGTATAGTTTTTACTAGATTGTAGATGGCTCTATATTAATCTTTAATAATGTTGTTGGTCATTTTAACTTCAAAATTCTTCCTGCTTGTCTCAGTCTAATATTTGACATTTTAAACAAGTCAACTACTTGCATAAATAAGTGTTCTGGTCTCTTATTTGTGGTTTGAGAACCTGAATTTTTTACGTGCATGTATGTTTGTTTGAAATTGATGTGAGCTTTGAATCAAGAATAAGTTACAAATACATTTAAAAGTCTACTTACCAAATTTTTTTTTTTGTAAACACCCTTTTCACAAAACAGTGTTTTGTTCATTCCTTCCCCTCCCACCTCCCCCTCCTCATTAGCTATCTTCCCTTTTAGTAGGTTTTAATGTGGGGGATTTTTTTTCAGCAGAGGAGTCATGTTTAATTAAAAGTTACTTGCATGTTTTCAATTATAGATGATAATTTGTTTGACTTTACACTCTCAATTGCCTTGAGTAATTTCCTGTAGAAATACATATAATCCATTTGCATGTTTAGTGTGCATTAGTATGTTGTTTTCATAGCTTTTGTGTAACACTTAAAGAAACCACTGGGGCTTAGAAAGAACAGATGATGCTTTTTAGTGGCAAACAGTGGTACAATGGCTATTCTTTCTTCTCCTTAATGAAGTTATGGAAACAACTTCTTTCGCAGAACTGGAAATTACATTATCAAACCAATATGATGTTTCAGTAAAAAATTGGGAGTTAAGCAAGTGGGCCAACAGTAATGTTGCATCCATAAGTACTTTACATAAGTCAGTGCTAATTGGTGTTAATTCCTAACTTCATGGCCTCATGTAGTATAGCAAATGCATATTAACACATCCCAATATGTTGATACATGTCAGAATTTCATTACAGATAAATAAGTAGCTTTAGCTGCTGAAAACAAGGTAGCAGGAGGCTTATGTCTTACTGCACCATATATTAAAATCACAGTTTGTTTGGTCTACCAGAATGAACTCGTGTTCAGTCCAAGTGGAACACAATATATGGTTCTGCTCTCTCAGGTTTAGAAGAGATGAGAAGAAGAGAACTCAAACAGGGATAGGTGAAGAGAGAGACTACAGTGGTAAGGGAGATGGTCTGTTTTATATGATAAAAGATCATGTCTGTGTTAGTCTTGTTGATGTGAAAGGTGATACAGAATTTGGGAGCCTGTAACTACACAAGACCACAATTCGGGAGATGTAAACTGTTAAAGGATGGGGCTGCTCAGGAGCAGGTGGTTACTAATGCTGCTTGAGTGTTTTGAGTGTGCATCAGAAGTTCTTTTCTAACAATCAGAGTGATGAGGTTCCATACAAACGTCTGATGGGAGTTTGGGGACAATATAAATGGTAATGTTTAAAGTGGGGCTGATTTTTTTAGAGTGATTCTATATGTATCTGCAGTAGCAGCTCCAGTGCTGTTTGTACACTAGATTTAAAGATTTCAGTGTTTTGGCTAAATACATTTTTCCCTAGTACAGCAAAGGCATACATGAAACCATGGGATCCAAATTTTGTTCCAGTTTTTAGTGAAAAAAGTGTCCTTGCAACTGATACTGCCTTCAGAAGTGACAGCACTTTCCACTTTTGTTTGCTACACCCATGTCACACTGTTTTGTTGGTGGAATCCCGTCAGGAAGGTCAGCATCGTTCTGCCCTCTGTGCTGCAGTGAATCTTTCTGTTTTGGTATTGTAGCATGTTTCTCCACAGAAGGGGAGGAACACTCATAACTGGAGAACTGCTAGTGGAATAGAGCTGTTTTTTAAGATAGTGTCCTGACATGGCAGTTGGGAATTTCAATCCCCAGGGAAGACGACTGATATAGAATTACGGCTCTTTGGATGAGCAAAGTCCCGAGGAGGATTCAAAGTCAGATGGAAGTGTATATCAACCTCCATCTTTAATGAAAGAGAAACTTTCAGTTCTTTGAAAGTATGGTGGTAGGCACCTCTCACACAGAGAGACTTCTCAAATTCAAAACCAGAAGATGCTTTCTCAGCATTTACAAATTGCTCTCTGTAGGCCAGATGGGCATGAGATTGAAGGTACATCAGCCCCTCAGTGTTTCCATTGAAATGGCCAGGTGCTGTCAGCTCAGTTTTGGGGGTGCCTTAGAGCTCTTTTTTCACGTACTTTTCCTCAGGAGATTGTCACTTCCTCTGGATGCCCTTCTTCAGTCATACATTTCATTCCTTATCAACAACACACAAAAAGAGGAGGAAAGCTGGGGAAGCTCGAAGTAGTCTAATGCAGTCCCAAGATCTCAAGCATCATACCAAGATCTAAAATTGCCTTTGGACAAAGTCTCTGCTAATGATTGTGCTTAGGTCTTTGTTACATTCTGTCCCCAAGGTTGTGTGCTCCTGTGGCAGGTGTAAAAATCAGTATATGTGTAATCCAGAAAACATTTTGAAATGGATGTTACCACATTAGACTTTCATATTAGAGCAAAAATAGTCCTTTGTTTTAGTATTTTTTTATAAAGTAATGAGTTAATTCAGTTTCACTTTCTTTTCTGGTTAGGGTAAGACAGTCCATAGAGTGTTTTTTGGAAATGAATGCTGATAATAGACACCAAATAGGTCTTTATGAGTGGCTAGAACTTTTCTGCTGTTCAAATATTGCTAGCGTTCAAGCAACACATATTTTTTGTTAAATATTCAGGTATGGCATTTGGTTCTTGAAAACAGAGAGGAATACTTCTGTGAACAGAAAGAGTAGCAGCTAGGAACAGCAGTGATGGGAGTCATTTTGACAGTGAGCAGACTTGTCAGAATGTTCACATTTTCAAGACTAGATGGTCTAAGACATCCATTTTTTCCTAAATATTTTTCAAAGTCTTAATGAAAATTTAAACAGCTGTGTCTCATGGTGTCTTGAATTGAAAAGATCATGAATTAACAATTGTATTTTACTGCTAAAATAGTAGGTGTTTACTGCAAATAGTAACAAACAGATTCAGTCATGTTCTTTGTAATACTTTTAATAGTTGAATTTGCCAATCCCATAGTTTAAAATATGTCAATCCTAAGGCAAAAAGAGAGAATTTGTAATGAATGCATACACTGTAAGACACTGAAATAATTTTTAACTTAATCAGTTTATATATTAAGTACCTTTAACATATAAGGCATTAGACTTCCTTTTATTTTTTTCTCATAAACCCTGTTTGCATGAATTAAATTTACATTGTCCACTTCTTTGGGATAAACTAGAGTTTCACAGTGTGTAATACAATGCCTTTGTATTACAAAGTGAAAATCCCACGATTTTGGCTGAAATGTTGCTGCATTACAGCCATCTCTTGCCTAGGGCCATCTGCATAGGAGAATATTCCTTTAACAGAATAAATCACCAGAAGACTATAGCAGACTTACTGGAACCATTCTTCTGTATCTCTGACTACTGTTCTTGCCAAAAGTGTTGTAAAAGAGGCTCAGTGTATAAAACATTCTATTTGTGTGAGACTACCTGCTTTGCAATGGTTTCAGAAAGGAAAAAAAAAAAGTGCTACATTCACTGGCTCTTTAATTCGGATTGCCAATGATAATGCAGAGTCTACGCTGAGGAAAGGTAGGATACAGAAGCAGAAACATTAGTGCTAATCTGCTGCAGAAGGACGAGATAAATCAGCACAGCTCTCATACATCACTGAGAGAGAAGCTGATTGCAACTTGACCATGTGCCTAAGTGGTCACATCAGCAACAAGAACGGAGCATGGATAAAAAACCTAAAATGTATCCTTAGGGCTACTTGCTGTACACGACCTATAATAACACATCAATGTAAGTTAAAGATTTCTTTATTTCCTTTTGTTGCAATTCTTGTTTACAAGAATATATTTTTGGTTTGCATAGATTTAGGGAAAACGTAATGGAGTGTAATACTAAGCAGATAATACTTCAATACTGTTTATATCTGTGAATAGTAATGGGCTTATTGCTGTGCGTCTCAACATAGTTCTTCCTTTGAAGATGATTTAATATTTAATCCTATAAGTCATATTTTGGGAATTGAGTGAGGTTTTGAGTGAGATGATAGTGAGATCTCCCTTTGTAATTTCTGTCATCTTATGTTTCAAAATGATCAGAAAGACAAAATGCCAGAAAAAAATAAGTAAAAATTATTTCTACCGTGAGAATTTTTGCTTTTTAGAATATCTTTCTGTTAAGAAAAGTGCTCATAAAGACTGATTTCTCTGGACCTTTTTTATTCATGAATTTAGTGCAGATGGTAATTTTCCTACATTTTTTAAAATTTGTGCAATTGTTTAATTTAGTGTCATTTAAGCATCTGCAAAAAGGGAAGGCAGGGATAAGATGAAAACTGAATAAGCATTGATTGCTAGTCTGAAAATTAAATTTTAAAAGTTTTTGCAGTAAATCTGATTTCAGTTCATTTTTACTAAATTAGATTATCATATTTAAATTGAGGCTACTATACAGGCAAACAAATGTGTGAAACTATCCTGGAGAGCACACATTTCCTGCTGTATCTGACTTTAAAGATGTTGTTGATTGTAACTACCCAGGAATATCCTTATTGTAGAATTCAGAGCAGCATGTTTAAATAATGCATGGGAAAATAAAAAGGAAAGATGGAATTTTACTGTTCAGATGTTAAGATGATGCTTTGTTCAAAGAGAAAAAATGTGTAGTTAAAACTATTGATGTGAAATCTCAGGCTGTCTCTCATGGCTTTAGGCAAAAAAGGCAGGAAAACCCAAAGCAGGTCTTGCTGTGCAGTCTGAAAGAAAGGGGTATTTGGAAGCATTTATAAAAACCCACCAATATTTCTATATTTATTTACTTATTTCCAGGGAAAGATAGTGGCTTTAAACAAACAAATTTATGAATTATGAAAAAGGAGATGTGAAAGCTGCTGCTTCAGTGATAGGAGCTTGAGAAAGTAGATATAAAGATACAGAAGAACATCTCTTTATTTTATAGTGTTGTAACTGTGGCCAAATATAGTAGCAGGAGGCTTAGAAACAGAAGTAGCCTGAATGAGTGTATATACAAATGGTTTATTTTTGTGGCAATTGAAAAAGGGAGGGATAGTTGTGTGGCTGTTATTCCCTTCACAGACCTCAAATATTCAGAGTATGGGCCAGTTTCGGATTTTCTAACACATGTTTTTTGTAGGTCTTAGCCAAAACAAAAGGTTTATCTATTAGCAGTTGCAACTTTCCTACAAGATTGATGGATGGAAATAGAGAAGTGGGAAGGTAAAGCTGTATTGCAAAAAGGGTGCTCATTCTTCCCAACAGAATAAATAACCAACCTAGCCAACTGGCAAATGAAACATGGACCAAGTAGAGAGTTTAGTTTTGTACAAATGTGCATATGGATGATCACACAGACCCTCAGTTGTACTTAGCCCCTGAAGCTAAGGCCCCGTTGGGGACTCATAGCTTTAGCAGTATAATTTAGAAAATAATAAACACAAAAAGAGAGGAAAGGAAGGGAAGTAAAGAGGAATGGTGATTTCTTTGATCTTGTTATGTCTGTGCTAATGTACCCAATGTAGTCTTAAGTTGTAAACTCCATGGAAAAGATTCCTATGTTTTCTTCTTTGAAATACTCTTTACACGTGACAGAGTAATACAATCAGTCTGGCTCCTCTTAATGGAGCTGGGCTTCTGTTGATAAAATAATGACATCCTTTTTTTTCTGTCATCTGTGTTCATTGGAACAGTAGAAGATTATTCAGGTTTATGAAGATAATGAAACAAGTAGCTTTCCCTGTCTTGAAGTTATTCTGAAGAGTTAGAAGTCCTGTATCTGCTAAGATGCTCTATAGTTGTGTTAATGTTGTGTTCTCTAAACAAACATTTTCTTTGTGTTTCTGTGAAGTTTCATAATGCAGTCAGATTTAAATTAGATGCTAAATTAATTGCAGTGCATGTGACAAAACTGGAATTAGGTAACTGCTTTTTAGAAGTTTTCTTTTTAGTTGAAGAGACAAAAGTCTATTGTGGGCTGAACTGAATATGATTGTGATGAACTTTCCATTTGTCAAAACAAGGCTCACCCTACTCCTCCAGAGTGAAATTCTGTGTTTATCAGTCTGTATGCCATTTCACTGTTACCTGTAAAGCTCTTTCACTAGACTCCAACATGGTGTTCATTTTCACCTTCAGTTTTAGTCAATAAATTTATGCTAAGTAGTTTCTTGTGCTTTAAAATGTGCTAATGGACACTAATACGTGCACTTTCAGAGCTGCAGGGGGCTCCTGATGCCAATTTCAGCATATTGAATTTGCTTCTACTTACGGTATTTAGAAAAACAACATAAAAATATTCTTGTTACATTTGAGTTCAAAGGAAAAGCTCCTACCAACCAAAGTTGTCGAGACAGGGCCTGAAACCTTAAAGCATCATGAGTCCTATGGTGGCATCACACACAGACAACAGGTTGTCCTGAGAAACACAGTCATAGGGGTTCAAACTGTGTTGATTAAATATAATTTCTTCTAGTTTTGTCTACAAAACAGTACATCTTCACTTGAAGTTGAAAGTCTGATCCCTGTTGTCTCTATTGTTAGCAAAAGAAAACTGTACTTCCCCAAGACAAGGCCTTTCAAGTTCCGTGGTAGCAGAGAAGGTGAACTTCTGTATTGGTGCAATGAGCATATTGTGTCCCCATCCCAAAGCTTACAAAATCTGCTTACCAGGAAGAGGAATGACATGGCTTTCCATCCTCTTGCTCCTCTTAGTCCTTTTGGGTTTAGTCACTTCTGATAAAAAAAGGCACAATTTTGCAAGTATCCCAAGAGACCTAAAAAATGTAGGTCTTAAAGTGTGCATAAAAAGCTTCCATCTTACTGTATGCATGTAGGCCTAAGAACTCCTTGATTTGTTCCACAAGTTCAGTAATCACTAATCCATCTATGGAATTGTGTCTGGAATACTCACAACCAACTTCTGGCATGAAATGTTTGCTCTCAAACTACAGTGTATAAAGTAGCCATGACCAACAGCATCAGGTACTGCCAGAAGTATGCTTGGAAGATTTTGATAGATTACTTTGACCTCTGACAGTGTAGCACATGCTGTGAATTACGTTTGTAACTGTCTCACAAAGTGATCTCTCATCTAAATATCAATGTCTTTTAGGGAAACAGGGAATCTCTGAAAGGGGCAAAAAAAATTTATCTGTTAGTTGATACTAAAAGAAATAGTACCAATTACAGCTTTTATGAAAAACAATTTATTCCTTGATTGGGTCCTCTACCAAATTTTGGAGCCTCTGTTGAAAACCATTAAAAACTATAAGATACTGAGGAAGATCCTACTTGGAAAGGAGTTTCCTTGCTATCTCCCCTTCTAGTTTTCAGATAGTCTTTCCAGCTTTTCTAAATGTTGTCTATGAAGTGGATAGCTTCCAGAGCATAGTGAGCTGCATGGTATCAGACTACTGGCACCCACACAACAGTGATCTCAAACAGGTAGCTCCTAAGGACAACCACTCATCTGATCTTTCAGTGTTTTTTAAGGAAGACTTATAATAATGAAGGTGTTTTCAAAAAGGGGATCATTCAGACTGATACCTAAAACTCTGCTATTCAGTGAAAATCATAGGCTCCTAATTAGGCTGACAGTCTTTTGTGAAGTTTTGTGAAGATTTTAACAGTTTTTATTACCTCTTTGATTATCCTGGAAAGTAAATAGTTACATATTGGATAACCATATGGGTGATGTGTGTGTATTTAAAGAAGATTGCTCAGATGGCTCAGAGCCCATAGTGGCAATGCCAGGATTTTTATGCACTAAAAATCTAAACAAATAACTACATGATGGAAAGAACAATCACTGAAAGGAAAAGTGAGCAATAAAATGTAGAATTCACCTTTAACATCAGTGACAGAGATAAATGCCATGGGAGAAGTTATAATGTGATATACTACAATTGGGCTGTGTCCCAATTAGCTTTCCAGCTTCAGCAGGGAAAGTAGGATGGGGTGCTTGTTCCTTGTTTCCAGTCAACAGTACTGGGCTGCCAGTGGTCTTTTTAAAAGTCCTGGTTTCTACCTCAGTTTTCTATTTCCTCAGTGACTCCAGTTGACCTTCCAGCAGAAGGGATATGGAGAATCAGCTTGCAGTTTGCACCACAAACCATATAAACCCCATTTCTCAACATACCAATGTACCATAACAACTTCTTATGATAACAAGGCCATTGAATAACCTGGCATGACTTTTTTCCTTGGACAGATGAGTGGTGGGAGGAAGGAAGGGTGCAGACAGAAAGGTGTGAGGGATACTCGAAAGAAAATTCTTGAGGGACTGAGTAATTTCTTCAGGAAGACATTTCCCATATTTTTTGTTCGGTGCTTGAATGCTGCTTATGCAATACATACAAATATTCTAGGTCTCTTCAAGTGAAAAAGGACCCTGTAATCCAAGTCCACTCAGTGAACTGTAAATGTAAGCCTACTGAGGGAAAGGAACAGTTTGAAAGACTGACTCTTTCATATTTTAGTCAGGATTTATCATGATCTGTAAAGCACATAATTCTCATAACAGGAAAGCTTCAATTTTTTAAACTCTGGCAATTTTTCATTCGAGAAATACCCAGGCAGCTAGCCTTCTCTTAGATGAGACAGAGTGGGCTGTTTTATATCAGGAACTGCATTTCCTACTTTGCTTCATCTGCCAGAAATTCTCTTGCCAGAAACTCTGTCATTTCAGTTTTTATCTGTTTTTGAGGGGAAGTTAGTTAACCATCTCAGTAGCATCACCATCACTACAGAAAAATCTGCAGATAGTGAAAGGCTACGGAAAATTGATAATTGTACACAAATGCATAATTTTCCTCAGGCCATGATAAGCAATGATAAAATTGCCAACTCCATTTTACAGTGGAGAGGACTGTGGTGCAGATTTACTTTAATATTAATCTGTGCACAATTCTGAAACAACAAGATAGCAAATATGTCTGGTCCATGCCTGTTACTACTTTTGCTGTATTGGTGTATAATCAATAAACTGTTACAGCCAGTGCAATGTTCTGATACTGGATCTCTGTCATTGAAGGAACACACAAACACCAGTTAGATTTTTCAATATCTTAAAAAAAATAAATGTAATAATGAAAATTTCCATCATTTGGATACAAGAGTCAGAGCTTTGTGCTTTTCAATTAGATTATATGCGCAGACCAGACAGACCTCACTGGGACAGCCCTTGCATGCATTTCACAGAGAATTCGACCAAAAGTGTTTGACAGCCAAGCAAGCTGAAATCTTAAACACACAAGGCAAATTTTTTTATACTATGTGATAAGAGTATTGCTGATCGATAATTTATTGGTAGGCTGTTAGTAGAGATTATTTGAATATAAGTGTGGAGCTGAGCTTGCTGAGACTTGGTATATTGTGCTCAGCAGTCATATATACCTGCTTCATGTGTTGCTAGTTACGTCAAAAAGTACTTCTGTAGTGCATGGCAACATTCCAGATTGTCTCAGTCAAGTGGATTATTCTTCAGTGCAAGACTTTTCTAGGGAAGGGAATATCCAGGGTCCAGATTTGAAGGGTCCGGTGCAGACCCTTTTACAGAGCTCACCTGAGAAGAACGGTCAATTCTTCTTTTGCTCAAAGTCTGTAATGTGTTTGCTGTCTGTGCCAAGAGGCAGTCAGTGAATGTTTGCAAAAGGAGTTTGTGGATTTAAAAAATGTAACTGAAGAGAGACTGTGGCAGGGAATAAAATAATACATGACATATCACCGCTTTTTTTAAAGTCAAATTAAGATCTGTAGTGTGTTAATAACTTCGTGGCAATGATGATTAAAAAGCTGATTACCCTTGTTGCACATGCATTATAACCATTTTTTAAAGTGCCTAGCACCTCTCCAAAAGGTTCTGTTACATTTTTACAGCAGTGATGATAGCAGTGGTAGTGGAGTGAGGTGTTGCAAACAAAACAGTTGAGCAGCAGTGAAGAACAGACTTTCTGTGGGAACTGAAACACTGCAAGACTAACAGAAAGCTGTTAATGCAGTATAGCTTGCTCTTCAAACATAGAGAACAAATGATCAGGAAGACAAGCCCTCTTGTATTCTTTATTATCTGAGAACATTTGTTTTCATTGAACTCAGTCTTGAAGTCACTGATCCTGCTTTTCACTCCAATATGCTCTCCCTAATTGACTGTATTTTTATTCATATGTGTGTATAAAGTCCTCCAAATAATGTAAGCACAAAAATTTGGTATAGAAAGAATTTTATTAAAAACTAGATGTTAGTGTTTCAAAGGAGACTAGAGAATCTCCTGGGATTACTGAGTAGATGGGAGGAGTTGATTGCCTCAGGCATAGCTCAGGGCCATTAATTACAGCTAGTCATTAATTCTCCTGTAATGCCCTGTGTTGATGCCACTGTTCCTGTTACAACACAGAAATAGAAAGCTGGCTGACCTGTGGACTTTGATGGGTTATATTATTCTTAAAATGATTGCTTATATTTCTAAATGCTCATCACTGAACTGTTCATTAGAGTTTCAGCTTGTAAGATTCATGTCTTTACGAAGAGTTAATGTTTTGCTTTTTACTCACAGGAAGCCTATAAATAGCTCTTGAAAACAGTATAGCCTGTATGAGGTATGCTCTGTATATTGAATTCTGGGAAAGTAAAATTGATACTCTCTAAAGATAATCAGTATACCTATTTCATATCTAGAGAAAATGAAAATTGAACATATGGTTCCCTTACTCTGTGGTTGCCATATAAGGCAAAGTGCAGTCTAAATTCTAAGGACCAAAAACTAAGGATCTAGTTTTTGGGTTGTTTTTGAAAAGAAGAAAGTCCTGAAATTTTCATGAGTTTATTTCAATTCCTAAAGAAATGCTAATAAAGGACAGAATAGTTAGAAACCATTTAGAAGCAACTTCTATCATATGCCCTTTGCATGCATGCTCATGTATTCAGCACTGCACAATAAAAGCATTGCTGGACTGATTGTAAAGTGCAGGAGGAAAAAGTTCAAGAGCAAGAGACAGCCCCCAGCTTAGCAGATCATGTGAACACACATGACTCTAAGCAGCACAGAGTTTGGATAGCAAACAGCAGCTGTGAGAATTTCCAGACTGCTAGACTTGCATGTCTTTTTAAGTTACCTTAAAATGTTTTTGCTCAAGAAGAAAGTTATTCATCTGGCTTTTACATAAGAGTCCTTCTTTGTCACTTTGGGATCACAAAGTGTTTTACAGAGGCAGAGATTTAGCACTGACATGCACATGTCAGAGGGAAAATTAGCAGACTGGACCATGGTTGCACAGAACTTTGGCAATGCAGAAGTATGATAACAGATGAGCTTCACTACTGCTTTCCCTGAAAGGCCATACAGCAGCACTGCGTAACACACCAGTCGGAAAGTGTGAGATACTTTACTCAGCTGAAAATATAGGTGAGTTGAGAATACTTGTAGACTGTATGAGAACACTGGTAAATTACTTTAAAAAGACAAAAAGCAGCAGCTGAACTCTCTAATTAGCACTTGTGGTGAAGACATGGATTTGTATTGCTGAAATGTGAAATTCCAGCACTACATTGATTCCAAGAAACAGAGTATAACATTATTTGCAGGTAGATTTAGGATAAATAACCACTTCCTAAGGTGTGTTTGTTCTCATTATTTACCCAGCTGGACCTTGTTTACTTTATGAATTCAGTATTGATCACAGGAATGCTGGGGCATATTTAAGCAAAAGAGGATAGGCTGTCTTTGGGTATACTAAAATGTCTGAAGTTTATAGAATGTATTAGTAGGAGAGGTTGCACTTGAAGTTCTATAATGGCAATATGGTAGAAGATTGGTATATGGATTTTTCCCTCTTCTTGTATGTTAAATCTCATTGACCCTTGTGCCTATTTCATATCCATAGTGGGAGCAGAGCCTAAAGCTAATGTTCTGTCATTTTAAAAAGACTGTCTGGAATTCTTTTCTGTTCCATTATGTTTGATAATTCTACAATTTCAGAATGAGTGTTTTAAAAAAGGTTTATGTTGTTCCTTTTTCTTCCTCTGAATCAGTTTGTCCTGCCACTGTGCAGGAGGAGAAGAGATGAGGGAAGGAGGAGGTAGTATCCCTCTTTGCTGTGCTGATTTTGCCCCTTTCCACTGACTCAAAATAAATTCTATACAGTTTACTGGGCTTTCAGAGAAAAAAAAGGGGTAGGAGGGAAAGAGGAGGGGAAAGAGGAAGAGGACTGAAGAGACAAAGTGAGAATGAGAGAGGAAAACCTTTTCCCTCCGGGGTCATAATGAGGTCAACACACATCCATCACCCATATGAAAAACCCTGTAATGTAAATCAAACCATTTTAGGGCATAATGAGGATTTACTCTCCTACAATTGGAACTTAGCTGATAAAGTCTTAATTCCATTTTTCCGAGACCCAATAATTTTTAAATACCTAACATGTTAAACAATAATTGATTCAGCAAGTAAGTCCCTTAGAGACTGGTGTTTACCAGGTGAATCACAGGAACTGACTGATCTTCTGATCCTGTTAATTCGGTGGAGTTATGGGTGAGGCTGTATTGAGTACCCCCTGTTGACCAAAGCAGTCCTGCAGACACCTGCAGAGAGTTGTTCTCAGTGCATGCACAGTACTGAAGAACTCATGTGGAATTAGGGGTTTATCTCTTTATCCTAGAAACCTGAAAGTAGTTTTCTCTGTTACGATTCTTTTTTTCTTGACAGACCTTTGTCAAGAGATGTCTGTAATATCTGTTAGCTTTAATCGTCTGTGGGATCTGGAGTATTCCAGCCTTCTATAGAATAACCTTCTAAAGGTTATTCTATAGATAGGAGTGTCTGAAATGGAAAGTATGGAGCTCTGTGAACATCTAGCATAGCAGAGCTGTGTGTATTGTACACAAATGAAGGTCTGAACTACCAGTAAATACAGACAACTGGAAACCATTGGGCTAAACCCATCCAAAGATTGTAGAGAATTCCTGCTCCCCATCTCAAACTTTTCAGAGGTACAAGTAATTCTTATGTGCTGTTCCCAAAAGAGACATCTCAGCAGTTTGATGGTGACTTTCTGCTATTTGAATTTATCTGGTTTGAGTTTCCTTTTTCTTTGAAAGGACTTAAACTTTTTTTAAACTTCCTTCCTGATGTTTGTCTTTTTTCCAGATTCCAAAATTAGATCAAGTCACATTTCCTCATGGAACTTCGGCTTCAAGGAGGCATTGAGCTATTGCAGCCCCTAGTCTGAAGGTTCCTGCTCCAGTGGGTGACCTGCGCTGTCATGCACAATATCCAAAAACAATTGGACAATGGCAAACTTTAAAAGTTAATGCATGTCCTGCTTACTGTCCCATCCCCCTCAGCTTGTGCTTTCTGACACTTGCTTGATGTTGCTGAGTCCTTTTTGCTGAAAATTCAGTCCATAACTTGCCTGCTGCATTCTCGTTTGACCTGTTAACTGCTAAAGCAAAAAAAAGTTATTTTAAGAATTGGCTTGTCAAAGAGAGCAGATCTCCTCCCTTCAAAGATCTCTAAAGATTAATATTTGATTAAAGTGTGACTGCAGCATTAAAATGGGTGCCCTGTGTCTTTTTACAAATTAATGGCTGGCAAACTTGTGTGCTGTCTAGTTTTTTATTTGGCAAATTATTCAGTTAGTGCTTCAGGGGGAGTTGCAGGGGAGGACAAGGAGTTAGGTGATTTTTAGATACGTTCATTACCACTTTTATTCCTAGAGGTAGTCTGAAGATGACTAAATCCCTTCATACATCCACAGATTCAGTTCTCTCAAAATAAATAAGAAGACATGCTCTAAATCATGGAATAAAACCCCAGGTCCTCACTTGGGCAACCCCATATCAAAACCAGGAGGCTGGATTTATGGTCATTCAGTGGTGGGTATACCTGTGACCCATGCAGCTGCTGCACTGTTCTTTGCCTCTGTGCTTGCTGCATTCTTTTTGAATTCCAGCAAATGGCTGCTGATAAAATCTGCTCTCAGGAAGATCTTGAGACCCAATGCCTGCCTATTTTCATACTCTGATAGATCAGAAAGACGACCAAATATTTAGATATTACTATATGCTCTACAGGACACTCTAAGACAGTCCATACAGAGAGGGAAAGTAATGAGTAGACTCAGTGTACAGTTATCAAGATACTGTAGCACTGTTACGAATACTTAAGGCGTGATCAGTCTGCTGCAGAAAATACCATGGAATAGGGTATCAGGTAAAGGAAAGAAGCACAGCTTGTATCTGTTTAATTTTACTTTGGAGTTTCAAAGTCTTGATAGTTCTTTGTAAAAAGAAGAGACTGTTCTATTTGGTGGTGTATAAGTCTGATATTGCTACCTATATAATATTCTTTGGTTATTTTTAGAAGTGGTCTACTGCAGAAAAATATAGATACTTTCTCATGTTACAAGACAGAGGCAAATTTTGTCTCAACATTTGCCTTGTCCCTTTCTGGCTATTCTTTCTAGACTGTGTGGTAGTTTCTAAAAGACCCAAATCTATTCAGTGATCCCTATTCATGGTAGGGCTCCCTTCCCAGTCTTTGCAGACCTGGCCAAGAATATGATATGCTGGGCAAAGGGGCAGGAGCCAGTGACTGGTAGGGCATAGGCCACTGTTGTGTGGAATGCTTTGTACTGTGGAACCATGGCCAGCAGCCGCGGGCTGCATGGGAAGGTATAAAAGGCTTGGATGTAATCTGGATCTGTGCTGGTTCTTCAGAAAGGAAATTTTAAGAAAAGGAGTCTATAAACAGACTAACATCATGTGTTGCCACTCAATATCATCAGTGTCTGCTACAAAATTTTAAAGCTGGGAATATAGGTAATTAGATGCTGATGAAGATTGACTACAGGAGGGAGGAAAGAGTGTCTAAGAGGGTTACAAGAGGGTGGTATTGAATAACTACATCCATTACTGACTTGAACTCCTTGAAAAGTACATTAGATGGAGTTGTACCTAATGAAAGCTTAGCATGTGAGATATTTGTTGAAGTAGGAATTACTGTGTTGGGGGGAAGAAACATTTTGAAAAATGTTTTGTTACAACTTTTAATTATAATTTCAAGGTAAGAAAAAGGTGAAGCTGCAATGACTTCTGTAGCTAACATTAAAGTCTCAGTGGATTTATTCCTCTACTCTCTTAGTACTTCCTGATTTTAAGCAGTAGCTCTGATTTCACTAATATTGGGGATTTCTGTCATGTCTTAAAAGGACACAAAAGGGCTGGGACTGGGTTTTTCAGTGATTTTCTAGATGGATTTTGGAAAACACATCACAGAAGTGTTTTGAATCTGGCCAGTCCTTACTGTTGCATAGCAATGCCCCAAACACAACTGGGCTGGTTGTCATCCTCTTTGTAGGGCTGGTTCTGCTGGAAATTTAAAGGGCTGGTCATATGGCCTGGTAATGAGACATATGCCATAGTACCTCTTTAACATTAACAGCTGGTGCTCAATATCAGCTATATGTGTTATGTACCCTTGCAATTTAAATTGGAATGTTGTAGAACAATAGCAATAACTCAGTAAGAATGTATTTTTTTTTTTAAAAATGTGCATGGTAGATTAAATTATTGGCCTAACCAAAGTGTTATGGGTTACTACTCCAGGTATGTTATGCTGGATTTGGGCAGAATGGAGGCCCGTGATGAATATACAGTCCCTCTGATGCTGCTGGACAAGAAATGTTTTAGTTATAATGCAATTGTAATTAAAATTCCTCCCACTCTTTCATTGGTGGTTTTCCCATATAGCCAGGAGAGCCTTGTCTATCTCTAGTTACCTTGCACCCAAGTTCCTGTTTTTGTGCCAGCTTGCTCACCCTAAGCCATAGTCCCATCCCTGGGAGACAGTGCTGGCTCTCCAGACCGGTGCTGTCCTGAACAGCCCAGCATAATGGTAGAAGTTACGGCTGCTGTTTCAGAAGCTGCCACTGACATTAAATGAAACAGAACTGGCCCAGCACTTACTACTTTGGAAATGCCATCCTCTTTGGAAAAAGCATTTTAATTCTGAATAAAACATTGGGTTGGCTTTTAGTTCATGAATAGCACTTTATTCCACCTGAATAAATATCAGTACCGACAAGTAACCACATCATGCCATGACCTTATGCAAGTGCATGGCAACATTCCAAGTTAATTTTGGCTATTATTTCCACAAACATGTAGGACAGGCTTTTGTAGGTATTTGATTCCTGTTTAGGCAGTGCTTTAGCAGATGGGCTATAAAAGAACCTGACAATTATCAAGGCTCCATGGACTGATTAGTTCTGGCTTCTGGCATTGACAGTATCTCGAATACTTCCTTCCCAGGCTCCTCCTGAAGACTTAGCATCTTCAAGGAGCATGTGACAGATAAGTGTTAACAAATGACTAAAGAGCTAGAATTTTACAAAAAGGTTTGGAAAGCAACATTGCTTTATTAACAAGGAAAGTTCAAGCAATTAAAAGTCTCTGGAAGACAAATATCATTTGATCTTACTTTTGTTCTTCACAGTCCATGAGGGAGGGCTGTGTGTAATCAGGGAAACAAGTTTTCTTCTTGCCCCACTGGGCCCATGATCAACCAGTCTGCTTTCTGCTTGGAAAACTGAGTAAAATACCTTGGACAACTAAATGAAGCTTCTAATGCTACTGTAAGATCACTCATGGCACTGTCCCAGCTGGCGTTCTCTTGCCCTTGACATATGCTGTCATTGCAAAGGTGAACTTTGGCCATCGTGGTTCTACTTTTTAAGACTGTCTTGAAATAGGATCATCTTCATTTAATAACCCTCTTACTGGAGCTGGAGTCTTGGTAAAGATAGATCTTAATCTCACATGGTAGCCCCAAGTTGTAATATGCTTCTAGTGGGATTCTTAAGAGGCATAGTGCTTAGGTAACTGTTTCTGAATGCTTAAATATCTTTAAATTATGTTCTGGTTTTGCTGAACATCATTGCTGTGTAGTTTCTGAAATGCCTACATTATTGCTCTACATGCAGTGTGGTGAAATCATTCTGGTGCTTTGGGAAATTCTGTACCTTCAGCTTGCTTGCCTGTTAAATAGGGAAGGTTATTTTGTTGCAGATGCTTTGTATAGACTGTCACCCAAAATATTAACCTCTGGAAACATACACTCCTGCCAGGTTTATCTGATATTATCTTGATATTTTTTATTTAATGTAGGGAAAAGCAAATTGAGATTTGTATTAATGTTTGACCAAAGGCCCTCTCTCAGTGGTCTGGTGCAATACAGCAGTCAAATCTCACATATTTTATTATGCTCTGCCAGGAAGTCCACTAACCTTTCATATAATATGTGATTGGTGTTATAGCCAGTGCTGCAGAGTTGTTTTCCATACAGGAGGATTCTCAGCTATTCTTTTCTGCTGCCTTGGTAAGACTTGCACTTGTTCATTCTAAAGTGCCAGATGTTGTACATAAGGCAGGAAATGATATACTCTTATCTTGCTTATTGAGCAGAGAAAAGAATCTACTTTTAAGACCTAGCTGGGAGAGGTTGCTAGCAATGCCAAGTTTAAAGAGAGAGATCAAGTATAGGAGATGAGAAGGCAAGACAAAACTCACTTGAATGTGACAATGAATGCAAAATCTCAACTGAAACACATTTGATGTACTGACATTAAAGGGATTGTACTGAATATATAATCATTGTGGATATATGCAGGGGGTTTTGTATTGTAAAATAATCAAACAAGTGCTTCTTTGTACACTGATGGGGATCTCGGGAGAGCTGTAATGATCTAGATTTAAAGAGATATCAGCCCAATTATGTACTGTGGTATTTGTCTGTTCTTGAAGAATGCAATGTCAGAATAATACTATGTGTATGTGATCCTTAATCTGTGTATCCTGAAGCATTTTACAAATACTAAGCACTTAATTCAGTAGCATTCTGCCGGGCTGTGATTGCAAGCATGGTGATGCACTAAATACAGAGATCAAGTTGAAGAGCCCCTTGTGGATAACCCCAGTGCCCATCTGGCCATGCCTGGTCTGCAAGTTCTTTTTATTCGCCCTACAGTTTTTTCCTGTCAGGTACTGATGAGCAGTTGTTTGGCTACTAGGCTGCTTAATAGCCAAGTGTCTTGTGCTGCCCATCAGGCTGTTCCAGTGCCAGCAGACTGAATTCTGCTACCTATCCATGAAGGAAGAGATATGGCCTGTGATTTGTGGCAAGGGACCACCATAAAACAGGCCTCTGGATGCCGTAGCTGCAGAGGTTTGACCATTCTGCTGCAAGGCATGAGAAGAGAGCAGTGAAGGAAGACATCAAACATACTGATTCTCTTTAGTAAGCAAAGCCTAACATATGACACTGAGAACGGCAGTTTTAAGGGGATACATCTTTTATCTTTCAGAAATTTCTAAAACATACTGATAAATTCAGAGCTGATTTGGGTCAGGCTCTTAGTAGCATTTTCTACTATAGACAGAACCACTTTAGGAGTCCTTTGTATGCATGTGTGTTACTGTTCTTTTTACTGTTTAGGGCTATAGTAAGAGAACTGGATAAAATAGCTCTGTGAAAGTTAGAGAAAAGGCAGTCAAATTGTCTACTGGGACTGTTGCTCCAACAAAGAGTGTCAGTTGAGTACAAAGTCTTGTCACTTCTAGCTTTTATCTTCTGGCAGCATGAAACAGCTTTACTGGCCACCATCATCCTTCTGCTACTAGTATACACTCTGAAAATGTCTCCTGATTTACATCTCTATTGCTGTAGCTGATCTGATATATGAGCATTATTTGAGTTTTATACCTCTTGAAAAAATGTCACACTGGCCTGAAATTGGAGTAACACATTGGTGCATATTAGTTTCAGACACTTAGTTTCTGTTTTGAGGCAGAGTAAATCAGCAGGTCTGTGCTGGCAGCGTTAGTCTTGCTTGGCATCTTGGTTACATCTGCTCTTTTTTGCAGACATCTTTATTATAAAGACACCTTTGAACACTTGCAGCAATTTTCCTTTTTAAGTGACCAGATTTTATCCATGCTCTTCTTGACAAATAACTCCCTGTCCAGTATTCAGGCACTAGCATTTTTTCTTTTTGTCTGGATTTTCCCACTGTTTCTGTTTGCAGGAAGGATTCTATCTGGAGCTAGCACTGCTGACACTTGCTGGGCAGTGTACTCATCCAGTAGATCTGCAGGCCTGTTCACTCTACTTCTTCTGATCTGTCAGATCTGTAATAGCTGTCAAGTTTACTAAACTTACGGAATGCCACTGATGTGAATCTTTGATTTATGATTTTGTCATGAGAAAACACCACTAGATATTTTCCAAGACAATATGTCATTCCTGTTTCATAGAGTTTTCGTTTACTTCTTTTGGAACCTGTAATTCCTGAAGTTTGGAGGTGAAAACAATTTCTGAAATTGCTATGTGATTCTTCTGTAGCACAAAGGATGTGGTGGGGGCCTTTTAAAAGTCCTGTGCATATCTGTGTTCCCTCTGGGTGCTGAAACAGAGCCTTGAAATAGTAGAGGTCCAGGACACAGCTGGAATGTAAACTGTCTCCAAGTAGCCCTTCCCAAGGATTTCCCACTGCAGAAATGACAAGAAATCTCCTAAAGGCTACAGTGTAGTCAGACATCACATTTCCCAGTTTGTACAGGTTTTGCTTAAGGTGTCAATTATTGTGATTGAATGGCATACTTGGAATATGATGGTGATCTCATGAGTTTCAGTCTTTAATACTAGCTAGTGGACAATGGGGTTTTTTTATCTGAACATGGATGATCATTAGTGCTATTTGTGAATTTGTGAATGCAAATCAGCATGGCTGAAGCCAATGACACAGTTAATTGATGTCAATTGGGCATCCATTCCAAAACAGGTGAATATAATGGACTTTTAACTCCACAGGAGATGTGCAAAGGATAATCTTGTACAACAGACAGAGATAACAGTGCCTATTTTATCTAAAAGATACCAAGATTTTCACGGAGGTCTGAATTTTGTAAAACTGAAGAGATGGTATAATGCTAAAATTAGGTTCTGTGATGTTCCCTAAATAAGGAACTAGCAGTATGTAGGGAAATACTTGTAAATTGGAAACTAGCCAGTTAAATATCTTAGGCATATATATACAGACATATATATAGTTTTCTCATTGTATGACACTGAATTCCCCTCAGTACTATCAAAGGAAAAGGAGATCAGATAAACAGTAATTAACATGTGAAAAAATAGTTATATTAAATGGAAAAAAAAATTCTTGCCTTATTTTCCACATGTTTGATTTTTGTAACAATATGATTTGCAAAACTTGTCTCTAATGCAGTTCTAAAGTTTTAAGATACCAAAAGAATTACATGAAGTGCACTTACATGTAAAGGCAGCTTTCTCTCTGTTAATAAAACCTTCCTTAAAGGCAGTTCTGTAGTTATACTTGTGGCTTGGTGGTTAATGCCTTGTTCTCATATGCAAGTCAGTTGATTCCTCTGGTGCTTCATAATACTCAGGAGCCATGGACTCTTGTGGTGTGACTCATGCTGTAGCTTATTTTACTGTATATTCCATATAAAGATTTTCTTTGAACGGTGAGTGGATACACAGGATCAAAGTGACAGTAACAAGCTTTGTCTGTCCTGCTTCACAACGGAGAAAGAGCCCTACAAAAATAGATTGAAGTGTAGGATGTTGCAAATTAGGTAGCCCTCCAATTAAGACATCTTCTAGCTCTAGTATTACCAGTGACCTCCTCTTGTCTTCTAGAGGGACTGAAAGTCTCATCCCAGTGTGGCAATACACGTGCTTCAAAAATCATTCTTCTTGCTGTCAGAAAAGGGATGAAGTATTATCAGGTTACTTCTCAATAAACCTGCTCTTCTTCTATCAGGAGTGCATAAGAATGCTTGTATATATTTTCCACCACTGCAACAGCAGGTGATGGCAGTGCATGCCAAGCTAGAGCTGCCTGGTTTAGGTGCTCAGCACCTTCAATACCAGTGTCCACAGAAACCTGAAGAGTAACAACTTTAGGACATCTGTGCATAGTGTTAATGTAAACACTTCAAAGAATTGTTAATTATAAGAAATGAAATTGCAAAATAAACTTGGAATATAAATATAATCACAGACAGTGAGAACAAAAAGTTTTTCTGTGAGTGGAAGGGGTGAAAAACCTTATTTCCTTTTCATTTTTGCTCTTTCCTGCTAACTATACCATAGTTTCCACGATGTATCTGTTTGATGGAATTCAATGTATGTGATGATTGGAGTTATACCTGTGATATAGAGTTATACCTGTGATGTAGAGTTATACCTGTGGATTGGAGTTATACCTGTGAGGATCAGCCAGCTGAGGACAAAGTGCTGCCCTCTTTTCTTTTCCCTTGGACACTTTATTTAGGACTTCTCTCATATTACTAATTCCTGTTTAGCTTCTAGGACCCTATTTGAACCCTATCACAAATTTGATAAAGTACTTTTCTGCTGAAATCAGAAGAATTTCTGTAAAGAAGGGGAAAAGGGAGGAATTGCCTGCTATAGACAAAATTGCATTTTCTTAGGAAAGCAGAGAAGCAAAACAGAGTCTGTAACCATGCCTGAGTGCGGGAGTCTGATGCATGATGGCCACAATTACAATAGAAGCAACAATTAAAGTTTGTTTGGGTATGCTTTTAATGAGAAGGTTGGGAAAATCATCAGGAACTTCTCAGTGTAAAAGAATGGGACAAGACGCTTTCTCCTCTCAGCTCCCACTGTGCAGCCAGACTCACGATGATTTACTGCATTCTCCTAGCAAGGGTTTTTTCAAAGAATTCTGTATTGCCTGTGTTGAATTTTCAAAATCTGCAGTATAAATCTTAAGCAACCCATTTGTTTTTGTATGATAATCTACAGAAATTACTTAAAATTGTAGTGCAATAATATCATGCACTGTTACTTTGTCTCCTTTACTGAAAAGCAATTTAGTTTGCTCTCCATACAAGAACTGTGTATTTATCTAGTACCACTGTTTGCTTTGTGTAAATATTATTTCTTGTAATACATAATTTCCAATTGGTTCAGAACAAGAACAGCCGGGGCTCGTGAGAAGCAGGTGGTGGGGCCTCCCCAGCACAGCCTGATGTATTTAATACTGGGTTTTTTTTCCTTTAAATAAACAAATGAAACATGATTCCGTAAGGTACGAGCAGGAAAGATATATAAGAAGTGAACAATTGAAAACAGTGGACTAGAAAGAAGTTTTACTTCCAAAATTGATTATCTACTACTGTATGCCTTGGCTTAATGAAATCTATCCATCTAGTGCTGAGGTTGAGATTTCAGTATGCAAATGAAATTGTTTTTAGCCATGTGCAAGGGGAAATCCAGAAGAAATGGCTGTTTGCTCCATTGGAATGGAAACATAAAACTTCCCAATAAGTTGTCTATTACATAGATAACTTATAAAACCAAATTTTTCTAAGTTTTAGAATATACTTGTAAAAGCCAGATCTTTCAGAATGACAATTTAAATGCCATGGATGTTTCACTCAGAGCATCTTTTAGGAGTTTGACAGGAGCTGTCTTAGTGTAAGAATCGGCTTTTCTCATTACCCTTCTAATGAGGAATTCCTCACACGAGGAATATGCTTCCTAAATTTCCTTGGAGAGCTGCTGTGTTGTTACACTCATAGTATGTGGCTAAGTTTAAAGGTCTGTTAGTGAGTCTTCAGCAATTCTCTTTCTCTTACAGTTGATTGATTACAGTCTTCCATCATTATCATCGGAATCATCATTTGTGTAGTCGTATGTCAAGTTAAAGGCTGTGTCTCTTTGAATCCAGTTATATCTCATTGAAAGTCTGTCTGGGACAGAGGTGGCTCTCTTTTTCTATTAGTTGCATCCCTTTGTGGTGGTACAGTTTCAGTGCACGAGTGTAACAAATAGATGGGAAGGAGTTTCCTAAGGCATTTTTGTTTTGGCCTTTGGAGGTCTGTCCTACAATAAATGTGAAAGCTCTGAACTTCTTGTTCTCAGTTAGCTCATGCTCTGACATAATCATACTTGCTTTGTGTGAAGAAAAATCTCTGGTGAAACATTCTAATCTTGGGTTTAGTTAAATTGTGCCATTTTGCACCTTTTGTGCTGTGTCACTTGCCTGTTTGCATCCTGCCCCTAAATGCACTCTAGACATCTCTGTTTGGGAGGAGGAAGAGACAGGATCTGACCTTTAATTTTGTGTGTAGAACTTAGCAAAGCTGTATCCCTGGTTAAGCTGATTTCAGGACTCTGTTTGACAAAGGAATAGACTGATACAATGTTATGCTCTTCTCTGTTCACCCTCTTTCTTTTTCTGGAGAGATTATTATTCAGTTTAGTTCTGTAGTTTACCCTTCATTATCTTGTGTCTCCATTTTTCTCATGTTCCTCTTGTTCCATTTTTCTCTTTTGGTCATTTGTTCAGCCTTAAAATCTCCTTAGTATTTTTTTCACTTAAGAAATTCTACAGTGCATCTTCATTACTGTGCCTCACTGTATATCTCAAATGCTGCTCTAATTTTGATGTTGAATAACATTACAGGTTGTAGATAGGTAAGATGAAAACTGATAATGAGGAACAAAAATCAAGTTTACCATTTTTATATGGTTATATATTGTACTGTGAGGGAAACACCATTCAGAAAATGAAATAAATAGAAAACAAAAGCTTTTTTAATACAAAATTCCTCCCCACACTGAAGTGTCAGCTAGTAAAACTAGGCTTTATACTTGATGCCCAACTCAATTGGAAAAAAAAAATCACGATTTGGGTAATTTTTAAACAGTAGCTGGAAGGTTTTGGACTTTTTTTAATACAAGTGAATTAATCTGTGACCATGTTTCATCATTTCTTGAACCAAGTCACTCTTAAGAATCAATGAGTGGTTTGGACTCTGCCTAGTGTATACTGTTTTAATCCTTTGAAACACATATTTTCTTCTAATTTTTTTTTTATAATTAACATCCCAGAGCCACACAATGAAAAATATTGCAAACATTTAGCATGCCTCATTGTGAAAAGTAGAGATTAATTTTATGATTGGGTAATTTGCAGACTTGTTGATTTATGTGCTGTTCATCTCAATCTGCATAATCTTTAAACCTAAACTATCTCAACACCAGCCAAATTTAAGGAGCCAAACTTCTACCTCTCGTAGAATTGTATACCTGTGTCCAAGACATCAGCAGATAGAACAAGAACACAGTCTTAAGCTGCACCAGGGGAGGTTTAAGTTGGACATTAGGAAGAAATTCTTCACAAAAAAGGTGATTGATCACTGGAACAGGCTGCCCAGAGAGGTGATGGAGTCACTGTCCCTAAAGGTATTTAAGGAAAGGCTTGGTGTAGTGCCCTAAGGAAATGTATTGCCTGTATTTGCCTAAGAAAAGAGTTGTACCACAAACAGTCACAGCAGGACTCCAGGTTAGAGCTGCAGAGCAGCATTTGTGTGCTGGCTTTTTCAGTCTTGGTGAGGGTCTGGCTGCAAAATAAGTTGTCTGTGATTTGAGGAAATCAGTTGCTCTGACTTCAATCTGTAGGAAAAACCTTGAAAACTGCCCCATCTGAATAAGGCATTTGCATTGAAGTTTGTTGATGCAATGTACCTAATCCTTGTGTTACGGCACAGCGAAATCACTGTTACTGATGTTTGCATTTAAGTTGGATAAAAGTCAGTTGTTCCCATCCAATACATTTTGAAATCTTCAGACAAGATGCCATTGCACAAAAAGAGATTATGTTTAACAGACTGGTTAAAGGTCTTTTATAGGGATCTTCAGAATTGAGAGCCATGAGATGTTGGACTGTAAATGTGGATGTAAAACCATGTAACTAAACACTGTGTTACAAAATAGCTGAAACAATACTGTGAGCTCCTGTGGGGAAGTACTAGGGGCAGCATTTATTATAATACAGTGTGAATGAAAGGGGCTCCAGAGCAGCTTTGACCCATTAGAGGTTTATGCTGACAAGGTAATTGCAGTGGTGCCTTTGCAAGGACTGTTGGATGAATTGGAGGCCCAGGTATTTTGGGTTCCTGTTAGGTGATATCAGTCTGATTGTGAGTGATTTTCTGTCAGAATACATGCTTTCCTATCCACTGGAAGGAATAGACACTGTTCAGTCATACTTCCTGAAACATTTTCCCCTCTTATTTTATATTGCACTTGCTTTGATTTCTCTGCAGTATTCCTGAGTGAGCTGCATTTAAAGCAGCTCACACTGTAATCAAAATAATATTTTAAAAGCTTTGAAGAAAGACAAATGTTATAAGGGAAATTTTATGTTTACTTATTTACACTTATTCAATAATCCTTGTTATTGTTATGTACAATTGAATAGAAGTAATCAGTTTGGAGAATTATCCATGAAAGGGAAGCCTTTGATGTTAGATGAGTATTGGAGGTTGATGTGTGCTTGTTTCTCTGAGAAGCAAAAACGGTGTTAGATTGACCCCACTGAACTACATAAGAGGTTTATATTGATTGTAGAGGAATTAATATTTCACCCAGAGTTTCCTTCCAGATGAAAACAAATTTCTATACTAACATACTTCTGTGTTCAGAGGTTGTAAATATGAAAAGTAGAGTTATAGGTCAGCTCACCTGGTTTTTCTTTATTTGTTTTAAATCTCCTTTTAAAAATATATGTAATGGGAGGGAAGAAGAGAAGCTGTTTATAACCATGAATAAAGCCACTGCTGTGAACAGTCTCATCATAAGGCCAATGTGTCATATAAGTTGTACTTGAGACCTATTTTTAAGACTTAACTACTGCGGAGACCTTGTGGTGACCTTACTGAATTTTACTACAGAGTGTGACACAGTGTATTTGTGAGTCTCCTATTATCTGTCTTGTGAACCGAGATCATCTGAAGGAGCGTATCTTTGCTTCTCTGCTCATTATAATAGTGTATGTGAAAATAAGAGGTGTAACTGTCTGGAGGTAAAAGGAAGTGTTTTGTACCTGGAACTTTAGGAAATTGTTCTTCCTCTTGTGCATGACCAAAGAGATGATTCTAGACTTGGCTTGATCTGTCCTGTTAATGGATAAGTTTAAAGGTTGGCTGTAGTGGTAAGAAAAATTATGTTAAAACAGCACATTTTTCTTGTTGTTCTGCTCTTTGTTCTTGAGATTTATCTGCTGGCTTTCCCAGTAAAGATGCAGATTTACAATTCTTAGTGTTGCAGAAAAGTTCAATGAGGAATGAGGTTCTGTTCTGTCACTGCATTGTTCAGCAAATTCCAGCTTACGTGTGATTTGATGCTTCTCTCCTACATGTGATAATTAAAGAGGAAGAAAGGAGAGCACAGCTTTATTTTATGATCTTATATTGATTTTGAGGCATTGTTGGTGACATCATAATTTGATTTTAAAGATACCAGTGAAAAAGTAAAAATGTGGAAATGCATAAAGCTCTTTTTCAGCCACTTTCAAAAACTTGAACTTCATGTTAAAGGCAGCTAAGTATTTTTTCCTGTAAATACATTGTCTATTCTATGTTTACACAATTGAAGTAAAAGAGAACACATAAATCAGATGAACTGTTTGTTCTTAATTTGGTTTTTTTGTCCTCTTTTAAGTATATGCAATCTTTCCCACCCTTCCCAGCCAAGTCCTGTCTCCACCCAAATGCATTTCCTGAGTGGATTTCTCTAGGAGACAGAATTGGAGAGCTGTATGATGGCATTTCTATATTTAAATTAGATGGAGCAGAATAGGCTGTGTAATTTGCTTAATCAGTGCTCATGCTGTAATTTCCTTGGATGTGATTTTTTGTGATGCAGTCTTATCTTTGGCTTTCTATCTGGTAGCTAAGTCTGCTCTTTGGCATGATTTCAGAGTTGGGTGCATTTTTCTTCTTGACAAAATATCAAGGGAATTCTGTGATAAAGCAAATTCTGCACAGAGAGCTTTTCAAGCATGATAAATTGATTTAGGTGAGAATGTGATAGAAAAATATGTGCCTCCAAAATAAAGAGATTGAGTTAAATAAAGCATAGTTAATTAGAGCTATGTAGAAACATTCTGAAGATGGTAAATAGATAAATAAATGGAAAATATGCAGATTCATCTGCTGTTACATAAACTGTACCTATTCTGGGATCAGGATTCAGCAATTTTGGTACAGGCATTTCCTGTATTTATTTTATCAGAACATGACTAAATAATGCTTCACTTCTGCTATTTCAGACCTTGTCTATCACATTTTAATGACTTGATAGACTGATATATACCAAACAGTCTGTTACTGTTCAGTAAGCTGAGGTGAGAGCTTCACGTGGCTTATTTTCTATTTCTCCACAAAAGTAGATATGTTTTTGCTATTATAGCATTACATTTTCCTGATACATCTGTATACTTTCCTTAAGAAATACCTCAGTTCTGTTCTCTTGCCTATACTGTTGATGACAGCAAATGTTTATATTCTATTAATTTTAAAGGCAGACATTTAGCAATAGGCAGGATACTTGGTGTTCTGGAGTGAAGCACCAGCTTCAAACAATGATTTTTTTATCTAGTATTAAACAGCCATGGGTTAGGTTCTTTTTGTGGCGTCCAGTTAAGTGACCTGAAATATATGGAAATTTTCTGATTGAGCTTGCTTAGAAGAAATACACTTAGTAATTTTTAAACACACTAAGAAGACAGCCGAGTTGCAGGGGGTTTCAGCACATACTATTGGGCAAAAGCAAAGGTGCTGTTTGTTTTCCCCTTTGTAACAAGATTGGCATAAAAAACAACTATCAGTGTGATAATCAGTCTGGGTTTTTTTTTTTTGTGAAAATCTGTAAGAACCTTAGGCACATTTTGTTGGATAACACAAACATATAGCAGGCAGATGACCTGAGATCTTACTCATTGGTTCAGTGAAGACCAGAGTATGAGATCTAAAGATTTTGAGACAGCAGTCTCTATTTGATTTGATGAGTAAAAAGAGGATCCAAAAATCTTCATAGGCTCATTCTTTCAGGGGCTCCTCTTGTCATTGTTCTGGAGAAAAGAGAAGAAACAGTGCACCATGGGAGTGGCGCGCCCTTGTGAGTAATGCTCACAAGGGAGGTGGTTCACTGCCAACTTAGAGGAAGAACAGAGTTGTACTGAGAGCATCAGTGATCAATTATTTATTGTGAAAAGAAAACAGAGAAGCTGGCTTACATTGCCAAGCTACAGCATATGTTCCCCAAGAGAAACCTTTGCAGAAGTATTGACAGCTAGTACAGGAGTATTGCAGAACTCAGGCAATAGTCAAAATTAGACCATCTGATGAAATAATTACACAAGGTTTTGAAAAATGTGTGGAAAGGTCACCCTGATGTTTGGCTTAGGACTTTTATACCTGAAATTAATTATTTTGTGTTACTCCCAAGTTTGCAAGTTAGGCAGGCTTTGCTTTGTTATCTTCTCTGTTGCTAGTTAGGGGTAGGCAGAAAAGGAGGCAGCAGAAATGGTGGGAAATGACACTGTGATTGAGATTGTGAAGAGAGAAGAAAAAGAAGGAAAAAAAAATAAATAATGTATTGAACCAAGTTCCCTTTGAGGTCTACAAAACTGTCTCCAGTCTTACAAGACACTTAATTCCTAGTATCTGGGCACAGACTGCTAGTATCTGTAGATTCACCATGGCATGGGGAAACATCAGAAGCCTGAGTCCCTAGTGCTACAAACCTTATTGCACAGCCCTTACTGGCCAACTGCAGAACTGCTGCTCTTGGTGGGTATTTGGTGTAGAACCTGTGTTCAAATCTTTATACCCAGGGGCTCTTCCCTTCACCAGTCCTGGGTCTTTCTTGTTAGACTGCTGGGGTTTTCACACAGTGAATATGGACAGCAAAGGCTCATCTATATTCTTTACATGTACTTGACTTATTCTGGAATGTTTATAAACAGGTATTAGCCCTTCACTACTTGCAGCAGAAGAGAAGGGACTAACCACAAAGATCAAAGACATATTTTATATACCTTGTGAGTGCTAGAAGCCTTTTTTTCCAGGAATTCGGAGATAGCTTGCATCAAAATTATAGTAAATGCCTTTCTAAAAATTAGCATATAAAAATATATCTAATTATGTTCACAGCTGAAGAAAATCCATTGTAGTCATGAAAGCCTATGAGACAAACTACAGCTAACTACAAATAAAGCCTTAATTTGAGTGTGCAAAGAAACACACTGAAAAACCTGACGAGTGGCCTTAGAAACCATTCCCTTACAGCACCTTCCCAGTAGGACAAGTGTGTGATTCTGTTTCTTCCTTTTCTCCTCTCCCCAACTGTTTCTTGTCAGCAGTCTTCTTTGCTTTAGGCCATAACAGTTGCTGAAAAGGTCAAAATGTGTTAATTTCCACCACTGCATGGGTACTAGGCAGTCAGCAACTGGAAAAAAATACTGTCTTTATTACTTATGCTGTCAGATTAGATGTAGGAATTGTCTGTTATTTAAGCTGTTGCATGATAGAGTTTATAAATTGGTAGAAATCTGAAGACAGAGTGAATAGGTCATTGAATGTAGCTTTAAAAACTGCTGTCATGTTGGATTTACGAAACTTGAAGACTTCTGGTAATAAACAAGCATATGATGATTTGATAATTGTTGCTGTCTTTCATAAGGAAAGCCTTTCCCAGACTTTATACCACCTGTGGAATACATTTTCAAAAGCCTTTTGTAAATATCTAGTCTATTAATCTTCTGGATAATTTTAAATGCCACCTATGAATATAATTTAACTTACGGGATTTTATTTTCATTTACAGACAGTACGGTAACAAGATAGGTCTCATTATCTCAGCTTTCAGTGATCTCATGCCTGGAACTTTATTATTCCATCTGATACTGGCAAATCTTTATGCAGTTACTTAGGTCTGTCTTCACATTCTTAGGTTTCCCAGCAAACAGTGTTTCCCTGACTCCTTGAAATAAGTTTCCCTTGACATTTAATTTGGCTGATGAGGTGACACAAGTTTAGGCATAAATTATACCTTTTATGTCAGCCCACACCCACTGAGATATCCTCATGAGAGACCATGTGTAGGCAGTTGTATCAGCCCTCCCTCCAGAGATACCCAGGATAGAAGAAAGTTTCATTTATGCAGAGGTACCCTGGAGGAGTATGAACAACTGAGATTTCTGAGGGCATGCCTTGAATTAATTCCTCTTCTGGTGATGCTGCTTGAACTCCTTCACAGGCAGCACTGCTCACAGGGTTTGCTGTATCAGACTCATAAGCAGGCTGATGTCAGGGCAGGGTGGGACCTCATGCAGGAGGTGACAGAGTGGACATCCTTGGGAGTGATACTGAAATCCTACCTTATCTATCGGGGTCTGTGCTTTTGTTCCTGATGACCTTGGTGTCCTGAGCATGAGGTGTGCCTGAATGGGATTAGGTGCCTTCTCTAAAGTTATGTATCCAATTCTGGCTTACCCTATCTGTAGGCTTTTTCTGAAGATGGGCTCTGATATCTTTTGGAAATTGTATGCTGCGTTCTGTGTTTTGTCTCATGAGAAGAATAATCAGGAAAAATATTAAGGAATTAATCAGAAAAAAAATGCCATGCAGTGTATGATGGCTGTGGATATGGTGTAGGAAATAAAAGAATTATTCTTCCCACAGTTTAAGTTCCTTATAGAAGTGGCTTAAATGTGGACTAGTAATGTATTTCTGGGAAAATGCTATTTTGGAAAAAAAAAAGAAGAAATGAGTATCAGCTGAATGACGATGAAGAAGAAGAGAAAAACATCCTATACAATTTGTTTTTATATTGTCCCAAATTAAACATTCCAATTTTCCATCTAAAAATCATATTTCGACACCAAACTCAGTAGAAGGTGGAACAAAACATTTCTCTCCTGTTTGAATAAAATGTTGTTTCAACCCCTTGGGACAGTTCTGGTTTTTGTTTTTTCCATTTGGCCAATGAAAGTTGCTTTCTCCCTTGGTCTATGTGTGTGATTTACTAGTTGAACTGAGAAAATAATTCTTTCTTATGTTCTTCCTCTCACTGAGTTCCAGGCATGGGACTGGATGCAGAATATGGGAAAGTGAATGGTTTGAGAAAGAAAACAGGAGAGTTTTATCCTCAAATGAAATAGCATTTGTTTTGTATGACTGACCAGGGATATAGCATAGATTTGTTTCTACGAGTATTCAGCTGGATTATGGGTGAGATTTAAATAATATGTTACTAAGCTTTAGGATGTAATAGCTTGTCTAAAAATAGGATTGGATTATTAAGATTAATGTAATCTTTGTAGCTTTTGTTATTATTTAGAATGCAAGACATTCTGTGTTTAGTGCTAGAGTTGACGATATTTTCATTTCCATTTCCAAGAAAAATAAATGTATGAAGGCTAAGTCAAGCATTGTTAAAATTCAGCAGGCAACATTTTAAAAGTGAATATATCCAAACAACTCCATAGAGCAAAGGATAAAACTTTTAAATTAAAATTGCACTATTGCACTAGGATTGCACTGTCTCGATTACTATGTGTGCTTAGTTGAAACCTGCATGAATTTCAGCTGGTTGGTTTTTCACTTTGAGCTCACTGCACACCCAAAGGACTGCAAGACAAATTTTATTTACACTGAACATCTGAATCTCTATTGCACAAGCCTGGTTTCTGACAGTTCCAGAAGGGAATGATAATTGTTTATCCTTAATCATGACAGTAATATAGTGTGATTGGAAACAAAAATGTGTTTCTTATCCATGCAATGATTTGTATTTGATAAAAGGACTTTTTTTTCCCTTTGGTGTTATTTTTGTAGCTTCTGTGAGTTTCTTAAGCCTTAGACAGAGCTTTGAACCTTACTGGTCATGTCATCAGCATTCACTGAAGAAAAATACCAATTGCTGACATCAGTTACAATTATGTAGCTTATAGTGGTATAAGGGATGTTATTTTTACAGTTACAAAGTTTTATCTGCTAATACAGATTTTGTATGAGGCTATACATAATATGAGGTGTTTGGTCTGTGTGTTTCATAGCCTTGAAGTTTCTGAATACCAAACTTAGTGTCTTGGATTTAACTGTTTAGTGTTTTCACTACATCCTGTATATTTCAAATCTGACACCAAAACAGTTGTTGTACATGATTTTTATGAATCCTTGGCTCATCTCCATTCCTATAATAAAGTAGATTTCTAGCTTGGATTCAGATGAGTAGTGTAATTTCAAATGAGCTTTAAAACAATTTTTATGGGAAATCACACAGCTAAGTAAAATATTGATTTATTAGAACCCTGAAAGTCATGCTTTGGGGAGGATGAAAGAGGGAACTGGTTTATCACAGCTTTGGATGAAATAAAAGCAGTGTGTGCTCCAGTCAAGAAAGCAGACCTTGTAGTGTTAAGAGTAAAGACATATTTGATTGTCTCATATCTCATGTGTGCATGAGAAGCACAAGGCAGGAGACACACAAATATAAATAGCACATATTCCCTTGAATGGCTTTATACATCTGTATCTGACTGAATGTGCCATCGCTGTCTTTCAGAAATATCGACAGTATATGTCTGGCCTTCTCACTCCTCCTTATGGTGTTATGGAAACTGGCTCCAACAATGACAGTAAGTATGAGAAGTTAGATATCAAGTGGTGGGCAAGCAAATGACAAAAGGAAAGAAGGGGGAAGATGGAGACTATCTGGGTTTGGGTATTGAATCTTAAAAATTTAATTCAGGTTGGTATTACAACTGCATTAATACTGCATGTAGTAGAAGACACTTTGGAAGGCCCAGCTGCCTTCCCAGCTGTATACAAATGTACACAGAGGTGTACAAAAATCTGCATTATGACCCAGGCCTGTTGATTAAAACATACTGGATGATGTTATGTAGCATATTACTACTTGTGTTACATGAACCATGGAACATGGCCATGAGTCCTGCTAGTAAAATAAATATAACAAACTGCCTCAATTTTTTTGGTTAGGATGGGCTACACAACTTGCTGGACAATCTAGGTTAGTGCTTGTGCTTGCAGTAAACATGCCGCTCTCTAACCTTTGTTACATACTAAATAATTTTGTGTACGTCTCTGCCTCATGAGAACCTGTCACGCTGTGGGGTAGCACTGTAGACATGAATCCAAGGGCAGCCTTTGGAATTAGTCACTTATGTAAATCAAAGCACTTCTATTTATTTGCCATGGATTATCTCTATGTCAAGCAGGACAATATCTGATGGCTGGCAATTTCATCTGCAAGTTTTGTCTCCTGTGTTAGGTGTTCAATATGCTTTCTTTGCAGGATAGTAGTACAGCATAGCATAGCAACGCTGATAAGTGCAAATTCAGTGTCATGTTTGACTGCCAGGTACTGAGACACAGATAATGTCAAATGAAAAATACAAATAACTCCTGTATACATGCTTCAGATATTAAATTTTGAAAAAGTACTGTGCTTAGCAAGCTGTTTAAAATATTGACCCAAGTTAGCTTTTTGTCTTCTTTGTGTTCACTAGAGGAAACTTTTTTCCGAATAAATGTTTTACTCTTTAAAAATCACAGATTAATGTGTATGCTATCAAAGTATTGAACCCTCAAATCCCCCGTTCTACTGATAAATATTTTCACTGTCACTCAAAGACTGTACAGTATGTATTTATTTTCTGTATTCTTTTTTTAGGAATGCCAGATAAAGACAGTATGTCAAGCAGTGCTCTTTGCCAAGTTTCTAAAAATTGTAATAAGGTAAATCACACATCGTTTTGCCCTTTTTTTTTTGCTGGAGGGGGAGGAATTTGGTTATAAAAAATGTGAAAGCATTCAGCATTCAGTTGAAAATCACTGAGTGCAAATGCAAAGCATGTGGTTGATGCATTTGAGTACAATATACAATTGTAAGAATGCCTTAGACATTGTATCAATTAACAGAAGAAAGCAGCTGGTTCAGGATTATTATGAAGTGTACTGCTACTGAAGTTTGTGTTACAATCTTGGTTGCTTGGTCTTCATTGGAAAAGTGCTGAGGATAAGGAAGAAAAGCAGCACTATGACATGACCAGTGTATAGCTAGTGGATCATAAAATTCATTATTAAATCCTATTTTAAGGCTTACTTGAGTCTGAACTGTTGCACTGTTCTGGCCCTTCGCTCAGGGTGAATTTTTTCCTGTGTTCAGCGAGCAGTTTTACATCCCAGTTCCCCTTTGTAAAATAGTTCTGTGCCTTCAGCCTCTCCAGATGAGGACCCACATGAAAGAATTCATGAATGTTTCTGTGGCAGTTTCAATAGTGGGATAGAGTATATATGTAGAAAGATAGTGTGAAGAAATAGTGTCAGGTGTTGCTGTAAAGATTGATAAATTTTAGAATTTCTGAACGGCAGGAGTAGAAAAGTTACACTAATAAACAGATGCTTGGATGCTGTTTTTCTGGACATTGGAGTTTAATTGGATGCATTTGTGTGAAGCGTCTTTAAAAGGTTAAAGGTATTTTTGTTGTACAAAAAGCATCTCTCGACAGCAGACGAAGACAAGGAATATTTTAGTGTGTTTCCTTAATGCAAAAATAACTACTTCCACCTCTCCCTGTCTGTCTGTCTTGCTTCCTTAAGGGTAGTGACCTTTTTTAATTGTCACATTTAGGTTTTATTTAATGTATACATGTAACAGTATGCAGTTCCTTTTCCTAGAGCCTTATTCACTAGCTATACAACTTCTGGACACAGCCTTGCCCTATAGGGACATAAATACTTTTCCATGCACTGAGTTAATTGTTCTTAGATACTTAGCACCTTGGATTCTGTAAGAATTTTACGTAACAGTTATGAATTATGTCTAAATGCTTCTTTAGGTTATTGGCATTTCAGTGGTACACTTGCAGTTAAGTCAGGTCAGGGGTCTTGTTTGATTTCTCAAGGAGAGCACCAGGTGCAGAATTCAAACTAAAAGATATTTTTGTGTTTTTTGAAGCAGATAGAAGTAACAGTAAAGGTAAAAAGGTAAAAACGTCTATCTCCCCTAGAAGGTAATATCCCCCAGTAATGGGAAGTGATGCTCAGCTAAGGGTGGTAAACACTCTCAGGTACAAAGTATTTTAGAAACTGAGCAAAATTTAATGATTAATACCTTTGCCAATAGCTGGACTTTTCTAGCACAACAGGACTCTTCCTGCAGAAAATAATTTCTTGGGTAGGAGACAGAACTTGGCTAGGGCAGGCTCAAACTGCTCAGTGACTTTTACAAGAACAAAGTCCTTTGCAAACCGTATTATCTTCCTTTCCAAGCCGTGCATAAAACAGACATTCCTCTTCCTCCCACACTGTACACATTTCTCTGGAGAGAAGCTGAGTGAGTAAATACATGACAAATACTCATCACCTTGTTTCATCTGGAGGTGCCAGTCCCATGGCAAATGTGGCAGAAGAAGCTACACAGCACAGAAATGGTTTATTTCTATATAGAAATAAAAGAATTCTAGTTCTTTGTTTTCTCCATATGACCGCAGCTCCCTTTAATTATGTTCAGTGAAAGGTAAATGCAGCAGAGATAAATACCCAAGTATTTTGTTTATTGCATGCAAACCTCATTCCTGCAGTTTTAAACTGTGCAACTGTTACAGTGCTTACACAAAATGTCTGTCGCCCTTCATGCTGTGCAGTCTGGTGAACCATTATGGAGTTACAGGAATTCCAGGGCCAAATTCCCAGAGTTGTTGCCAGCTTTTCAAAGCAAAAATTCAAGATACCAGAAAACATTGCTATATTTCTAGATTTTACATATTTTGCTTATTTTTAGGATGATGCATGACTCCTAAAATCTAGCTATTTAGCATCCAAAAATGCTAATGCACCATGGAAGGGCATTCATCCAGGGAAAGAGAAATGTTTCCAAGACATCTTTAGACTGCTTTAGATGGCCAGAATGATACCTTTGAGGCAGACAGCAAATACAGCTTAGTGAGGCCTGCGGACTACTCTGTAGTGTCCAGAAAAAGATTGAGTGAGGAACCTTCTGAGATCCAGAGAAAGTTCCTCAAATCTTTCATATGGTAAGAAGACATTACTCTTAGGCAGAAAGAGATAATGTCTTCAGTAACTCTGAAGATCTTGATGCGTTTATTTCAAGGTGTGTATGTGTTGTTTTAATTTTCCGGGGAAGTTTGTAACTGTAAATAATTTGCTTCAGATTAAATTTAATGTATTCCACTCTGGAAATACGAATTGCATGTTTTTCTCTTTTAGCCTGTGGTGAGTCTTTTAAAAGTACTCTATTAGATGTTTTTCCATAATTGCTAATTATTTGAGTTTCATCTTCATAGCTTAATTTTTTTTTTTGGTGTTACATCTATTAGTTTTTGATGAGTGACATAAGATTTTTCTTTTAATACATGCTTTGGAATTTTCTCACCATATGGGGATGTTTGGTTTTTCTAGTTCATTAAAATCTGCAAAAAAAAATATGTCTATTAGGAGAAAGCAACAAAGAGATTCCTTTTACCAAATATGAGTTCATTTGCATTTGGGGTTACATTATTGCACATCATTTAATGCAATATAGCAGTTAAATTGAGCATAAAATACTGAGAGGGAGTACATTATTGTCCCCAATTATATTTTGGGGAATGGAAACAAAGTCAATTTAATGCTGCCTTACATAAGGGAAAATGACAGAGTGTCAGTCTTTTTAACTAGGACAGACCAATATCTGTACACTGGGCTCTCTCTCTAATTTTTGAAAATTCCCATGGGGTAGAGTTGCATATGTGAGATGAATGTAACCCTAAAGCCAAAATTACAAAATCAATAATAATTTCCAATACATTTTTGGAAAAGATACAGAAGAGTACTTAGAACGCGGGGGAGGTCGGGTTCCAGCATGCAGACAGAACAGTTAGTGGTCCTGGTTCCATATATTACCAGCAGAGATGGCAGCAGGGCTGCATGATGCTTCCCACTGCAGGACACTCTTCTTACAATTTGGCCACTTTTTCACTGTTTACACTGAATTCACCATGCTGAGAGTATGCTCCTGGCTGATTTTTAAATTGAAATGGATCAAACCTGTCTGACATTAAGCTGGAGGAAAATACATAGCACATACTAAATAGCTTTTTCCAGTTATCCACTGGGAATCCTGTCCTTTGGACTAGAAGCTTGGCTTTTGGGGCTTCCTCATTCAGTAAGGAGTACCTTTGTGAGCCCCTAGAAAATAACTGTACTGTCAAACATTGAAAAATGTCAATTGAAACTGGCTTATCAGAGACTTGGTGCAGTTTCACTGCAAACTTGTGCACTCAGGCTGTGGGCATTTTATGTGCAGAATTCCCATGCGGTTTGTCTTTGCTGCTGGGTTGCTTGGGCTTCCCTGTCTCAATGCTTAACCCTGTGGGGTTTCTCTCAAGGGCTTCCTTCAGTTGCTAGGTAGGGCAATATTTTGACTGTTGAAAAGCCAAACACTGATTGAAAGCCAGAGTTGTCTCCCCTGTTCTTACAGACCCTGTACTGGTACCTGAGTAAGAACAAGAAATAGCCCATCTGCTCTGGAGATATAAGATAGTTTGAAAGAAGAGGGTACTGGAGGAAAGAGTTGTGGAGACAAAGGAATAAATAGTCCTGCTGAGAGAACAAATCTCCACTCTCTTCTGGACTGTGGTGCTGAATGCTCTTTTCTGCTATCAGCAAATCTCTTAAACTCCTATGCAAACTGTGGATGCCTGAAAGCATAGAAATGATACACAGAAAGAGAAATTTCTGATTCGTAAGTTATTTATTCTAGTAGTAGATAGTAAAATATTTTTAATCCTGCTCTGCTAATGATCCAAGAGGATGTCTTATATTCTTTTCCATGATGGAATCTCCATATTGCAGTTTGCTGAAAGAACCCCCACATCCTTAAGATGCCACACCAAATTCTGCTTGAAAGGAAGGCTAAAAAATTAAGTGCTCAAAAGCAGAGTATTTCAAGAATGGGGGCTGACAGAGTAGTGTTAATAAAGTGTCTGTGTTAATAAAATATCTGTGTTTGTTGTGGCACAGACTTTGGCCACCTGCTCTCATATATTTTTGCTGTGACACACTACATGAAAACAATGTCTTACTTCAAAAACCATGCTGCCTTTCTTTTTGTACAGCTTCACCTTGGTGATTGTTTAAAACGTACATAAGTTTGCTCCTTCTTCATTGAGAGCATACATCCTGTAAGGGGAAAAGTACTTTGTACTGAGGAATCCATGCTAAACACAGAAGACGAAAGCAGATTAAGTTGTGCAAATTCATACAGTAGTTCTTGCTATTGGGTGAAGAATACGTATTCTTTTCTGAAATCTTTCATGCTGTATTTCCATTATGTTCCCTATATTGTCTTCAGGTTTTTATTGTGATATAGAGTTGCAGGAGCTCCCCCTTGTGCACGAAGTAATACTTGAAAAACACATGGATTGAGTTTGTGAGCTTACAGATTGAAAAATCCCCTTTATGTTTTTCATCTAGTTCATCTGGTACCAGCAAAATAACCGAGTAAATGCTAAAGCTAACGTGTATGAGTTTTTAGTTTCATTACTTTTAGATCTGGATATTAAATTATGTGATCTCCACAGTATTTTTTGAATGAAGAGTCCTCTTAAAGTGTTACCATTGTTATTTTGATGCTCTCCACTTATTTTGCCTTTCATTTTTATTCTTATTTTAATTCAGACTTTATTGCAGCTTGTGTGCATTCTAAAGCCTTAAAATTCTTGATTGTTCTGGGTGTTTTGATGCAAAGCAGGTGTGGAGTCCTCTGTGACAAAGAGCTTTCAGTGAGAAAAAATAGAGTGACTGTCAGACGGGAAGATGCTGGTGTACTTTGAACATCATAAGGCGTGAGATTCATGGTTGTTCATATGTTTCTAATGAGTCTTCTTACAGGAGCTTATTGTGATCAGTCCTTGGTGTGGTAATCCTAAAAGACACTGAAAGTGGAAGGAAGAAGTTCAGAAATCAATAGAAATATGCAAAAATAAGTGATACATATTTCTTTGTTAAAATTGTACTTTGGAGGGGATCTAGCTAATGCTGCTGACCTCTTTCAGTGTATCAGTGTAATCAAGTACTAACCCATCTGACTAACCTCACCAAAGGGTCATAGAGGTGCTTGGGGTAGCACCCCAAGGGAAGGCAGTTTGGCTAAAGAGACATTTTTCCTTTCAGACTTCTCTTGCCTAGCTGAATGAGTGTTGCTATTGTAGTTTACATAAATAACCTAAAAAAATTGAGAAAATAAGAGAAATTCCTAGAAAATATTAAAATTTGTAAAGTACTCAGTATTGTGAATTAGGTGTGGGACCATCTTTCCACAGGAGCATCACTCACAGTTCCACTTGTCTGAGGACACAGCCTACTACTTCACTGCCAGTGCTGGCAAGGGCAGTCTGATAATATGTATTGTGGAGTCACATTTGATGACTCTTGCTTCTTGACTGTGTTTTCTTTGAGAATCTGTCCCAACCCCTAAGAAACATGCACATATGCTCCATTTATGTCTTGCAGTTGAAAGGCAGGAAGAGTGGGTAATTATACTGAGAAAAAAGATAGTCCCTTTCAAGGTTCATGTCTTCAGACAAGTCAAGCGTATACAAGTAACACATTTGGCACTTATATTTGAAACAGCAAAAGGAATTTTTTTGAATCTTGTAATTATTTTCTCAAGTTTGGCAGAAAAATTGGATCAGGGATCTTAAAATCAGATTCTTTCTAGTCACTCATATCATCTCTCACAGAGCATTTTGACTGCCTGTCCTGCAATGCATGCTGGAAATTGGTATTCCACAAAGTCAATTATAGTTCTGAGCCACTAAGAAGTAATCAATGTGTCTGATCTGATCATTTAGCAACATCTTTTTTTTGCTTGTGTATGGATGACAAAAATTTGAGAGGTTAATAAATAGTGGGAAAAAGCTGTCCAGTGTTTTTCTTATGTTAGCTAGTCAAGAGCTGAAGCCTGTTGTGCTGGCTGCACACAAATAGCACCACAAGTGTCCAGTTTGTGGGGCTTATTGAGAGCCATTCCAAGTAGAATTGCAGAGGCAAAAATGTCAGATCTACAGCAGAGCTGAAAATGTAATTGGGACTCTTAGCACCCATCATGGTTAAGGAGAAACTGCTGTTGAGGTATTTATGATTTATGACTTTCATTATTTATTCTTTTTGTGAATTTCCTTCGGAAAAAAGGCTTAGCACAAGACTGTGAGCGTGTTTGATCTTTGTGTACTTTATCATCAATGATGCAGCTGTCTTAAAATTAAAGATAGCAGTTAGTGAGGAAATAAAAATACATGTAGCTGAGTTGAATAGTAGAGAAATTTTAAAAATACTTAATTTAGGCACCAAAATAAAATTTTAAAAACCCCAGCTTATTTCCAATACAGGTTGTTACACTGCTTTTAATTAGGATTACTCAGACATGCTTGTTTTCATCTTAGTAAATGAAATTATATATATAACCAATTTGTTTAATAACCTTAAATATGAACTGGATGAGAAAAAGCCAGTAGTTTAGCGAGAGAATTATGTCTTCATAAACCTCCAGTACTGTTTTGTCCGTCCTCACTCATTATAGTAACTGACTTCAAATTTAAGAATCTGAGGACCCTAAAGAAGCACCTTTTCTAATGCCATTCTTTATTTGTAGCCTTTTTTGGAATATCTCAGGTGGTTACTTTTCTCTCAAACTAATTTTCTGACCCAGCCCACCTTGGAGCCTCCTGAGCAGTGACTCCAGTAGCAGAGGTAGGAGAGGGTGGCTGTGCGGTAGGAAGATGGTGGGATGATTGGTTCCCAGACCAAAGCACATTTGGGCCCAGGAAGAGCCATGGCTCTGTGGCTGCCCTTCCACAGCAGCTTCCAGTGACCTGCACCAGGGTTGCAAGGCTTTTCCTCTTCTGTGTACCCTCTCCTATGTCTCTTCTGTCAACACCCAGCTGTGTGTGCCCTCTTTTCCATAACACTGATGCTCCTGCTTGCCTGGTGTTAAGGGAGCAGAACTGTTAGGAAATAAGCTTTTTTTCTGGGCTTAACTTTCTTCGGTTTTGGATGAAAATGAGCTTCCTGGCCATGGCCAGTACAAGCTACAGAATAGAGCCTGGGTTTGAGCCTGCTGTGATCTGTCTGCAGCTGTAGATGTCTGACCTCAGCACAAAGCTCTGCTGGGTCTGACAGCTATGGACTGACACTCTCTCTTGCCCCAGAGCTGGCATTTCTGCCTACAACAGCTGCACAGGAAGCAGGGGGAGAATTGGCAGGGAATTGCTTTGTCAGGCCAGCTTGCAGCTCTCTTGCACTTCACTGCTAAATTACAAAGGAATCTCTGTGATTTCAGTCTCCTGTGTTTAAATACAGATTTGTATAATGTATTTCTGTAGTACATACAGAGACAGGCAAATATTTGCTCCCCTCTCCCTACTTTCTCTTGAGTCGTCTTGTTTTCAGAGCTAGTCTAGATTAGGGATTTTCAGCTTGTAGTCTGCAGGCTGCTCTTCCAAATGATACTGAGAAACAAACCTAAGAAATGTCACTGATTGAACAAGGTACCTTATCTTGACTGACAAAACTGTAAGGATCCACAAGATAAAGGAACCTGACATCCCCCCTTCCCTTTTGTGTCCCCTGATTCAGTTGAGATTCTGTTCAGTGTCAGCGTTAGCTGCTGTGAATTCCAGGACAATGTTGGAAAACCTGTGTTGCCAAAACTGTAACAGTAAGGTTTCTGGCATTCCTTGTGGTGTAAATATATAGCCACTGCTACAGCAGTCCTGGGCCTGTGCAATAGAATAGCTCTCCTGTCTTCCTGCTTTACTGGTCCAAACTGGGGAGAGGAAACCAGGGGCTACCTTGTCAGAAGTCCTGAATGGTACTTACTCTATTCTATTGCTTCAGTGTTCTTGAAATGCTGTCTTTTTTGTTTTGTGCTTTTCTGCTCTGTGTTTTGGGGTAGAGAACCTGGATTTGTGCCTGAAAAGTGACCTTGTGGCAATACAGACACTGGACAGTCTGCAATATTGGCCTTCAATATACCAGAAGTTTCTTGGGGCAGGATGCTTTTTCCTTTCCCCAAGACAATCTCCTATCCAGCTGTCACAGAGAAGCTGAAGATTCTGATGTTATTACAGAAATCCCAGAGTTTTTTAAACACCAGTTAGCTGGAGATACTCTTACGTACATTCAGTATTTCTAGGCAAACTGATTTGGATTACAGTAAGTAAATTTCTCTGGAACAGCATTTTCACACCGTGATTTGCTTAATGCAGTGCAACAGTTGTTATCCTTTGCACAACCCACTAAGAGTCACTAAAGAGTCAATTAAACCAAATAAAATTTTGAGATTATGTTTAGAAAGGGGGTGAGTGGCAGCAGGGACAGAATTTCTGCTGGACAAAACAATACTTCTAGCAGTAATACAAAAATCAATGTCAACATTGAAGAGAAATGGGAAAAGAGGGATAAATTACAAAATATATACAGCATGTACTCTTCCATTTCACAAGGATGGGGCAGGTTCTATGATATCCCTAAAAGCCGACATCACAGAATTTACACAGCTTAGGCTACATACTGAGAGAGGTAAAAAGAGGTCATCTCTTTCAGAAACTTGTTATGGTGAATTGGGATGTAAAAAGATGTTGTTAACTGGGAAAAATGTCAGATAGAGTAATTTCACTTCTCCATACCTATCTTGGGTTAATTACTGCAGTGTTCTGTTTTTTTATCTCATTTGCAGACCCTTGTTTTTATCTCAAGTTGTAATAAAGATTCATTTAGCAACAAGCTTCTAAGAGTATGTTTAGAAATGTCTGTCCCTTACTGGTTAATCAGGAAAGATGAGCTAAATTCAAAATAAGAAAAAATGTGAACAGGCCTGGTTTATATAGTAACAAGTTAGGCAGCAACAAACTCTGTAGAAAGTTATAAAGAGAGAAGAAGCAAATTTGCAAATATGAAATATTTACTATTTTCCAATTAAAATAATATTTTGTTGGAATTGGAATTAGAAGTATTATTCTGTTGCTATTTGAGAATATGTACTGTTCACACAGATGCACATTAAATCAACATTTTTATTTTATTTACTGATTATTCCCAATGCATTATGGAATTAATGTGAAATACAGAGCATATTGATTGTCTTGGTCAGATCAATAATTTGATTCCAAATGCCTTTGCATGTTTTTAATCAATACTGTTACTGACACTCTATTTAAAGAACCCTGAATGAACTGATTAACTAATACAGCAGTTATGGTTTTGTTTCATGCCAGTTAAGTGAGACCACAATTGCATTTTACCATAAGATGAAAAGAAAATCACTTATCCCATGCAGCCTCAGAAACTTGGATGAGATAGGGTAGGTAGCATGGTTCAGCACATCAACACCCACCACTGTGACAAGCTTTTTGTAGACATCAAGGGAAATAGAAGTTTTAAGGAAGATAAGAAGCTTGTTTTGTGCATATTTGTCAACAGCAGAATGCATGTCTTTTCCAGTGACACACAAATATGTAAATTAAACCAGTGCTTGAGGTTTTTTTATGTTTATGACAGAAGACTTAAAACCATTGAAGTACTTGGCTGAAAAAAGAATGTGCTTTTTGTAAAATGTGTTCTGATGAAGTCAACAGTTTGGGATTTCTTTCCTCTGTTTATTTTCATATACTACAGAAACAACCATTTACCTTTTTAGGAAATATATTCCATTGAGATGGAAAACATAATATAGATCAATAAAAATATTGTGAGAAGTAGGACACCAGAAGGTGTTGCACTGGATATTGTTAGGTTATTCCTTCTCAGTTTCATTTTTAGCTAAAAATGATTTCTGAAAAAGATGACAGGAAGAAGAAAGAGGAGCAGATAGAGAAGCTGGACTCTGAGACTCATGTGCTGCACTCCTTCAATGTTTCTTCATTTCATATACTTTCACACAATGCACTGTCCTGAACTTGGAGAATCAGGAGCATGAAATCACCAGGAGAAGCATAAAACAGGTTTAAATTAACTTCTCTTGCCCACTTGCCAAGTGTTTTACCTTGTTGCTGACCTCCCCAGGGAATTCAGAAGGTAATCTTCAATGTCCTCTAGCTCTTTCTCACTTTGATGACTCCTCCTTTCTGTGTTAAAAATCATTGTAAAGTTCCCAGCATGAATTTGTGGACACTAGACTTCTAGGATTCCAGTTGCAGCATTCAGCAGTGTTTTCAGTTGCTTATTCTCATCATTTGTTGAAGTTGTGACTAGACACTGTTGTCCCCATTTTACCATGGAGAGGTTGAAACACTCAAAGGTGCAATGACTAATAGGGATCACACAATAAATAAATTGCTGTCACCCAGGAGGTGGTGGTCCTCTTGCCTCACTTGGGTAGTGTTTTGACTACACTGAAGTCAAGAATTTTACCACTAATTTTAACAGGCTCACATTTTCACACATAATTCACACTCCATCCAGGTTTTGGTGCTCTTATGTTTGACATGAAATCACTTAATCTGAAATTTCACTGCCTCGTCCTCAGAAGGCACTTCTGGCATCTGGATGTAATTGAAACCCAGGAGAGCCATCCAATCCTGTTTTCTAGGCAGAGTACCTTCTGGGAGTCTTGAAGGTAGGAGATGCTTGTTAAAAAGGTATCTAGAAATAACTGTGTTAGCTCCTCCAGAAGCTCGTTAATCTTTACCATCCCTTCAGTTTTTCTTTTGAATAGATGCTGTGTGCCTAGAGCATGCGTGAGAGACAGGCCATAAAAACCAGAAACTTTGCTGCCTAATATTTATGCTTTTAAAGTCTTTGTTGTTATAGCTTATTTCTAAAGAAATAAGTAATTTCAGGTAATACTTTTAAAGCCATGGATACTAAGAAAACAGTAGTTTGCATGAGAGACAAAAAAAAAAGTTTCATTCTTTCATAGGTTAAAGAAATGCAGGAGCATAGAAACCCTGGCTTGAAACTCGTTATGAGAACTGTAGTCACACTTCTATCAGAATACTGGGAATGCTCACAGCAGAGTTCGCATTTTCTGACATTTTATTCATTGCAGGCAGTGTAGTTATAGCAGCTGTTTCATTGTAGTGGGGAAGTAGAAAAATGACAGGAAAATAAGACATCATTAGCCATGTTTTGGGGGGCTTTGTGCATTGGTCATAGTCTGTTTCAGTATTCTTTTTCCCTTTGACATTCACAGTAAAGTGTCATTTTTGGTAATGGCTGAATCATTTTGTGTTAAAAGGAGGGACATTTATAGTTTGTCAAGGAAACATTGTAAAAGTGTTAATAATGTGAATTCAATTTAACTTTCTAAAATAAATTTGCTACACTGAATATTTGAGAATTTAAAGGACACATTTTCCTGTTTATGCTATTAAAAAATGTAGATTACTAAAGAAAAGCAATTTTAGAATGTGTTTTAAAATACAGCATAGTCTTCACATTGTATTACATTTAAAGAAGATAGATTTTAAACCAGTCATCATTACTCTGAATATTTTGATAGTAGCCCATTTGCTGACAGTATTCAAAGCATTTTACAAAGATAGAAATTATTATTATTCCTCTCTCCAAAAAGGGGAAAATGAAACACACTGTGATTAGGTGATTTGTGTAAGGTCATGCAGTCAAACAAACCAGAATAAAACTGGGCTGTCTTTAACCACTGGCCCTGAGAATTTCTACTAGGCTATTTTGCTTGGTTTAGATAGTTTGTAGTTAGATTATGGGTTTTTACCTTACAGGTGCTATAGCTTTAGGAAACTCAGTAGATTTTTAAAATTTGATTATTTTCTTCCCTGATTTTGCAAACATCCTGTGATTCATGCATGTTCATCCATGCATACCTTGCCATTCTCCCCATTTTGCTGTTTACAGATGTTTGTTGAGAAACTAGAATAGTTGTCTTCTGTAAGCATGGGTGGCTTGAACATCCTTTGGTAGTAGAATTTGACACTGTCTAGACTGGTCCTTTTAAAACAAGTGATCTTGTGTAATTTGTCCTTTGTTAGTTGCCAGGAGTTTGTTGATTGCTTAGTCCGCTACAGACCTGGTATGAGGTCAGTCATTGTCAGTTTTGGACTTTTCCAGTTAGGAGTTGTGAGCAGGTACTTTGCTTTTTGCTGCCAGTGCTGTCTTGTAGCACAAGCTGGTTCTTCCAGGTGCTTGCATATGTTTGTGGGGAGAGTGAAGAAGGGGATGAATTGTTTATAGCATTATAGGAGTGATGATTGCATTTCTATTTCCACTTTTTTTGTCTTCTGAAGGGGTGTGGTGAATCTCCATGTATGGGCCATTCATCTAAGGGTTGGACTTGATGATCCTTGTGGGTCCCTTCCAACTCAGAATCTTCTGTGATTGGCTCTACTGTGATTAAATGTGACTGTCTGGGTGGGACCCAGAGCTCATTGCTGGTGCCATGTCCCAACCAGCAAAAGTCCCCACAGCAGGGAGTGTGTGCCAAGCTTTCTTATGGACCGTGGACCCTCAGGGGTTAGAGGTGATCACATAGATTGTTTTCTGGTGAGAAGCACTGGTCAGTACATCAGCATATTTGTTTAATATTGGGCTACTCCAAAGATCTTGTATAGGTTAATATAGTCACAGAATATTCTGTGTTGGAAGTGACCCACAAAGATAATAAAGTCCTAACAAAGTGAATGGTCCATATGGAGATTGGCCTGCAGCCTTGATGTTAATTAGCACCTGCTCTCAGCTAATCTCAGGGGAATTCCTACAATATTGATTACATTTTCCTTCACATTTTGACAAAAATGTGATCCAAAGGACCTTTTTGTGATGAGATCTTTGGTCAGCTGTTTCTCTCATGTTCAGCAATCTACATTCAATATGTGTATTGCTTTCCCTGTAGTATCCTAGAAGAGGTTGTCACAGTCTGCATAGACACTCTTACACTGCAGCTGGAAATAGGACCAACGGAGTTAACTTCAAGATACTCTATCCAAAACTGCTTTACAGCTGAAAATGCACTCCAATAGCTGTGACACTGTAGGTTCAGCTTTATGCCTGTTATATAGTTATTGTGTAGTGCTGGAAAGAATGGCCTGTATTGGAAAAAGAGTCATGGAATGTACTAGACCATCTTTGGAACGCTTATCTCTGCCTTTGGTCTGAAGCAGCACAAATAGATGACATTACATAAAGCTTGAGAAAGAATGGTGTGAATAGAAGTGGGAGAGGGTGTGTGGGAGGGCCGTGGGGACTCTAGATAGTTGTCAGCTGTATCCTGACTGGCTATGATTTTGCCAATATTGTGGGAATGCGGTTTTTTTTGTATATTTTATTTCTTCCCACATGAATAAGATAGGGTACTAGAAGTCTTTTGGGAGATGTATACAAAGATATTCAAAAATGTCAGTCAAAAATGTCAGTCATCAGAAGTCATCAAGAGTCCTTTGGAACCAGTAAGAGCTCTGAAATACATTTAGAAGAATCAGATGCTAAGGGTCTGGCTCAAAATTCATTGAATCAATTAGGGATTTCCTAGTGATTTCAGTGGGATTTGGATTAGACCTTAAATCACCAATAGTGGTAAATACTGAGGATGTTAAACAAACAGACCTCTTAGTGATGTGGCTGTTGCTGCTGACACCTTTCAATGTGTGTGGCTTTTGTCCTTTGTTTGTTCTGGATCCCCCTGCCAGCCAGCAGGAAAACAGATGTCACTTGCAATTCTTTTCAGTTCCCCAGTTGAAAATAAAGGGATCTACAGTAGTGCACAGGTTTATCTGATCACCCTGGTAACATGCTGTGGTTAACTCCAATCAATACCAAACTTGTTCCCGGTTCAGAGATGAGCTACACTGAGGTCATGTGAAAAAAAAAAAAAAAAGTGATTCATTGGCTTTCATTTTATTTCATCTTAGCTTTTTGCAATCCTACATTTGCGTTTGAGGGTAGTAAATTAAGTCCCCTTCATCACTTGATTTTATAGATTCTAATTGCTGTAGATCTAAAGCATTCATTCATATGTAAAGGCTCAGAAACATCCCTTTACAGCTATTTAACAAGGGGAATAGAAAAATCTATTTTTGTAAGAGATGTTCTTGGATTTTATTTAGCAGATTCAAATAAGCTGACAAGTACAGATCTCACGGTAGGTCACTATTACTGTTGTTCATTTTATTATTTATTTGTCTGCATATTGCTCAGTGATGTAAGAAACACCAAAATACAGATAGGCCTTGCCCTGTAGTTTGAAATCTAAGGCCTATTTCTCCACAGATTAAATGTGTGCATAAAATTATACACATGAATAGTCCTATTTAAATCTGTGGTATTGCTCTCATGCATAAATATTTGAATCTTGAAAGGAATGGAGGCTAAAATTATTACTTTCTCTGCTTCACCCCAATTTAAATAGGGAATTTTGTGATTGGCTTTTTTGTTTGAATGGCTCAAATGTGAATCCATGAATGTACAGATAAGGAGTTTGTCAGTGTTAGTGCTAAAAGCCTTTTTACCACAGTTTCTCGTGATAATTTTCTGCTTTCCCCTACCAACACCAGCAGCTTTCCCTTCTCCACCCTTCACACCCATACGACCTCCTGCCCTACAGGGAAGATCACCAGGTGATAGCAAACTGTTTGAGTGTGTGGTGTTGCTGTGTTGTTTTATCTCACACTGAAGGAAAACTAAGATCAGGTACACCTGTGGCCAGGAGATGAACAATAGTTTGTAAACTATTGTAATTGGCTTGCTTATCTGAGCTCCTTCTCATAACTTCTCCCTTATTCAGAAGTCCTGAAAAATGAGATCATCAAGGACCTCTGTGCCACATGTATGTACTTTAGTCTCATTAATTCTTCAAAGATACCAGGATGTGTTAAGAAGTCAATTAAAGACTCTCTTTAATCTCTACATTTTTTTAAGTGCTTTTTAAGCAATCCATAATGAAAGACCCAGGATTGTAAAGACTCACAAAACAATTCTTGGTCTTTAGCCAAGCTGTGACTGTCCCTTACAGAATGCATTTTTTTTTCAGGTGGGAAGTTGTTTCTGGAACCCTGTATCACCTATTAACTAATTATTGTTACATTTCTTTGCCTTTGAAATATGTCTTGCCTTTCTATAGCAAACTCAGTCTGAGCCCTGTGTTTCCATTGATTGCATTTCAGATAATCACTAGTGCAGCCAGAGCTCACTACAGCCTCTTTGAAAGGCTGCGACTTTGGGGACTCTTTGCTGGGCATATCTTTTGGATGATGATGGCATTGTCCCTCAGGAGGAATGACTGTCTCAGGCTCTCTGCCCCAGGTTCTAGTACTGATCTCCTCTTTAAACACTGTCCTGTGGCTGAACTCGTTTTAGACTTGTAAAGGTGTCCTCGAAAATTGCTCAGTACCATGGTGTGAGCCTGAAAACTACTTCAGGAAAGCACTGAATTCATCCCCAAGCCACATGCACGCTATAGCAGTGTCATTCCTAACAGATTCCTGGTGTATCCTCCCAAAGACGGAGGAACCAGACCTCTCTGGCAATCTCCCAGTATTCACTGTCCATACTGAGGAAAGCTTCAGCAAACTGAACCTTTCTAACAGCAATTTAAATTATTTCCTGATCTCTGCATGATGAGTCCACTCATCATGAGGCCACTTCTTTCTCATTTTCAAAGGCCTTTTAAATCTGAAGACTTTTTTTAATCACACCTCTGCTAAGATCTGCCTTTTTCTTAGTTCAACTTTGATTATTTACGTTGTGCTTTCTGATTTTTCTTGCTACTTTCCTCTAAATTCTGTTCAGCTGGTTTAGATACTTCTGGAGTAAAGTGGGCAAATGAGATACAGTGCTATATATTATGTCTTATCTAGACTGACTAAAGCAGAACACCATTATGTATCTAATATATTATTACATTCCAATATAGTATTTGCTGCTTTCACACAATTATGGCATCAGTTGTTCAGCTGTGTTTAATATTTAAATATTTAAAACATTATAAACATTTTTTTCATTTTCTGAAGACACTTGTTCCCTATCCTGTCTTTATTTAGCTGATTCCACCTGCTTCAGAAATGTACTGAAATGTTCAGTCATCACTCTGTTGCATAAAAGCATTATTTTTTTAGACCAATATTACAGCTGTTTCAAATTATAAATATTCTGCAATGTATGTGCAATGCCTCCCATCCTGATGTCTCCTGCAGAATCAATAAAGATGTATCCTGCTTCATCCCATGTTAATATTTAATATTATCAGATGTGATATATTCTTGAATGCTGCTTTGAACAGACCGCTGGTATGAGTGCCAGTTTGACTTTGCTTCACTGGTAATTGCTTTCAAAATGCACTTTTCCAACTGACTTTGCATCTATTTTGTAAGAATTTAATCTGCCTGTTGCAGAAGAGAATATCTGATGAGAAAGTGCTAAAGCCTTAGTAAAGGTTTGAAAAATGTACTGATTCTTGTCTAATCTATCAATGCTGCTACTCGATCATTAAAAGAAATTTGATCAGTGTGGCATGATCTGTTCTTGGTTAATATACATCACATGTGACTCATCTCCCTGTTCTTTTCCAGGTGCTTACAAATGGACATTTTTTTAGGAAGACATTAAGCTGACATCTGTATTTTTTCAGCTTCACCTTTTCCATATTTCTGTCTTCAGTTGCCTGCCTTAGACACCAAGGGTGGCTGCTGATGGTTTTGAGATGGATGCAACCCTCTCTAAGTTTGTTCAAGCTCTTCAAGTTTCCTGCATTAAATTCTAAAAAGCCAATCTGAAAACAGATTTATTATTTTAATTTATGTTTTGGGGTTTTTTTTCAAGGTCGAGATTTTACTTCTGTCACTCTACTACTTGGGATATTGACCATCTCGTTGCCACTGATCTTTCTAATAAACATTGATTAAAAATAAATCAGAAGTTTCTGGCCTTCTTGAACTGTCTGTAAAGAGACTTTCTTCTGTTAAACAGTAGATCAACACTGTTTTCTTTGTTTTACTTTGTACTACTAATGTACTTGTGGAAAATTTTCTTACCTCTTGACATTTCTTGGCAGGTCTGTCTCAGTTTATACCTTTACTTATCTCATTCTGCCTTTTGTTATTCAATTTATACTTTCTTTCTCTAGACTCCCTACTGTATTCTCCTTTCTATGTATTTCCATCTTGTGTGTCAGTGAAGAGCTCTTTCTTTAGCTGAGTCTTGACTTTACCTTCCAGTTCTGCTATATATTGTATGTATGATTAATACTGTTTCTTTAAGTAACTGCTAGCTACCATTAACTCTTTCTACCTCAAACTTGTTTCCCCGTGACCCACTCCAGGAATATAGCTATCAGCATTCTGTTTTTATGGAAACTTCTCTTCCTAGTCCATTGTGTCTGCTTTGATGCTCTTTCTTCCTTCTGTAAAGTTCTGACACTGGATCATTTCATGATCACCTTCAACCAAGTTATGTTCTATCTTCACAGCTGATCCTTCTGCATCGGTCAGGGTGTAGGTGAAAAAGCCTTCCTTCTGCTTTCTGCAGATTCTTGTGCTGTCTTACCTTTAACCTTGGTTTTTTCCTGTACTTTTGGGATGAATCTTAATTCTTCCACATGATGTCTTCTGTTCTGTTTTGATTAGATTGGGAGATTAATTGAAAAATCTTCATCCATGTTTGATTTTTCACCAATTACACATTTTTGTTAAGACTTAATTGAAACTCCAAAGAACAAAAATGTGAATTTGTTTTCACTAGTTTGTTGTTCTAAAAATCTGTATTTTTTTGTCTTACACATTTTATCTCTCCTCTAAGTATATTCCTAACTAGAATTAGAATCTGGAAGCTAGATTGAGTATATTGTACCTGTTTGAGTTTGAGATTGTTTTCATTAGAGGCATCTTTGAAAAGATCTTTGTTATTCTTTGTATATGTTAACTGTAAATATAAACTATCCAGAGCAGATTCCACATAGTTCCAGAATAGTTCCAGAAACCAAGAAATATTGAGGCATGTGCTACTTCTCCTCTGGCTGGACAGAAATATTTGGAACTTCAATGAGTTTATGATAAATTATTGACTTATTAAATGAGAAAAATCAGGAATCCTATTTTTATTGTATTGATATGCCTTTTCAGAGACTCCTTGTAAGGTATAAATAGAAACAAAAAACTTTGTATTGGTTTCCATATACAGGCCTATACATTAAGGTTATTGATATCAGTCATATGCTTCCCTCATTTTCCCCTTGCCAGCTGACCCATAGTTTCTTGGTGCACTCTTAGCACTATTTGATAACTACAAGGACTTTGTCATGTCATTAAAATCCCGTGGGAGCTAATGGGCAGATGCCCAGTTTAAGGAAACAGGGAAGTGCATGGTGCATGTTTCACCATACATCTGCCCTGGCTGTCTTGGCTTTGCTGTACGGGTGTGAGGGGACCGTGGCTGCCGTGGCCAAAGTGCAGAGTCTTGCCCTTGTGGGAGAGCTCTGCTCAGCCTGATCTGCTGGGGACCAGCCCTGAGCACCAGCCAAAGTCAGCCCTTGTGTCCTGTCTCCTGACATTGCAAATGAATTTGGACCATGTTGTTAACTACCAGGCCAAACAAAGCCCAAGGTCTTCACATCATTCTGAGGTGGCTGCTGAAGTTTGATTTTATTCTCCTTTGTCCCCATTTCTACTGTGCTTTAACCTTTCCTTTTTCCTCTGCGTTGTGCCCTATGCTTCCCGTCTCCCTCTTACACCTGTTTGTTATGTGCCTGTTTTCCCATTTCTCTCATCCCTGTCTCCCCTGTAGAGCCCTGATGGTCTTTCCTTTCACTGTTCCCTTTGTAGAACCCAGCCACTTGCTTTCTTCTTTTCTTTTTCCTTCACCAGCCCCTTTGTGAAGGTCCTTGCCTGGGTCCCTGTGAGTGGCCTGCATGCCTCTGCATTTCAGAGAGCAGCTACAAAAGGGTTGCCAGCTCAGCCTGGTGATAATTTAGAAAGCACAGATAGTAGAAGAAGAACTCTATCTCCATTCCTGTTTCTTGTGCTATGATGTAAGGGAGACAAGAGCTAAATAGAAGAGGGTGCTGAATGAGGAGAGAATTTCCATGGTGGGGGCTGAGTGGTGAAGCAGATGCGTGTGGGGGAATGCTGTTGTGCAGGAGGAAGAGCTAACTGTGCCTGTGTATGCTCAGATCTGGTGTGACATTTGGCCATTGCCCGTTTCATTAGTACTTCACAGAGTTTAGCACAGATTTGGTACTCATCTTCACATGTCATGTCACTATTTTAATTTGCTAACCCTCAACAACCAAGTTTGCCTTTAGGATGTCTTCAGAAGCTTTTTATGTATTCATACCTCCTGGGCAGAGCTTGGACTTCCACATTATTCTTTGTTATTAGAGCTTTTTTGTTCATTTTTTACTTTAGTCTTTATTTTATTATTCTGGTCAACCTTAAAAAAAAATCTTTAATTTCATTTTATTTTTCAGACACCTCTTTTTGAACCTCACATCCCACATCATCCTACTAAAACCATTGCACAGGTAATAGAACATAGGTGTAATGTAGAGCCTGGCCATTAGACAAATGGAAGTAACTATTTCCAGCAATGTTGTATGAATCGGCTGAAGTGATGCTTTCTGTTAAATGTGAAAAGTGAATGTGAAAATGTGAAACTTAAAATCCCAAATATATACTACATTGCTCTGTGAAAGCAAGCCTCTGTGTAAGAGGACTTTTAATTCAGGAAAGAAGAGAATTTGTGTTTTGTTTTGCAGAAAGCAGTACAGAGATTCCAGAAAGTTTAATATCTATGTGTCTTGGTCTTTCTTTTTCTCTGTGATCACCAAGGTTCCTTCAGAAAAGATCCTTAGAGCTGGAAAGATTTTGCGGAATACAATTCTGTCCCGAGCTCCTCACATGATAAGAGATCGTAAATACCATCTGAAGACTTACAGGTGTGTGAGCTGATTATATAGAAGTCTCTGAATTTTTATGCCTGCCATTCTCTGATTTGTCATTTATGCCTTACCATACTTGCAGGTCTCAAAAGGTCGGAAATTATTCTGTGATGCTATTTGAGTTGAATGTTATGCAGTCTTTAATGGGCCTGGTAAATCTTTTCTGAAGTAATTTGACTGGAAA